>NC_090654.1:44917253-45517253 GCF_040937935.1 Hyperolius riggenbachi
TAGCTGGGACCTCCCATGGAAATGTCAAGTGTGTGGTCTCCCTCAGATAATGCACCACTTTGCATATAGTGGGGGCACTGTGGGGGTTACTCAAGGAGTAGTGACTCGAGTATAAGCCGAGACCCCCACTTTTTTGGGCCCAAAAGTTAGGTTTATACTCGAGTATATAAAGTATACATGTAATCAGGTAATCTCTTAAATCAGCTCCATGGCAAGCTAAATAAGGCCAGTTGTCTAACCTTTCTTGCTAAGTGAGAGACCTTTGATTAATTTAGTTCCCCATCTTTGTATTTTTGTCCCTGGCATTGTGCTTTATAACTAATTTCTTTCTTTCTTTCTTTTTTTAGAACTGTTTTTCTTTAAAGGTTATTATGCTCTTGCTTATCTTTTACAGCAGAGAGGAAGTTCTGAGTTTAGGTCCCCTTTAACCAAACTGTTTAGACAAGCCTGAAGAGGAAATGAAATGTGTATATTTATATTAAAGTTTCCCCACAGGTACCTGAGGGCACAATAAGAATGCATCTGATTTCTTACAGTATAATGTATGTGGTTTCTCTCATTTTCTTCCCCATGGCTGATGTTTTGACTGAGGATGGAAGGAAGGTAGGGGAAGGGGGGGTGATTTCACTCATCAATAAAAGAGGGTTACACAGGAGATATTTCATGTCTGGTTGGTGATGTGAAGACCTGTGAAGTATTCGCCAATAGAGCAGGTTGTGTGGTAATGAGGCATGGCGCAAACAAGATGGAGACGGCTTGAGCTGATGATTGTCTGGCTGTAATACAAACGCTGGTGTGTAAAGGTCTTCAAAGGCTGTTACCGCGCGGCCGGGACATCGCTGAAGGTGGCGCCTCTTTCATCCCTCATATACAAACACAACACAATTACTGTCATTATAGTTACTAGATGTTACAGGTGAGGAGATTATAAAAACCCACAACAACAGTGATTTGGCAGATCAACAAGTGGAAATTCTGAATTGGAAGCGCAACTCTGGAGAACATATTCTTGTGAAGAGAGGAAAAAAGAATCAACCCTTGTAGCTTTGCTCAACCACCTGTAGACTGTAGTGCTGGAATCGCTGGTCCCACAGGTCCGTTACAGCAAACCTGAAGCGGAAAAAAGTATGAATTATATAATTAATTGAATATTAACCTTTTGAGGACTGCAGTGTTAAACCCCCCTAGTGACCAGGCCATTCTATGTAAAATGGGCCACTGCAGCTTTAAGGCCAAGCTGCAGGGACGCACAACACAGCACACAAGTGATCCCCCCCCCCTTTTCTCCCCACTAACAGAGCTCTCTGTTGGTGGGGTCTGATCTCTCCCCGTGTGTTTATTTTTTTTTTATATAAATATTATTGTTCATTGTTTTTTAATAAATTGTACTATTTTTTTTTTTATTTCTATTACCCTAGGCCCGCCCTGCCTCCCCCTGCCAGCCATTCACTGTGATCAGCTGTCATAGGCTTCAGCCTATGACAGCCGATCACCTCTGATCCCCTGCAGATCGCAGCATTGTACTATGTAATTAGACGGCGGTTTCGCCGTCTAATAGTCTCCCGAGCCTGAAGGAGGGGTGGAGCTCCGCCCCCCGAGCATGAGATGCACGCAACCTGCGCGCGATCTCCTGCAAACTGCTGCCCCAGGACTTTACGCCGATCAGCGTTAGGCGGTCGTGGGACTCCTGTCGCGGCCACGCCCATCGGCGTGACGCGGTCGGCAAACAGTTAATAACAATGAAAAGAGTCTCATATTTTTATTTCCAGTTATATAGCTTTTTTTATGTAACATTGCGCCATTCTGTCATATTTGCAGTTGAGAAACCTCACTCTGTCATTCAAAAAGAATTACCATTTGAACTTCCCTGCAGTAAAACCTTATCTCAAGCTGTCTCTAACTGTTTCTTGGCTGTTTAAGTGCTTCAGAAAACAGGACTGTAGTTGACCTAGTGGGTTGAATAGCTTGGAGAAGCTCTTTGACATAGATAACAACTGAAGTTGTACTACAAATACAATTCACTATCTCATAAATTTAATTTTGCTTCAGGCTTGCCTTTAAAGGGTAGCTAAAGAAAGAGGTAAATGGAGGCTGCCATATTTATTTCCTTTCAATCAATATCAGTTGCCTGGCAGTGCTCCTGGTCTATTCGGTAGTACGGTAGTGACTGAATTACACCTGAAACAAGCATGCAGATAATAAGCTGATCTGCTGTATGCTTGTTCAGGGTCTGTGGGTAAACGTATTAGAGGCAGAGGATCAGCAGGGCTGCCATGCAACTGGTATTGCTTAAAATAGGGTGACATGGCGTCCTTTTTTGCCCGGACAGGTCCACTTTTTCCGACCTGTCCGGGGCGTCCTGGGGTTTTTTAGAAATGTCCGGGTAATGAAGAGCCGTTTGGGAGCCAAACGAGCCGGCTCTTTAAAGGGAGCCGAGCGGCCAAGTCAGAAGAGCCGATGCTTTCTAAAGAGCCGGAATTCCCATCACTAGACTGAGTCTCAGTCTACTAGTCTAGTGATGGGAATTCCGGCTCTTAAGCATCGGCTCTTCTGGCTCGGCTTCCAAAACGGCTCTTCCTCACCGCTAACACACATCAGATCAGCGGTGAGCAGGAGATGGGAACCAGCCGGACCGACACATAGCAGCCGCACGGTGGACTTTAATTGCTGGACGTGATCGATGATGTCACTTCCTGCATTTGAATTTGTGGCTGACTCCTATCTCCTGCTCACCGCCGATTTGAGGTGTGTTAGCGGTGGCAGCTGCACCGCAGGGGAGAACGAGGGAGGTATATTTAGGCAGCCGCACGCGGCATGGGGGAAAGAGCATTTTGTGGGGAAATGTGCTGCCAATCTCATAGCATTTGTGGGGAAATCTGCTGCCAATAAGATTGCTATTGTGGGGAAATCTGCTGCCAATAAGATTGTATTTGTGGGGAAATCTGCTGCCTATGAGATTGCATTTGTGGGGAAATCTGCTGCCAATGAGATTGCATTTGTGGGGAAATCTGCTGCCAATCTGATTGAATTTGTGGGGAAATCTGCTGCCAATCTGATTGCATTTGTGGGGAAATCTGCTGCTAATCTCATTGTATTTGTGGGGAAATCTGCTGCCTATGAGATTGCATTTGTGGGGAAATCTGCTGCCAATGAGATTGCATTTGTGGGGAAATCTGCTGCCAATAAGATTGCATTTGTGGGGAAATCTGCTGCCTGGACGTGATTAAATCCAGACTGAAAACCCACCTGTTCAGTTTGGCATTTACAAAAATATAACTTTTGTTGTGTGAATACTTCATGCTACTACCAATTACTGAATCTGAGAGAGCCTAAGCGCTTTGAGTCCTATGGGAGAAAAGCGCTATAGAAATGTTATTGTATATTGTATTGTATTGTATTGTAATAAGATTGCATTTGTGGGGAAATCTGCTGCCAATCTGATTGCATTTGTGGGGAAATGTGCTGCCAATAAGATTGCATTTGTGGGGAAATGTGCTGCCAATAAGATTGCATTTGTGGGGAAATGTGCTGCCAATAAGATTGCATTTGTGGGGAAATGTGCTGCCAATAAGATTGCATTTGTGGGGAAATGTGCTGCCAATAAGATTGCATTTGTGGGGGAATGTGCTGCCAATCTGATAGCATTTGTGGGGAAATCTGCTGCCAATCTCGTTGCATTTGTGGGGAAATCTGCTGCCAATCTCATTGCATTTGTGGGGAAATATGCTGCCAACCTGATTTCATTTGTGGGGAAATCTGTTGCCAATCTCATTGCATGTTGTGGGGAAATCTTCTGCGAATCTAATTGCATTTTGTGGTCGGCCGGCCCTCCACCATGTGGTCTGGAAAAAAAAAACGGCCCTCCATGCCCGCGAAGTTGGACAGCACACTAAGGTCTTGTATATTTGGCCCCACTCATGACCACGCCCACATGCTGTTGTGGTCGTCCTCTTTTTTGGAAATCAAAATATGGTCACCCTAGCTTAAAAGAAAATAAATATGGCAGCCTTCATGCTCCTCTCACTTCAGTTGTTCTTTAAGTGCTTCAAGCCTGGTCACTCCCCTAAGAAGAGAGCAGTGTGATGATGTCACTACATGACTCCTTCCCCAGATCTGCTTGAAAGATGTTCTTATGCAGACAGGTGCATTGCATCATGGGAGAATCGCTATTACGATAGCAATTTTACTTTAAAATAAAATCATTTAAATAGAGAACATATTTGAAATAAGGACAGTTTTGATGCTTCTGCATGATGAATACATTGCAATTTTGTCTCTCAGTTGATGCCAGTTTGGTTGCAGTTTGTAGGCAGACTGAAAATGGCCTATCAAATGCAATTTCATTTGGAATGGCCACAAAGACCCAGGTCTTGGGTGGTCAATGCCCAAGGGCGTGGCTAGACATGGAAGAGGGGTTGCTGCCAGAGGTAATACAGGGGACTATACTTCACATCAGGTGGTTTTGTGGCTACACTTGTTATAGGTGTGAAGATGGCCACACTTGTTTTATGACCCTTGTGTGATGGGACCCAAGGCTGTGAAGGGCACCAAGAAGAGGCAAGGGAAGGGGTGTGAACAGTGTGGGGGTGGGCATCAAAAGTTTGCTGGGGGTGGGGGGCCCATGAATTGTAGTTACGCCACTGATTGCTGCACTGAGCATATGGCAGAGGAGACTGTAAGAGAAGGACTGCCTTATATGGAAGAGGAGGCTGCAACTGGAATGGGAGGGGGGCTGCTGCATGCAGGAGGGGAGCCACAAAAGAGTTGGCCTAGGGTGGAAAAAGTAGAAATCTGCTCTTGTTTGTGAGTGTGGGTTAGTGCTAACAGGTTAGTTAATATAGTCTCTTGGTTGGCTGGTACTTAGACTGCCTTCTTGAATGCTGAAAAATCTATATGCATGATGAGGCTGAAAGGGTTACTATCATTGTCTATGGAATATAGCCCTTTGCTATATAAACTGCGGAGGGCTTCCTAACTTCCAGCATGAGTACCTACATACACAGAGCGGGAGGCCTTGTTACTCATTTCTAACACCCAGGGCTTATTGCATGATTTGCAGCAGTGCCATCCTGAAAGTCTCTGCTAGGAACTCTGTGGAATGGGTTTCTTTTGCATACACAACAAGTAAAGCTGCTCATAGTTTATGCGATTTTCCTTGACAGATTCTACCACTGATCGAACTTGGCTGAAGATTGCTGCCCCAACATGCCATCCAATAGCAATTTCAATAGATTTCTGGCCAACATCGACCAACATTGCCACTCAGACAGGACATTTTTTTTTTGTCATAAGGGTCAGGGCGGGGCATGGCAGTATTTATACGATGGGGGCGGGACTAGGCATTCATTTGAAAAGGGCACCTAATATAGCTGGAAAAAAGGGCGATATAGGTGAGATAGCTGAGATTTCGAACTAAAAAAGGGTACTGGATATAGCTGAGATTATTTTCAGCTATAAAAGGGTGCTGGATATAGCCAAGATTTTTTTCGGCTATAAAAAAGTGCTGGATGTACAGTAGCAAGAGCTTTTTGGTGCGAGGCATCATTCACATCAGGCAATGCTTCCCAGGTAAAGCAAACCCCAAACTGGTGTGTGTTTTTTACAGGCAAGATATCTGTAACCAACACCTCCAATTTCATCTCATCGGTTGGACTGCCGCTGGTTTAACACCTCACTCCAATTAGCTCTTGGAGATGTCATTAGTCTAGGGGTTCACATACTTTTTCCACCTGCACTGTGAATGTTTACATGGTGTGTTCAATAAAAACATGGAAACATTTAATTACTTGTGTGGTATTAGTTTCAGCAGACTGTGATTGTCTTTTGTTGTGACTTAGATGAAGATCAGATCACATTTTATGACCAATTTGTGCAGAAATCCATATATTTCCAAAGGGTTCACAAACTTTTTCTTGCTACTGTAGCTGAAAGTTTTTTCGGCTATAAAAGGGCACCTGATGTAGCCGAGATTTTTATTTTTTGGTTATAAAACGTGCTGGATATAGCCGAGAAAAGTGATATAGCCGAGAAAAGTGATATAGATGAGAAAAGTGATTACTATGACCTAACTTCTCTACACTCTCACACAGACCCCTCCCCCCCATGGTGCCTAACGCTAAGCCCCCGCTGGTGGTGCCTAATCCGAAACCACCTCTGATGGTGCCTAAATCTAAGACCCCTCATGGTGGTGTCTAACACTAAGACCACCTGTAACATCTGCGGCTGCGGGCACGCAGGGTGTCTCCACAGCCGCCTCAGTTCCCTGCTCGGAGGATTTTTCCGTTCCGCCGGCGTCTAGCACGCCGGGGACGGAATTGTCATTAGCACATAGGGTTGCTGTATCGCGCGGCCGCGCGCATAGACAGGACCTTTATGCTGGGAGGAGGCGCATCAGCTGACCCGCTGGTCTGCTGACGTCAGAGGGGACTCACATCGCTCAGGATTGGCTAATTGTAGTGGGCGCGGCTGCGAGGTCTCCTCTGCTTCTTAAGCCTGCACGATTCCTTTGCAACCTGTCTGCTGTTGCGAATACATACGTGTTAGCGCTCAGACCTTAGACTAGTATCCGGTGTGCTTTGATCTGGGAGGAAACCAGGGATTTCACACAAGACTAGGACTATTGTTTATTGTATTATTATTGATATTCTGTGTATGACTCTGGCTTATCTCCGCTATTGCTTAACGCTTCTGTACCTCTGCCCATCTGATCTAGTTGCTGAACCTCTGCCTGAATACCTACTACTCTTTTGTCTACTGATTCTGTACTATACAGTATCTGCCTCTCAGTTGCCGAACCTAGCCTGTCTGACCTCTCTACTCACCAGTGGGCCCTTGCCACTGGTGAGGTGCTTTTCTGATAGTACCCACCAGCTCCTCTGGTGAGGTTTAGTTAAATCTACTCAGTAACTGTTTCTGATAGTACCCACCAGCTCCTCTGGTGAGGTCTCATTAAACTAATCAGTTACTGTTGCACCAAGCACATCTCACTCTGTGTTCCTGTTAGCTATACTTGCATTATTGGTGATTCTGCAGATCACCACATAATCAGGTATAGCGTCTGTATTATTGGTGATTCTGCAGATCACCACATAATCAGGTATAGCGTCTGTATTATTGGTGATTCTGCAGATCACCACATAATCAGACGTCTGTGTTGCTACATTAAAACATTATTACAATCGTTACACCACCCTGGTGGTGCCTAACATTAAGCCCCTCCTGTGGTGCCTAACCCTAAGACCCCCCCAGTGGTGCCTAACCCTAAAGACCCCGCTGGTGGTGCCTAACCCTAAAGACTTTCCCTGGTGATGCCTAATCCAAAGACTCCCCCTGGTGGTGCCTAACCCTAAGACCCCTCCGGTAGTGCCCAACCCTAAGACCCCCCCCCCCCCCTTGGAGGTACCTAACCCTAAGACCCCCCTGCCCATGGTGATGCCTAATTCTAACCCCCCCCCCCCCCTCCCGGTAGTGCCTAACCTTAATCGCCCAATGGTGTTGCCCAATCTTTGCTGCATTTCATGTCAAACATATACTGTAGGTTATTTTGAACTGATATAACCAAATTAATTGATATAACCAAATTTAGTCACCTGCTGATATAACCAATCTTGTAGCCGCATTTACGTTATATACCCGGAAAAAAGAAAAACACCTTGGCTATATCCGGCACCCTTTTATAGCTAAAAAAAATCCTGGCTACTGTATATCCAGTGCCCTTTTGTAGTCAAGAAAAAACGTTTGCCCAGATGGCTCAGGCGCAAATGATACCAGGACTAGGGCCAGTGGTTGGCCTTCCAGGTATCCCCACAACTGCTAATACTGGAGCTTGGATCTCTGTCATCTCCCGGTGCCAGTACCCTTTGGGTACGTACATGCCACCGGGTTACTAAGGGCACCAGGAGATTACAGCAACACAGAGGAGGGAGAGTCCTGGCCGGAGAGGTGAGTGTGAGAGCATTTTTCTTCTGCGCTAATACTCGGAGTCTGCGGTCTGGGACTGCGGAGCAGTATTAGCGGTGAAAGGGGAGACTGGAGGTAGCAGTGGTACTATTCATCTTTAGCAGATTTCACACTGAAACCTATTAAAAATTGATGTGCAGTGTGCAGCAGACTGGCAGTGAGGGGGAATCTATCTTTTGGGCACGTCAGGAGAGGGCAATGGCATAGCAATATGGGTTGCAGAGGTCACGACCGCACCAGGGCCCTTGGGCCAGAGGGGCTCCATAGGACCCTACCTCAGGCAAAATAAGACTGAAGCAGTGGTGCTAGTGAGTCGAGACTGGTCACTTTTGGACTCTTGTGCTTGGTTTCTGATCTACTCACTCGCACAGTTGCCGGACCACGAATTACATCTGCCTCTGACTTGCGACAACTCAGAGAGGGATTGGTATTTAACGCCATCGCGGAGATTTGCGGCAGCAGGGAGAGTCATCATTCGGCTCTCCCGGCGCCCAACTCACCGACCCAGAGCCTTCCCTCTCCTTAGGCTCTTTTTTTTTTTTATCGCATCAGACTCCCTTTAACTGCAGTAACCAAATCACAGCAAATATTACGGTACATGACAGCTATAAGCTAATTAGCTAAATAATCAGGCAATAACTTTTGTGATGACCTTGTTGCTTTAACCAGTTCGCATTCAGTCGTTTTTCGCTTCATGCATCCGAACAATGTTCACCTCCCATTCATTAGCCTATAAATTTATTACTACTTATCACAATGAACTGATCTATATCTTGTTTTTTCCGCCACCAATTAGGCTTTCTTTGGGGGGTACATTTTACTAAGAGCCACTTTACTGTAAATGCATTTTAAAAGGAAGAATAAGAAAAAAACGGAAACAAATCATTATTTCTCACTTTTCGGCAATTATAGTTTTAAAATAATACATGCCTCCATAATTAAAACCCACGTATTGTATATGCCCATTTGTCCCGGTTATTAGACCATTTAAATTATGTCCCTATCACAATGTATGGCGACAATATTTTATTTGGAAATAAAAGTGCATTTTTTCCGTTTTGCATTCATCATTTTTTACAAGCTTATAATAAAAAAAAAAAAGAAATATTTCATCTTTACATAGATATTTAAAAAGTTTAGACCCTTAGGTAAATATTTGTGGTTTTTTTTTTTTTTATTGTAATGTTTTTTTGTTTTTTTTAATTAAACATTTTATGTGGGTATTTTTGGGAGGGTGGGATTGAAATTGTATTTTTTTTTGTAAATATGTGTATTTTTATTTTTATTTAACATTCAGATGTAGTTGTTTACAGTGACGTCACTCTAAGCGTACCACGTACGCTTAGAGCGACATAGGAAGCAGAAAAAGCGTAGCTTCCGAGAGAAGCTGTCGCTTTTTCTGCGGGGGAGAGGAATCAGTGATCGGGCACCGTTGCCCGATTCACTGATTCACTGGCTAACAAACCGCCGGCCGGGAGCTCGCGTGCACGCGCGCGATCGGCCGCGTGGACGCGCAGGAGCGCACATGGCTTCCTGGACGTGAGTTTCACGTCCAGGAATGTCAAATAGTTAATCTTGATACAATACTTCCGTCCATAATAATATCCCCTAGGCCTTGTTCACATTGCGTTCCGTTCGTGTGTCTGTCCGTGTTTTTTTTTTTTTTTTGATTCCCGACGCTTGGGTGGGCGATTTTGTTTTTGTGCTTAGCGGTTTTCTAAGCGTTTTTTTCCGAGCGGTTTTGTAATTCACTCCAGACACAAGTCAGGAAGTGAACTCTTTGACCCGGAAAAGAATGAATACAATGTATTTATTCTTAACAACACGAGCGCAATCGGCTTAATGCGCATTTTTGTATGCGATCGCCGATTTTCCTATATCTTCCATTGAGGCGGAATCGCCCCGAAAATGGAACACGCACCACTTTCCTAGCTGCACCGCGCATGACTTGTGCTGATATGAACCTTCTCATAGACATTCATTGGCCTGGCAGTTGAGTGCGTTTTGAAAAACTGCAGGCGGGTGAAAAAAAAGCAGAAAACGCATGCAGTGTGAACAAGCCCTAAGGGCCCATTCACACTTGAGCATTTTGCCGGCGATTTTGGCAAAACGCTCAAACGCTAGCGCTTTTGAAAGCGCTAGTGTAATGAAACTCTATGGGCCCGTTCTTACTTGGGCAGTTTGCGATAATCGCAGCAAATCTCCCAAAAACGCTAAACGCAAACGCATAGCCTGCACCATTTTCAGGGGATTTCCTGGCGATTGCGTTTCAGTGCTATAGAAGCGCTAAACGCGATCGCAGGAAATTGCCCCAAGTGTGAATGGGGATGTTATTGGCGTTTATCGGCAAAAATCGCCACAACAAAATGCTAACAAAAGCGCTAGCGTTTTGTAAGGCCCCATTCACACTTGCGGTTCGAGTCCGTAAGTGTCCGGGGGCCGCAAAGAGATCGTACGGGTCTCTGCGGTGGCCACAAGTTGCGGATCCGGAATGTATCAGTTCCGGCTACAATAAAGTACCCGGAACTAGATACATTGCAGTGCCAGAAAGGCACCGCCAGCATGGGGGATACCGGCGTGTAGTCCGGGCCCCCCAAGTGGCATAGGACCGGTGCTGGAAGCATCCGGTCCTATTGCCAGTGTGATGAGAAACAATCCGTTTCTCATTGCACAGCATGGCCGCAGCATGTACGGGTCAGGATCCAGCCCGATTGCGTGGGCCGGATGACCGGACCCGAAAAATAGCGCATGTTGGAAAACTGTCCGGAGTCCGGATCCGATCCGGCTCCGATCCGGCTCCGTTCTGTACGGAACGGACGCATGGGCAGCACGGTGGCGTAGTGGTTAGCTCTCTCGCCTTGCAGCACTGGGTCCCTGGTTCGAATCCCAGCCAGGGCACTATCTGCAAAGAGTTTGTATGTTCTCTCCGTGTCTGCGTGGGTTTCCTCCGGGCACTCCGGTTTCCTCCCACATTCCAAAAACATACGGATAAGTTAATTGGCTCCCCCTAAAATTGGCCCTAGACTACAGTACTTACACTACATAATATAGACATATGGCAATGGTAGGGATTAGATTGTGAGCTCCTTTGAGGGACAGTTAGTGACAAGATATATATATATATATATACACTGTACAGCGCTGCGTAATATGTCGGCGCTATATAAAATAATAATAATAATAATAATGTGTACGTCTGCATAGACTTTGCATTGCTATGCGGAACGTACGTTCCGTTTGTACAGTATACGGTACGGATCCGATCAGGCGACTCCGAACAGCGAACGCTAATGTGAACCGGGCATAAGTGTGAATGGGGGGGCCTAGACGGACTGCTTAGTAATCGGTGTCATGTAACGACAGACAGCCTCAGCTAGGGGGAGACTGCGGCTTGTTGTGCCTATTAATCTGTACCATGTAATGACAGACAGCCTCAGCTAGGGGGCAGACTGCAGCTACCGTAGTTGTGCCTTGCCAGAGACAGTAGTGATAGACAGGAAGACTGGATGGCAGAGAGGGTGAAACAAACCTGCCTGTGTGCCAGGAGTGAGTCTAGCAGACTACAACAGCCATGGAGGCCTGCAACCAATTTACAAAACAGTAACTAATTAGGACTTAATTACCATTGTTCTGTGTTTTTCCCTTGTGCTCCTCTTTCCTTCTGTGTGCCTTATTTTTAAAAGCTGTATGGAGGCTCTAGCTGCCAAATGGATAGATGAGAAAATGTCTATCTGGACTATAAGCAATAGTAAAGTTGTTGCATGCTCTGCAGTCCCTGACCTGGGCCCTTCTCAAAGAGCGTATGGACTGGAGTTGGGCTAGGCTTCGATCACATCTAAAATCGAAATCGCTGACGGGAGGGATTTTTTATTTTTTGAGCGTTTTTTCCCCCTCCCGATGCTTGTAAACAATGCAAACTGCCTGGCAGCCCTGCTGATCTTCTCGCATTAGTAGTGTTCGTGTCAGGGGCTATGGCTAAAAGTAATAGAGACACAGGATCAGAAGGACTGTCAGGCAACTGGTATTGCTTAAAAGGAAATAAATATGGCAGCCTCCATATCCCTCTCACCTCGGTTCCCTTTAAAACTCTGCAGGATGAGTTATAACCAACATAGGGCCCTGGACAAAGATTATAAGGGGCCCCTGACTTGACCAGCACCCACCGTGCCCACAAATGGGGCCCCTTGACCCCTCCCGGCAATTGAATGCAGCTTTAGTTGGCCCTCTCTTCTTCCTATCCTCTTATCGCTTTGCCCACCTCAGATAGTATTAGGTTGCCCAGCGGGGTCCCAGAGCTTGCTGAGAGACTTCCTAGGTCTACCCCGTCTTTCTAAGTGAACAGTGTTTTCCAGGACCCCTGCAGAGTTTTTGCAGCTGAGTGAACCTACCTGTCCATTTGGCTCGGTCCTGTATTGGTCTGGGTGCTTCCTCAAGCGTGTCTCTTCTCTGTGAGCAGAAATTACGCCCATGCCTAATTATGCATTGTAATTCACAATTAGGGCCCGTTCAGACTACAAAATGCGGACCGCAACGCATGCGGACCGCAACGCGTACGAACGTACGCATGTCCGCGTTCGTATGCGTTGCGTGGCTGATCCCATCACTGAAAAGTGAATGGGACAGCCGCGCGTTTTTGTAAAATCTGCGTGCAGCATGCGTTCCGGAACGCATGCTGTGTGAACATCAGACATTGCACTCTATGCAATGTCTGATGTCGTGCGTTTTGGCCACCTGCACACGTTTCCAAAACGCGGCTGGAAACGCGTGCAGTGTGAACGGGCCCTTACGCATCATGATCTTAATGCAAAATATCTGGGAAAAGCGTAATTAATTTTGTTTGTAATTGTAAGCATTCATAATTACACATGAATTTATATGTACTTTACACTTAATTTCTGGCCGAATTTGGTGGTAAATAGCTAAGCCCCCATATATGCTATTGCTACCAAAATTGCTACATATGTTAAGCCAGGGGTGTCAAACTCAAATAAATGTGGGCTGAAATTGAACACTGGGAGAAAGTCGCAGGCCGACCTCAATGTCTAATGGCCCCCTCCCTCCCTTATAAAGTTCCCTGGTGTTTAATGACTCCCCTCCAACCCATATACAGTTCCCATGTGTCTTGTGGTCCTCCCTCCCCTATACAGTTCCCTGGTGTCTAGTGGTCCTCCTCCACTATATAGTTCTTCGGTGTCTAGTGGTCCTTCTCCCTTCCCTATGCAGTTCCCTGGTGTCGAATGGTCGGGTCCTCCTCCACTATATAGTTCTTCGGTGTCTAGTGGTCCTTCTCCCTTCCCTATGCAGTTCCCTGGTGTCTAGTGGTCGGGTCCTCCTCCACTATATAGTTCTTCGGTGTCTAGTGGTCCTTCTCTTTCCCCTATACAGTTCCCTGGTGTCTAGTGGTCCTTCTCCTTCCCCTATACAGTTCCCTGGTGTCTAGTGGTCCTTCTCCTTCCCCTATACAGTTCCCTGGTGTCTAGTGGTCCTTCTCCCTTCCCTATACAGTTCCCTGGTGTCTTAACGGTCCTCCTCCCTTCCCTATACAGTTTCCCAGTGTCTAGTGGTCCTCACAATGGGGCTTCAGGTGGCAAAAAGTCTAGAACCGGTCATGATCCCAGCTTCACTATTCCTAAATGATAAAACAGTCAAAGGGTGCTGGGGTAGATTCACTAAATTGCGGTATAACTTACAGAATTACGTGGGTAAAAGCATTATTGCATGATGAGTTGAGCATAATGCATGAAATAATGTATTGGATTCTGCTCTGTTCATCATGTGGTGCGACTTTACGCACGTTATTATGCTGGACACAGTTTGGCGCATACACCCCAGCGAAGCATACTTTTAATGGACTAAATGCTTCACTGTATGCACCGCATCGCCTGTCTAACATGCGATGTCACTTTTCATGTCGCTTATTGCAACGCAGCATGTAATATATAGTGTATAGCGTGAAACGACCCAAAAAGGTAACATAGACGGTGCAATCCCAGGGCACTATCTGCCTGTGTGGGTTTCCTCCGGGCACCCCGGTTTCCTCCCACATCCCAAAATTATTCAGATAAGTTAATTCGCTTCCCCCTAAATTGGCCCTAGACTATGGTAGCAATTTTGGTGACGATATAATTTGTAGGGGCTTTGTTATTAACAGGGCTGTGGAGTCGGTCCAAAAATCCACCGACTCCGACTCCTCAGTTTAGGATTCCACCGACTCCGACTCCACGACTCCGACTCCTCTAATTTGCATATTACAATTTTGTTGATTAAAAGTATGTAAC
Source organism: Hyperolius riggenbachi (assembly GCF_040937935.1). Taxonomy (NCBI): domain Eukaryota; kingdom Metazoa; phylum Chordata; class Amphibia; order Anura; family Hyperoliidae; genus Hyperolius; species Hyperolius riggenbachi. Next base: position 44,931,491 of record NC_090654.1, read on the forward strand.
ATGAAATTCGTCTCTTAACTGCCAACGCTTAGGGATTTTACAAGACAACTGAAGTGAGAAGGATATGTAGACTACTATATTTATTCCCTTTAGACTAAAACTAGTCCTTGGTAAGAGTACTTGTAAAAGGTACAAACCGGAACAAAGAACATCTATCAGGCCCTAGGCAATGTAAGTGTGGTTGCATGTAAGAATGATGTGCAGGTACTCTGCAGGGGAATGAGGAGATTGTAAACAGACAACACCTCTGTGTTCAATGTGCACAGCATTCTCAGTGGATTCCCTGCAGCTCTGTGGGGAGTGCATATGTAGAGTATACTACTACTGTGTAACAAAGTAAACCTGAGACAGATGAAATTAAAGTTTTATACATACCTGGGGCTTCCTCCAGCTGCCTTCAGGATAATCAGTCCCTCGTTGTCCTCCTCCACCACCTGGATCTTCTGCTATGAGTCCAGGTACTTGAGCCAGTCAGGCGTAGTGCGCATGCACACACTCCGCCGCCAGGAGCATACTACACCTTTGCAGCACTATTGCGCAGGTGCAGAATGTTCCTGGCTGTGGGAGCGGCATGCGGCCGGACAGCGCTGACTGGCTGAATTACCAGGACTCTTAGCAGAAGATCCGGGTGGTGGAGGACAGTGAGGGACTGATTAGCCTGAAGGGGGCTGGAGGAAGCCCCAGGTATGTATAAAAGTTTACTTTTCATCCGTCTCAGTTACCCTTTAATTTGTAGTCACCAAACCAAATTTTAATAACATATCAAATTATTTGATTTCATCAGCAAAGGGAGTGCATACATTTGCATAAATCAGCATCAATGCAGAATTATTTCCATCTCGTTGACCATCTCTATTAGTGACACGGCTACACATCAGGCTTTATTCTTACAGCATAGATGTTATTTAGTATATATAAGAGATTCCTGTGTACACATCATATATACAGTCACAATCAGATATGTATATCTGACCTTAAAAATACGGGGACTGCTTTATTGAAGCAGCACAAGTAACTAATTTTGATTGGTTTATTTCATTTTTGTGGACTAAGCACAGCTATTACTGTATATATACATTATTTTTAATGACTATTATCTGAGAAATAGAACATTTTATCATATTTTCTATTTTAATTACAGTTACAAATTCATTAGGAGTCGGAGTCGGTGCATTTTTTCCCGACTCCGACTCCAGGCACCCAAAATTGCCTGACTCCACGACTCCGACTCCACGACTCCGACTCCGACTCCACAGCCCTGGTTATTAACCTCTAAAGTTGACGTGAATAATGATGTGAAAATTACACGAAATTATGAATGGATTACACGAAATCAGTTGAATGTCCAAATCGCAATTACGTATGGCGGTAATTGTGAAAATGTACACAAAATTTTGCGTAATCGTAATTAGCTGATTATGATCATGACTAGTCACAAGACATTAAAAATCTTCTGAAAAGTCGGGGGTCGTCTTATACGCCGGGGGCCATTGATGCCGGGTGATACGCGATGCGGGTACGTGACATGCTGATGATTAATTACCGGATGTTGGAGATTTGGGGGTTGCTGCATATGCTGGGGGCGGAGCTCATCGCTCATGCTGCAAGGTCTAGGACGCCCAGGGTATGGAAGAAAGAGATTGCGCTGTGCCCATAAAACGTGCATCTTCCACCCGTCTGGCCCTATCCTGTAACTGCCTTTCAGATCTCGCTGCTGAGGACTGCAGTGAAGCGGCGCAGGTGCACATGTGCGAGATCTGAGAGGCAGAGAAGGAGGTAAATAGGATATAAGGGTGGGCCAGGCGATTGCAAGAGGCGTGTTTTATGGGCACAGCGCATCTATTCTTCCATACCGCTCTGATAAACGGAGAGCTGACCAATCCGCTTCGAGAGAGGGAGAGTTGATCAATCCAACCAGTCAATCCCCTGTATAATTTTATATACTGGGTACCTCATACAGTACAGCACCAGTATCTGTTCATACACAGCACCAGTATATGATTTTTTTTTTTAATTTTTATTTGGTGTGCAATAGAAGAGGGGTAGTCTTATACTGCGATTATATCCCACACTCTGTATTTGAACTGGAAAAGTTGGAGGGCCGTCTTATACGCCCGTCGTCTTATACACTGGAAAATACGGTATATGTATTTGTGTCTGGTTTTAATTTAGTGAACAGATCTGTTAACGCTGTAGATTGAGTAAAAAATATATTTTCTTTCACTCTGAATGATCTGATTTGTAAAAATGATTGTTCGCTAAAAATCGCTAATATAGGCCATCGGGATTGTTCACCCATGAAAAACAAAATATATAATATCACACATCGTGTGTGTTTTTGCACTGACAATCATTAGCTGTAGTGGAATAACGGCCTGTACACACTGGCTGCGTTGCACTGAAATTTTAGATTTTTCAATCGCAAAGCCTTCATGATAGTAAAGCAAATTGCGAAGCGCTGTACACAGTGGTGTGATGCGATTATAGAAAATGACCATCGCAGTTTCTGCAGCTCTTTTTGATCGCTTGTGTTTGTGAAACGCTGGAAAAACGCAATGTGTGGGATTTTCATTACGTTTTTTAGGTAAACAATCAGGAAGCTCGAAAAAAGATAGCCTCAGGCCTTGTTCACATCTAAAAAGGAAAATGCAAGCGTTTTGCGTTTTTGTAAGCTTTTTTTTAGAGCCTACCGACGCTCCACTGCGTGCTGCATTTCTGTTAAAATCGCTTTTTCTAAGGGCTCTTTTACATCTAAGGGCTGGAACCCACTAAAGCGATTTTGTGAGCGTTTAGGAAAATATTCAAACCGCTAGCGATTTCCCTAAACGCTCAGCTAATGTTAATGGATGGGCCAAATTCCACAGGATTACCAAAATCGCAAACGCAGGGCATGGAGTATTTTTGAGCTTTAGCGTTTCTGCAATGTAAAGTATATAAACGCTGGCATAATCGCTCGTCAAAACCTACACAGACCGATTTTGCTAGCGTTTTTATATTACTGCACACTGTAAGAAAATTACAATTAATTGAAAGGACCAATCAGAATTAAAAACGCTAATTGCAAATCGCTACACAACCGCTGGCAAATTGATTACACCTTTTAAAATTGCTACCGAAAACGCTCATGAAATCGCTAACAAACCGCTCATACAAAACGCTAGCAATTGCGATTAGCGATAGCATTTTGTAGTGGGTTCCAGCCCTAATCCCGTTTTATGCGTTTTTAACGCAAAGTCAAAACTTTGCGTTAACCAAGGTAAAATAAAAGCCCATAGACTTTCATTTTACCTTTCACACCTGATGCAGCCTTTTGGTGCGTTGCAGTTCAACGCACCCGGGAGCTTAATCGTCGGGAGTCGGCGTTTTCCCGTTGGGTGAATTAACGTCTGCTGCTGATTGCGTCGCACTGCAACATCCCGATGACACGCCGCAGGACATAACACGTGCAGGAGAACGGCTCCTACACGCCTTCACAAGTGAAAGGACCCTCAGCAAAATTGGAAACGCACAAAAAAAGCAAGTAGAATTTTTGTTAAAAAAACGCAATCGCATCACACTGCGTTTGGGCTTGGCGATTTACATTTTGTACATGACATGAAGCGGCTGTTTAAATGCAGTCAAACACGCCGTGTCCAAAAAATCTTAGCAGAATAATGCGTTCATTTTCCGCACTGACAAGTGTGGTCTCAGCCTTATGAGTTGTATGTGAGGGGCTGACAGGGCAGGGCCAGTGACACTCACTGTTCCCCCCCAGCAATGCTCCCTCCACCCAGCGGTGTTCCCCTGTGATGTATGAGGCTGCCTGTCTGTCAGTGTCACACAACATGACACAAGCGTGTGTGGAGGAGAGGAGAATGGGAACACAGTGTAACATGAGTGGACTTGTGGATTAGAACCACCCTCACACAGGAGCTGCAGCCTGGGAACACTTCTGCTTTGTATTAGCAGTGGTGTGTGTGGAAAGTTCTGTGCCTGACAGCCCTCCGCTGCTGTACTCTCTCCACAAACCTACTTCCAGAGCCCAGACTGCTGCTGCTGCTGCTGCTGCTGCTGCGGGGCAGTGAGGGGCTGGCAGAGGACATTGCATGCTGGCAGGACCCCATTATTAGGTGAGTGTCCACCATGGGGGGGGGGGGGGGGAGAGTTCTCTGCACAGCACATTACACCTGTCACTGTACACTACACGGGATGCAGGGATGATGTGCAGACTCCTCTACATATACATACATGTGCTTCACCTGTCACTGTACACTACACGGGATGCAGGGATGATGTGCAGACTCCTCTACATATACATACATGTGCTTCACCTGTCACTGTACACTACACGGGATGCAGGGATGATGTGCAGACTCCTCTACATATACATACATGTGCTTCACTTGTCACTGTACACTACACAGGATGCAGGGATGGTGTGCTGACTCCTATACATATACATACACGTGCTTCAGCTGTCACTGTACACTACACGGGATCCAGGGATGATGTACAGCAGACTCCTATACATATACATACGTGTGCTTCACCTTTCACTGTACACTACACGGGATGCAGGGATGATGTGCAGACTCCTCTACATATACATACATGTGCTTCACCTGTCACTGTACACTACACGGGATGCAGGGATGATGTGCAGACTCCTCTACATATACATACATGTGCTTCACCTGTCACTGTACACTACACAGGATGCAGGGATGGTGTGCTGACTCCTATACATATACATACACGTGCTTCAGCTGTCACTGTACACTACACGGGATCCAGGGATGATGTACAGCAGACTCCTATACATATACATACGTGTGCTTCACCTTTCACTGTACAGTACACGGGATGCCAGGGATGGTGTGCAGACTCCTATACATATACATACGTGTGCTTCACCTTTCACTGTACAGTACACGGGATGCCAGGGATGGTGTGCAGACTCCTATACATATACATACGTGTGCTTCACCTGTCACTGTACAGTACACGGGATGCAGGGATGGTGTGCTGACTCCTATATACATATACATACGTGTGCTTTACCTGTCACTGTACAGTACACGGGATGCAGGGATGATGTGCAGACTCCTATATACATATACATATGTGTGCTTCACCTGTCACTGTACATTACACGGGATACCAGGGATGGTGTGCAGACTCCTATACATATACATACATGTGCTTCACCTTTCACTGTACAGTACATAGTATACAAGGGATGGTGTGCTGACTCCTATACATATACATACGTGCGCTTCACCTGCCACTGTACATTACACGGGATACAAGGAATGATGTGCAGCAGACTCCTATACATATACATACGTGTGCTTCACCTGTCACTGTACATTACACGGGATAACAGGGATGGTGTGCTGACTTCTATACATATACATACGTGTGCTTTACCTGTCACTGTACATTACACGGGATACAAGGGATGATGTGCTGACTCTTATACATATACATACGTGTGCTTCACCTGTCACTGTACATTACACCGGATACCAGGGATGGTGTACAAACTCCAATACATATACATACATGTGCCTCGCCTGTCACTGTAAATTACACGCGATGCAGGGATGGTGTGCAGACTCCTATATATATATATATACATACGTGTGCCTTGCCTGTCACTGTACATTACACGGGACCCAGGGATGGTGTGCAGACTCCTATACATAAACATACGTGTGCTTCACCTTTCACTGTACGTTACACGGGATCCAGGGATGGTGTGCTGACTCCTATATACATATACATACGTGTGCTTTACCTGTCACTGTACAGTACACGGGATGCAGGGATGGTGTGCTGACTCCTATATACATATACATACGTGTGCTTTACCTGTCACTGTACACTACACGGGATGCAGGGATGATGTTCAGCAGACTTCTCTACATATATAAATATGTGTGCTTCACTTGTAGATGTACATTTGACTTCACAGGATCCAGGATAATTGTCAGACTCCTATGCCTCCTATACATGAACATGTATATGCTTGACCTGTCACTGTACGTTACACGGAATCCAGGATAATGTGCAGACTCTTATACCTCCTATACATGAACATATATATGCTTCCCCTGTCACTGTACATTACACGGGATGCAGGGATGGTGTGCAGACCCCTATAAATATACATACGTGTGCTTCACTTGTCGTCGTATAATTCTAGCTAGACACATTCACATGCAATAAAAGATTACACAATCTCATAGTTAAGATTGATAGATTCCTTTCAATCATTTTACATCAAATGGGATGATTCATCAAAGGGGAGAGTTCATATCTAATTGCATCCAATAGATTTTTTTACAATATACTGATGATCATTTTAGATTATTTTTGCGATTATCTTAAAAATAATAGTTTTAAAAGATTTTATGAAAAACGATACATCTGTAGCCAACACACGACTTATCACAATGCCATTATTAGATATAGATAGATTTACCTATTTATTTATCCATCCACCCACCCTGCCTGTCGTCTGTCCATCAGTCCATCTGTTGATCCATATTTCAGATCTAGACCCCGTGTCCCTGTTTTTGCTTATGATGTTCTACTTTAGAGCTAATATTTAATATACTTTTTTAATCCTTAAAGTGTCAACTCCAGACTATTTTAAGCCTTTAAATGATTGCGCTGGTTATTTTAGAATGCGGTCTATTTTTGCTGTATGGCTGTTGGCAATGTGACTTTAGGAGATTTTCCTGGTGGGCTCAGCTGAAGGTGGAGCGAAGAACTCACTTTTAAGGTGGCCATAGCTACCTACCTGTCTACCTCACACTCTTGTCTCTTTCTCTCAATCTCACATCAAATCAAAAATAGCTTTATTGATATGATCAAGATACATACAGGCATTGCCAAAGCAAGGAGAAATGGGGAACATGAAAGGCAGTGAATCCTGGGGGGTGAGTGTGGGATAGAGGTATACTGGGTAAGACATTTTTAGGTTTAAAGTTCATTTATGCTCCTCTCAGTCTGTGGCATGCTGTGACATAGTGTGCAACGATTGTCACTATAGATTCCTCTTCTCAGTCTGTGGCAAGCCATGACATAATGTGTAGCGATTTTGTCCCTGTGGATTCCTCCTCTCAGTCTGTGGCATGCTGTGACATAATGTTTGATTGCCACCGTGGATTCCTCCTCTCAGTCTGTGGCATGCGGTGACAGAATGTGCAGCGATTGTCACTATGGATTCCACCTCTGTCTGTGGCATGCCGTGACATAATGTGTAGCGTTTGTCACTGTGGATTCTCCCTCTCAGTCTGTGGCATGCCGTGACATAGTGTGTAGCGATTGTCACTTTGTTTTCCACCTCTCAGTCTGTGGCATGCTGTGACATAGTGTGTAGCGATTGTCACTGTGGATTCCTCCTCTGTCTGTGGTATGCCAAGACATAGTGTGTAGCGATTGTCACTTTGTTTTCCACCTCTCAGTCTGTGGCATGCTGTGACATAGTGTGTAGCGATTGTCACCGTGGATTCCTCCTCTCAGTCTGCGGCATGCCGTGACATAGTGTGTAGCGATTGTCACTGTGGATTCCTCTCAGTCTGTGGCATGTCGTGACATAGTGTGTAGCGATTGTCACTTTGTTTTCCACCTCTCAGTCTGTGGCATGCTGTGACATAGTGTTTAGCAATTGTCATTGTGGATTCCTCCTCTCAGTCTGTGGTATGCCAAGACATAGTGTGTAGCGATTGTCACTTTGTTTTCCACCTCTGTCTGTGGCATGCTGTGACATAGTGTGTAGCGATTGTCACTGTGGATTTCTCCTCTCAGTCTGTGGCATGCTGTGAGGTAGTGGGCAGCGATTGTCACTATGGATTCCTCTTCTCCCTGTAGAATGTAGAGTTTTCTCTCATCCTCTGAGTGAAGGTCTGGTAAAAGAGCCATCAAATTCTTAAAGCAGGTTTCCCTGGTTGCAGTATATTTGGGGCAGTGCAGCAGGAAGTGATTCTCATGCTTGAGGGTCTTCTGCTCACTGTGTTGGCATAGTCCAGTGATCTGTAAACTTTGATCTTCAGCTGTTATAGAACTACAAGTCCCACAATGCATTGCAGGAGTCTGAAAGCCACAGTCTTGATTCATAAAGGCAAATGCATTGTGTTCCCTAACAGCTGGAGAGCCAAGTTTGTAGATCACTGGCCTAGTCTGTTCTGCTTGGGTTTGTACATCTGTCTGTGTCTGCCAGACTGGATTTCCAGGGTTTGAGCATCAGGCTGTAGACACTCAGGATTGGCCTCTCTTTCAGAGTGTTGGAGATTTTCCAGGTATAGGGCCAGTTTATATTCTCTCTGTAGGGACTGGCATATAGTTAGCTTTTGTGACTGTTTTAGTTCACTCCTCCATTTTGACATAGTCCTCTTGGTTGTGGTGTCTTGTTTTATACATATTGGTAGTTGCGCAATGTGCACAACGCATGTTTTCTTGCTTATATGAATAGGAGTAAAGCTGACATGCACTATATGGTCACTTACATTTTATCGGCTTTTTGTAAATTAATTCCATTGTATCTTACAGTATGTCTGTAATGCAATGTCCATAGATTTTTTGTTTCTTCTTCAATAGCTTCTTCAGTAGCTCATCCTAATATTTGTCCTCCATAGATAACACACTGCCTCGTCTTCCTCCTTTCTTTCTGGTGGTGAGACGCACACACTGTGGACAGCCGCAGCGGCGCTCTATGCTTCGTAGCAGGCATATGACGTCACGTCCATACGTCCTTGCCCGCGAGGAGGGAAGAGGCGCTCTTCTGTAGCCGCAGTGCGCATGTCTCACCACCAGGAGGAAAGGAGGAAGGCAAGGTGGAGGAAACCATGGCAACAGGACCAGCATGGAATCAGGTAAAGTCTATGCTTCCCTGCCGCTCACCAGCACCACCGCAGCTTAAAGAGAACCAGAGATGAAGCACCCTCATGTATTTTACCTTATTAATCAGTGGAAACATGACAGTAAACACCTAATCTGCTCTTTGTTTCATTGTTCTCTGTTTAATCTGACTGTTATCACCTCTGACAAGAATCCCCGACTGAGCAGGGCCGGCGCTACCATAGAGGCAAAGGGGGCAATTGCCCCAGGGCCCCACAGCTTGTAGGGGCCCCCAGTGGCTACAAGATTTTTTTCAAATCGACCTTATTGTTTTTGAGAAAATCGATTTTAAAGTTTCAAAGGAAACAAAATACACATTTAAAGAGACACTGAAGCGAAAAAAAAAAAATGATATAATGAATTGGTTGTGTACTATGAATAATTACTAGAAGATTAGCAGCAATGAAAATATTCTCATACTTTTATTTTCAGGTATATAGTGTTTTTTCTAACATTGCATTATCCTATAATATGTGTAGATTACACAACACTCAGCATTCAAAATGAGTCTTTCAGAGCAGTCTGTGAAGTAATGACATCTCCTCTGCCAGAGGAAAAGTAAACAGTTCAATTACAGTTGAGATAATAAAAGTCAGATAACAGCCCTCTCCATGACCAAGTTAGTCAGAGAGCTTAATAGCTTTTTTGCATAGAGATAACAACTGGAGTTTCTCAACTCTTCCTGTACTGGAAACAATTAGGGCTCTTTTCCACTATGAAATGCGATCGCGATTGCGATCGCGATTCCGATCGCGATCGCAATCGCGTTTCAATTTCCACCATGCGATTGCGATTGCGATTGAGCTACTATATTCATTATAGTCCAGCTCAATCGCATACAAAACGCGGCAGGACGACGATTGCGTTTTGACCAAAATCGCATCGCAATCGGATCGCACTAATGGAAATTGCTGCTGCAGTTTCCATTAGTTTAATGTACCTTGCGATTTGCGATTAGAAGCAAATCGCAAATCGCAGGCTAGTGGAAAAAGGCCCTTAGACTGATGTATCTGATCTTAATGTTTTTTTTCTTAGCTGTACTACACATACAAATCATAATATCATAATTTTTTTTTCGCTTCAGTGTCTCTTTAAAGACCTGCCGACTTTAATGGTTAAAGGATACCCGAACTGAATTGTGACATAATGAGATAGACATGTGTATGTACAGTGCCTAGCACACAAATAACTATGCTGTGTTCCTTTTTTTCTTTCTCTGCCTGAAAGAGTTAAATATCAGGTATGTAAGTGGCTGACTCAGTCCTGACTCAGACAGGAAGTGACTACAGTGTGACCCTCACTGATAAGAAATTCCCCCTTTTTAACTCTTTCTTGCTGTCAGAAGCAATTTTCTGCTAGGACAGTGTTTTATAGTTGGAATTTCTTATCAGTGAGGGCCACACTGTAGTCACTTCCTGTCTGAGTCAGGACTGAGTCAGTCACTTGCATACCTTATATTTAACTATTTCAGGCAGAGAAAGAAAAAAAGAACACAGCATAGTTATTTGTGTGCTAGGCACTGTACATAAACATGTCTATCTCATTATGTCACATTTCACTTCGGGTATCCTTTAATAGCAAATTCACCTTAAAGGGATACTGTAGGGGGATTGGGGGAAAATGAGTTGAAGTTACCCGGGGCTTCTAATTTTCCCCCGAAGGCATCCTGTGCCCGCGCAGCCACTCACTGATGCTCCGGCCCCGCCTCCGGTTCACTTCTGGAATTTCAGACTTTAAAGTCTGAAAACCACTGCGCCTGCCTTGCCGTGTCCTCGCTTCCCCTGATGTCCCCAGGAGCGCACGGCGTAGGCACAGACCATACTGGGCCTGTGCAGTACACTCCTGGTGCCATCAGCGGGATCGAGGACACGGCAATGCAGGCGCAGTGGTTTTCAGACTTTAAAGTCTGAAATTCCAGAAGTGAACCAGAGGCGGGCCGGAGCATTGGGGAGTGGCTGCGCGGGCACAGGATGTCTGCGGGGGACCATTAGAAGCCCCGGGTAACTTCAACTCATTTCCCCCCGCCCCCTACAGTATCCCTTTAAATGCTAGAAACCCTAAATTTGCAGGATATGTTAAGGAGATCATTGGGAATAAGAGGAAAAAACAATTTTTCAAAAAGACCTTATAGTTTTTGAGAAAATCGATTTTAAAATTTCGAAGGAAAAAAGTATACTTTTAAATGCGGTAAATGTCACTTTTAGTAGCAAACCTAACGGTAGTGTAATTTTACATGTATCAAAAGAAAGAGCAATAAATTTCCTGACGAGGTTTCCAGGGGGTCCATACGCAGCCACAGCGCTTTGGCCAGGGATCGCTATACAGCCGCAATATGGCTGCATGAAGATCACTGGATTTTTTTTTCTATTTTCCCAATTTTTTTTTTATATTTAGAGTGTGGGAATTTTTTTTTTACATATGTGGGGTCCCCCTCCTGAAACTTTTTAACCCCTTGTCCCCCATGCAGGCTGGGGTAGCCAGAATGTGGAGCTCCGACCAATTGGGGCTTCACATCCTGACTATACCAGCTGCAAAAAAGGTCCCTTAATGCCGATTTTTGTTCCGGGGTATCTGTTGGGGAGGCCCCCAGGTTTATTTTGCCCTGGGCCCCATTGTTGCTTAAACCGGCCCTGCGACTGAGCACTCAGTCTAGCTTTGCTACGGAAAGATTATAGCCAAGTCTGTCTTCTCTGGTGTCTTTTCAAGCCCAAGTCTGCCCCCTTGTGGCTCTGCTATAATGACTCAGCTATAATTATTCCCTGCAAAGCCAGACTGAATGCTCTGTCTGGGATTCTTACCACAGCTGATAACAGACACTTTTAGCAGTGAGGATGAAATAGAAAGCAGGGTAGGTGTTTTTTCTAACGGTCTTACTGATATATATATATGGTAAAATACACAAGGGTGCTTCGTCTCTGTTTCCCTTTAAGTCACTACATGCCACGGTACCCAGTGTCCGTGGCCTGACAAATGTAATTTCTAAGGGGAGCCCCAGCTTAAAGTGTACCAGAGATGGCACCACATTACAAAAAAGATATTGCAGTTTTAGAGCAGGTGCAGAGACGAGCTACAAAATTGATACGTGGGATGGAAGGTCTCGCTTACCAAGAAAGGTTAGATAAACTGGGTTTATTTAGTCTAGAGAAAAGACGCCTTAGAGGGGGTCTAATTAACATGTATAAATACATCAGAGGGCAATATAATAGCTTGGCGGATGAGCTTTTTGTCCCTAGGCCTTCTCAAAGGACTAGAGGACATGATCTGCGCATGGAGGCAAAACGTTTTAGCCATTTATTTAGGAAAGGGTTCTTTACAGTAAGAGTGATTAAGATGTGGAATGCATTGCCACAGGAAGTCGTTACGGCAAACTCTATACCTGCATTTAAAGGGGGCTTAGATGCTTTCCTTGCGTTGAAAGACATCCATGGCTACAATTACTAGGTTATGCCTAATGATGTTGATCCAGGGATTTTATCTGATTGCCATCTGGAGTCAGGAAGGAATTTTTCCCTTTTGGGGCTAATTGGACCATGCCTTGTGGGTTTTTTTTCGCCTTCCTCTGGATCAACAGGGGTGTGTGGGGGACGGGCTGGAGTTGTACTTTGTACTGGTTGAACTCGATGGACGTATGTCTTTTTTCAACTAAAATAACTATGTAACTATGTAACTATGGTACACTAGCGCTAATTTATACTTACCTGGGCTTTCTCCAGCCCCATGAGCACTGTGGCTTCCCTTGCTCGTTCTATTCAGCCCCTCCGTCCTGGTGCTAAAATTCCCAGTAATCAATCGCCGCCAGTTGAGGGCTTCCGCTCATGCTCGGCCGCGCGCCCCCGTCCCCTGGAGAGTTCTACGCCTGCGCAGGTGCAAAACGCACCAGGGGATAGGAGCGCGACGAGAGGTGCTCATACGGATGAGCCGCGCAAGCTCGCGCAAGAAGGCCATGACTGCCCGGATTACCGGGAGTCATAGCGGCTTAACAGAGGGGCTGAAGAGGATGGCGAGGAAAGCCACGGTGCTTTTGGGGCTGATGGAAGCCCCAGGTAAGTATATATTAGCGCTAGTGTACCATCTCAGGGTCCCTTTAAGTTTGTCCTAGGGCACCGGAGCTCCTTAAACCGGCCCTGACTGTCCGCGGCGTGGGTCCAGTGTCCTCTCTCCTTGCTGGCTGTTTATTCCCGAGTCCTGGGTGCTCTTGTGACGTAACAAATGCTATATAGGGCAAACATTATGTACAGAATAAACAGAGGAACACCAAGAGCCCCAATAGTGTAGTATGTATTGACAAAGGGGATAATGACAAAGAGTAATAGTTGTTATACTCACAAACATGGGTCACCAATAGGCAACCACTGTAAAGGCAGGTGGGGAGATTATCCTGACACCACTCAGGAATAAGAAGTCGCTCTCTGTAGATAGTAGAAAGGGTCGCAACCCTCCACCAAGGGTGGATACAATATTATATAGGAGAGAACAGAGGTGCCAAAAGGATAAAAGGGGTTTTAAAGGCGCTTAAAAGCCAAAAATGTTTGGTAATTAGAGGAGGCAGTGGTGGACTTACCTCCTCCAAGCAGACACAACACGACTGTACATTCAGTCTATTTATTAACGAACTCCAGATAAAACAAAGCAACGCGTTTCACGGGTCACCGCCCGCTTCCTCAGGCAATAGAAAAAGGAGTTACAGCATCTAGCAAAACAAACAACACTAGCAAAACAAACAACACTCGAAACCAAAAGTAGAACCTTACCTACTTTGCAGCACCGATTTCTAGTAGATTAATCAAATCCCAACTCTTCTGGATATCGATGCAAAAAATCAAAAAGGCATATCTTAAAGCAAACCTAAAGCCAAAAAAAAACTTATGATATAATGAATGGTATGTGTAGTACGGATAATGAATAGAACATTAGTAGAAAAGAAGAGTCTCATTTTTATTTTCAGTTATACAGTGTAGCTTTTTTTTTAATAACATTGCATCATACTGTAACAGGTGCAGTTTTAAAACCACACTCTGTCTTTTAAGCTATCCTGTAGTAGAACCTTACCTCAAGTTGTTTCTCGCTGTTTCTTAACTGCTTAAAGCAGAACTGAAGATCATTTTAAAACAAAACAGTTTCACTTACCTGGGGCTTCTGCAAGCCCCCAGCAGCCGTCCTGTCCCGCGCCGATCCTGCACAAGCCTCCGTTCCCCAGCCGCTGCACTGTTTCGTTCCTTGACTTGTAAGTCGTGGGGCCATTGCGCCTACGCAGCCCTGCCAAGTGAATCCTTTTACCGCGTTCACGTTTGCAATAGCGCTATTGTGGACAAGAACGCGAAGAAGGATACGGGTGGCCAGAACCGCGCAGGCGAAACCGAAAGTAGCTGGCGGCGGGAGAACGGAGGATCGTGGAGGACAGGCACGGGACAGGACGGCTGCTGGGGGCTTGCAGAAACCCCAGGTAAGTGAAACTATTTGTTTTAAAATGATCTTCTGTTCCGCTTGAAGTGCTTCAGAAAACAGGACTGTATTCAACCCAGTAGGTCAAATAGCTCAGAGAAGCTGCTTTGCATAGATGACAAGAAGAGATTTTTCTTTAACTCTTCCTGTACTGGAAAACAATATGAGAATCTTTTCTGTGCTACTAATGTTCTGTTTCTTAGCCATACTACACATACAATTCATTATATCCTAAGTTTATTTTGCTTCAGGTTTGTTTTAAATACACATTGTAATGACACCAGGCCAGTCTTTTTATTTTTTCTATTCATTTTTTGCTGTGTTCAATGTTTTAGAGCAAAAATGCAATTTTTTGTTTTATCCCACTTTAACGGCCTGCAGATATTCTTTTTTTTGGATGAAATCGTGATTTTTCCCCCAGATTTAATACGAGTGGAATTTGTTGTAATAAACGCTCATGTGCTGGTCCCAGAGAGGGAATCACGCATTCCGTGCTCATGAGCTGGCTAATAATCGCCCTGGTGCGCTTTCCATAACACAGAGGGGGACAATGATGGGAATCAGGCACAGTGGGCAGAGGCAGCTCGGTGGTTCCGCCAGTGGCTGATCAGAGACGCAGAAAATATGTTTACTTTGCAGCGGGATAGGCTTGTCTCTGCCAAATTACCAAATGATCTCTCTGTCCTCTCATCTATTACAGTCGCAGCCTCTGCAAACTCATCCAAAGGGAGGGAACACAAGAGGCGCTGAGGAAGAGGAGCCAACCTTTCCGAGATGCTGTCCGGACTGCTCCTGATTTCTGGTAGGCAATTCTCAGCTTACTTAAAGGACACCTGAAGTGAGAGGAATATGGAGTCTGCCATATGTATATGCTTTAAAGCGGACTTCCTCTCTGCTCTAAAAGATACGCAACAGCATGATAAACTTTAAAGAAAAATATTTATTTGTTGCAGCTGACACAAATCCTGCTTTCATGGTTTGCTGCTTTCATGAAAGCAAACATAGTGTTAACACCCTGTGTTTACAAATTAGCTGTTCTGCCAAGGCAGTCAGCTGACACAACTGGGAGATAAAATTGTACTAGTGATTAGTCACAGATACAGGGGGTTTAGACAGGCCAAACTCACTAAATACATACAGGGTGCATTTCTCTACGTTTTCCTCCTGTCCTGTGCAAAAGGTCAGGTCCACTTTAAAGTGTAACTAAACTCACAACTTCCTCTTTGTTTTTAAAGGTTAGCATCAGCATGATAACCTTTATGGGAACAAAGTCTTCATTACAATTGATAGAAATCACTTTTGCAGAAGGCACTGAAAGGGTTAAGCTTCAGTGTTTTACTATATGAAGATCAGCCTCCGCCAGTTCTCCTGCAGTCTATTGAATCCTGCTGATAAGAACTAACTAGAATGAACCAGAAGAGAAGTAGGACAGCCCACAAACGATAAGGGGTATCCAAGTGTGCTGTGGATTCACCTGTTTACTGACAGGGTTAACAGCCATCTTCTCCAAAGGAATCTGGCCATTGTGCAGCATTCATGTTTACTCCTTCAAGGCTTAAATAAAGTGAACCTGTTGTAAAAGAGCTGTGCAGATTCCTTTGGAGAAGAAGAGCTAATTGGACACATGATTAGACACATTGGTCTGCCTAAACAAACACAGAGCAGTGAATTTCTTCAGCAACTATATGTGTTATAAATACTTTTCATTGTGTGCTGTGCAAGAGTTCAGGTCGGCTTTAAAACACTGGTATCTTTCATGGCATAAAAACAGCTGGGCTCTGGCTATTGGAATGTGCTTGTTATTGTTTTACGTAGCAGGAGGTGTCAAATTAATCTGAAAGTCCCCTGGATTATGCCCAATAGATGAAATCACTTTCATACACCTGGTCAGTAACTTAGATACTGGCTTCTTCCTTCTCCACAGACTGTCATTGCTGTTGACTGCAGTCTTCTTGGTGACAGTCAGTCTGTGCCGCTTGTACTCTAAACAGGCAGCAGGTGACTGCTTGTGGACTTGTACTTTAGATATCTAATTTCACACAAATAAGGTAAGGCCCCGTTCACACTGCACGCGTTTCCAGCCGCGTTTTGGAAACGCGTGCAGGTGGCCGACACGCACGACATCAGACATTGCATAGAATGCACTGTCAGATGTTCACACTGCATGCGTTCCGGACCTGTGCGGTCCGGGAACGCATGCTGCACGCATTTTTTGCCAAAACGCGTGGCTGTCCCATTCACTTTTCAGTGATGGGATCAGCCACGCAACGCATACAAACGCGGATGGCGTGCGTTCGTATGCGTGCCCGTCCGCGTGTAATGTGAACGAGGCCTAACATTTAAGGTGCCCATATGTCTACCAGTTTTGCGGCCTGATGGACCATGCAACAAGCATGCCCGATCGACAATTTGACTGATTTCAGGCAGAAATCGGTCCAGTGCATCAATTGGTCATGCTGGAAAGATCTCGGTCAAAAGGGCTTTATCCTGTGTGCGGCGGTAACTGCGTTCAATATTGCGACAAACTACGCCTGCCTGGCTGCCATTAACCTCCCTGGCGGTACGCAGTTTTGGTAGCTGCGTGTTGGGAGGGATTTTTAAAATAATACTTGTTTTAATGCTTGTAGCAAGCACTAGGCTAGCTACCTGTGGCCCCCAAGCCCCCGGCACCTATCTGATCCCCCCGATTGCCACCGGTAATATTTATCCAGCCGCGATACCGCGAGAGCCGCAGCTTCCCATTTAGCTTCAGTCGTTGCTATAGCGATGATCGGATGACGTCATGTGCAGTCCCGATCCTCCCCATAGTGAAGCCTGGAGCTGACCGGGAGGCTGCGCCATCGCGGGATCCCTGGGGGGTATGTATTGCGTGGGGTGGAGAGCGGAGGCACTTGGGGGGGCACAGGTAGCTAGCCAAGTGCTAGCTGAAGAATATAGAACAAGTTTTATTTTAAAAAATCCTCCCAGGGCCATGCGATCCCCTGCGGCGGCTAGCCTGCCACTGTGTCGGGCTTACCACCATGGAGGTTAGAGGCCCCATTAAAAGTGTATACATACCTGGGGCTTCCTCCAGCCCCTCTGGCCTGATTGCTCCCTCATCCTCCTCAGTCGCCTTCTCCTTCGCCCACAACTGGCCCTGCAAAATCCTCCAGTTGGGGCCAGACGGCCCAGATGCAGTTCAGCCAGGCGCGCTCCCCCACAGGTGCAGAACGCTTTAGGCAATGTGAACGAGGCGGTAGTGCGCGCACGTCCATGCAGTGCATGCACAGTTGGCCCTGGAGCGGAGGACTTTCCAGGGCCAATTGTCGACAAACGGGGATTTGGAAGAGGACGGTGTGGGAGTGATCAGGCCGGAGGGGGCTGGTGGAAGCCCCAGATATGTATATGTTGTCTTTAC
Source organism: Hyperolius riggenbachi (assembly GCF_040937935.1). Taxonomy (NCBI): domain Eukaryota; kingdom Metazoa; phylum Chordata; class Amphibia; order Anura; family Hyperoliidae; genus Hyperolius; species Hyperolius riggenbachi. The sequence continues at coordinate 44,949,216 of NC_090654.1, forward strand.
ATGACCATCTCAGGTTCCCTTTAAGTGTAAAATCTCACCTGTTCCGCTGCTGCAACTCCCCTGTGTGGCAACAGGCGCGTTTGTGTGACATCACACATGCATCACGTGATACACGCACCACCACGTGCTGGTTCTAGGTGCAATAAGAAGACACAGGGGTGACGGTGGAGGAGGCTGGAAGTCGTGGCAGTGGGACATGTGAGAATCTACACCACATGAGCAATGGAGGGGGGGGATTTACATTTAGGGGGGGGGGGGGGGCAGGCAGATGGTGGAGAGGTGGCTGATATATTTCATGCTGAAATCTCTCTCTGATTGGATCAGAGAGAGAACTGTCTCTTGGTCAATCTGTCCATACATCGCTAGATTTTTTCGCAGGAGTGGCCCTTTAATAGGCCCCACACTGTATTTTCAGGCTGCCCACATCTCCTCTCAGGGAGATTGGCAGCGCTCCACTCCAGGCTTTTGGAACACAACACTTTTTCCACGTTCTTCTTCACAATACGGATAAGTGGAAAAACATTTCTCTCTGGGCAATGGATAATACACCGCAGGAAGCAGCCATCTTGTTTCCTGAAGTTAAATTCATGAGGCTGAGGCGCAATGTGATTTATCAGGTATTGTTCCCCAGAGTCAGCACAGAACACACATCATTAACAAAACCGTTTCCACAGGCAAATTACCTCCAACCTCCTCACATCTGTCACATCTGTTCCCAGATAAGCATGATCCTTATTCCATGTGCCATTCCTGAGGAAAACTAACAATGCCATTTAAAGCATAATCACAACATAAGAGTACAAGTAGTCCCCAATTGCCTGCACTGTGCCATCCTGTATCTCCAGTGACCGCTTGTGCCTGCACTGTTCCATCCTGTATCTCCAGTGGCCGCTTGTGCCTGCACTATGCCATCCTGTATCTCCAGTGACCACTTGTGCCTGCACTGTGCCATCCTGTATCTCCAGTGACCGCTTGTGCCTGCACTGTGCCATCCTGTATCTCCAGTGGCTGCTTGTGCCTACACTGTGCCGTCCTTTATCTCCAGTGGCCGCTTGTGCCTGCACTATGCCATCCTGTATCTCCAGTGACCACTTGTGCCTGCACTGTGCCATCCTGTATCTCCAGTGACCGCTTGTGCCTGCACTGTGCCATCCTGTATCTCCAGTGGCCGCTTGTGCCTGCACTATGCCATCCTGTATCTCCAGTGACCACTTGTGCCTGCACTGTGCCATCCTGTATCTCCAGTGACTGCTTGTGCCTGCACTGTGCCATCCTGTATCTCCAGTGGCCGCTTGTGCCTGCACTGTGCCATCCTGTATCTCCAGTGACCGCTTGTGCCTGCACTGTGCCATCCTGTATCTCCAGTGGCCGCTTGTGCCTGCACTGTGCCATCCTGTATCTCCAGTGACCGCTTGTGCCTGCACTGTGCCATCCTGTATCTCCAGTGGCCGCTTGTGCCTGCACTGTGCCATCCTGTATCTCCAGTGGCCGCTTGTGCCTGCACTGTGCCGTCTTGTATCTCCAGTGGCCGCTTGTGCCTGCACTGTGCCATCCTGTATCTCCAGTGGCCGCTTGTGCCTGCACTGTGCCATCCTGTATCTCCAGTGACCACTTGTGCCTGCACTGTGCCATCCTGTATCTCCAGTGACCGCTTGTGCCTGCACTGTGCCATCCTGTATCTCCAGTGGCCGCTTGTGCCTGCACTGTGCCATCCTGTATCTCCAGTGACTGCTTGTGCCTGCACTGTGCCATCCTGTATCTCCAGTGGCCGCTTGTGCCTGCACTGTGCCATCCTGTATCTCCAGTGACCGCTTGTGCCTGCACTGTGCCATCCTGTATCTCCAGTGGCCGCTTGTGCCTGCACTGTGCCATCCTGTATCTCCAGTGGCCGCTTGTGCCTGCACTGTGCCATCCTGTATCTCCAGTGGCCGCTTGTGCCTGCACTGTGCCATCCTGTATCTCCAGTGGCCGCTTGTGCCTGCACTGTGCCATCCTGTATCTCCAGTGGCCGCTTGTGCTTGCACTGTGCCATCCTGTATCTCCAGTGGCAGCTTGTGCCTCCACTGTGCCATCCTGTATCTCCAGTGACCACTTGTGCCTGCACTGTGCCATCCTGTATCTCCAGTGACTGCTTGTGCCTGCACTGACCCATCCTGTATCTCCAGTGGCAGCTTGTGCCTCCACTGTGCCATCCTGTATCTCCAGTGGCCGCTTGTGCCTGCACTGTGCCATCCTGTATCTCCAGTGACTGCTTGTGCCTGCACTGTGCCATCCTGTATCTCCAGTGGCCGCTTGTGCCTGCACTGTGCCATCCTGTATCTCCAGTGACCGCTTGTGCCTGCACTATGCCATCCTGTATCTCCAGTGACCGCTTGTGCTTGCACTGTGCCATCCTGTATCTCCAGTGGCAGCTTGTGCCTCCACTGTGCCATCCTGTATCTCCAGTGGCCGCTTGTGCCTGCACTGTGCCATCCTGTATCTCCAGTGGCCGCTTGTGCTTGCACTGTGCCATCCTGTATCTCCAGTGGCCGCTTGTGCCTGCACTGTGCCATCCTGTATCTCCAGTGACCACTTGTGCCTGCACTGTGCCATCCTGTATCTCCAGTGACCGCTTAGGCTTGCACTGTGCCATCCTGTATCTCCAGTGGCCGCTTGTGCCTGCACTGTGCCATCCTGTATCTCCAGTGGCCGCGTGTGCCTGCACTGTGCCATCCTGTATCTCCAGTGACCGCTTGTGCCTGCACTGTGCCATCCTGTATCTCCAGTGGCCGCTTGTGCCTACACTGTGCCATCCTGTATCTCCAGTGGCCGCTTGTGCCTACACTGTGCCATCCTGTATCTCCAGTGGCCGCTTGTGCCTGCACTATGCCATCCTGTATCTCCAGTGGCCCCCCTGTGCATCCACTATACCCTCCTGTGCCATTTATATACCACCACCACCATTGACGGTGTGCAATATCGGGATGATGTGAACCCCCAGCACTGTCGCCCCCATTGTAAAATGTGAGTAGTTTGAAAGTTTCTAGGTTTGGAGCATGGGCGGAGCAATCAACCCTGCGACCCCTGCCAGAGGCTTTGGGGCAGGGCCGGGCCGAGGCATAGGCAAGAGAGGCTCCAGCCTCAGGGCGCAGTGTAGGAGGGGGCGCACAATTCATTCAGCTGTCATTCCTAATTGTGTATGAAGCAGAAAGAAATAAGAAAAGGGGATACATAGCAGCGACTGCAAGCCAGATAACTAGATATTAAGGTGTTGGGGAGGTTGTGGGCCCTGTGGCACCTCTTAGTCTAATAGCAATCAGTGTGTGACAGCTGAGGTGGGAGGGATGAGGGGCGCACTTTGGTGTCTCAGCCTTGGGTGCTGGAGGACCTTGTCCCTGTTCTGCTTTGGGGGCCCCTCCTCCTCCCTCCCCCCAACCGCAAGTGCTGCCAATTAGCAAAAATCCCTCCCTGTTCGTTTACAAAAACCGTGTGCAGGAACATGTGTAATTTTTTTTCTTGCCTCTAGATGCTTCTTCTCAGCAGAACACTCTCTGCTGCCATTCGCCAGCTCCCGATCACGTGACCTGCATGGGATTTGGGGATCAAATTATTATTATTCATATTTAGTATTTATATAGCGCCGACATCTTCCGCAGCACCATGCAGAGTATATTGTCTTGTCACTAACTGTCCCTCAGAGGGGCTCACAATCGAATCCCTACCGTAGTCATATGTCTATGTATGTATTGTGTAGTGCATGTATTGTAGTCTAGGGCCAATTTTTAGGGGGAAGCAAATTTACTTATCTGTATGTTTTGGGATGTGGGAGGAAACCGGAGTGCCCGGAGGAAACCCACACAGACATGGGGAGAACACATAAACTCCTTGCAGACAGATGTTGACCTGGCTGGGATTTGAACTGTGAACCCAGCGCTGCAAGGCGAGAGAGCTACCCACTATGCCACCTTGCTATCATTTTTGCTGGGGGGCCCTATTAAGTCTAGTTACGACCTTAGTTTGGAGCATGATGGAGAGACTGTGGGGAGAGTTCCAAATGAGAGGGGTGGCTCGTGAGAAGTCCTGGATGCGAGAGTGAGAGGGGTTGACCAAGTTAGAGGTACATGTATGCCCTCCTTCAATCTCCACTAGCGATTACCTGTAAGGAAGCTACATTGGTGAGGAGATGACTTCTTCATCCTATCCCGGTGCAGTGACTCCCTGTGTGTTTTTCTATTCTTCTTTTGAGGTTTTCTTCCGTATCCAGCCTGTAAACAATCCAGCAATGACAGAGGTCGTGTTTCCATCACGGTTGTTTTTCCTGGCTCCCAAGCGGACGCGGCCAAATGATGGGTTCACAGCGTGTGCGATTACGTGAGAGTCAGACAAGCGAGGCAATGTTATTAGCAGACAGGGACTCTTACCTGCGCCCCGGGCCCTGGATGCGGAAGAGGGGATTCTGCATTCCTGCTTTGATGGCAGCTGGCGCAGGTGTTGGAACGTGACTGAGAACCAGTTAAAGACGTCTTTACAGAGACGGTCCTGGAGGCACAAGCCCCGACCTGCAGCTCCGCAGGGAAGTAACGGTACATTGTGCGCCAGATATTTCTCAACGAGATGCGGTTTTACCTCAGTCACATTAGCTCTCGTTTTGTGTGTAACAGGACTCTGGATGCATTGTGCCGGGGCAGCCAATCAGATTCCTCCTTTAGTTCCTTATTATTATTTTTTATTTATATTGCGCCAGCATCTTTCGTACTGCAGTACATACAGTGGTACACAATACGAATAGTGTGAAGCACATATGAGACGTTAAAACCTTTGTACAATCAGGACATCCTAAATACAAGTATAAATACGTACGTAGCGTATTTAAAGAAGAACTCCAGTGAAAATAATGTAATAAAAAAGTGCTTAATTTTTACAATAATTATGTATAATGATTTAGTCAGTGTTTGCTCATTGTAAAATCTTTCCTCTCCCTGATTTACATTCAGACATTTATCACATGGGGACATTTTTACTGCTGGCAGGTGATGTCACTGGAAGGAGATGCTGCTTGCTTTTTTGGCAGTTGGAAACAGCTGTTATTTCCCACAATGCAGCAAGGCTCCCACAGGGTGATGTCGGTACCTCAGTGCTGTGAGGCGCTGACATCACACTGTGGGAGGGGTTTCTCCACAAAATCAGCCATACAGAGCCCCCTGATGAACCGTTTGTGAAAAAGGAATAGATTTCTCATGGGAAAGGGGGTATCAGCTACTGATTGGGATGACGTTCAATTCTTGGTTACGGGTTCTCTTTAAAATAAACCTGCAAATGAATGTTACAAACTTACCAGTTCCTCTCACAAGCTCACCATTTTTGTCTTACAACAATTTTTCCATTCCTGACAAAATGTTGTCAGAACTGAAATATATCAGCTGCTGTCAGTTATAAAACAGTTGCTGTCAGTTATAACTGAAAGGACAACTGATGAGCAAGGTAGTGTCCATGTTTCCCTAAGGCTCAAGTGGGCAATATTACAGTGTGCTGACGAGGAAGCTGTTATGGGGTAATGGCCATTTTCAAAATGGAGGTCGGAGAATTCCATTGATCACAGTGTACAAACAGGACGCAGGAGAGGAGAACGAGATAGATGAGTAGAATACACGCCAGGTAAGTATGACGTGTGTATGGTTATTTTGCTGTTTAATTTTCAGTTCAGGTTTGCTTTAAGACATCACCAATGTACATATTCATATGATGAAGTACCACTGACACAAGTAACACTAGAGGAAGTCCCTGCTGGTTGCGAGCTTACAATCTTATAGAGGGTAGTAGGTTGGAGACATTAGGGAAGGAGACACAGGGGTTAGTGGATGATATGGTGAACCTCCAATGCTATTTATAGCAAATTATAGGTTTGTCTGAACAGGTGTGTTTTGAGAGCACATTCAAAGGTTTCCAGGCTCAAAGCATGATGAAGAGGCCGTGGGAGAGAGTTCCAAAGGAGAGGTGATGCTCGTGAGAAGTCCTGGATGCAGGAATGAGAGGAGGTGACCAAGCTGGAAAAGAAGAGGGCCTCCTGGGAGGAGTGAAGGTTCTGGGTGGGATGGTATTTGGAGATTAGTCACAGCTAAAACACTGGCCAATATGCAATTAGCTTTTTCTCTTGATTTATCTCCTAGGAGATCATTTTCATCTACTGTTTAAAATAACTTTTCAGCATTTTACAATTGAAAAAGTACCAAAAAGTCAGTAAAAAAGTACTATAAAATGTATGTTAAGTATTTTCTTGCTTGCTGGTGGCTTAAAAGGCATTTTATGACAAGGTATGAAAATATCACTGTAATGAAAAGCGGAGATGCCGCCGCGTGGGCAAACGGCATGGTGGCTAACTCCACGTTCCGGCCAGCGGCTTCTGCCGCGCAGCAACATGCTGCTGGTTCGCCTGGCCCTTCTAGTGCACACAGATTGAGAGCTACGTGCGCGCCAGGCGACAGGACCTTTATGCTGGCAGAAGGGGAGTCAGCTGATCATGCCGATCAGCTTACTCCAGCTATGCTCCTGATTGGCTGAGTGTCTGGGGCGGCGCTGTGGAGCGCTTTTAGTATAAATAGGACTTGCTTGTTACTTGAAAGTTGTCTGCTGTTGCGAACATGTGTGAGCGCTCAGACCTGAGTCAGATCCCACAGTGTGTTAGAACCAGCCGGAGCTGGGAATTCACACTGAGTCAGATTCTGTTTATAGCTTTAAAGTACTATTGCTTGCTACTGTTTATGTGTTAGACTAGTTCCCAGGTGTTGAGACCAAGGACCTCACACCTAAGACTATGAGTTGCTATATTGTTACTATCATCTGTTAGACTAGTTCCCAGGTGTTGAGACCAAGGACCTCACACCTAAGACTAGGAGTTGCTATATTGTTACTATCATCTGTTAGACTAGTTCCCAGTTGTTGAGACCAAGGACCTCACACCTAAGACTAGGAGTTGCTATATTGTTACTATCATCAGTTAGACTAGTTCCCAGGTGTTGAGACCAAGGACCTCACACCTAAGACTAGGATTGAGAGATATTGTTGTTATCTGTTATGACCTTTGGCTTTCCTGACTACTCTCCTGTTCTCTGATTCGGTACTTCCGCCCATCTGATTATCTGTTGCCAACATTGCCTGTACCTGGATACCGAATCAGCCTTCCGTTTCTGTACTTTGTCTGTCCGTATGTTGCCAACCTGGTGTAACGATCGGTGAAGTACAGAGAGGTCTGATTACCGGTGACCTGCAGCGTCACGGGGAATACAGACGTATACCAGATTATATGTGATCTGCAGTATCACCGATAATCCAATATACTGGCTAACCTCTGTTCACCTGAGTAGAGTGTAGTGTTTGGTGTAACAGTAACACTAAGAGGCCGAGGCCTTGGTGCAGCAAGGAGAACTGCACGGATTCCTTCCGCAGACCTGAGCTCTCCAAGACGGGAGGAGTCAGACTGACAGTAGGAAGGAAAGTCCACGAGTGACCCTCAGAAGGAAGTATCACTATGAGGACTGGGAACCACCTCCAATCGTGAGGTCGGTTCTCGAGGTCGGACAAGCCAGATCGTAACACACGGACAGATAAAGTACAAATACGGTAGGCAAAGGCGGAGTCAAAGTACAGGCAGGATTCTGCAACGGGGTATCAGATATATCGGGGTACAAAATCGGGAGGCAGAAACAGAGTCTAGGAACGAGCCGAGGTTCGGCAACAGGGTATCAGAAATATCGAGGTACAAGATCAGAGTTCAGGCGGATAGTCGAGGCAGGCAGAAGTCATAACAAATAATCACAATCAAACTAGTACTTTAGCTATCAAAATCTATCTAAGTGTAGGATTACAGCTCCAGCTGGTCCCGGCACACTTAAGGATCTGACTACGGATCTGGGTGCTCCCACATATGTGATCGCAACGCCAGACACCAGATGAATGAACAGCCAGCAGTATATATACATTAGGTGTCCCCCAGCACCTCCCTGATTGCTGGACCAATGGGAAGTGGAGCTATGGTCAGCTGACCTGCCTGGTCAGCTGACTCTCTCCTGGTGTCATAAGTTTTGTCTGAGTGCGCGCGCGCGTCACTCTGAATCTTGAGGGACTATGAGTCCCAGCCAGCACAGCCCCGCTCTGCGGTGTCTCCGCAGCGGGGACCTGCCGGCTAACCGCCGCATCCAGCGCGGTGGTTTCGCCGCTCTCTGCCGGCTGATGCACGGAGGTAGCCGCCTCATGATGTGAGGAGGCGGCTGCCTCTCCGTGCGAGTAGCTGCTGTGTGCGGAAGGAGCCGCCCGCCGCTGGCTCATGGCGTCGGCTCCTCCGCGCTTTCTCACACCTGGCTTGTCTGTTCTTTCTGGCTGTCACCTAGCTCCTGGGTGATCAGCCTTACTGTACACCTGTGACACCTGCTCCTCAGGTGGTTACTAGCTGCTCTATCTGGCCTATGGTCACTAGCTCGTCTGGAGACCCTCGTGCAGCACAGTCAGTGGGTCTACCTCTCTAAGGTCCACTGGCTGCAGTACAGTCTGATTCCCTGCTCCTCAGGGAATCTCTAGCTGCTGACCAATCCTCACCACTTTACTCCAGTCAGTGATCCCTGCTCCTCAGGTATCCACTGGCTGCAGTACAGCCTGATTCCCTGCCCCTCAGGGAATCCTTGGCTGCAGTAGTGTCTGTATCTCCCGCTTCTCGGGAGATAATGTCTCTAATTACTGTTGCACCAAACACTATATCACATTGGGTGTCCTGTGTCTAGCTATACCAGTATTATTGGTGATTCTGCAGATCACCACATAATCAGGTATAGCATCTGTATTATTGGTGATACTGCAGTTCACCAATAATCAGAAAAATCTGTGTTGCTGACACCAATCGTTACAATCGCCCAGGAGAAAACTCAGACTTAGCCTGACACTTTGATCTAAGGGGCCTGACTTTGTGCCGGAATTTATCTGGCAACAGCGCCCCCTAGCAGTGGCCATAATCTTCTTTTTTCCGACGTGGACCTATACTGGAAAGTGCCATTGTCAGACATAGGATAGGAAAGGGTTAGGGGCAACATAGGTTGAGCGTCTGTACAAAGCTTGATGTTTGTGTGGCCTTTTCCACTGACAATTGCAATCAGCATTACAAACTCAATAGCTAGATTACAATACAATCAGCACCGCAATCGCAATGTCAGTTTGATGCGCCCCCATAGACATAACGCAAGGGCAGAAGAATGCTGTAGGCACGGCCAGTTCAAGGTCCAATGGGGCCCCAGGGAAAAGGTAATCTAAGTGTCATCCCCCCTCCAACACCCCCCCCCCCCCCCCCCTCAACAAACTCAGCTCCCAGGGCTGCTGCCCTCCCCGATTTCCCTCCTTAACTTCTATGTGTTTCCCGGGGTCCCTGCATAATACCAGCATTGTATCTCACCTGTTCCGGCTGCCAGCTCCTATCATCTTCCTGCTGTCTGCCTCTTGTGACCGACGCATGTTACACCTAAGTGTAATGGCATGCTCCTGGTCACAAGAGGCAGGAAGATGACCAGGAGCACAAAGGAACCGAATAGCGGGCTGGCTGCCGGGACAGGTGAGATACCAAAGCTTCTATTGTGCAGGAGCAGGCAAGAGTTAAGGGGGAGGGCTGGACCCCGGCAGCGCTCGGGAGGCACAGGGGCAATTGCCCCCCTTTACCTTAATGAAGGCTCCGGCCCTGGCTGTATGCAGTGTGTTTGGAGGAAAACAGAATTGCACCAGTGGAAAAAGGGCAGCTGGTAGTCCCCGACTTACGAATCCCCAATTTACGAACAACCCACCGATACCAATGGCATAGATTCTGTGGGAACAAGTCGAAAAAAAAAAATTAAATTTGGACTAGTTTTTGAGAAAATCGATTTAAAAAAATTCAAAGAAAAAATTACTTTTAAACTTGTGTAAGCAGGTACAGGAAATAGGTAACATATAGGGGGACACTGAAGGCACAGGGGGGCACAGAGGAGGTACAGGGGAGAGAGGTGTCACAGAGGGGGACACTGGAGGCACAGAGGAGGTACAGGGACAGAGGTGGCACAGGGGGACACTGGAGGCACAGAGGAGGAACAGGGGACAGAGGGGGACACAGAGGTGGCACAGAGGGGGACACTGGAGGCACAGAGGAGGTACATGGGACACTGGGGGCACAGAGGTGGCACAGAGGGGGACACTGGAGGCACAGAGGAGGTACAGGGGACAGAGGGCGACACTGGAGGTACTGGGGGGCACAGAGCAGGTACAGGGGACAGAGTTGTTCCGACTTAAGAGAAAAGATTCAGGTTAAGAATGAACCTTCAGTCCCAATCTCGTTTGTTAACCGGGGACTACCTGTACTATGCTAATCAGGGTGCCCTTGCAATGGGCAAATAGTGCAAGACCCAAAAATTGGATCGAACCGTCTCCAGTGGAAAAGGGTCCTGCCGTCCCTGGAACATTAGCAGGGTTATAAATCAGCTCTCACAAAAGCTTTGAGTTTGGGAAGAAGCAGAATGGTTTGTTTTGAAAAGAGAGTGAAAGCTAAACAGTCATGTCTTGTGTCATTGTGTGAGAGGGGACACAGGTCACTGTAGGGCTTGTGTCTGGGGTGGAAGGCCAGTGCTGCATATAGCATAAATGGTTCTTCTGTGTGTCAGTACCCCTCAACTAGCAAAACAGAACGTGGAGCCAGAAGGACTGAGGAACAACAAGCAGCCCTTGTGCTGTGTTTCCTGCCAGAGGGAGACCCGCTTGTGCGTTTCACTGGGGCGCGGGATATATTCTGTGTCATTGCGCTAAAGCTAAACTCTGTTTTATCACAGTGGCTATAGTGATTTAAGTCAGTGCTGCACACACTTTGTTTTCTTTTACAATTTAATGTTGAATGGTGAATTCCTGGTGCAATTTGCAGAGGGTGATGAGCTCCCAAAATTGACAATAATTTCAGTACCTCTGTAAACCTGAAAGCTGCACTTCTCCTGAAGTAAATACTATTACTATGTATTTATATAGTACTGATGTCTTCTGCAGTACTTTACATAGTACATAGTTATGTCCAGTGGCGTAGCTAAGGAGCTGTGGGCCCCAATGCAATTTTTACTATGGGGCCCCCAAGCACTCTATACATAACAATTGATACGGCGCACCAAAACCTGCCAATGGCAACTACTGTGCCAGAGACACAAGAAGGGGATGGGGAACAGTGTGTTAGTGATCACTACTATTCAAAGTCTCTATAGAAGTGATTATTATGAGCACAGGACCAATAGAGAGCTAATACTGTAGTTGATTGAGGGCCCTTTGGGGCCCCTCTGGCCCAAGGGCCCCGATGCAGTGGCTACCTCTGCACCCCCTATTGCTACGCCCCTGGTTATGTCACTGACAGTTCTCAGGGGAGCTCACATTCTAATCCTAGCATAGTCATAGTATCATGTCCTACCATATTATTATATAATTATATAGCAGACATCTTCTGCAGCACTTTACAGAGTACATAGTCATGTCATCACTGTCCTCAGAGAAGCTCACAATCTAATTCTACCATAGTCATAGTCTAATGTCCTACCATGGTATTACTATGTATTTATATAGCATTGACATCTTCTGCAGCACTTTACAGAGTATATAGTCATGTCACTGACTGTCCCCAGAGGAGCTTCCAATCTAATCCTACAATAGTCTAATGTCTTTATCGGAAGTGTGTGTGTGTTTGTGTGTGCATGTGTGTGTGTGTGTATATATATATATATATATATATATATATATATATATATATATATATATATATATATATATTTCCGGAGTGGGTAGAGGGGTTCACAATACTAAAATGTGACAGTCTGCTGCCACAACTATAGTGTATACTGCCCTATTTGTCTGGTCATGAGTACCACCTCCCATTTAAACTTCCATAAAGGTGAACGAAGTTCAAAATCGCCAATTTGGGGTCATAATGGTAAGCAATCTGACTAATACTTTTGGCCATAGACCCTGAATGTGCATGCAGCAGACATGTCAGACAGTTTCTGACAAAAATATGACAAGAGTAGCTGCATGCTTGTTTCGGGTTTTTGAGTCAGATACTACTGATGCCATAATGAACAGCAAGACTGCCAGGCAACTAGTATTGTTTAAAGGGAAATAAATATGGCAGCCTTCCTATCCCCCTCAACTCAGGTTATCTTTAAGTAGACTGTCTGTTTATTGATGTGGTGATCTTAAACCTGACGTCCAACAAAGAAGTGACCATCTGCACTCAAATCACCCCTTTTTTATGAACAGCACCATTAAAGAGAACCTGAAGTGACAGGGATATGAAGGCTGCCATATGTAGTTCCTGCAGCTACACAGAACTTCCTGTGCTGGCAGGAAGTTTAAACAGTAGAGCGCCCTCTACTGTTTAAACTTCCCCTGGACAGGAAGTTCAGTAGCTGCAGGAACAGTCTGGAGCGGAGCGGAGAAGAAGACAGCGATGACAGCGGGGACTCGCGCCGGCCGGAACAGGTAATGTATGCTTGGGGGGAGGCAGCTCCACAGATTGTGATCGGTTTCAGGCTGAAATCGATTCACAATCTGTTTGCAGTAAAGGTGGCCATACTATCCCTCTCTGATCAGATTCGATCAGAGAGGGATCTATCTGTTGGCAAGTCGACCAGTGTATGTCCACCTTTAGAGATAGAGGATCATCAGGGTAACCAGGCAACTGGTATTGCTTAAAGGGAAGGTTCAGGGAGGGGAGTAAAAAAATAAAAATCAATTTCCACTTACCTGGGGGTTCCTCCAGCCCGTGGCAAGCAGGAGGTGCCCTCGCCGCCGCTCCGCAGGCTCCCGGTGGCTGACCTGACCTGGCCAGGCCGGCTGCCAGGTCGGGCTCTTCTGCGCTTCAAGGCCTGGCACTTCTGCGTCCCACGCGGGCGTGCTGACGTCATCGGACGTCCTCCGGGCTGTACTGCGCAGGCGCAGGTCGGGTCGGCCACCGGAGACCACCGGGAGCCTGCGGAGTGGCGGCGAGGGCACCTCCTGCCTGCCACGGGCTGGAGGAAGCCCCAGGTAAGTGAAAATTGATTTTTATTTTTTTTACTCCCCTCCTTGAACCTTCCCTTTAAAAGAAAATAAATATGGCAGCCGCTTACAGAGCTGGGACAAGGTCCTCTAGCACCCAAGGCTGAGACACCAAAGTGCGCCCCATATCCCTCCCACCCCCAGCCGTCACACACTGATTACTATTAGACTAAGAGGTGCCCCTGAGCCACCAAACCCCCCCAACATCTTAATCTCTAGTTATCTGGCTTGCAGTCACTGCCATGTACCCCCTTTACTTGTTTCTCTCTGCTTCAAACACAATGGTGGAATGATAGCTGAGTGAGTTGTGCGCCCCCCTCTTACACTGCGCCCTGAGGCTGGAGCCTCTCTCACCTCTGCCTCGGCCCAGCCCTGGCCGCTTATGCTGACAAAAAAGTAGATTTTGCTTCAAATGAACAGGCAGTGACTGATGACATCACAGATCAGAGTTTTAGAAATATCCATTCGTGACCTCTGGATGACAAATGCTGTTTACTAAGCAACAAAACTCTTCTATAATTATTCACAATTCTAGATTTCCACCTATCCGTTATGTGATGACAGATTGGGGCGTCTGAGGCTGCTGCCGGCATGCTGACGTGACATCTTCCTGGGTGACGCAGACTGTGTGTCTCCTGCCTCTTCTGTCAACACACAAATCACATGCAGACGGGGATGTCCCAGAATCCCATACATGACTCTGTAATGTATTTATAGCAGCCCTACATCAGTCCCCAGCCAGACTATGGTTTCTGAACCCCTCTGCATTGTTGTTCAGGCTGATGAAGAGGGGTTCTGTGGGGGGATGTTGAAGATAAAAACAGACACTTACCTGGGACTTCTATCAGTCCCCTGTAGCAGTAATGTCCCGCGCCGTCCTCCACCGATCCGCCATTCCCCGCCTGCACCGGCCAATTATTCGTATAACAAGACGAATGATGCGCGCACCTGCTTGCGTCATCGGAAGCTTACTGTGCAGGCGCTGTACGAAGTTTTCTTGTACTGCGGTAGCGCAGTAAGCTTTTGATGACGCGCGTGAGATCGAGCAGGTGCACGGCCACGCAGCTGCAGTTGGATGGCATAGACCGGGGCCGGCGAATGGGTGATCGTAGGACGGCGTGGGACATTACAGCTACAGGGGGCTGATAGAAGCCCCAGGTAAGTGTCTGTTTTTATCTTCAACCCCCCTTCCCCACAGAACCTCTTTAACAAGCTGACAAGTGTTGCTTGCAAATTTTCGCAAAAGTCATTTTTGATTTCGAGAACAGTTTTTCGATAACACATTGTATTTTTGTAATATGGCAAAAATGCAAAAAATCTTTATTTTTACTACAAAAATTTGAAAATTCTTTATTTTTACCATGAAAACACGAAAAAAGCATAAATTTTTAGCGCAAAAATTTGTGAAAAAAAATCATAAACTTATCACAAAGTGATTTTCAATGGTATTTTCTCGACAAAGTTGAATTTAACATTATTTTCTCGGAAATGAATGCAAAAAGAATATCGGCATTTTGGCTCATCACGGCTCACACATTATTGCATTCCAGCGGTTCTGGAGGTGTGTTTAGCTTTCAGAGACAACAGAGGTGTGGCAGAGTCCACCGTCAGGGTTATATGCATACATAGCTCCCAGACAGTCCCTCTTTGGGAGCCCTGTCCCTCTTTCCTCCTCATTTGTCCCTCTTTCTATGTAAATATATATATTTTTCTACTGAAAAAATGTGTTTGATTGACTCTAAACTTTATTCTCATCCTTTAAATTGATATATTACTAATTGTAAAATGTTAATATGAAGGAAAATGACCCAGGATAGGAAGGGCCAGTGTGGTTTGAATTACAAAACAACATATTTTTCTTATGAAATCTCTATGATATGTGTGACTAGGGGGTGTGTCGGGGGGGTGGTCAGGGGGTTTGCCAGGGGCGTGGCTTTCTCATCTGAAAAAGTTATGAGGTATGTGCATAGCGCTGCCCTCGGCTCAGTGACGTTCTCCCTGCCGGGCAGGAATTACATCAATCACTGCGATTCCCGTCGGTCCAGGCATGCGCGCTGTGACACAACGCGCTCTGCTGTTTACACTACGCTTATTGCCCATAGACTTTCATTACAGTAGGCTCCATGTGGTAAGCACAATGCCTGCGGTAATGAGTTGCTGCGCTTACGTTTCCTCAGCAGCTTCCGGTACACCATATTGTACCACATTAACCACTTGAGGACCACAGTTTTTCTACCCCTTAACCTTCCTGGCGGTAAGCCCGAGCTGAGCTCGGGCTATGCCGCCGGAAGGCACCGCTCAGGCCCCGCTGGGCCGATTTGCATAATTTTTTTTTTTGCTGCACGCAGCTAGCACTTTGCTAGCTGCGTGCAGTGCCCGATCGCCGCCGATCCGCCGCTATCCGTCGCGCCGCAGCCGCCCCCCCCCCCCCCCAGACCCCGTGCGCTGCCTGGCCAATTAGTGCCAGGCAGCTCTATGGGGTGGATCGGAATCCCCTTTGATGTCACGACGTCGGTGACGTCATCCCGCCCCGTCGCCATGGCGACAGGGGAAGCCCTCCAGGAGATCCCGTTCTTTGAACGGGATCTCCTGATCACCGATCGCCGGAGGCGATCGGAGGGGCTGGGGTGATGCCACTGAGCAGCGGCTATCATGTAGCGAGACTTTGTCTCGCTACATGAAAAAACAAACAAAAAATTTAAAAAAAAAGATTTGCTGCCCCCTGGCGATTTTTTTAGCAAACCGCCAGGAGGGTTAAGGACCAGAGCTTTTTTCTCCATTCAGACCACTGCAGCTTTCACGGTTTATTGCTCGGTCATACAACCTACCACCTAAATTAATTTTACCTCCTTTTCTTGTCACTAATACAGCTTTCTTTTGGTGCTATTTGATTGCTGCTGCGAGTTTTAGTTTTTATTATATTCATCAAAAAAGACATGAATTTTGTCAAAAAAATGATTTTTTTAACTTTCTGTGCTGACATTTTTCAAATAAAGTAAAATTTCCTATACATTTGAGCGCGAAAGTTATTCTGCTACATGTCTTTGATAAAAAAAATCCATTCAGTGTATATTTATTGGTTTGGGTAAAAGTTATAGCGTTTACAAACTATGGTGCCAAAAGTGAATTTTCCCATTTTGAAGCATCTCTGACTTTTCTGACCACCTGTCATGTTTCATGAGGTGCTAAATTTCCAGGATAGTATAAATACCCCCCAAATGACCCCATTTTGGAAAGAAGACATCCCAAAGTTTCACTGAGAGGCATGGTGAGTTCATAGAAGATTTTATTTTTTGTCACAAGTTAACGGAAAATGACACTTTGTGACAAAAAAAAAAAAGTTTCCATTTCTTCTAACTTGCGACAAAAAAAAATGAAATCTGCCACGGACTCACTATGCTCCTCTCTGAATACCTTGAAGTGTCTACTTTCCAAAATGGGGTCATTTGTGGGGTGTGTTTACTGTCCTGGCATTTTGGGGGGTGCTAAATTGTAAGCACCCCTGTAAAGCCTAAAGGTGCTCATTGGACTTTGGGCCCCTTAGCGCAGTTAGGCTGCAAAAAAGTGCCACACATGTGGTATTGCCGTACTCAGGAGAAGTAGTATAATGTGTTTTGGGGTGTATTTTTACACCTACCCATGCTGGGTGGGAGAAATATCTCTGTAAATGACAATTTTTTGATTTTTTTACACACTATTGTCCATTTACAGAGATATTTCTCCCACTCAGCATGGGTATGTGTAAAAAATACACCCCAAAACACATTATACTACTTCTCCTGAGTATGTGTGGCACTTTTTTGCACCCTAACTGCGCTAAGGGGCCCAAAGTCCAATGAGTACCTTTAGGATTTCACAGGTCATTTTGCGACATTTGGTTTCAAGACTACTCCTCACGGTTTAGGGCCCCTAAAATGCCAGGGCAGTATAGGAACCCCACAAATGACCCCATTTTAGAAAGAAGACACCCCAAGGTATTCCGTTAGGAGTATGGTGAGTTCATAGAAGATTTTATTTTTTGTCACAAGTAAGTGGAAATTGATTTTAATTGTTTTTTTTTCACAAAGTGTAATTTCCCGCTAACTTGTGACAAAAAAATACATCGTCTATGAATTCACCATACTCCTAACGGAATACCTTGGGGTGTCTTCTTTCTAAAATGGGGTCATTTGTGGGGTTCCTATACTGCCCTGGCATTTTAGGGTCCCTAAACCGTGAGGAGTAGTCTTGAAACCAAATGTCGCAAAATGACCTGTGAAATCCTAAAGGTACTCATTGGACTTTGGGCCCCTTACCGCACTTAGAGTGCAAAAAAGTGCAACACATGTGGTACCGCTGTACTCAGGAGAAGTAGTATAATGTGTTTTGGGGTGTATTTTTACACATACCCATGCTGGGTGGGAGAAATATCTCTGTAAATGACAATTTTTTGATTTTTTTTTTTACACATAATTGTCCATTTACAGAGAGATTTCTCCCACCCAGCATGGGTATGTGTAAAAATACACCCCAAAACACATTATACTACTTCTTCTGAGTACGGCGATACCACATGTGTGACACCCTTTTGCAACCTATTTGCGCTAAGGGGCCTACTAACGTCCTATTCACAGGTCATATTGAGGCATTTGGATTCTAGACTACTCCTAACGGTTTAGGGCCCCTAAAATGCCAGGGCAGTATAGGAACCCCACAAATGACCCTATTTTAGAAAGAAGACATCCCAAGGTATTCCGTTAGCAGTATGGTGAGTTCATAGAAGATTTTATTTTTGTCACAAGTTAGTGAAAAATGACACTTTGTGAAAAAACAATAAAAATCAATTTCCGCTAACTTTCGACAAAAAATAAAATCTTCTATGAACTCGTCATACACCTAACAGAATACCTTAGGGTGTCTTTTTTCTAAAAAGGGGTCACTTGTGGGGTTCCTATACTGCCCTGGCATTTTACGGGCCCAAAACCGTGAGTAGTCTGGAAACCAAATTTCTCAAAATGACTGTTCAGGGGTATAAGCATCTGCAAATTTTGATGACCGGTGGTCTATGAGAGGGCGAATTTTGTGGAACCGGTCATAAGCAGGGTGGCCTCTTAGATGACAGGTTGTATTGGGCCTGATCTGATGGATAGGAGTGCTAGGGGGGTGAAAGGAGGTGATTGATGGGTGTCTCAGGGGGTGGTTAGAGGGGAAAATAGATGCAATCAATGCACTGGGGAGGTGATCGGAAGGGGGTCTGAGGGGGATCTGAGGGTTTGGCCGAGTGATCAGGAGCCCACACGGGGCAAATTAGGGCCTGATCTGATGGGTAGGTGTGCTAGGGGGTGACAGGTGGTGACAGGAGGTGATTGATGGGTGTCTCAAGGTGTGATTAGTGGGGGGAATAGATGCAAGCAATGCACTGGCGAGGTGTTCAGGGCTGGGGTCTGAGGGCGTTCTGAGGGTGTGGGCGGGTGATTGGGTGCCCTAGGGGCAGATAAGGGTCTAATCTGATGGGTAGCAGTGACAGGGGGTGATTGATGGGTAATTAGTGGGTGTTTAGAGGAGAGAACAGATGTAAACAATACACTTGGGAGGTGATCTGACGGCGGGTCTGCAGGCGATCTGATGGTGTGGGTGGGTGATCAGATTGCCCGCAAAGGGCAAGTTAGGGGCTGATTTATGGGTGGCGGTGACAGGGGGTGATTGATGTGTGGCAGTGACAGGGGGTGATTGATGGGTGATTGATAGGTGATCAGTGGGTTATTAGGGCTAGTTCACACTTAATTTAAAAACGTATCCGTAGCTACGTTTTTTGTCCCGGACGAAAAACGTAGCCACGGATACCAATGTTAAAAATAGGAACAGCACACACTCAAGTTAAAAACGTATCCGCGTGCGATCCGCGGAATACGTTTTTAAACCCGGAACGCTGAGTCCGGACTTGCAGCATTTTTCACGGACCCGTATACACGTACGGGTAGTGAAAATCAATGGGGAAACGGGCCTCCCTCTTCACTGACATTTTGGGACACTGGAAACGGATCAGTTTCCAGTGTCCCATGGTGAAGGAGGGGGCCGCCATGCTGAAGGGGGTAGCAGCCAGGACGGGGGGCTGCGGGCAAAGCAGCGGCCAGGGGGGTCGCCTCCCCCCCCCCCCCCCCCGTTGCTCACCTGGGTGCCCCCCTCCCCGCTCCCCCTCCAGCTCGCATATAATGTAATAATTTGTACCTAATGAAGTTCGGCGAGCCGGGCACTTCCGCCCACACCGCTCGCCGTCACTTCCTGCGATGCCGCCCACTGAAATACAGAGGGCGACATTGCAGGAAGTGACGGCGAGCGGTGTGGGCGGAAGTGCCCGGCTCGCCGAACTTCATTAGGTACAAATTATTACATTATATGCGAGCTGGAGGGGGAGCGGGGACGGGGGGCACCCAGGTGAGCAAGGGGGGGGGATGTGACCCCCCTGGCCGCCGCTTTGCCCGCAGCCCCCCGTCCTGGCTGCTACCCCCTCTAGCAAAAAAAAAACAAAAAACGCAAGCGGATCCAAAACGTGTGCTGCAAAAAAGGCAGCACGGATCCGTTTGCGTTCCGGGTTTTGAAAATCGGAGCCCGGACCGCGGATGCGTCCCGCACCCGGAGCTAGTGTGGCCCAGGCCTTACAGGGAAGAACAGATGTAAATAATGCACTGGCGAATTGATAAGGGGGGGGGGGGGTCTGAGGGCAATCTGAGCATGTGGGCGGTGGATTGGGTGCCCGCAAGGGGCAGATTAGGGTCTAATCTGATGGGTAACAGTGACAGGTGGTGATAGGGGGTGATTGATGGGTAATTAGTGGGTGTTTAGGGTAGAGAACAGATGTAAACAATGCACTTGGGAGGTGATCTGACGTCGGATCTGCGGGCGATCTATTGGTGTGGGTGGGTGATCAGATTGCCCGCAAGGGCATTTTTGGCATCGTTTTGGGATCGCCGACAATCACCGGTGATTCCCAAAAATGGTTTGCCGGTGTAAGTGAGTGAGAGGGAACCCATTAGTGCAATTGAGATTAGGGGTAATTGCAATTGCAGGACGTGCAGCATTGTGAGCGCATTTGTGCTCAATGCAAAGTACCGTATATCAGCGCTGCATAAATCGCTTATCAAATCGATTATGCAGCGCTTTAGGGGGCTGAGCCATTACCTTTAAATAAAACTTTAATATACCCACCGGGTCTCTGTATTTCCTTCTTCCGTCCGTAGCCCCGCCCACTGAAGGAAGAGATCACAGGCGCTTCTCTGATTGGTCATAAAGAAGCACCTATGACAGCTTCCTTTAGGGGGCGGGGCTGCGGACAGAAGAAGTATGCCTGGTAAATATAACAAAGTTTTATTTAAAAAAAACAAAACGTGAATCGCAAATCATGAGCGCTGTACAATTTACTGGTCGGGTAATTGCTGTTGCAAGCGCCCTAGGAATCGCTGGACACAGCCCTGTGGCGACTTTAAAGCGCTTCAGTGATTCCTAGTGGGTTCCTTAAAGTGATATTAAACTCTAAATAATTAAACTAAAAAAAACTGTATTGTGTTAATTAAAGTAATATCTAGAAGACCCTGCCTTACAATCGTCTTATTTTTAATTGTTCAGTGTTAAAAACATTTTACACTGTACATTTTACACTAGTTATTTCTTGCCTTTGCAGGCGATGTAGGAAGAGACTGTTATCTTAATTGTGCTGTTAGGATAATATATAATTACTGTGGCTGCAAGGAGGAAGGAGCGTCAAGCAGGGCCACCATGATAAAATCTTTCCAGGCAAGTTTTGGGTAGGTTTGGTACTCTATGAAATGCTGGGAATACACGGTTCGTTTTTAAGGTGATTAGATGGTTCAATAGATCATTTCCGACATGTCCGATCTCCCTTTCAATCCTTTCGCCGCTCGATTTCTGATAGAAGTGAATGGAAAAAGAGGAAAAAAAAAAGAGGAGAAGATAAGAGAATCGGCTGCAGAATTGAGCGGCAAAAACGTTCGAGAGGAGAAACGAACCGTGTATTCCCAGCAAAAGCACCCGACCTCAGGTGATGAATCGGTGAATAACTAACCAGGTAAGGCACAGCATCCAACAGGTACACCACTCCTGTCAATCCAGTGATCACACCACAGAAAAGGACACGCCCCTCAGCAGGCTGTATGCAGCAACAAGCTGTGGAGCAAATGAACACACTACATGTTTCGGGCGGAGCCCTTCTTCAGGTGGAGGAGGAAGGGCTCCGCCCAAAACATGTAGTGTGTTCATTTGCTCCAATACAGCTTGATGCTGCATACAGAATGCTGAGGGGCGTGTCCTTTTTATTCTGTGTAAGCATATGTATCTCTTCATGTTTTATCCACGCTTTATCATTTCACATAAACAGCTTGCACATCAGGCTTTCATGTCCCTTCATAAAAACGGGACTAAATTCTGATCTTTAGCCATGCTATAAAATCGGGATTACGCAGAGCATATTGGCTAAGCCATCCGTATGAGCGGTGGTGCATCTCCCAGATGGCGCTAAGTGATGGCACAGGGGAATGTGCTGGCAGCAGCCGCTGGTGAAGCTGGCTGGAATGTCTCAAGGTTCTCCTCCGATGGGTGCCATGAACAATCCCGGCCCTGTTCTGCAGCCGTTGCAGCTGTAGGAGCTGCGAGCCAGGCTACATACTTATGCCGTAACATAATTTTCCTGATCTTCCTTCATCTTAGTATCATTACATTCGGTTCTGCTCAGTCTACAGAGGAATGTGCTGCTGCTGCTGCTGGAGTGGTCTATGGAAGAACCTGGCAAAGTCCAGCTCCACAGCTGTTGCCAGACTTCCTCTCCCATGATGCTTAGCTAGCCTGGCCAGAGGTGGTTTAGCTGCAAACAAAGTGCTGAAAGAATCATTGTATTTACAACACTGAATTTGTCAAGGCAATTCCAAATCAACCCCTTATGCAGTTATATTGTATGACAAAAAGTAAAATCCCTCCGCAGACCGTACTCCTGTATATAAGGGACCTTTTACACTTAATGCGGTTTAATGTGTTTTTTCTCCATAGCATTGTACATGCATACAGGATACCCACTTTTACACTACTTTTCCTAGTTTCAGCTTGAGAAACACTTCCTATATCTATATTTTGCGTTTATTGGTATGTAGCCTCTCCCTCCCAGTGATGCATATAGCCTAGCATTATGGAAGACCAAGTTTATTTTGCACTGGCTTTGGAAGCCTCCGAAACATTCCGCAGAGCTGCCCCTGACAGGACTAAATATGTGGCCACTTGTGATAAATTTCGCAATGTAAATCAGGGTGAAGAAAGATTTTACAATGAGGAGACAATGACTAAATAATTTATAAAGGAATATTAAAAAAAAAAAAAAAAAAGAATAAGCAGTTTTATTTGTTTTGTTACGGTATTTTCACTAGAGTTCCTCTTTAAAGTGTACCAGAGCTGGAAGAAAGTAAACGTTTTATACATACCTGGAGCTTCCTCCAGCCCCATGTGCACGGATCACTCGCACGCTGCCGCCATCAGTCTTCTTCCTCTTCTGTATCGGGTCCCGTCACTTCAGCCAGTCGCGGCCAGTCTGCGCAAAAGAAGTGCGCCCTCTAGGTATCTCTCAGGCGGCTGCTGGAGAGATACGTACAGAGCGCACTTCTCGTACATCAGACTGGCCGCAACTGGAGGAAGTAACTGGATCTGGTACAGAAGACTGAGGACGGCGGCGTGGGAGAGATCCGTGCGGATGGGGCTGGAGGAAGCCCCAGGTATGTATAAAACTGTTACAGTTGCAAAGCTCTGGTACACTTTAAGGGGCTACCTGTGACAGCTGGTTGAAAGGGGAAATTGTGCTGTGTCTCTGATTTGTATGATAGATGTTTGACACAAAATCTGATTCAAATCTACAAAAATACAGTATTATACTTCAACAAGAGTAATTAAAACATAACTTTTACTATATTTACTTTAAAAAAGCCTGCAAGTAGATTAAGCTTAGAATTCTGGGAAAGGGATAAAATGAATTGCCTAGACCATAATTAGCTTATTGGAGCATACATATATTGTAAGTCTACTCTTTTTACCCAGAATGAGTTGAATTTAATTACTAACATGTCACCCACCACACAGCCCAACATATTTCACCCCATAACCATAAGGGGCTTAGTCAGGGGTAAAATAAAGTGCTTTACAGTGTTATAACATAACAGTGCAACATCATAGAAAATAAAAAAAAATTGTTAAAAGGGTAGACCTACAATATATGTATGATCCAATAAGATACTTAGAGACTCTGTACTAAAAAAAAAATGCTCCTGGGGGATACTCACCTCGGGAGGGGGAAGTCTCTGGATCCTATCGAGGCTTCCCCCGTCTTCCTCCGTCCCACGGTGGTCTTTCTCTGCCCCTCACAATGCACAGCCGACAGTTTGTCAGGCTGTGCAATATTTACCTTCCCCGGATCCAGCTGGTGGCGCTGTTGCGGCTCTCGGCTCGGAAATAGGTGGAAATAGCTGATCCCAGTCAGGTCCGCTCTACTGCGCAGGCGCAAGTCCTACTGGGATTGGCTAGTTCCGAGCCAAGAGCCGCAACTGCGCCTGTGCTGGAGCCGGCAAGGTAAATATTTACATGGCCGCCGTTCATAGACCTCTAGCGAGACCACCTTTGGCGGAGGAGGATGGGGGAAGCCTCGATAGGATCCAGAGGCTTCCCCCTCCCGAGGTGACTACCCCCCAGGAGTGTTTTGTTTTTAGTACAGATTCTCTTTAAGGTCTAAACTCTAAGCAATCTGTTATCCCTTTCCCAGAATTGTAATCTTAATCTATACATGCGGGCTTTTTTATAAAGTTAATATAGTAAAAGTTACGTTTTTATTGCTCTCGTTGAAGTATAATACTGTATGATAGATGATATGAAAGAAGAGGTTAGAGCAAGCATTGGGAGAAATTACATTTTTAAGTTCAGTTACTCTGTAGCACAATAAGCAAAAATGCCTGAGCCAGCAAAGGAATAGCGTAAGATACTGAAGATACTGTGCATTCCGGGCCATAGAAAAGAGGGTCTGTATGGTTGCCGTATTGAGTAGACCACCATGGTCCACAGACGTCACCTTTAGCTCAGAATGGCTTAGACTGTCTGCATCCCCCAAGCTGTACAATCCTCCCCAGCCTGCTGTGTGTAGATACAACAGCTGTGCTGTTAGGAATGCTACCGATAAAGTTTTGAAACTTCAGACATGGGAGTAGATTCTGAGATTGTATGAATGAACAATTCCATATGTACACAAAATCAATCCTTGTAGAGGACTGCGCCGTACTAGCAGCAGGGGGAATTTTACCATGACAACTCATAATTCATGGAAAACCAACAGAAGCAGGAAAGCCCCAACTGGCAGACCAATAAAAATTCAGCACCGGACAATTCATTGATAGAGGCTGGCCTACTACAGTGATCATCGGTACTGTAGGTACCCCACTTGGGTACCAGTGTAGGGGAAACACCACACTAGGTTTTTATTCTAAATGTTTAATTTTCAGCCATCAACATTTTGGCAGTATAGGGAGCTTTATTTTGGTGCCCCTATTCAGACATTTTATGGAGGGCATGGACAGGGCTGCTTCTAGACTTTCTGCTTCCTGAAGCAAGCTTTGAAGCCCGCCCCCCGTACGTTGATATATATATATCATTGGCTAAACAACACCCCTAGAACATTAGGTTCCCACCACCATGTTTTACAGTGGGGATGGTGTTCTTTGGGTTGAAGGCTTCTCCTTTTTTTATGCCCAATGAAGGAAACATTGTGACCAAACAATTCAATTTTAGTTTCATCTGACCAGAAGTCTTCTTTTTTGGACAGATGAACATTAACAAAGGCCAAGCTTGCTTTTGTGTGTCTTATCTGGAGAAGTGGCCTCCTACTTGGTCAGCATCCATGGAACCCGGCAGTGTGCAGTGTCCGTTGGATTGTCTGCCTTGAGATATTACCACCAGCAGAGCCCAGATTCACCTAGAGGGCCTTGGTGGTGATCCTTGGATTCTTTTTCACCTCACTATCCTCCTGGCCAGCACAGGTGTCACTTTTGGCTTCTGACCACATCCTTTGAGATTTTCCACACTGCGGATTATTTTGTATTTTTTTATAATATTTTGCACTGTAGCCACTGGAACTTGAAAACATTTAGAAATGGCCTTGAGGCCCTTTCCTGACTTATGAGCAGCCGCAGGTCCTCACTGAGCTCCTTTGTCTTAGCCATAACTGCCCACAAACCATATGCAGAGAGCTGCTGTTTTTCACCTGTTGAGTTGATTAAAACAGCTGTTCCTAAATGATCAGGGTAATCAGGATGCTTAAGAACAGCTTGGACTATTTGGAATGGTATAGAACTTTGGATTCTCCCACAGACTGTGACATCTTGAGAAGGGTATGAATAGTTTTGGACTGGACACTTTTTGCTCGAATGTAAATAAAAGCTGAGAAATGTTTTTTTTACACAATAATGCCTCTTGTACATCGTCTTATTCTGTTTTGGGAGACACCTGTCATTTCTCATCAAAAAAGTACTTGCTGGTTGAATAGAAGTAACTTTATGTCAAAATTTGCCAGGGGTATGAATAATTATGGGCAGCACTATATATATACCCCCATTGTATGTATACCTCATATCATATATACCCCCATATAAACCCCATCACCAACTACAGATAACCATGGCCAGTCAGAGGGGAAGCTTTGGCACACAACCAATCAGGCAGGGGTCCTGGCACCAGACCGGCCAATCACAGCAGCCGGCTGCTTTCAATCAGTAGCCGTGACCTATTAGATGCCACTGTTACTGGTCAAGTGCAGCGATTGACCCAATGACCAATTATAATTGAAAGTGTGTACCATCTGTTGATCCTCATACTACGTGGAGGTGGTAAAACTGGTCAGTGATTGGCCAATGAAAATTGGATGTGTGTATCAGGCTTAATTTAGAGCACAATTTTAGTTGGAAATTCTTGGAGCCCAGTTTACATTCACAAACAAAAGCTATGTTTTACATGAAATGGCAATAAGAATATTAACAATATTAACACACCCACAACGCAAAATAAAATATTAGGCAGGATTTCCAAGTCAGCAGCAACATTAACCCTTAATGAAAGAATACATGCACTCAGCAATGCTAAATAATATAGGGAGTCTTGTGTACACATCGCTGAATGACAAGGACACTGCACAATGGGACACTTCCGGCTGGAGTCACTGGTGGGGAGGCTGAGGCCGTAATGTCATCAGTGTCAGTCCTCTGTCTATCCCACCATGTTTAACAATGTATTATTTGTATTCCTGTTTTGCTGAGTGACTGCCGTAATTATTTATATGTCATTTAGCAGTTGTGTTTTATTGGCTGGTTTCATTTTCAGCTACAGACTTAAAGGAAACCAGAGACGTCGCTACCTAACGATTTGATACTTACCCGGGGCTTCCTCCAGCCCATAAACACATCTGAGTCTCTCGCCGTCCTCCCACGGTCTCTTCAGCTGCGATTAGCCCCGGTAACAGGCTCAACCGGGTCCAGTCTGGGTCCTCTGCGCATGTGCAGACCTCCCGCGCATGTGCAGTAGACCCGGATTGACACGACTGAGCCAGTTACCGGGGCTGATTGCGGCTGAACGGTAGACCGCGGGAGGACGACGAGGGACTCACGTGCTTATGGGGCAGAAGGAAGCCCCGGATAAGTATTAAATCTTTAGGTAGCGACCTCTCTGGTACACTTTAAGCCAACAATACTTCTCCTTTTAAACTGTTTTTAAATTGCTTTATACATATCAGAATCCGAATCGACTTTATTCCCCAAGTACGCCATGTGGCTACTCAAAATTGACTGTGGTACACATGGCAATGGCAGTACAAGACAGTACATAATACTAGCATGGTATTGTCAATATGAGAACATAAGCAGACATTCAGAGCAGGGTGGGCAAGCAAGACTTCTAACAGCTTCCACACAGGGGTGCTAGCAGTTCGGGGTGGGCATTACGTGAAATGATGCTTCCTGTAGGACTAGAGAGCTGCAACTTGGTGGGGGGAGGGGTGGCTAGAGTTCAGTAGGAGGACGCCTGGGGGAAGAATGTCATTGAGCGCCTGGTGGTCCTAGAGGGGATGGGTCTGAAACGTTGTACTGATGGGAGCAAATCAAAGAAGCTGGATGGGGGCAGTCCTGCGAGATCCTGGTGGCGAGCGGCGAAACTAGGCACCTCATAGCAGTAATGTTGTTCTGCACGGGGTGCGAAAGGGTAGTTCAGGGTTTCGGCGATCGCCGGGCCCCGAATTTCATCTCCCTCCGAGTTGGCCCCTTAAGTGATTTTGTTTGACAACCCTGGATTAAGTGATCATTTCATCCAAACTCGTGATCACTCATCGGATTTCTAGACCAATACTAAATGGTCATATGTGTGTGAGATCAGTCCTACGCTGTTACTAATGGGCTCTCATCATTCTGTTGTTAGCAGACAAATTGCTCCAAATATGCAAAAAATATCTAAATAAATGCTCCAAATATGCAAAAACAGTCTTTTCCATGTCTGCTCATAACTAACAAATTATACTAAAGAGCACAATTGGATTACAGTATTCCACAAGTGACCACTCCAAGCGTGCCTCCCGCAGGCTTCTATCTGTTCACACCATTCACCCGGCTTTGTTAAACTTGAGCATCAGCTGCACCCGATCGGTTTCGTCCCACATGACTTTTTCAAGGGACCTCTTGTGGAATACTGTCTAGCCACCCTAACCAAATTGTGCTTTTGTATGTTTGTTATGACTATAAGCATACATGGCCAATGTTTTTATCCGCTTCTTGATCAGCAGTCTCTGACTCCTGCAAGAGAACCCGAGGTGGGTTTAAGAATCCTATTAGCACACAGAGGCTGGTTCTGCATATAATCACCAGCCTCTGTTACTATACTGTGCCCCCCCCAGGCCCCCCCTGCTGTCCCCCATAAATCAAACCGCCGTGCTAGCGACACGCAGTGTGTTGCTAGCAGGCTGTTTACATTTAGACTGTCACTCTCCGCCGCTCCCCCGCCTCCTCTATAGCGCTGTTCCCTGCCTCCGTAAGCTGATTGGAGGGAAGGGATGCAGGCGGGGAGCGGCGCTAGCACGGCGATTTGATTTCTGGGGGATAGCAGAGTGCAGGGGGGACCTGTGGGGGCCCAGTATAGTAACAGAGGCTGGTGATTATATGCAGAACCAGCCTCTGTGTGCTATTAGGATTCTTAGAACCCACCTCAGGTTCTCTTTAAGGACCAAAGACTTTTTGGTCAGAAAACATTGGCTCCTGACCCTGTGATTAGTGTGAGCCAATCACAGCTAATCACAGTGACCACAGGTTTGGGAGTCAACTAAATCGTTTCCTGACCGGCTCACAAAGCTCTGCTGTCATACCGACAGGCACGATCGGTGGTAGCGCTGGGAGCATGTGGCGCAGTAATTGAAATCTGTGCCTTGGCAGGGATAACAACTCCCAAACAGGGTGTAGATTTCAATTAGTAAGGACTGAAAGCGGTTAACATTGCTCCCCCATCACGCCAACACCCACATACAGATATGTACGCCCAGTGTCGGACCGGTTAGGTGATAAAGCTGAGGAAATCCACTTGCTGGCCAGGCAGCAGTAATCAGGTGTTGCTGCTCACACTGAAGACTTGCAGCAGGTTTCTATTGGGTGTGATAACACAGGGTTACTGCTGCTTGGCCAGCAGGTAGATTTCCTCAGCTTTTCCACCTCCCAGTCCAACACTGTGTACGCTGCCGGTGAGTTGATGGCTCACCCTGATGCCGCTCAAATCCCTGGTGGAGTAAAATACTATTCCACCTCCGAGTCTTCGCAATTCGGGGTCCGAATTAACATTACGTGCCCTGCGCAGTATAAAATTACTGTTCTGGAGCGCTTGGCCATGATTGCCATGCAAGGAACCCACCTGCTTCGCGACAACCCCGCCCCCCCCCACCCCACACCCCACACACACACACACACACTAACACACTTTTGGGCCATTTTTCTTGTTGATGCTCAAAAGTCAGCTTATCCGCAGTGATATATGTAATATTTCATATGCTTCCACTATTAAAATCTGACACTAGACACAAAAGCAAATAAAACAAGCATTCTATAAACATACTCTAGATTGCCATTAGGACAGATGATAAATGAGAGCGTTTATAGCAGATGGAAAGGGTTACAGTAACTGGCCTGCTAACTGGCAGCTCAGCTGTCTGCTAACAGGGATTTTCCAACAGGAATGTGGGAGTGAAGACTCTGGAAATTACAATAACATGACAGGATCAAAATTCTTCCCGGGAAACGATTAGATGGGAATGGCAAGCGAAGGAGCAGGCAGCCCTGGCGGGGAGGTGACGCAGGAATGTGTGCAGGGGCAGATAAGGAGCAGGCAACATGGAGGCCCAGCCTAGGGAGACCGTGTGTGGATAAATATACATACAGACATTCTACAGGGGTGTCACTCAGTCTGTCTTGTGGGTTTATTCTGGGAGAGTCGGTGATGTAGGTGGCCTGTTTTAATTTTATTAGAGCCCAATATAAGTGTCTGCCCGACGGTCTCTGACAGAATACAGCAGGTGTCACAGCTCCTGAATATCTCCATTGTGGCTGGTCAGTCCCAGCGCTACCTCTATCTGTGTCATCCCCCGCCTGCTGTGAGTGAACGTTTTCCAAAGCAATCGTGAAGTGAAAATCAACTGAGTAATGCTAATAACTATTACGCAAAATTTTTGCAATTAGGCCTATATGTAATTACAAATTCTTAATTCTGTTGACTTTCTGTAATCATTCGTAATTACGCATGAATTTATGCGTAATTTATGTGTTCAGGTAGTCCTCGGTTAACGAACGAGATAGGGACTGTAGGCTCGTTCTTAACCTGAATCTGTTCTTAAGTCGAAACAGTGTATGAAACGGCCCGACTATTGCTCCGCCCCATCAATGACGTCACGGCGAGCTCCGGATTGCCGCGATTTAAATGTTTTAAAGTACATTTACAGTGATCTAAAGACGCCATTTGTGTGTGGAGAGGTGAGCAGATACATACCGTACACCTCCCATGTCCTGGCGTCACCCTCCGCCTCTACAAAACACCTCCGTGTCGCTAAACAGATCCGCGCCCTCTGACGCAGGCCAGGAGGCGACCCGGCATACTGCGCATGCGCAGCGCAGTAACAGTATCCAGGTCAGAGGGCGCAGATCTGTTTAGCGACATGGAAGTGTTTTGCAGAGGCAGAGGGTGACGCCAGGACATGGGAGGTGTGCGGTATGTATCTGCTCACCTCTCCACACACAAATGGCGTCTGTAATGTACTTTAAAACATTTAAATCGCCGCAATCCGGCGCTCACAGTGACGTCATCGACGGGGCGGAGCAATCGTCGGAGCGTTCGTATCGGCAGGGCGTTCGTATCGGCAGGGCGTTTGTAAAGTGGGCGTTCGTAACCCGAGGACTCCCTGTAATTTCGTACCGACTTTGGCGGTGAATAGCAAATCCCCCCATACATTCTATTGCTACCAAAATTGCTATATATTAAAGTGGACCCAAATTAAAAATACAAGATTTCAGAAATAAAATCTATTTTCTAAATTATAATAATAAATAGCAGCCTTCTTCAGCTGCATGAGGACAACTATAAAATATTTTACATTTATTGGAGGAACCCCTCCCTTCCTTTCATATTGCCGGGACAGAAACCGGCAGACTGGTGGATGAGATAAAAAACAAAACACAGGCTGCTACTGATGATGTCACAGGGGAGGTGATCTCAGCTTGTGTGAGATTTTACATAGACGACGCCCCTGTGAGGGAGGGTAGCGGATGACAAACACACCCATGATCTAAAACCTCCTACTAAGCTCAGAAGTAATGGCTGCCACCTGTATTACCCTAGTTATGCAAAGAGAAGGCTGAAAAGCAGGCACTGAAATGCTCATAGGCTTGAAGGAGTGTTTATTTATCTTTGTATGTGTCAGAGTGGTGCAACTAAATATTTTGAATTAAAAAAAATCAAAAATGTTTGGTTTGGGTCCACTTTAAGAAGAATAGTGGGTACAAGTCAAAAAATATATTTTTCAAAAAAACCTTGTAGTTTTTGAGAAATTTGATTTTAAATATGGAAAGAAAAAATGTTCTTAAAAACTATAAGGTCTTTTTGAACAATTCTTTTTTTTTAACTTGAACCCACTATTCTGCTTAACATATGTAGCACGTTTGGTGGCAATAGCATGTATGGGGGCTGTGCTATTCACCGCCAAAGTCGGCACGAAATTACATGTAAATTATGCATTAATTCACAAGTAATTACAAATGCTCACAATTAACTACGAAATTTTCCTATGAAATGTTGCATTACGATTATGATGCATAATTGCGCATAGGCGTAATTTCTGCTCAATGTAAAATTTCCAAACTTAAAACCGCGCTCCAACTGAGCATGGGATCCCGGAGATAATACTCCAACCGTGACACCACTTAGCAAACTCCAATAATCGTGGGATAGATGAAAACTGTAAAACAAGATAAGATAGCCCTGATGTCGGGCGATATGCTTTTATAGCATTTACATCTAGTAAGTGCAATTGTAATCCTTTTAACATTAATAAAAACGTTAATGCACCATAGAGCGCTCCTGTCTTATCTTGGGGACCCCCCCCAACTACCTATATGCCAAATTGCAGCCCCCGAGCCCCACTGGTTCCAGAGATAAATTTCTCTAATCTATCTCCTGAACCAGTGGGGCTCGGGGGCTGCAATTTGGCATAGAGGTCGTTCGGGGGAATCCTCTCCCTACCCTGAAAATCTGAGGAGTGTAGGATGTGTGGAAGCGGAGATATTTATAATTTTACCATCAGCAGCATAATTAACTTCCCACTGAGCATGCGTGCTACTCAGTGTGGAAGGGAGCTTCCGGGCAGCGCAATCAGACATTACACCAGCAGCCACTAGAAGCCTGCGGGGAGATAGAAGGAGAATGCTAGCCATCACTGGAGCCTCGGTAAGTATTTCTAAGCCTTCCAGCACCCACATGAAGCCCCCAAAAGAGGCCCCCAGTTATCCCTCAGTTGAGACTTCCGGTTGCCTGAATTCTGGCTAATGGGGACTTTGCTGCATACAGTATCTCACAAAATGTTTGTAAATTTGTCATTATATCTTTTCATGTGTCATCACTGAAGATTAGTGATGATCGTAATCTGCTCATTACAATTACACATAATTTCACGTAAATGTTTTCAATGACGGCCATACATAATTACGAATTGGACATTCCATTGATTTTACGTAATCCATTCATAATTTTGCGTAATGTTTGTGTAATTTCATGTCGACTTTAGCGGCTAATTGAAAAGCCACCGTCACATGCTATTGGCACCAAAATTGCCATGTGTGGTAAGGAGAATAGTAGGAATAAGTCAAAAAATAATTTTTCGAACAGACCTTGTCGTTTTTGAGAAAATCTATTTTAAAAATGAAAAGGAAAAATAGTTCTTCAATTGTAATTGTAATTTTTAAAAAACATTCTTCCTTTGAATTTTTTTAGATATATTTTCTCAAAAACTATAAGGCCTTTTTGAAAAAACTTCTCTTGACTTGTTCCTTTTCTTCTCCTTAAAACCAGCCTGGCGTTCTATTAAGATCGCCAGGCTGGCGACCGGACGGTTTTTTTTTAATAAAAAAAAAAACTATCGCATGCAGCCAACTAAAAGTATGCTGCATGAAAGCCTCCGGCGATCAGAAGTAACAAGAAAGGCCGCAATGAGCGGCCTCTCTTGTTTTGCTTTCCTCGTCACCATGGCGACGAGCGGAGTGACGTCATGGACGTCAGCCGCCTCCGATCCAGCCCTTAAGCGCTGGCCGGAACTGATTGGTCCGGCTGCGCTGGGCTTGGGCGGCTGGGGGGACCCTCTTTGGGCGTTGCACGCGGCGGATCGCCGCGCTGCGGCGGCGATCAGGTAGCACACGCGGCTGGCAAAGTGCCGGCTGCATGTGCATCTTTTTATTTGACAAAAATCGGCCCAGCAGGGCCTGAGTGCCAGCCTCCGGCGGTAATGGACGAGCTGAGCTCGTCCATACCGCCAGGCTGGTTAATTTGCGTAGCAATTTTGGTGATGTTAGCATGTATGGGTGGCTTTGCTATAAACCGCTAAAGCCCGCACAAAATTACGCAAAATAGCAAAGTTACGGTTCCTAATTACGTTTACAAACGATATTAATTATGACTTTTCCCGAAATTTTGCAGTACGATTTTGCATTGTAATTGCATACTTAAATACAAATTTACAATTCTGCAAAATTTGTGCTCAACACTACTGAAGATATGACACTTTGATACTTTGAAAAGTAGTCAGTGTACAGCTTGTATAACAGTGTACATTTGCTGTGCCATCAAAAAACCCCAACACACTGCCATCCATCAGCAACAAAAGTCAGTACACCCCAAAGTATCCCCAAAGAATAAAAGTATCTAAAAAGTTTAAAAATAGAGGAGGCAGTGGTGGATTTACCTCCTCCAAGCAGCCACATAATATTGATGTAATATCAATAAAACAATTTATACACTCCAAAAGATCATACAATGCGTTTGGTAGGATTGACTCCGCTTCTTCGGGCAATAGGGATGGAGCATATACAAACAGGTCTGTAATTCAGCCAAGCGCCTCTTGTGTCTGCTTGGAGGAGGTAAGTCCACCACTGCCTCCTCTATTTTTAAACTTTTTAGATACTCTTATTCTTTTGACACCTCTGTATACCTATAACGTTGTACAAGTCCACCGTTGGTAGAGGGGTGTTTTTCCATCATTTTTCCTATACACAGAAAGCGACTTCTTAATCCTGAGTGGGGTTAGGTCTCCACGTGAAATCGCGGAAAAATCACTCCCGCAAAACGCCGGCGGTAATCGCTGGCGTTTTGCGCTTTTAAGTGTGAATTGACCCTTAGAGAGATTTTCTAAACATGCCTAGCGTTTTTTGGAGCGTTTTTGTGTAGCATTTCACAGTAAAGCTGTTACTGAACAGCTTCTGTAACAAAAACGCCTGGAAAACCGCTCTGATGTAGCGTTTTTTCAGAGCGGTTTTCCACTTTCCTATATTTAAACATTGAAGCAAAAACGCCTCAGAAATCTAAAAAATGCTGCAGCCCCCCGAGTTTGCGTTTGTGGAAAAAACGAACCGCTCTGGTGTGCCCATTGAAATACATTACCCAAGCGGTTTTCAAACCGCTAGCGTTTATAAAAACGCTCATGAACCGTTCTGGTGTGCACCAGCCCATACTGGTCACTAGAAGTTCAACATGGCACCTCAAGGCAGAGAACTCTCTGAAGATCTTAAAAAAAAAATGTTGCTGTACATAAAGATAGCCTAGGCTCTAAGAAGATTGCCATCACCCTGAAACTGAGCTTCGGCATGGTGGCCAAGACCATCTGCCCCTGAGCACTCTGGGAGACCAGGGCCCATATGCAATTCACGTTTTCTCCTGAGTTTTCTCCCAGGAGAAAATTTGTCTACTTCAATTTATAATCATTTTTTAGCACTTTTCAATGGAAAAAAATACCAAAAAGTAGGTGAAAAGGTGCTATCAAAATTATTTTGAGTATTTGTTTCCTTGCTTGTGGTTTAAAGGACATTTTATTAACAGGTTTAAAAATATCACCTAGGAGAAAAATGAGGTGAAAAAGGGAATTGCATATGGGCACTTGTGAATAAAATGCTTTTTAAAAAAACTGGCAAGCAAAAAAAAATACTTAAAATAATTTTGATAGTACTTTTTCATCTGCTTTTTGGTACTTTTTCAATTGCTAAGTGCTGAAAAGTTATTTGAAAAAGAGGTTGAAAATCATCTCCTAGAAGAAAAGTTAATTGCATATGGGCCCAGATGTTGTTTCTAATAACTTTGGAACATGTAACAAAGAAACATTCCGCAGTGATGCACCTTGCCAACAGTAAAGATGTCGCCACCTGAGATAAATTAAGAAGTGTAAATCAGAGGGAGGAAAGAGGACAAACACTGGCTAAATAATTTATAAATGAACATTGTAAAATATAATCAGTTTTACTCATTGAGTTAAGCTAAGCTCGTAGTGGGAGCTGTGTTGCATTCCCTGTAAAAACACAAACGCAAAGCAGAGAGGAGTAAAGTCAAAACATTAAACAAAACATTTATAGTTGTATTTATTACTTTTAGATTGTAAGCTTGCAAGGGCAGGGCTCTCTCACCCTTTTGTGTTTTGGATCTTGTTACCTATTTATCCATATTAAAGGAGTATTGTAACCTTTAAAAAAAAAAAAAATGAGTCCAACTTACCTGGGGCTTCTACCAGCCCCCACAGATGTCCTGTGCCCTCGCTAATACAAAAAGATCCTCTGGTCCCCACCGTGGCTCGCTTCCGTTTTTCACGACTCTCAAGTTGTAAACGACTGCGCCTGCACAGCCCTGGCTGCGCGCGTCCCTGCTCCTGCTGAGGTCATGTACTGTGCCTGCGCAGCAAACTCCCAGCGAGGTGCATTAAAGTCGCAAAAACTGGAAGCCAGCCGTGGTGGAGACCGGAGGATTGTTTTGCCCTGGCGCGAGTACTGGACGTCTGTGGGGGGCCAGTAGGAGCCCCAGGTAAGTTGAACTCATTTTTTTTTTAAAGGTTACAGTATTCCTTTAAAAGGGACTCCGAGCCCAAAATAAAAATGAAAATGGTACTCACTTTGGGCTTTCAGCAGCCCAGTGTAGGTCGGGAGGTCCCATGACTGCATCCTGGCTCTTCTCCCATAAATGGCAGCTCCAGGCGACACTGGCCCGAGTGTCGGGCTCCCTCTTCCGCATACGTCACATCTGACGTCATCACGCTGGCCGGCGTGACAGTACGGCGCATGCGCAATTAAACCGTGCATGCGCAGTACTGTCACGCCGGCCGCCGTGATGACAACAGAAAAAAAAATACAATCAAACATCAATTCTTTATTTTTATCTGGTAAACAAGTAATAAGGATGGTAACCAGGCAATCCAAAAGTTAAAATCTCTATTACTTTTCTTGTTTATAAATGATCATTCCCCAGTTTACCTGACTCTTATTTGGTACACACAAAATTTGGTACACAAAAAGGAAGTTGCAGGGCATGCTGGTTTGTAATTTTTTGCTTCTGTACATTAGTTAAGTCTGAGGGGAAATAAAGAAGCAAAAAAAAAAAAAAACCACCCAGCATGCCCTGCAACTTCCTTTGTGCGGCAACTTACCAAATAAGGGCTCGATTTTACAAAACAGTGCTAACTTTAGCACTGGCCCTTAGCACGTCTAAACTCAGTTGAAATGTGAGATCTGATTGAGAAAACCGGTGCTAACCTACTTAGCACCCTGGTTAGCACGCCTAAAGACTTTAGACGTGCTAAGTAGGTTAGCACCGCTTAGTAAATCAAGCCCTAAGAGTCCGGTAAACTGGGGAATGATCATTTATAAACAAGAAAAGTAATAGTGATTTTAACTTTTGGATTGCCTGGTTAGCATCCTTATTACTTGTTTACCAGATAAAAATAAAGAATTTGTTTTTGATTTTATGCCCGACTGTTACACTTTAAAGAATAACTTTAACCCAGTGTAACGATTGGTCATGCAGATCGTGGTCGTGACTGGAACCAGACTGGCAGATCCACGATCTCTGCATGGCAATCGTTTTGGTTTAACAAACAGGAAGATCACAATGGAAATACTGACGTCTGCACAACAGAGTAGAATGATAAATGTGTTTTATTTACAATAATGCAAGTGAACAAATGCAGATCACCATACACATACAATATACAATCAAACAACGCGTGGTGCACCACAAATACCAGAACCCTGACTATCTAACTATCTATACAAATATATACAGCAACACATACAATATGAGAGTATATACAATAATACCATATATACAGACACATCTCAGCAGAATCAGCACACGGAAGAATAGTCGTACAAGCCAAGATCAATAACCAGAGAATACAAGGTACAAGGGCAGAAGACAGAGAATAGTCAGACTAGCAAGGATCAAATACCAGGAGTACAGAATATCAGAGCAGGGTTCAGGAGCACAGGACTGGATGGCCAGAGTCACAACTGCAGCGAGCAGACAAACGGAATGACCTAGCAATGTGCTGCTAGGAAGTCCGGCCTTAAATAAGCAGCACATTGCTCAGGTGACTGGCCAGAATCTTCCACAGTTCCATCTGCTGGTGAGCCGAGGAATTGCCCCGCTCCCAGCAATATGAGAGCCATCTGCTGGTAGACAGCGGAAGTCCACCTCAGTGCTGCCACCAGCAGGATGACACAGGCACAGATCCTCACAGTACCCCCCTCTTTAGGAGCGGGCTCCGAACGCTCCATACGATCTCCAGAGTTAGCCCCACCTGGGTCCCAATAGAAAAACCGAGGCTGGGTGGGCAGGGAGGGAGAGAAATCGAAAAACTTCTGGAACCCATCAGGATCAAGAAGAGCCAGAGCAGACTTGAGATCCGCAGGAACACCGTACTTGGAAGCAACAACTGGAACCGTGGACTTGGAAGCAACAACTGGAACCGTGGACTTGGAAGCAACAACTGGAACCGTGGACTTGGAAGCAACAACTGGAACCGTGGACTTGGAAGCAACAACTGGAACCGTGGACTTGGAAGCAACAACTGGAACCGTGGACTTGGAAGCAACAACTGGAACCGTGGACTTGGAAGCAACAACTGGAACCGTGGACTTGGAAGCAACAACTGGAACCGAGGACTTGGAAGCAACAACTGGAACCGAGGACTTGGAAGCAACAACTGGAACCGAGGACTTGGAAGCAACAACTGGAACCGAGGACTTGGAAGCAACAACTGGAACCGAGGACTTGGAAGCAACAACTGGAACCGAAGACTTGGAAGCAACAACTGGAACCACAGACTGGATACCCTCAGAAGCGGCAGCAGACTGGATACCCTCAGAAGCGGCAGCAGACTGGATACCCTCAGAAGCGGCAGCAGACTGGATACCCTCAGAAGCGGCAGCAGACTGGATACCCTCAGAAGCGGCAGCAGACTGGATACCCTCAGAAGCGGCAGCAGACTGGATACCCTCAGAAGCGGCAGCAGACTGGATACCCTCAGAAGCGGCAGCAGACTGGATACCCTCAGAAGCGGCAGCAGACTGGATACCCTCAGAAGCGGCAGCAGACTGGATACCCTCAGAAGCGGCAGCAGACTGGATACCCTCAGAAGCGGCAGCAGACTCACCAACCTTGGAAGCAGCAGCAAAGTCACCAGACTTGGAAGCAACAGCAGAGTCGCCAGACTTGGAAACAACAGCAGAGTCCTGTGACATCTGAGCAGTTAACTGGAAAGCTTCAGGTAGTGCTGCAGGCAGATTAGCAACAGACTGAATAGTCTCGGGCAGGGCAGCAACAGGCTGGATTGTAAACTGGGTGCCCTCAAGTAGTCCAGCAGACCAGGCACTACCAGGAGAAGCAAGAACAGTAGCAGGCCGGGCACCATCAGGAACATCAGTCTGAGCACCATTAGGAGCAGGATCATCAACAGACTTGGCACCTACAGGAACAGCAGCAACAAAAGTCTGTGAAGGCTGGGCAGCAGCTTGCATAACCTCAGGCAAAACAGAAGACGGGATAACTTTAGGCAAGTTAACAGGTTGGGATGCTTCAGACAGGACAGCAGGCTCAGTAGTTTCAGACAGGACAGCAGCCTGTGTAACCTCATAGATCTGGACCTTTGGTTGAGCTCTTGGCTGGACCGTTGGCTGAGCGCTTGGCTGGACCGTTGGCTGAGCGCTTGGCTGGACCGTTGGCTGAGCGCTTGGCTGGACCGTTGGCTGAGCGCTTGGCTGGACCGTTGGCTGAGCGCTTGGCTGGACCGTTGGCTGAGATCCCGATACAGTTTGTGCGGACTGGCACTGAAACGGTGTGAACTGAGTCTGTGCGGACTGGGAGCAAAGTTCCGCAGGCAAGGAGCAAAGTTCCGCAGGCAAGGAGCAAAGTTCCGCAGGCAAGGAGCAAAGTTCCGCAGGCAAGGAGCAAAGTTCCGCAGGCAAGGAGCAAAGTTCCGCAGGCAAGGAGCAAAGTTCCGCAGGCAAGGAGCAAAGTTCCGCAGGCAAAGAGCAAAGTTCCGCAGGCAAAGAGCAAAGTTCCGCAGGCAAAGAGCAAAGTTCCGCAGGCAAAGAGCAAAGTTCCGCAGGCAAAGAGCAAAGTTCCGCAGGCAAAGAGCAAAGTTCCGCAGGCAAAGAGCAAAGTTCCGCAGGCAAAGAGCAAAGTTCCGCAGGCAAAGAGCAAAGTTCCGCAGGCAAAGAGCAAAGTTCCGCAGGCAAAGAGCAAAGTTCCGCGGGCTGGATGCAACACTCTGCGGGCTGGATGCAACACTCTGCGGGCTGGATGCAACACTCTGCGGGCTGGATGCAACACTCTGCGGGCTGGATGCAACACTCTGCGGGCTGGATGCAACACTCTGCGGGCTGGATGCAACACTCTGCGGGCTGGATGCAACACTCTGCGGGCCTGGCAGGCTGACCCACTGTCAGCAAACCTAGTCCATGAAAGAGTCCACAAAGAAAGGCGAAGGACTGCTCAGGACAGACTGGAGATTGCTGAGGACACAAATCACCTGGAGTCTGCATGGACATGGTTGAAGTCTGCATGGACATGGTTGAAGTCTGCACGGATCGGGGTGAAGTCTGCACGGATCGGGGTGAAGTCTGCACGGAGCTGGATGAAGTTTGTATGGAGCTGCATGGAGTCTGCACCGACCTGCATGGAGTCTGCACCGACTTGGATGGAGTCTGCACCGACTTGGATGGAGTCTGCACACGACTGGAATCAGCTGGAGGCTGCACACGACTGGAATCAGCTGGAGGCTGCACACGACTGGAATCGGCTGGAGGCTGCACACGACTGGAATCGGCTGGAGGCTGCACACGACTGGAATCGGCTGGAGGCTGCACACGACTGGAATCGGCTGGAGGCTGCACACGACTGGAATCGGCTGGAGGCTGCACACGACTGGAATCGGCTGGAGGCTGCACACGACTGGAATCGGCTGGAGGCTGCACACGACTGGAATCGGCTGGAGGCTGCACACGACTGGAATCGGCTGGAGGCTGCACACGACTGGAATCGGCTGGAGGCTGCACACGCTGAATGGAGTTGGTAGGAAAGAATTTTTTTCTTTTTGGATGATGACTTGTTTTCTAATGATTTTTGCCAGGACCAAGGTGTGGTTCTGACTGCAGTTTGCAATGGAGTTTGTACAGATAACTGACATGCAGGTTGTGAACTCTGGACATAAGGGTTATCAGAGAGAGGGTGAGATTGAAATTTAGAGGAAAGAATTTCTTGCCAGATGGCAATCAAAGCAGAGGCAGATTCATTCTCACACAAGGCATTAACCATCAGAGATCTTACTCCACAGATACAATTCCTAATAAACTCCTCATTTTGTTGCGAATAGAATGACATAAACTGTTCCCTATCATTCTTCAAATAGCCATAATAAGCATTGATCTCTTCTGCAGTAAAATCAAAACTGACTCGATTGATGCAATCTCTCCACTCATTTGATTCCTCAATCACATGCATGCATGCATCTGCATCAAATGACAAGATTTCCTCCCAAACTTGGATCAGGGCAGAGGCGGCTTTCTGCGGACACAATTTGTAACCACTCATCCTTTTCACAGCATGCACATATTTCAGCAGACAAGAACTTTCCATTTTAGAATAGTGGTTTACAAAACTTTTCCTATCCTTCTTTAAATGATCAATTAGATAGTTAATATCTGCTGCACAAAAGACAGGCTCTAAACGAGATTGGTTCCTAACTGGCAGAGAATTTATTTGTCTATTAATAGAACTTGACTGAACTACATCAGAAACAGAATCAAGACTGGACTGGATAGTAACAGACAAAGAACCAGTTTGTATTTTATTCTTTGCTGTCACAGAACAACAGGTATTCGGTTTCAGAATCCCTCACTGTGTAGCCTTCAGATATGTATCTGTTGTCAGAGTGTGGGGGTCTTTGCTGATCCCCCTTATCCCATAGCAAAAAGTCTCATGGGAAGGTGTAGCTATCCCACACTACTATGACCACTGACCACACAGTGTGTCTGTGTCGCTCGGGGACAGTGGAGATAACCTGATCAAGGATATAGCTGATCTGGTTCAACCACCAACTATCAAGTCCCCTCACACACTGACCCAATGACGGGTGGGTATATACAAACATAGAGTGCTAAGTGCTGTACATAGACTTTAACATGTGCATGTTTCACCAAAAGGCTTCATCAGAAAGCGTGCTGTACATATATTACATAGCCTACACCAATTATTTACATATATTACAAAGTACCCCCCATCATCATATAAGCCCCAGTCAGAGCTGAAGTGCCCTGTCAGGCAAAGCCATATATATAGATAGGGAGGGAAATAGGGGAGGCGTCATAGTGGGTGTGATGAGGTGTGTCACATTTTACCTATTATTAGCATTATACAGATTACAGGGCTGGTGCCCTGTCCATATATCTTACCTCATTGAGGTCTTAGTGTGTCCGTATTAAGGGATGGGAACCATCATTAGGATAACATGATAACTCCCCCTCAAGTCCGTGGGCTTGGCCATCTCTCTGTGACCCACGTTAGGGGGAGGGGGCCCGCAGGATGCTGTTCGCCGGTAGGTTGCAGCCAAAACTTCAAACCCTGGGCGAATCTAACGGTCAGCTAATGGTGCAGACAGCGCTGTAGCGGTGACGTCACTTCCGCCCACACGCGCGTCTACTTCCTGTCCTGCGGTGATCTGGGACGCATCTTGCGTTCCAGGTCTCCCTCTAGAGGCATTAGGTTCCTCCTCTGTCCCGACTGCATCACTGTTAAAGAAACGCCCCCTCCATTCAAGGGGACGTAAATCTCTGTTTATGGTTGCATAGCAACCTCTCGAATATATAAACATTCGCGCATATCAATGGTGCAGATCC
Organism: Hyperolius riggenbachi; assembly: GCF_040937935.1. Classification (NCBI taxonomy): domain Eukaryota; kingdom Metazoa; phylum Chordata; class Amphibia; order Anura; family Hyperoliidae; genus Hyperolius; species Hyperolius riggenbachi. Next base: position 44,991,260 of record NC_090654.1, read on the forward strand.
TCTTAGGCTCGCATAGTCCTCCATCTGGACCTTTTACCTAGCCCACTGTTGTGCACTTATATACGTAGGTGTCCCTCATATGCATATATCAGTGTAGGTGCAACGTGGATAATGCGCAGATGTAAATTTGTATCTGTATTCGCTCGTATAGAGTGTGATCACAACCCCTATGCAGTATAAACAAACACGCACGTATTTTGTGTATGACATGCAAGGATCCGACCACAATACATGGGATAATTCACAGATGCAAACACATCAAGGGGTACTTGTGCGTTTCCATCTGTGACTCGCCTGAATATTTGTCACTGACTGTCCCAAAGCTGTGAGGCATGTCAGGACCCAAAACTGCAGAAAATCTCCCCAAAGAATCTATAGGGAGTCTCACGTTCAGATGAGTCACATCTGTCAAAGAGTCTCATACCCATCTGGGTAATATCATAATGAAGGGGGGGTTTTTTAGAGTCAGTATATGCGACGGCACTGCCCTCCTAGAGTAGGTCTCTGCTAGATCAAAAAGAAGGGAAGATTGGTATGGGGAGGGTGGGTGAAGGGGGAGGGAAGAGGGGGAGACACTACATTCTTTCCCCATCATCCGTAGATGGCCCAAGAGTTTACAGTATAAAGTAGGACGCTAAATCTTGGTGGCAAAGAATGAATCCTAGCCATTTATAGAAAACATGCCAGATTAAAATCCTCATTAAGACCCCCCGGGGCTATGGTATCCAATCTATAGATCCACTGCGATTCTATCTGGGTGAGCTTGCGATCGAAATCGCCTCCTCTAGGATTTTTTCTCCAACTCTGAATCCCCCAAAAAGAAATGTTAAACCTATCCGATCCATGTATTCCATTCATATGTTTGGCTATAGATGTTTCTCGCCTGTGTTTGATGTCTCCCACGTGTTCAAGGATGCGATCCTTAAATTGTCTCGTGGTTTTCCCCACATACCAAAGATTACAGGTGCACCGAGCCCCATATACAACCCCTCGCGTGTCACAGTTGATAAAAGATCTAATTTCAAAGACTCTACCAGTTTTGGGGGATGTAAAGTGTTTTGTTGTTGGCACGTATTTGCATGCCTTGCACTTTCCACATCTATGGGACCCATTTGGTCTCTGTGGCAGCCAGGTTTGTGGACTTGTCGTGAGCTTGGTAAACGTGCTATGTACAAGCATGTCCCTAAGATTCGGCGATCTCCTGTAGGTGATTGCTGGATTTTGTGGCAAAATCCGTGCCAAATCCCTGTCCTTATGTAAAATCGGCCAATAATGACGTACAATCTCAAAGATTGTATGTGACTGATCCGTATATGTACCTACCAGTCTAGGTGAGGTTTTAACAGTATCTGTCTGAATTTTGTCTTTTAAAGTGTCTATTCTTGGTGTGTTGATAGCTCTTTTGTGAGCTGATTCAATCACTTTATCGGGGAACCCTCTTTGTTTGAAGCGATTTGTAAGTAATTGGCATTCCTTATTAAAGGCGCCTTCGGTGGAACAATTGCGTCTCGCCCTCAGAAACTGTCCTACCGGGATACTTTTTCTTAAAGCTCTGGGGTGCGAGCTCTCCCATTTTAGGAGCGAGTTTGTAGACGTCGGCTTACGATAAATCGCTGTATCCAATTTCCCCCCATCACCAATGGAAATGGTGAGGTCCAGAAAATTGATCGATGTGGGATGAATTTCGTGGGTGAATCTCATACCAATCGTGTTGTTATTCAAGATGGATACGAAATCTTCAAACAGTTTGTTAGACCCCTCCCACAAGATCACCACATCGTCTATAAATCGTCCCCAATACAATATATGTGACGTGAAGAATGACAGATCTTCTGAAAAAACATGGGTGTCTTCCCACCAGCCCAGGAACAGATTGGCGTAAGATGGCGCACACGCCGTGCCCATGGCACTGCCCCTGAGCTGGTGGTACATACGCCCGCCAAACAGAAAGACATTGTGTGTTAAGACAAATTCTAATAGCTTTAACAAAAATCTGCTGTGTTCCTCAAGATGTTTTCCTCTCGTTTTGAGGAAAAAGTTGACCGCATTCATCCCTAGATCATGTTGGATGTTACTATATAGGGATTCGACATCTAAGCTTGCCAATTGAGTTGAGGGGGACACCTCCACATCCTGCAAACGTATAAGGACATCTTTTGTGTCTTTTAGATATGATGGTAAAGCTTCCACAAACGGACGTAAAAATCTATCGATATATTGGCTGACCTCATCGGTTAGATTTTCTCGTCCCGATACAATGGGTCTGCCCGGGGGTGGAATTTTACCCTTATGTATTTTGGGCAAAGCATAAAATACAGAGGTGGTGGGATGTTCGGTTGATCTTTTCAATCGTGTGTAGTCCTCCGGGTCCAGACACCCTCTGTCTAGGCCATCTTTAAGGAGGTTCTGAAGTGAGATGCAATGTTGTTTGATAGGATTGGATTTAATTACAGCATATTGATCCTCATCACTTAATATTGTCAAACACATACTCTCATATTTGTCCCGATCCATCACCACTACGTTACCCCCTTTGTCCGCAGGCTTAATAATGATCTTATTGTTCTTCTTAAGTGAGTCAAGTGCCAGTCTCTCTTCCCTGTTAAGATTGTCATGTCTAGGGATCCCTATTGTGTCAGCTTCCAGTTTTCTGAACGCTCGTGTGACCATATCCACAAAAGTGTGTATCTGCGGATATTGTGATATAGAGGGGCAAAATGTACTTTTGGACCTTTTGCCACTGTGAGGAGCGAGGGAAGATATACCCTCTGAATTTTCATTAAGTAGGTCTTGGAGTGCAGATAGGGCCTCTCGTTCGTTTCTCTGTGTTTTTTTATCTTTGGCTTCCTTACTTTCAAACATTTTAATCAATGCCAATTTTCTCGCAAATAAATTTAGGTCTTTGACCCATTCAAATGCATTGTATTTCTCAGTCGGTACGAATGAAAGGCCCCTAGTAAGAAGATCTATCTGTACCCCCGTTAGCTCATGTGATGATAGATTGACTACTCTGAGCTGGTCCTGTACAATCCTCTCTCCTACCACTGGTGGGTACGGGGTCTCCCCCTTCGTTGACCTGTATACCCCCAGTCCTTGCGATCCCTCAGGGTATGTTGTACTGTTTTTGTCTGTATGTCCTGTACGTCTACACATTGTGGCGTCGATGTCCCTGGAGGTTGATCTAAAAAACCCCCCTGTCTTTGCTTATTGGTTATGTGTGGTCTTTTGGGTCTTCTCGGGAGGGATTTTTTCTTTTGTTGTTTTGATCTAGGTGAGGTATGTCTACTCGATGTATTTGATTCGCTGCCCGATTGCGTATCAGCCTCAGAGACACTTTGTCCCTGGGATGCTGATTCTGTCGGTTGTGGCGTTTTCTCAGCCCAACTGTATACTCTGTTGTTTTTGAAGTCCTGACTGTCTCGTAGGAACTTCTTGTGTTTTCTCTGTTTGATCTCTTCCGTATAAGCATCTACTTTACGTTGTAGCTTTGTTTCAAACTTTTCAAAGTCCGGATGCCCAGACAATTCCAATATTATTTTTTGCTCACTCAATAGTTTCGATCGCACTTTCTCCAGATACTTAAGTTCGTAATCATAGAGAAATTGCATCTGTTCCAGGGTCTGTCGAGTTTTCAACTCCTCCCACCCATGCATAAATGTGGTATCCTCTGTGTGGGAGTGTAATTTCGTCAGATTACGTAACCCTCTCACTGTAATTTTTTCTTTTAAGTAAACATTGAATGATGCTACCTCCCAGGAAGACCTGGTGAAATCCTTGTAGGTTTTAAAAATGTCAACAAATACTGGTTCTACATCTGTGCCATAGCTAAGTTGCTCTCCCTCAGTTATCTCTTCATCTACCTTGGCTTGAAATGTTTGTCTAGCCTCTGTAGTAAGGGCTTCAATGGAGGGAAGGTCTAAAGATAAATAGGCCATTCCCTATCAAATGGCGGTGTTCGGTACACCAAAATGGAAAATGGTCACACACTACCGAATAAGTGAAGTACCAGGGAAACAAAATCACACACTTGCGTCCAGAAGGACATTACCCTATGGGTACAAATGGTAAAAATTATAATTTTACTGTATCACGAAAAGTTTTAAAATGAGAGGTATTCGGTTTCAGAATCCCTCACTGTGTAGCCTTCAGATATGTATCTGTTGTCAGAGTGTGGGGGTCTTTGCTGATCCCCCTTATCCCATAGCAAAAAGTCTCATGGGAAGGTGTAGCTATCCCACACTACTATGACCACTGACCACACAGTGTGTCTGTGTCGCTCGGGGACAGTGGAGATAACCTGATCAAGGATATAGCTGATCTGGTTCAACCACCAACTATCAAGTCCCCTCACACACTGACCCAATGACGGGTGGGTATATACAAACATAGAGTGCTAAGTGCTGTACATAGACTTTAACATGTGCATGTTTCACCAAAAGGCTTCATCAGAAAGCGTGCTGTACATATATTACATAGCCTACACCAATTATTTACATATATTACAAAGTACCCCCCATCATCATATAAGCCCCAGTCAGAGCTGAAGTGCCCTGTCAGGCAAAGCCATATATATAGATAGGGAGGGAAATAGGGGAGGCGTCATAGTGGGTGTGATGAGGTGTGTCACATTTTACCTATTATTAGCATTATACAGATTACAGGGCTGGTGCCCTGTCCATATATCTTACCTCATTGAGGTCTTAGTGTGTCCGTATTAAGGGATGGGAACCATCATTAGGATAACATGATAACTCCCCCTCAAGTCCGTGGGCTTGGCCATCTCTCTGTGACCCACGTTAGGGGGAGGGGGCCCGCAGGATGCTGTTCGCCGGTAGGTTGCAGCCAAAACTTCAAACCCTGGGCGAATCTAACGGTCAGCTAATGGTGCAGACAGCGCTGTAGCGGTGACGTCACTTCCGCCCACACGCGCGTCTACTTCCTGTCCTGCGGTGATCTGGGACGCATCTTGCGTTCCAGGTCTCCCTCTAGAGGCATTAGGTTCCTCCTCTGTCCCGACTGCATCACTGTTAAAGAAACGCCCCCTCCATTCAAGGGGACGTAAATCTCTGTTTATGGTTGCATAGCAACCTCTCGAATATATAAACATTCGCGCATATCAATGGTGCAGATCCTCTTAGGCTCGCATAGTCCTCCATCTGGACCTTTTACCTAGCCCACTGTTGTGCACTTATATACGTAGGTGTCCCTCATATGCATATATCAGTGTAGGTGCAACGTGGATAATGCGCAGATGTAAATTTGTATCTGTATTCGCTCGTATAGAGTGTGATCACAACCCCTATGCAGTATAAACAAATAGTTGGTGGTTGAACCAGATCAGCTATATCCTTGATCAGGTTATCTCCACTGTCCCCGAGCGACACAGACACACTGTGTGGTCAGTGGTCATAGTAGTGTGGGATAGCTACACCTTCCCATGAGACTTTTTGCTATGGGATAAGGGGGATCAGCAAAGACCCCCACACTCTGACAACAGATACATATCTGAAGGCTACACAGTGAGGGATTCTGAAACCGAATACCTCTCATTTTAAAACTTTTCGTGATACAGTAAAATTATAATTTTTACCATTTGTACCCATAGGGTAATGTCCTTCTGGACGCAAGTGTGTGATTTTGTTTCCCTGGTACTTCACTTATTCGGTAGTGCTGTCACAGAACAAGGTTTGCATTGGGAAATTAACATCTCTTCCCAGGCAGACATTAACAAGGAGGTTTTTTCAAATTTGCATACTCTTAAATCAATCAATGATTGAAGGGATTTGACACAAGCTTGCATAATATTTTTGTCTTTCTTGGAGTAGAACTGAAAGAAAGATTCCCTGTCGTTTTTCAAAATGGACGTCAAAACGGTAACATCAGATGGGCTAAATGGAGGATCAAGAAAATTATCCTTGGATAATTTACTTTTCAGCAACCATTGAAGGACTTGCAGCAAGTCCTGCACCTCTTCTGCAGACAAGATTTTCTGATTAACATAGTTTTGCACTAACTCCAATAACTGCTGAAGCTGCTTTCTGGAGTAAGCTGCAAAATACATGAAGGAATAACTTTTGCTATCCTCAGCGAGCAAGACATAGTAGTACACATCATCAAAACTCCAACTCTTTGTACAGATAGATGAATCTGCAGTATTTCTGTGATCAATATATGGGTAGGCTAGGTCATTCTGTAACGATTGGTCATGCAGATCGTGGTCGTGACTGGAACCAGACTGGCAGATCCACGATCTCTGCATGGCAATCGTTTTGGTTTAACAAACAGGAAGATCACAATGGAAATACTGACGTCTGCACAACAGAGTAGAATGATAAATGTGTTTTATTTACAATAATGCAAGTGAACAAATGCAGATCACCATACACATACAATATACAATCAAACAACGCGTGGTGCACCACAAATACCAGAACCCTGACTATCTAACTATCTATACAAATATATACAGCAACACATACAATATGAGAGTATATACAATAATACCATATATACAGACACATCTCAGCAGAATCAGCACACGGAAGAATAGTCGTACAAGCCAAGATCAATAACCAGAGAATACAAGGTACAAGGGCAGAAGACAGAGAATAGTCAGACTAGCAAGGATCAAATACCAGGAGTACAGAATATCAGAGCAGGGTTCAGGAGCACAGGACTGGATGGCCAGAGTCACAACTGCAGCGAGCAGACAAACGGAATGACCTAGCAATGTGCTGCTAGGAAGTCCGGCCTTAAATAAGCAGCACATTGCTCAGGTGACTGGCCAGAATCTTCCACAGTTCCATCTGCTGGTGAGCCGAGGAATTGCCCCGCTCCCAGCAATATGAGAGCCATCTGCTGGTAGACAGCGGAAGTCCACCTCAGTGCTGCCACCAGCAGGATGACACAGGCACAGATCCTCACACCCAGGTTTGAACATCCCAATCAGTAGCTGATACCCCCTTTCCCACCGGAAATCTTTACCTTTTCTCAATAAGATCATCAGTGGGGTCTGTAGGGCTGATATTGTGGTGAAACCCCTCCCACAGTGTGATGTCAGGACCATGGTGAGCGCTGCTACTCTTACGGCCACTTCCTGAAGCCCAGGGTGCGACAGCGGAAGTATTATTTAGCATCGCCTGACTGTAGCTCCCCTCTCATGCTCCGCATACCGACATCATGCCGTTGGTCTTGGTGTTAGGAGGAGATCTGCACATTCCCCATCGCTGTAAAGCTTACCTGCAAAGTTCAAAACACTTCTTGTTCCTGGGAAAATTCAGCATATTTTGTGCACTGGGAATCTCTGTACCAAGGAGAGCTATGACTACCTCAAGACGTTGGCTGGGGATGTTCACATTGTCAGAGGAGACGTTGATGGGAATTTAAACTACCCTGAACAAAAAGTGGTAACCGTTGGGCAGCTTAAAATCGGGTTAATTCATGGCCATCAAGTCATTCCCTGGGGTGACATGGCTAGCCTTGCGCTCCTGCAGAGGCAGCTTGATGTAGACATTATGGTTTCGGGACATACTCATAAATTTGAGGCATTTGAACATGAAAACAAGTTCTATATAAACCCTGGATCTGCCACAGGAGCCTATAATGCTTTGGAAAGCAGGACCATGGTCCTGACAGTTTGCTGTCGGTGAACCTAGCTGCATTGTGGGAAGTAACAGCTTTTTCCAACTGCCAAGCAAGCAGCATCTCCCTCTGTGCATAGAACTCTCAGCAAACGAACATTCCGCACAAATCACCTGGCAGAACTAAAGATGTCACCACCAGTGATAAATTTCAGAATGTTAATCGGGGAAAGATTTTACAGTTGGCTGGCAAACAATGTCTTAATAATCTATAAATTAACTTAGTGAAAAATAAGCAATTTTATTCATTATGTTATTTTCACTACAGTTCCTCTTTAAGTATAATTTAAGTGTAAAATTTTACGCATTACACCCATAACGCGTAAAAATGCAATTGTTGATGTCTGCAATAGCTTCCTGCACCAGCGGTAATGCGTAAAAAGGTACGCATGGCGGCCAGCCGACTCCCAGTCGGCAAAAACGAAACTAGCTAGCAGCGGGAGACCAGAGGAGCCATGAGTGACTGTGAGGGCACAGGACTGCTGCAGGGGGCTGCTAGATGCCCCAGGTAAGTAAAACTCATGTTTTTTTTTTAAGGTAAGGTTCATTTTAATGACAGTTGATTAATTATGAATGTGATATTTTGGCAGCATACATGAAAAAAGGGTGCCTGGAAAAAAGGGTGCAGGGGGCTAAAATTTGCGATATTCTACTGCTGAATTCCGATAGTAAAATATCAGTAATGTATCGGTAATGTTTGTGGGATAATAAGAAGTACGTTTCTTCCAGAGTAAAATGAGCCATAAATTACTTTTCTCCTGTGTTGCTGTCACTTACAGTAGGTAGTAGAAATCTGACATTACCGAAAGGTTTTGGACTAGCCCATCTTCCTATGGGGGGTTCTCAGGGTTTTCTTTATTTTTAAAAGCACTTAGTGAATGGCAGTTGCTCCGTCCAACTGCCAAAAAAGTGTGCAGCGAGCAGGGAGGCTGGCCAGCATCTTTGTATTAATCATTTTCAGGGAATGTATTTGTAAGGACTAAAGGCCATGCTGAGAATCTCCTATGGAGAAATGGACTAACCCAAAACCTGTCGGTAATGTAGGATTTCTACTACTTACTGTAAGTGACAGCAACATAGGAGAAAAGTCATTTATGGCTCATTTTACTCTGGAAGAAACGTACTTCTTATTTGTATGTGTTTTAAATTTTAAGATTTTCGCCAGGTTTATGAAAAGAGTTAAAAACTCTAATTTTCGTTTGAAACTACAGAACACAGAATGTCGATTGACCAACCTACACTAGGGATAATCGATGATATGCTAATAACTCCAGGTTCTAGCTGCTGCATTTGATTGGTTCATTGCCAAGCTGTAGGGTCAGCTGTGAGCTATGAGTTCACTGTGAAAGCTTGGTTCCCCTAAAACCTCTACTGTGAGCGGGGGCGGTTCTTCCATGAAGCAACATGACTCACGTGCTTCCGGGCAGCAGCAATTAGAGGGTGGCAAGAGGCAGCTCCCCTCCCCAAATGTCCTCCTCCTTGCACTCCCCGTCTCCCCATCCCTCGATGCACGGCGCCGCTTTCCTCACCTGCTCTCAGCGTTCCAGCGATGGGATCTCCATCGGCCCATCCGGTGTCCTGTATCCATGGCTACAGCGGTGCCTCATGTGACCTGCTACTTGCTGTTGGGTCACAGAGGAAGCAGGACTTCACGTGTGGCTGGTAAGCCCATCACTAATCTGCTGAGAACGGGTGAGTGATGCGGCGCCGGTGCAGCACATACCCGGCACCCTGGGGATCAGATGCTGCAGGCCAGCAGGGAGGAGATGCTATGGGAGGAGGTGCAGCACATACCCGGCATCCTGGGGATCAGATGCTGCAGGCCAGCAGGGAGGAGATGCTATGGGAGGAGGTGCAGCACATACCCGGCATCCTGGGGATCAGATGCTGCAGGCCAGCAGGGAGGAGACGCTATGGGAGGAGGTGCAGCACATACCCGGCATCCTGGGGATCAGATGCTGCGGGCCAGCAGGGAGGAGAGGCTATGGGAGGAGGTGCAGCACATACCCGGCATCCTGGGGATCAGATGCTGCGGGCCAGCAGGGAGGAGACGCTATGGGAGGAGGTGCAGCACATACCCGGCATCCTGGGGATCAGATGCTGCGGGCCAGCAGGGAGGAGATGCTATGGGAGGAGGTGCAGCCCATACCCGGCATCCTGGGGATCAGATGCTGCGGGCCAGCAGGGAGGAGATGCTATGAGAGGAGGTGCAGCACATACCCGGCATCCTGGGGATCAGATGCTGCAGGCTAGCAGGGAGGAGATGCTATGGGAGGAGGTGCAGCACATACCCGGCATCCTGGGGATCAGATGCTGCGGGCCAGCAGGGAGGAGATGCTATGGGAGGAGGTGCAGCACATACCCGGCATCCTGGGGATCAGATGCTGCGGGCCAGCAGGTAAGAGACGCTATGGGAGGAGGTGCAGCCCATACCAGGCATCCTGGGGATCAGATGCTGCGGGCCAGCAGGGAGGAGAGGCTGTGGGAGGAGGTGCAGCACATACCCGGCATCCTGGGGATCAGATGCTGCGGGCCAGCAGGGAGGAGACGCTATGGGAGGAGGTGCAGCACATACCAGGCATCCTGGGGATCAGATGCTGCGGGCCAGCAGGGAGGAGATGCTATGGGAGGAGGTGCAGCCCATACCAGGCATCCTGCGGATCAGATGCTGCGGGCCAGCAGGGAGGAGATGCTATGGGAGGAGGTGCAGCACATACCCGGCATCCTGGGGATCAGATGCTGCGGGCCAGCAGGGAGGAGATGCTATGGGAGGAGGTGCAGCCCATACCCGGCATCCTGGGGATCAGATGCTGCGGGCCAGCAGGGAGGAGATGCTATGAGAGGAGGTGCAGCACATACCCGGCATCCTGGGGATCAGATGCTGCAGGCTAGCAGGGAGGAGATGCTATGGGAGGAGGTGCAGCACATACCCGGCATCCTGGGGATCAGATGCTGCAGGCCAGCAGGGAGGAGACGCTATGGGAGGAGGTGCAGCACATACCCGGCATCCTGGGGATCAGATGCTGCAGGCCAGCAGGGAGGAGATGCTATGGGAGGAGGTGCAGCACATACCCGGCATCCTGGGGATCAGATGCTGCAGGCTAGCAGGGAGGAGATGCTATGGGAGGAGGTGCAGCACATACCCGGCATCCTGGGGATCAGATGCTGCGGGCCAGCAGGGAGGAGATGCTATGGGGGGAGGTGCAGCACATACCCGGCATCCTGGGGATCAGATGCTGCGGGCCAGCAGGGAGGAGATGCTATGGGAGGAGGTGCAGCCCATACCAGGCATCCTGGGGATCAGATGCTGCAGGCCAGCAGGGAGGAGATGCTATGGGAGGAGGTGCAGCACATACCCGGCATCCTGGGGATCAGATGCTGCAGGCTAGCAGGAAGGAGATGCTATGGGAGGAGGTGCAGCACATACCCGGCATCCTGGGGATCAGATGCTGCGGGCCAGCAGGTGGGAGATGCTATGGGGGGAGGTGCAGCACATACCCGGCATCCTGGGGATCAGATGTTGCAGGCCAGCAGGGAGGAGATGCTATGGGAGGAGGTGCAGCACATACCCGGCATCCTGGGGATCAGATGCTGCAGGCCAGCAGGGAGGAGATGCTATGGGAGAAGGTGCAGCCCATACCAGGCATCCTGGGGATCAGATGCGGCGGGCCAGCAGGGAGGAGATGCTATGGGAGGAGGTGCAGCCCATACCAGGCATCCTGGGGATCAGATGCGGCGGGCCAGCAGGGAGGAGATGCTATGGGAGGAGGTGCAGCACATACCCGGCATCCTGGGGATCAGATGCTGCGGGCCAGCAGGGAGGAGATGCTATGGGAGGAGGTGCAGCACATACCCGGCATCCTGGGGATCAGATGCTGCAGGCCACGAGGGAGGAGATGCTATGGGAGGAGGTGCAGCACATACCTGGCATCCTGGGGATCAGATGCTGCAGGCCAGCAGGGAGGAGACGCTATGGGAGGAGGTGCAGCACATACCCGGAATCCTGGGGATCAGATGCTGCAGGCCAGCAGGGAGGAGACGCTATGGGAGGAGGTGCAGCACATACCAGGCATCCTGGGGATCAGATGCTGCGGGCCAGCAGGGAGGAGATGCTATGGGAGGAGGTGCAGCACATACCCGGCATCCTGGGGATCAGATGTTGTGGGTCAGCAGGGAGGAGATGCTATGGGGGGAGGTGCAGCACATACCCGGCATCCTGGGGATCAGATGCTGCGGGCCAGCAGGGAGGAGATGCTATGGGAGGAGGTGCAGCCCATACCAGGCATCCTGGGGATCAGATGCGGCGGGCCAGCAGGGAGGAGATGCTATGGGAGGAGGTGCAGCACATACCCGGCATCCTGGGGATCAGATGCTGCGGGCCAGCAGGGAGGAGATGCTATGGGAGGAGGTGCAGCACATACCCGGCATCCTGGGGATCAGATGCTGCAGGCCACGAGGGAGGAGATGCTATGGGAGGAGGTGCAGCACATACCCGGCATCCTGGGGATCAGATGTTGTGGGTCAGCAGGGAGGAGATGCTATGGGGGGAGGTGCAGCACATACCCGGCATCCTGGGGATCAGATGCTGCAGGCCAGCAGGGAGGAGATGCTGTCTTGGAGGAAGCAGAGGGAGGTAAGCGTAGTACCAGAGCCTGCAATGCACAGCCCAATGTGTCTCTCCTCTGGTCCGGCTTTGCACACACATTGGCATCCTCACAGTGTATTGCTTCAGGAGGCAAAAAGTCTAGAACCGGCCCTGACTGAGTTAGTACTAATAAGCATGAATATTTATAATTTCATACAACATTCTAACCGGTTCTTTTCTGCCAACAGCTCTGGCACTGGGAGTGCTTTCTCAGTATCCCGAGCAGCCACATGGCTGTTCTCAAGGCAGCTGCTATCCGGCCACTGGGGACCTGCTTGTAGGCCGAGCCGACAAACTCAAGGCCACGTCAACCTGCGGCCTCCACAGAGCGCAGCCCTATTGTATTGTGAGTCATCTCCAGGTGAGTCGGGCCAAGACGCTGTACAAACCAACATGTGCAACTGATTAGCACGAGGCTGCGGAGCCAGAAACTAGTGGCAGCTTTACAAGGAGATTTACTGGGGATTTTGCATGAAGGATTGTTTTTAAACACGACCTCCATTAATTTCCATCAGCAGGAAACCTCATAGGGTACAGATCTTTAGCACAAAGCGCTGTGATTGGCCGAATAGAGTGGGTGACTTTTACTCCAACCTATCAGAGACCTAGCAGTTCAAGGAGATATCGTCCACCCAATCACATTAGCAGAAATTCCTAATGAGGTTTCCTGTTGGCTCCAAAATAAATGTCCTTCAAAAGTTGTCAGCTGCAAATGTTTTAATTTTCTCAAAGATATCTCGCTAAACAGCTCGCTGACAAGTTTATTGAGAATTAGATTGATGCTTCATCAAGGGCTCTAGAAACAATAGAACCAACACAGACAGCAGCTTTGGCAATAGTACTGTATGAGTAAGCAGAAAAAGTAGCACTAGTGATCCAGTAGGAAACTTCATAGGGAAATTCCACTTACATTGTTGTGTGGACAGCAAGCTCTTGAACTGCTAGGTTTCAGATAAGTTGTAGTAAACTACGCCCACCCTATTCGGCCAATCACAACGCTTTGTGCTGTAGAGGGTGCTGTGATTGGAGAACTGTTCCCTATGGGGTTCCCTGCTGGGGGCCCCTAAAGTAAACTAGCACCAAAAATATTTTTTATCACTCTGGCCTAGACTGAGACCTGCATTTGCCACATACCTGTAAAACGCGTTGCAAAGAACTTAGGAGTGTAGCAATACATTTTCTATGTTTTAAACGTTAATGCGTTTTTGTGTTTAGTTGGAGGAGGTAAGTCCACCACTGCCTCTCCATGTTGTATCTGTTTTTATTCTTTTGGCGCCTCTGTTTACCTTGTACTTTAATGGATGTTGTCAGCAGTAAAATAATCTAGAGTGGCAAAGAAGGGATAATAAGCAGATGGCAAAACAAATAATTGATGGAGGTCCCTCAGCATGGTCCCCCCAAAGCCTTCCCCATCTAATCCTGGCACAGCCAAATCCTGCACAAGACTACTGATTGTACTGCCTAATGGCAGCCCTGACCCTCCACCTGTGCAGTAATTGCTCCTAAATCCAATTAGAAACATTTCTGGAAGTAGCTGAGAAAGCCCTGTGGAATTCCCCTGTCATTCACTGAAGCACACACTCCTCTCATTTGTGTCATTCTCTGACCGGCCCAATGTCCCCAAATAGAAAGGAGAAAATCAAGGGGGAAAAATAGCCTCTAATGCACCCCACTCCAAGCAGGACATGACTTTAGAGGAGAAGACAGAATTCTCCATGTAATGAGCTGCCTTAGGAAAAAGTCAGCAAATGCAGGTGCACAGCGTGTGATAAGAAAAACTAAACTAAATAAGGACCACGATCATAGCCTAATGTTCTACCATATTATTATTATATACAGGTATTTATATAGTGATAACATCTTCTGCAGCACTTTACAGAGTACATCGTTATGTCACTGACTGTCCTCAGAGGAGCTCACAATCTAATCCCTACCATCAGGGGCGTAATAATAGACCCTGCAAGGGATGCAGCCGCAGGGGGGCCCAGAAGCCACAGAGGACCCTGTCCTGAAAGACTGACAACTACGGGCAAGGAGAGAAAAAACTTTCTGCTCTCTGCAGAGTTGTTTTAATGACTGCATCTGCTAGATCACTGATAACGAATCATACAAAGTTTTGTTGACAAAGATTTGTAGACAGTCTCTACTCAGTGTGCTAGGGGAGGGGGCCCCATCCAAAGTTTTGCAGGGAGGCCCAGTGATTTCTAGTTAGGCCCCTGCCTACAATAGTCATAGCTCCCAACTGTCCCTCTTTTGGAGGGACAGTCCCTCTTCAGGAACCCTATCCCTCTGTCCCTCTTTCCTCCTCATTTGTCCCTCTTTCAGGACTGATGTACAGATCTATATAAATATATGTGTTTTTCTGCTGAAAGAGGAGTTCAATTGACTCTAAACTTTATTCCATGCTTTAAATTGATATTTTATTTTCAAAGTTTAATATGGAGGAAAATGAACTAGAATAGAAAGGACCAGTGTGGTTTGAATTATAAAACAACATTTTTTCTTATGAAATCTTTATGGTATGCGTGACTAGGGATGTGATTAGGGGTGTGGCAGGGGAGTGGCTTAAGTGTCCCTTTTTTTATCTCTAAAAAGTTGGGAGGTATGCCTCAGTCATAGTCTAATGTCCTTCCATTTTATTATCATTTATTTATATAGCACTGAGATTTTCTGCAGCGCTTTACAGAGTACATAGTCATATCACTGACTGAGGGGCTCACAATTTAGTCACTGACAATTGACGGTCTTGCAGCATTTGCACAGGTATTGATCACTGTTTCTCGTATGTCCACCAGGATGAGAAGAAGTGCTTCGTCTGTGATTCCAGGAGGCCGTACAACCGGCTCACCAACCCCATAAGCCATCGCATCGAAAATGTCGTCACCACGTTTGCCGAGGACCGGAAGAAGGCTTGGTGGCAGTCCGAGAACGGTAACGACACTTTCATTGTTTGTGGGCTTTATTCAAATGTTCATTACCCAGCTTCAGACATTTTTATTTGGATTTGGCCCCTCTAAATATCTGACAGGTTTTGGACTAGTCCATCTCTTTACGGGGGTTTCTTAGGATTTTCTTTATTTTCAAACCACTTACTGACCAGCAGTTGTTTAGCCTACATGCCAAAATAGTGGCAAGTATGTAAGGAGGCTATCCGACATCCTTGTATAGATCCTTTCCATAGAGTGCTTATTCCAAATAATAAAGGAAATATTGAGACTTCCCTGTGGGGAGATGGACTAGTCCAAAACCTGTAGTAATAATGCTGGGAAAGCAAAATACATATCCTTTAAGGTGGGCCACACCACCAGTAATAACCATAGACAAATATAAGGATATATAATATTGGAAAGCTATCGAATAACTTGAGGAAACTCAGAGGGATTTGTATGCAAAAATAGACAAAAATATTTAATATATCAAAAGTGCAAACAGATGCATTAGAAAAATCACAAAGTTCCTACTGTGTAGGGCATACCGCTCTGTGGCCCCATGAGTCCCCATAAATAAATAATTGTCCCTAATGGCTGTAAATCATCTAGCTTGCATTAGGCTAGCTAGTGCAAGTGTCGGGCACCCCTCGATCACCGCTGATCCCCCACGATCCCCCTATTTATACGTTGTCCATCCCCCCCCCCCCCCCCCCCCCCCGGATCCAGCGATCGCGCAGCCACGCGGCACAGCTCCGGTCTCTCTATGGGGAGGATCGGGATTGCGCATGACGTCGGTGACGTCATGACGTCATCTGCGATCCTCCCCATAGTGAAGGGAGCTGTCCGGGAGGCTGCGCCGATCGCTGGATCCAGGCTGGGTAATGTGTATATCAGGGGAGCAGCGGCGATCGGGGGGTGCCACAGTCTTCTTCTAGCTAGCCTAGTGCTAGCTAGAGGATTTACAGTCATTAGGGACAATTATTTTAAAATCGGGCACACAGTAACAAAATCTCCTGAGCGGCGTAACGCTCAGGAGGTTAAATGGGTATTGCTCCCATCTGATACATGCTTTTGTGGATGATGCTGATCACGTTCACTGCTGGTGGACATGCCCTCTGGTAGCGGATTTTTGGAAGGTTTGTTACTCGCTCATATCTGAAGTGTTAGATAGGCAAGTCCACCTGGACCCGTGGTCTGCACTGTTCCACAGGCCCCACCCTCAACTCTCCAAACCTCAGAACACCTTACGGGGCAAATTTGTAATGCTGCAAAAGCTTTACTTGCCAAAACCTGGAAGTCCCTCCCACCTTCTAGGAGCAAACTGATAAACAGAATACAATACACATATGTGGTAGAGAAAATCACTTCCACAATTCGGGAGACTATCTCCCAGTTTGACACGATCTGGGATCCTTGGACTGCATGGGCGACTTCAAATATCTCTTGATTGTGCTCCTACCTGTTTGCATTTAGGTAATTATATACAGTACATACTGTATATTGCTCTAACGCTGTTGCTGTTACCCTCTGGCCAATGTTTTTCAAACAAGATTGCTGTTTTTGTGCACCTGATGTTGTCTTATGTTCAAAATGTTTTTCTTGTTTTTTTTTTCTCGTCATGAAAATAAACAAAAGATAATTGAAAAAAAAAGAAAAATCACAAAGTTCATCCTTCAGAATGTGAATCCCATAGTAAATTAGTCAAACAATTAGTTTTGAGGCAACAATGTCGACTTGTTCCGGGCGAGCCCTTCTTCAGGCCACCAAAGTGATAAAAATCTAAAATACAATATATAAAATACATAATATTAGAAACACATAAATAAGTGGAATATACAATAGACCAACCACCAGCAGTTTATAGTGCATTTTACTCTGGAAGAAATATACTTGTTATAAACGTGTATTTTAAATTTTACAATGTTTGATTATAGTGGCCCTTTAACACTTTAGCCTCAGTTACAGTGTATCTACATCCTCTGTGACTTCATCTAGGACTCCATCTAGGACGTAGATATACGTCTTGCAGCTAAAGCACAGCTATGCACGGTTGGGCTTTCTCCTGTGCACACCTCTGGCACTGTCTTCTGCAGCACTAATAGGTGAAAGGGAATATATGTTCCCTGTGCCAATAAAGATTGATTTTTACCATTAAAAATAATTTTGCATACTGTAGCATTATTTCAGAATAAAATATGCTAACCATACATTGTAACAGGTACATAATGTAAGTTTTGTGATAAACGGTAGAAATAGCCAAACAATATTTGTTTTTATATCTACAGTAGCACTTTGTATTTTTAATCTGGAATTGGTAAAACTGAGAAATAATGTGTTTTCCCATTTTGTTTCCTCTTTTTCACATTAAAATGCATAGAAAACAATTTTTTTTCTAGGGAAAAAAAGGCCATACAATGAAAGTCTAGTTTGTCTTAAAAGAAAACAATAAATATTTAGGTGTCTTAAAGAGACTTTGGCCTCAATTCACTAAGCTTATCTCCTGTCTTTAATAACTCTTCTAGAGTTGTTACCATGGTGATAAGGCATGTAGTATTCAGGAAACATTTTACCTCAGGCAAACCTAAAGTTAACTCTTCTGTCTTTAAATGAACTCTCCAATCCTTAAAATAACTCCAGAGTTAAAGACAGGCTGTTAATTAGCTGCATGTGAAAATAACTACAGAGGAGGTAAATTAACTACAGAGGAGGTAACTTAAGGAATGAAGAGGTAAGATAACTCTTTCACGTGTGGAGGTAAGTTTTCTCTTGCCTTATTATCTCTAGCATGATCTTAGTGAATTAAGGCCTTTGTAAAGGTGGCCACTAATGGTCCAATTTTCTAGCGAAAAATCATTCGAGCGATCAGAAATTCTGATCGGAAGAAAAATCGTTCACTACACCATCAACGAACCAATCTTTGCTATCTATCGATCACGATCGTCTTTAAAATTCAAAATTTCGTTCGACGAAAATTCAGTCGGACGACTTTTTTTTCACTCGTTCATAATCGATCATAACCATTAACTGAGATTATTTACTAGCAATTCGATCACTGACGACCTAGAATTTCGGATCGATCGAACGATTTTTCGCTAGAAATTGGTCCATTAGTGGCCAGCTTAACAATATTCTGAGCCTTATTTCTTCTATCCTATAAGTTCCTATGCTTGTTCTAATGTGCTCTGGCTTACTGCAGCCTTTCCTAGTTGCACAGTGGCTGTGTTATCTGTGTTATATGATCTAATCTTTCTCTCCTCTGTCGGGTCTGTCAGGCTCAGGCAGTCAGGCTGGAATGTGCTGTGCTGCTTGTGATTGGATAAGCTATACACACCCTCTCCAGGTCCCCTGCACACTCTGTATGACTCACACACTGAGCTACTCTCAGCCTATCACCTGCTATGTCTTTTGTTTGTAAACACTGCATAAAAATGGCAATTACAAGCCAGGATTGCAGCAGGGAGTGGCAGAAACAGCACAGAGGGGCCCAGGAGAACATAATGAATAGAATGGTATGCTTTTTATTGTACGAATTTTTTTCTTTAAGTAGTATCCCTACTTATTTATTGCTGATTAAATAGGGACAGCTAAAATGTCAAATCTGCTCTGGTCCATGAGGGGGGAGCAAGGTCTGGATGCTAAGTGGTTTTTAAGAAGAACACACATAAAAACTGTGTAAATATGAATTGCTGCTCATGAAATCAGCCACACGGAGCCCGCCTGGTGCACCAGTTTTGAGACTTCACCACAGAAAGATTGTGTGGCGACAGGTCTGTCCCCCAGCCTCAGGCGCCACGAAAGCTAAATCCAGCGAGACGATTGTTCACCTTTCCTCGTCCTCTCCCTCATTAAAGCAGGTTCCTTTAATTACATATATCCCCTTCTTCTGGATTAGTCCTGTCGCAGAGAAAAAGGATACGAGGCCTTTGAGGATTTCCCAGACTAATCCTGAGAGCTATTTTATCTGGAGTCTTATTAAAATTCTTCTGTTTTTTTTTGCGCTGAAGAGAGTTTTGTATCTCCCCGGAGTGGAGTTTGGAAAACGAAAGCGATGGATGCGAAAGTCAAATTTTCCTCTCAGGAAATCTGACTCATATTTCTAATACTCGCATGCAGGAGGAAAATGTATTTGGTAGCTATTTTTTTGTTGTTTTGGCAACAAGTAGGATAACTACACCTTATTTCATTTAACCACTACCCTAATGGGCCAGGGCAGTTTTCACTTGTCTTTAATTCGCCAATAACTTTATTACTACTTATCACTCCGAAATGATCTATACCTTGTTTTTTTTTCACCACAAATTTGACTTTTTGGGGGTGATATTTGTTTTCAGCAATTACTTTATTTTCTATTCAATTTAAAAGGAAAATACACTATTTTTCCAATTCTATCCCCTATCATTTTAAAATAAATATTGCTACTGTAAATAAAACACACATTTTATTTGCCCATTGGTCCCGGTTATTACAATGTTTAAATTATGTCCGTAGTACAATGTATGGTAACAATATATTATTTTGAGATAAAGGTGAATTTGTTCTGTTTTGAGTTTTTTGTACTGGATCAATAATTACAAGCACTTAATAACAGTAATATATCCTCATGCCATACATAGTAAAAAAGCGGAGTCCCTAACGTAAATATTTTTGTTTTGGGTTTTTTTATGCGGGGAGGGGAGGAGTTATTAATTTTATTTAATGTACAAAGTGAAAAATGTAGTGTAAAATGTGTATTTTTACTGTTTTATGTTTTTTTTTTTACCACTAGATGTCCCTCACTCACTAGTCTGCGTATTTTGAACAAACACACAGACAGTGTTTTTACAGAAAAGATCATTGGCTTCTCATTAAAGCCATGATCTTTCCCTTAAAGGCAATTTGATTGGTTCAGGGAACACCTCTTCCCTTTCACCATCGCAGCTCTACAATTTGTGATGGATACACACAACTGACGTGCGGCAGGGCGGCAGAGAGCATTCTAAACCGTCTGTTGGTCCGTTAAGAGGGACCAACATGACATTTTAAAATAACACGTGGTACATTACTGGTTAAACACATACAAATAAGAAGTATGTTTCTACAAGAGTAAAGTGAGCTATAAATTACTTTTCTTCTATGTTGTTGTCACTTTACAGTAGTTAGTAGAAATCTGATGGAACTGACAGGTTTTTTGATTAGTCCATCTCTTCATGGGGGGGTTCTCATTTCATTTATTGTTTACAAAAGCAATCCCTGGAAAGGATCTATACAAAAATGCAGGTTAACACCCCTACCTGTCTGCACACTATTCTGGCAGTTGGACTGAGCAACTGCTGTTCACTAAGTGCTTTTGAAAATAAAGAAATTCCTGAGAATCCCCCATGAGGAGCCGGACTGTCAGTTTTGTCCAATTTCTACCACTTACTGTGAGTGACAGCAACATAGGAGAAAAGTAATTTATAGCATATTTTCTCTGGGAGAAATGTACTTTTTGTTTGTTTTTTCTTGTATTTTAAAATGTTACAATTGATTGTGATAGTGGTCCCTTAAAGTGTACCTGAAGTGACGTGATGAGATAAACATGTGTATGTACAGTGCCAAACATATTAATAACTAGGCTGTGTTCCTTTTCTTTTTTCTGCCCAAAAGACATAAAATTCAGGAAAGCAAGTGACAATTTCTCTCCAGTTGGGACCTAGTCGTTCTATAGCGTAACCCTCACTGGAAGAGAACAACATCTGAGTGCAGTGGATAAATAACAAAAGGTCAATAGTTCATATATTTTAGCTCTGGGACACTTGAAAGACTGTGTCATTGAGCTGAGACAATAAAACAGTAAAACATTACATAAAATAAAACTGTAGGTTAACTAGCCTACGTAGACTACTGGTTACCCAAGAGTATGTGTTGGCACTTCTCCATGACTTCAAATCTCTGTGGTAGAGCAAATGAAACTGGCCAATAGATCACATAATTCTGCTGCTCACCACGTGACTAACTGCTATGCTTAGAGTCTCCTGCATCCCTCATGTTCTCTCCTTCTCTGAAATTCCTGCTTTACCATCTTGGTTGGGCTCAGAACTGTGCCAGGGCGCACACTATAAGAGGCTGATGCTTGTGCTTCAACCAGAACTTCCTGCAAGGCCTGCAAGCCTTTATAGGCATGTCCCTTAAGTTGCAGCCCCTGGACATACCTGGGGAGAGTGGGCAGTAGACATAAAATACATTATATGGAAGTCTAGCTGAGGACTAGTGAAATGTTGGAACAGACAGTAGACAAAAGAGGTCAGGAAAAGGTCATAGTTGAGAAAAGGTGATAGACAGGACAGATTTGGCAAACAAGCAGGGGCGTAACAATAGACCATGCAAGGGATGCAGCCGCAGGGGGGCCCAGAAGCCACATTGGGTTTCTTTTCCCTGTCCTGAGAGACTGACAACTAAGGACACGGAGAGAAAAAACTTTCTGCTCTTTACACAGTTGTTCTACTGACTGCATCTGCTCAGCCACTGTCCCTATTCAGCGTGCAGCTGGGTCTTGTGTACAAAGCTCTGCCCCCAGCCTCTCTACCAAGTGTATCCAAGTGCTTTGTTCTGTAGTGATACTGGAGAAGTCTGCAGAGCCAGTTCTTCTCCATGAGAAGTGGACAGAGTGAGTGTAATAAGCTGAGGCTGGGAGCACACTTGTCTGCCCGTTTCCTGTATGCGTTTTCTGCACACTGTGTGTGTCTATATGTGTGAAAACATGCACATTTTATCACAGAAGTGAATTTAATTGATAGAAAAAATACCTACAGTATTTAATTGCTGTCACACATTCAAATGTGCACTAGCTAATTGAAAAACATTGGTTCTCAGTTTACCGGTACAGAAAGCAAGGGGGGGGGGAGTTTCACAGGGGGGCCCAATGATTTCTAGTTACACCCCTGCAAACAAGTCAAGGTCGCTAACAACATATTGGGATACAGAGCCAGTGTTCACTGGCAGTGATTAGAACATGGAAACAGAGCATTTCAGCCCCTCCCCTCAGTGTCAGAGTGGAGGGATGGGACGATCTTCGTAGAGCAGGGGTGTTACACTTACATACTAAGTAGGCTGGAATTGAATACTCCCTTGTGTCTAGGAGCTCCATATACAGTTCCCTGGTGTCTAGGGACTCCACTGTACAGTTCCCTGGTATCTAGTGCTTCCCCACACCCTTCCCCTATATGGCGGCCCTGGTGGTCTTGAGTGGGCCAAACAAAAATCAGAGTGGGGAAACCACTTAGGGGCCAAAATTTGATGGCTCTGAGGTCTGACTTGGCTGGAGTTTGAAACGTATGGCGTAGAGCATGCAGAAGAGACTCATGGAAGACAGTTCAGGACATGTCACTATACTTCCCTGGGCTTTGATAATTGCCAGAGAGGCCTGTGTGGCACACCCACTGTTCGGGCCCCGACTCTCTATGGGCCCCATACAGGAGTACTATTTGTACTTCCCTGACAACAGCCCTGAGAGCACAAGGATCTAAACACATCTTTATTCAGGTACTTGTCAGGCGCACTGAGCCTTCTTCAATAATAAAGGAACCTTTTCAGACCCAACAGGACTGGCTTTTTAGTAAAGTACGTAGCCACTAATGTCCTAAAACCTTCTTCAGCTTCCTTACAGAATACATAGTCTACGCTGACCAAAGGATTCTGGGTAATTTTAGAGGAATCCTTAATCCCGAGGATTCTGGACCATCTGTGAGTGAACTTGACGCCAGTCATGGCACAGAGATTTCTGAATCACAGAATGAGAAAGTCCAGCTGTTTGGGGATGTTGAGACTTTTTGTGAGAGGAGTTGACTTCTGAGCACTTCTTTCCATTTCATGCTGCCATACATAAAGCACATTGCAATGTCAGTCCCGCGATAACACTTGTACAGCGCCTGGCCTCAGTCCAGCCTAGAAAGTTCAGGCAGAGAGAATGCCATTATCTGACATAGGAGAGAAAGCAGGTGTGAGGCAGCTGTAAATCTCCAGCACATTTTCCAGTGAAACCGGTCAGGGCATTGGCTGGTCTCTGGTATACCAGTTCCTGCAGCTGCTGTCTGCCCTGGCCGTTATCCGCACTTGTTAAGACATCGCACCTGATACCCGAAGGGCTACTTGTCATTATGTTTGTCTTTATTAGATCAGGGGGATTCGCAGCCCATAACACTGAGTCCTCTGATGACAAATGCAAGCTTACTTCTGATGTATGCTAAAAGGCAGGGCTGATCAGAGCTGTATGGTCTGTAGAGAGGCTTAAACTGAGTCATATCCACTAAAGTGGACCTGAACTCTTGCACAGGATAGAAGGAAAACAAAGAGAAATGCACCCTGTATGTATTTAGAGAGTTTAACCTGTCTAATTCCCCCTCATCTGTGAATTATTCACAATTGTAATTTGATCTCTCAGCTGTGTCAGCTGGCTCCCTCGACAGAGCAACTGATTTGTAAACGCAGGATGTTAACCCTATGTCTGCTTCCATGAAAGCAGGGAGTAGACACTCTGCAGATTTATTGCAGGATTTGTATCGGCTGTAGCAAAGAAATGTTTTTCTTTAAAGAGGGATTGTCAGCAGCAAAATCAAATTTCATTTACCCACTGCAGTGTGTTCATTATGCAGCCCTGAACCTTACAACCACTCCAACCTAATCAGAAATGTTTCTGCTGTAATAAATCGTATCTCAGTCAGCCTGGCTCTATTTTTGCCATTGCCAACAAGAAGGAATCACCCCTCCCAGGTAGCTTTCTTCTTCCATTTGTTGCTCCACATTTGTAGCTTCCCCTTTCCATTTGCAGTCTCCACTTCTATGTGCAATAACTCCTCTTCTATGTCTAGCCACTCCCACTGGTTATTAGCCACCTGAGGCCCAGGCCCTTGTGGCCTTTCCAGAAATCAATCCTTGTTGTGGATATCAGTGTCATTTTGCAGGATATAGGTTCTATTGCAGCCTACACATATTTATAATGGTACAAACTTTTAATTATTATTGGCAAATCACTGACCAATTTTACCACCTCTATGTAGTATGAAAGCCTGCAGATTTTGACTACTATGAGCAGATTGTATGGGTAAATTCTCATGCTACCCAGAGGTGGTAAAATTGGTCATTGATTGGCCAATCAAAATTGAAGGTGTGTACCAGGCTTAAGTCTTGCACCATAAACAACTGAACTAATTCAGTTATCTTAACACCAGAGACAGATGGAAATGTACTGTTCCATTAGATAGCTTAGTAAGCAGAATGCCCAAATGTTGCTTTTTGTGTCACATCACTGCTAAAGATCTTGCCTCTAAAAAATGTAGCTAAATGTCCCAAAGAAGAGCTCCTGAAGGAGTAGAAAAGGTTGTGGTGTAAGGAATGCTATTGCTGCATCTTTCTTCATCAGAGAGCGCAGGGCACAGGTAAAGTAAACCTGAGACATTCAAAACAAAAGGATTTCTACTTACCTCTGGCTTCATCCAGTTCCCTGTAGTCTGTTACCTCCCTCCGTGTTGCATGCACAATGGTCTCCTAATAGCTCAGTTGGGGAGTTTACCGGGTGAACAGCGGTGCAACAGAGGGGACCGGGAGGAGGATGAGGGAGCATGTGGACTACAGGGGGCTGGAAGAAGGCCCAGGTAACTAACGACAAGCGAGCGGTATCGGGTGTTCTGCCCAATCCAACTTGTGGATCACTTCAGACTAATTTTGGGCAGATATTTTTCAGTCGGCCGTGTGTGTGCAAATCGTTCAAACAACATTGTTTCAGAGCATGTGCACATGTCATGTTCTCGCTCTTGTTTTTCTCACTTGTCTTCTGTAACGATTGGTGTCAGCACACAGAGAGAATCTGATTATTGATGATCTGCAGAATCATCAATAATACAGATGTATACTTGATTATGGATGATCTGCAGAATCACCAATAATACAAGTATGACTAACCTCTGGACACCTAATGAAGTGTAAGTGTTTGGTGTAACTGTAGGCTATCTCCCGTGAGGCGGGAGACACAGGCAGCTCGGCCAGGAACCACCTGAGGGGCAGGTGGCCCTCCGCTGTGCAGGGACTATCTCCTTGAGAGAGGGAATAGAGAGAACCTGGCAACCAGTGATACTTGGTGATCAGATAATAGACTGTACTGCAGTCAGGGGACTCCAGAGGAGTAGAGGCCACTGGCTGCTAGCAGGCCGGACTCTCTGAGGAGCAGGAGTCCTAATGCTAACTGACACTTGGTGGAATAGTGTCACAGCTAGTACAGATAGACTGAGCACTCAAGGGATGAGTGACAGCCTGGAGGGTCGGGCAGGCCAGGTCGGCAACACACGAGCAGATAAGGTACAGAGACAGAAGGCTGATTCGGTAACTGGGTACAGGCAGGGTTTGGCAACAGGTAGACAGATATGCAGAGGTACTGAATCAGAAAGCAAGAGAGAGGTCGACAGAGCAAATAGTCATAACAGATATAAAGCACAGTCCTAGTCTGAGGTGTGAGGTCCTTGGTCTCGACACCCAGGAACTAGTCTAGAGAATAACTCAGCAATGACACAGTAATCCTAAGCTTGGGTGTGAGGTCCTTGGTCTCAACACCCCGGAACTGGTCTAAAGTATAACACAGTAATGACACAGTGATCCTAAGCTTGGGTGTGAGGTCCTTGGTCTCAACACCCCGGAACTGGTCTAAAGTATAACACAGTAATGACACAGTGATCCTAAGCTTGGGTGTGAGGTCCTTGGTCTCAACACCCCGGAACTGGTCTAAAGTATAACACAGCAATGACACAGTGATCCTAAGCTTGGGTGTGAGGTCCTTGGTCTCAACACCCTGGAACTAGTCTAAAGTATAACACAGCAATGACAGTGATCCTAAGCTTGGGTGTGAGGTCCTTGGTCTCAACGCCCTGGAACTGGTCTAAAGTATAACACAGCAGTAATCTGGCTAAGTGTGAATTCCCAGGTCCACCTGGTTCTAACACACTGTGGGATTCAACTGAGGTCTGAGTGCTCACACGTAAGTATTCGCAACGGCAGACAACCAGAGACTGACCAGCAAGATCTACGGTATATATTAGGGATGGGACGAATCCACAATTTCTTCGAATCCGAATCCGGATCCGAATCTAAAAAGGTTCTCGAATATCTCGAACCTTTCGAATGCCAAATCTAACGAATCCTGCACATAAGAATTGTGCGATCCGTGGTATAGTTGCCCGCAGTATAGGTACCCAGGCATAGGTAGCGAGGTAAAGGTGCCTTCAGTATAGCTAGCTAGGTATGGGTGCCTTCAATATGGGTAGCTTTCAGTATAGGTAGCAAGGTATAGGGGCCTTCAGTATAGGTAGCAAGGTATATGGGCCTTCAGTATAGGTAGCAGGGTATATGGGCCTTCAGTATAGGTAGCAGGGTATATGGGCCTTCAGTATAGGTAGCAGGGTATATGGGCCTTCAGTATAGGTAGCAGGGTATATGGGCCTTCAGTATAGGTAGCAGGGTATATGGACCTTCAGTATAGGTAGCAGGGTATATGGGCCTTCAGTATAGGTAGCAGGGTATATGGGCCTTCAGTATAGGTAGCAGGGTATATGGGCCTTCAGTATAGGTAGCAGGGTATATGGGCCTTCAGTATAGGTAGCAGGGTATATGGGCCTTCAGTATAGGTAGGTAGCTAGGTATAGGGGCCTTCAGTATAGGTAGTAAGGTACATGTGCTTTCAGTATAGGTAGGTAGGTAGGTAAAGGGACCTTCAGTATAGGTATATAGGGTATAGGGCCTTAAGTATAGGTAGGTATAGGGGCCTTTAGGTAGGTAGGTATAGGGGCCTTTAGGTAGGTAGGTAAAGGGACCTTCAGTATAGGTAGCAGGGTATAGGGTAGGTAGGTAGGTAGGTAGGTAGGTATAGGGGCCTTTAGGTAGGTAGGTAGGTAGGTATAGGGGCCTTTAGGTAGGTAGGTGGGTAGGTAGGTGTAGGGGCCTTTAGGTAGGTAGGTAGGTAGGTGTAGGGGCCTTTAGGTAGGTAGGTAGGTATAAGGGCCTTTAGGTAGGTAGGTATAGGGGCCTTTATGTAGGTAGGTGGGTAGGTAGGTGTAGGGGCCTTTAGGTAGGTAGGTAGGTATAGGGGCCTTTAGGTAGGTAGGTATAGGGGCCTTTAGGTAGGTAGGTGGGTAGGTAGGTATAGGGGCCTGTAGGTAGGTAGGTATAGGGGCCTGTAGGTAGGTAGGTAGATGGGTGGGTAGGTATAGGGGCCTTTAGGTAGGTAGGTAGGTGGGTAGGTAGGTATAGGGGCCTGTAGGTGGGTAGGTAGGTATAGGGGCCTGTAGGTGGGTAGATGGGTAGGTAGGTATACGGGCCTTTAGGTAGGTAGGTATAGGGGCCTGTAGGTAGGTATAGGGGCCTGTAGGTTGGTATAGAGGCCTTCCCCATGCCTCCTCCGCTCACCGCCAGCCCCCCCCCCCCCCACCTCCTCTGTCCCCCGTGCCTCCTCCGCTCACCGACAACCCCCCACGGCCCCCTCTGTCCCCCGTGCCTCCTCCGCTCACCCCTGCATGAGTATCTACTCACCTTTCCCTTGGAGCGCAGAGTGGCAGACCTCTTCGATACTTCCCTGTTCCCTCTAGTGGCCGGACCGGCTTTTACTGATGACGTCATTGTAAGAGCCGGTCACTAGGGGGAACCAGGAAGTCAGTGAGAGGTCTGCCGCTCTGCGCTCTGCTCAGGTGAGTTGATGCTGGCAAACGGAGGAGGCGCGGGGGGAGCGGGGGAGGACGAGTGCGAGCGGGGGGAGCGGCGGATGTGCGGCGATGCAGCGTCGGGATTCGGCAGATTCAGAAAGTGAAAAATGGCGTCGGGATTCGAATTCACGAATCTCGAATATTTCCCAATATTCGAGGGATTCGTTGATTCGCCGGATTCGTCGTCCCACCCCTAGTATATATACTGCAGCGCTCCTCCGCGCCGCTCTGCGCCACTCAGCCAATCAGTAACCGTGCTGGGATCAGCTGATCAACCTGATCAGCTGATCCCTCTCCTACTGGCATAAAGGGCTTGCCTTCTAGCGTGCGTGCGCGTAGCTCTCCATCTCTGTGCACTAGAAGGCCCAGGCAAACCAGACGCATGCTGCTGTGCGGAAACCGCCGGTCTGAACGCGGAGACAACCGCCCCGCTGCCAGACCGCGCGGCGGCATCTCCGCAATCCATTACATCTTCGCTCTTGTTCTTTTCACTTGACTTCGCTCTTGTTCTTTTCACTTGTCTTCTCCTAGAACCCATGTCATAAGGAGTGTCGCCTCTTCTTGCGTGTGTAGTATTCAAACAACATAATGGTTTGGAATATCGGTGTGTATGAACAACATTGTTATCTTTTTGCTGACTAATGTCATTTGAGCAACGTCATTTTGTTTGCGCCGACTTTCATTTGTTTGCACCGACTTTAATCTAGCGTGTGTAGGGATCTCTTGAGCTGTGAAAGATGATCGCAGCTTGCAGTTTTGGATGTCTACTTTGAAGATGGAACGGCTCCTGACAAAGTCATTTAAAAGTAATTTCACGTCAGCCAATCAAGTGGTTTCTACACAGCCCCCAAAAAACGAATGTGTGCACAAGACCAGGGTATCCAGCGTGCCATGAGGGGAGGTTTAATACTTCAGGAGAACTGCAGTGTGAAATTATCTCTTCAGAAAAAAAAATACACCAACTGAACTTCATCCAGGAGATTTTGAAGATTAGCATTTGTTAATCTTTGCTTCTCATTCCCTCATCGTCATCAGCACAGCTTCAAAGGAAGAACGCTTTGATGTTCCGGAACTTTCAGCGATAGCGGGGTGAAATGAAACATTGACATTGGCCAAAGTTGGAAATACAGGATAGATAGGGCATGTAATATTACTGCAAATACTTCTAAAATAAACTCCATCAACAAGAAATAGACTTATAAAGAAGCGGTCACAAAGATGCATTGGTCATAGCCTGAATCTCCAATGGCCTAACAGGGAACAGGGAAGGTTTTCCTGTCTGGAACTGCTTTTTTATCCTGTTATTTAATTGTATCGTTCTTATCTTCTGCTCCTCTCTGCCTGGAAGGACCCCAGTGAGGCTGGCTAACCTGCTGCCTGAGTTCAGTATTTCTAACTGAATTTTGCCCGTGTACAAAATGAGATAAGAAAGACTTTTGTTTGTTCTTATTGTACAACGGACTGACATGTTTGAAATACGGTGGTTAATGAGATGCTAAAAAATGTGGAGCTGATGGAAATTTTATGTTAATGACATGCAAATATGTGCATGCTGTTTGGAACTGTACCAATCAAATGCAGTAGCTATTGATTTGGATTTGTCTAATTCCAAGCTATGTAAATTTGCATATCAATAAAGTTAAGATTAATTCTTGTTGTAGG
This sequence comes from Hyperolius riggenbachi, assembly GCF_040937935.1. Classification (NCBI taxonomy): domain Eukaryota; kingdom Metazoa; phylum Chordata; class Amphibia; order Anura; family Hyperoliidae; genus Hyperolius; species Hyperolius riggenbachi. The sequence goes on from NC_090654.1 coordinate 45,020,835, forward strand.
TACTGAGTTTAGGCAAATGCAGGGGGAAGAGGGGGGGGGGGGATTACAGCTGCCCAGAATCCCCCCCCCCCTCAGACCAGGACCTCTGTCTGACCAAAGTCTGGGGACAGGCACAAGTTGAGACACCAGAATATCTGCAGGTATCCTGCAGCTCACAGCACTGCGTCTTTTCTTTCCCTGCTACAGTTGATTTTGGATGGAGCAGCAGCGTGTGTACAGAGCATGGAGCAGCAGTGTGTGTACAGAGCACTCTAGCAGCAGTGTGTGTACAAAGCATGGAGTAGCAGTGTGTGTACAGAGCATGGAGCAGCAGTGTGTGTATGGAGCATAAAGCAGCAGTGTGTGTACAGAGCATGAAGCAGCAATGTGTATACAGAGCATGGAGCAGCAGTGTGTGTACAGAGCATGGAGCAGCAGCGTGTGTACAGAGCATGGAGCAGCAGTGTGTGTGTACAGAGCATGAAGCAGCAGTGTGTGTACAGAGCATGAAGCAGCAGTGTGTGTACAGAGCATGAAGCAGCAGTGTGTGTACAGAGCATGGAGCAGCAGCGTGTGTACAGAGCATGGAGCAGCAGTGTGTGTACAGAGCATGGAGCAGCAGTGTGTGTATAGAGCATGGAGCAGCAGTGTGTGTACAGAGCATGAAGCAGCAGTGTGTGTACAGAGCATGGAGCATCAGTGTGTGTACAGAGCATGAAGCAGCAGCGTGTGTACAGAGCATGGAGCAGCAGTGTGTGTACAGAGCATGGAGCAGCAGCGTGTGTACAGAGCATGGTGCAGCAGTGTGTGTGTACAGAGCATGAAGCAGCAGTGTGTGTACAGAGCATGAAGCAGCAGTGTGTGTACAGAGCATGGAGCATCAGTGTGTGTACAGAGCATGAAGCAGCAGCGTGTGTACAGAGCATGGAGCAGCAGTGTGTGTACAGAGCATGAAGCAGCAACGTGTGTACAGAGCATGAAGCAGCAGCGTGTGTACAGACCATGGAGCAGCTCTGGGGAGTTTAACAGAGTCAGGAGTGAGCACAGCCCTGTGCCCTGCTGGGTGAATGCTTCACTTTCCCCTTCTTTACCAATGTCGACTGTCCTCTTTATTATCAGTATCCAAACTGCTCCTGATCCCTTTGTCGATCGGGAGCAGATCAGATATTTAGGAAATAATTGTCAGATCCTGTCAGTCGGATGGGAAATTGCATTGTGCGCACCCAGCATGATGTCCTACCATATTATTATACTGTACTAGGTGACCTAAGCCCGTTTAAAACGGGCTCTAGGTCAGTCACCGCTGCACGTCAGCGTGCACACATCCGCCACACTCGCGCGCACGGCCGTCTGTCTTGAGAAAAGACTATGTACAGTAGTTAACTTGCATACTGTTTCTCTGTGATTTAATTTAATATTAGCACATTTGACATTTAGTGGCTGGAAAGTGTACTGGTTAAGGGCTCTGCCTCTACCACAGGAGATTAGGGTTCAAATCTTAGCTCTTCCTGTTTAGTAAGCCAGCACCTGTTCAGTTATTGGGCTAGACTCCCTAACACTGCGCTCTAGTATCTGTCTCACAAGCGCTTTGAGTCCGACAGTAGAAAAGCTCTATACAAATACTGGAATTATTATTTGTTTTAAAAAGCTTTTGTAACAAGAGGGTGGTGGTGGTATGTGGTGATCCTACATCTAGCCTGTAGATGGCACAGTTCTACTTGTATTGCTGCATTGATTATCTGGACTGTTATGGGTCGTTGGTTCCTGTTATGCTCTGGCTAGGAACACAGAGTGAAGACTTATGTAGAGGGTTGGTGAATCCTGTAAATAAACTTAGCTTCAGTTAACTTGCCTCCATAACTATTGAACACAACAGCCATGACTACCATGTCCTCTACAAAAAATCATCCCTGCCTCTCCTCCTCTGATACACCCACACCCCTCTTCTAAGCAGGTGTTGTTGTGGTCATACTTGTTGTGGATAGGTGGAATAATACCGTGTTTTCCCCGTAAATAATATTTTTTGCTCCAAAAGATGTGCTAGAGCTTATTTTCGGGGATGTCTTATATTTCTTTGAACTGTGCTGCTTTTTCCTCTGCTGGATCCACCTCTTGTGTGGCCCCTTTGTACCTTTAGTCTCCTCCTGGTGCCCCCCTCTGTACCAGTGTCCTCCTCTATCCCCTGTACTCCTGTGTCTGGTGCCATACTCTGTCCCCCATGTCCTCTTAGTGTCCTCCACTGTCCCCCTGCATCCTCCTCTTACCCCCAGCTTCATGCCACACTGTACCCCATGTTCTCTGATGTCCCCCTGCATCCTCCTCTTACCCCTAGCTCCATGCCATGCTGTCCCTCATGCTGTCCCTCATGTTCTCCAATATCCCTATGCATCCTCTTCTTTCCCCCAGCTCCATGCCGCCGTGTCCCCGAACTTCAGCCTATGGGTAAGTACGGCAACTTGTTCTTCTACTGGAGCCAATGGTCTTGCAGGCAGGACCATGTCTCCTTTAAAGGGCCAATCATTGTACTCGCTGAGCAGCAGTGAATGCATTGATTTGCTCAATGACGGAGCCATGGTCCTGCCCACGTGACCATGGGCTCCAATAATAACACAAGTTGATGTACTTTTTCCCCTACCGCTGCAAGGGATTTCTTTCAGAGTAAGGCTTATATTTCGGGGATGTCTTAATTTTGGGAAAACAGAGTAGTGGCCCTGCTATTATGGGGTGAAGATCATGGTGACCACAAATTTTGATGGGGCCCCAGGCTGTGAAGGTTGACACAGGGGAGGGTGTGAAGGCTAAGTTTTGCTGAAGGCCCATGATGAGTGGCTATACCCCCTGCATTGTTCTCCTGTATCTCACAGACCTGTATGGTCTCAGCAATCACTCCAGTATGAAAACGTATTGAATCTCTATGGTTTTAGTTACCGACTGAGCAGCCAATCACAGTGTTGTGTTTCCTTGTTCCCAGGGGTTGCTGAAGTCAGCATTCAGCTGGACCTGGAGGCCGAATTTCACTTCACTCATCTGATCATGACGTTCAAGGTACATCTCATATCACTGCTGATTATGGAAATTACCTCCGCCGCGTTTCATCTCTCCTCCGCTATTTTATGAAGACAAAACCCTTATTCATGAGAGTGGAGGATAATCCGGGGGCTGGGAGGGGGTCCCATCAATGAAAATGGAATTCAACGTATTTCACTTCCTCTCATTATAATGGGAGGATTTGCGAGGTATTGTCTGTTCTGCTTCTGTCTGGTGGAAGAAGGAGCTGTGTTACCAGCGGAACAGAGAAATTGGGCGCAGGGATCGGAAGGCATCTAATAGAAGCCTGTGCTAATTATCAGTAATCGGGTGCCACGTGGTGAGCTGGATGTCCAATGTTGTAGTAGTAACCTATCAGCTACTACAACTGGAATTAGAGGAGCAGATTGTCTATTGTGTAGACAACTGGCTATAAATGGAGGTAGTTTGAGTCCCATGAGGATGGTGCTAGTCTTAGGCATTAGGTGGGAGGAGGTTATTGTTAGGCACTAGGTGGGGAGAGTTAGTGTTAGGCATTAGGAGGGTGGGTCAGTGTTAGGCATTAGGAGGGTGGGTTAGTGCTAAGTATTAGGTGGGGATTAGTGTTAGGCATAATTTGGGATGGGGTTAGTGTTAGGCACTAGGTGGAGAGAGTTAGTGTTAGGCACTAGGAGGGTGGGTTAGTGTTAGGCACTAGGAGGTTGGGTCAGTGTTAGGCATTAGGAGGGTGGGTTAGTGCTAAGTATTAGGTGGGGATTAGTGTTAGGCATAATGTGGGGTGGGGTTAGTGTTAGGCATTAGGTGGAGAGGGTTAGTGTTAGACACTAGGAAGGTGGGTTAGTGTTAGGCATTAGGTGGGGGGTTTAGTGTAATGCACTAGGTGGGGAGGGTTAGTATTAGGCATTAGGAGGGTGGGTTAGTGTTAGGCATTAGGTGGGGGACTTAGTGTTATGCACTAGGTGGGGAGGGTTAGTATTAGGCACATGGAGGGTGGGTTAGTGTTAGGCATTGGGTGGGATGGGTTTAGTGCTAGGCACTAAGAGGGTGGGTTAGTATTAGGCACTGGGATGGTGGGTTAGTGTGTGTGGGTGTGGGTGTGGGGGGGGGGGGGCTTGAGTACCGTAACACTTACTAGTGAAGACAAGCACACCTAAAATGTTAATGTGAAATGAACTGTGTATACGAGTTCTTTAATTTGGCAAACTTTCTTTATAGATTAGCCATATTATATAAGTCTGTATGGATGCTCTTGCTGAGCTATCAGTACTTGAATCCATTTTTTCCTTTATCGTAGACATTCAGGCCAGCAGCCATGTTGGTGGAACGTTCATCAGATTTCGGACGCAGTTGGCAGGTCTACAGATACTTTTCGTATGACTGTGCAGCGATCTTCTCTAATATCTCCCGCATAGCCCCAAGGAAAGTGGATGATGTCATCTGTGAGTCTCGATATTCTGAGATTGAACCCTCAACGGAAGGAGAGGTATGGATGTATCCACGTCGAAGGTACTTCCTTCCTGACACCTAACCATAAACACTGCCCTTCAACAATAATAGCTTACTGGTGCCTAACCCTAACCTCCTTATCCTAACTGATAATTGCCATTTAGCGCCTCCTCTCTTTGCAGTTAGCCCCATCCCTACCTAACGCCTTACAGATAAGTAAGTAGTTTGTCAGGATGTGCATTACCGTGATGTCCCACAGAAGTAGTCACAGAAGGAGGGGTCTATCTGCTTACTGTCATGGTCAATTACTATTGAGTGTCCAAGCAGTCTAGACTCTGGGGAAAATGCAAACCTGTAAGGATAACTATCAAAGTTAACTAAAATTCTAAATGCCACATATATTTCCAGTAATTACTAGCAAATAGCAATACAGAGGCTTTTTTCCATCTTTTCATGTTTTATGTGAAGAAAATAAGACATTTACAGAGAACAGTTCTCACTGTGGGCATTACTATGGAGGACTGTGCCCAGAACATCCAGCATACAGAAACAATCCTCACTGGCTGTAATACTGTGATTGTAATCTGTTCAGAATGATAGAAAGCAGAAGTATACTGTAGCTTCAAATGTGTGAAAATAACTTCAGCTGCCGCTCCGTGTGCCTGATCCTGTGTCTCTTTCTCGGCCTTGCAGTGTAAAGTGAACCGTTTACAGCCAGGGAGGGAGATCTCATTCTGAATTGGGGGGGGGGAGGGGGGAGCATCCAAGTAAGGAAAAAGTACAGGCCCTTCTCTTCAGACCCTTCTCTGTATCTAGAAAGTCTCTCTGCTGTTCTCATGTGATCGGTGAGAAAGCAGTGTAGGTGTAAGCAGGGCAGAAACAAACAGTAAATAATTCCTCTGTGAATGAATAGTGAAAGTGGAACCTAGCTACATGGTATAACTCTAGCCTCTAGCACTGACGCTGACACACTACTGGTAAACAAGGCATTTTTTTCACACAGGCTGTGATGAGGGACCTCTGAAAAGCTTTCTAGTGTTGCTGGCTAAAAGCTCTATAGATATGGGGTTTACAGAAGAACAGTTTCTTTGATAGTTGTTCTTTAAAATATACACAAGGTTTCTTGTATAGCTTGAAAATCTGAAAATTGATAGTTTATTGTGGAAAACTAGAAAACCATTTTCTTACTCTCATGTTTTAGACAAGACAAATAACATTTATACTGCACTTTTCTCCTGGCGGACTCAAAGCACCAGAGCTGCAGCCACTAGGAAGCGCTTTATAGGCAGTAGCAGTGTTAGGGAGTCTTGCCTAAGATCTCCTTGCTGAATGGGTGCTGGCTTACTGAACAGGAAGTGCCGAAATTTGAACCCAGATCCCCTGTATCAGAGGCAGAGCCCTTAACCAGTACACTGTCCAGCCACCAAAAGCAAACTTTACATTTTTGTAAATGCTGGAAAGTTAAACCATGGTCTTTCCCATGTTCCTTGCAGTATGACTCCACCCGCTAGACCTTACCTATAAATGAAATACTGTATCAGGTTTGGATGGCTCATCCTTCAAACCCAGGTATGTAACTGCCTTGTCTCATTGTTTATAGTAACCTTTGTTAAACTTGTTCATAGGTGATATACAGAGTCCTGGATCCAGCAATTCCAGTACGAGACCCCTACAGCCCTCGAATCCAGAGTAAGTACTTTCCAAGAACACTACAGAAACATATAAGAAGGTTGGTCTCCACAAAAGACTAAACTCAAAGCATCCGTGTACGTAAGCAGTGTATCTAAGCAGCCTGCTTTTTGGAGTAATTTGATAGTGATCTGCCTGGCGGATCAACTAACCCCAAGCAACGGCTGATCACATTGTCTGCGCCACTCCCCCACCTGCCTTGTGATGTCATGCACCGTTCCGTCGTCCCTCCAACCCCCACCCCGCATAGCAACCAGGGCCGGATTAAGGCCAAGGCCACCTAGGCCATGGCCTAGGGCACCACGGGAGCAAGGGCACCAAAGCAGCAGGCTAAACTTTTGCGGCATTTGCAAGCTGCAATGCAGGGAAATCAGGCGAGCGTCTGACCACGATACTTCACGAGTCATCTGGCTACCTATACTGGAGGGAAAGTGGGGAGGGGTCATCTGGCTACCTATACTGGAGGGGTGGTCATCAGGCTAACTATACTAGGAGTAAGGGGTAATTTTGCTACCTATACTGAAGTGACCGTGGCCTTGGGCAGTAAAGAGTACAAATCTGGCCCTGATAGCAACCGAACATTGTCAGCTACAGGTCCGCCAGTAATGTTGCCGTAGGGAATCGGGTCCCGATCCCTGACGGGTGACAGAAGTCTAGAAGAGTGTACGCTCCTTAATAATCTGCATAAACATTGTTCTATAATCTCCAGCATGTCTGATCTGCTTCCGATCAAAAAAGGGATCGATTTTGAGATCAGTACTGTACTAAATCGATCACTTTCTTGATTGGAAGCAGATCGGACATGCTGGAAATTATCAGACGATCAGTCTATCTGACACAAAGAAAATAGCATGGTGTGTATCAGCCTTTATTGGATCCAGAGTGTAGGCCCATCTATTCTGCACCACCAGGATGCTGGGGGGATTAGCAGTGTTTTCACAAGCCATTCTCCAGCGATTCCCCCACCCTCACCAGGGATGTCTGAATCCTTTCTAAATGCAGGGAGCTATTTTCTGAGCCCAGAGATGATGTCTGTGGCTGTTACTGATTTAGCTTCGTGTTTTGGGCTTTGCTCTATTGCCATACATGGCAGCCTCCCTGTTTAACGGATGATACTGGGTGTTGTTCTTGGCCCCTGTCCAGGCCCCAGCCCTGCGCGGAGTGTAAAAAGCTGATTACTCTGACATGTCCCAGCCGGCTCACCGAGTGTCACCCTGCCAGACAACAATCCCACCACAGATAATACACGGGACAGCAGAGCAGGATCACCCATCAGGCAACCTAGGCAGGTGCTTGGGGCCTAGTGGGTGTCAAGGGGCCCATCTGCCACTTTCTTCGACCCCCCACCTTCAAATCTACTACCTTGCCTAGGGCCCAGTTACATCTTAATCCATCTCTTGTTGCCCCTTACTCACTCCAATGAGTTCTGGTTCACCATGACCTTGCTGGGTAATCTGTAACTCTGGGTGTTTCAAGTCCTACTCCATAGAGCCACAATAATCCATACCATGCACTGATGAGAATCAACCAATCCAAAACAGTCTGTATGCATGTTGGATTCATTTGCCTCTATAATAATAACAAGCTGACACATCATTGCATTCCAGCGGTTCTGGAGGTGTGTTTAGTGTACAGGGACAACAAAGGATACTTTGCATACTCAGCAGTGATGCATTGTGGGAGATATCATATGCTCACTCCAACCTGAATTATGGCAAATACCTTCTGTTTTAAAGGTAAACTTTTGTTTTACTTAAAGAGCCCGCAAAAATGCCTGATGTATAGGCACCTTTAGAATTATGTGGAGATCTATAGTTCATTGATATGCTTTCATGTGAGTCCCCAGAGTTAGAGACTACCCAGCAAGCTCATGGTGAACCAGAACTCGTAGGAGTGTGTAAGGGGCTACAATGGACCAAAAAGCCCTCTTACTAAAATGTTAAAGAGAACCCGAGGTGGGATTCTGACAATGCTATCTGCATACAGAGGCTGGGTCTGCCTATACAGCCCAGCCTCTGTTGCTATCCAGATCCCCCCTAAGCCCCCCCTGCGCTCTGCTATCCCCCATAAATCACAGCCACGCAGTTTACCTCTGTAGTGTCAGTCTCGCCGCTTCCCCCGCCTCCTGCATAGCTCCGGTCCCCACCCGCGTCCCTTTCCTCCAATCAGCGGGGAGGGAAGGGACGCGGGCGGGGACCGGAGCTATGCAGGAGGCAGGGGGAGCGGCGAGACTGACAGAACATAGGTAAACACAGCCCGCTGTGACAAGCTGCGTGTTGACAGTGCGGCTGTGATTTATGGGGGATAGCAGAGCGCAGGGGGGACTTAGGGGGGATCTGGATAGCATCAGAGGCTGGGCAGTATAGGCAGACTCAGCCTCTGTATGCCGATAGCATTGTCAGAATCCCACCTCGGGTTCTCTTTAACATTTTAGTAAGAGGGCTTTTTGGTCCATTGTAGCCCCTTACACACTCCTACGAGTTCTGGTTCACCATGAGCTTGCTGGGTAGTCTCTAACTCTGGGGACTCACATGAAAGCATATCAATGAGCTATAGATCTCCACATAATTCTAAAGGTGCCTATACATCAGGCATTTTTGCGGGCTGATCGACCTTAACCACTTCAGCCTTCAGTTGTTTTTCACCTTATGCATCCGAGCAATTTTCACCTCCCAATTTGCCAATAACGTTATCACTACATATCACAATGAATTGATCTGTATCTTGTTTTTTTCCGCCACTAATTAGGCTTTCTTTCGGTGGTACATTTTGCTAAGAATTATTTTTTTCTAAATGCATTTTAACGGGAATATTAAGCAAAAAAATCATTATTTCTCAGTTTTCGGTCATTATAGCTTTAAAATAATACAGCCTACCATAATTAAAGCCCACATATTTTATTTGCCCATTTGTCCCGGTTATTACACAATTAAAATGATGTCCCTATCACAATGTATGGCACCAATATTTTGGAAATAAAGGGGCATTTTTACAGTTTTGCATCCATCACTATTTTTTTAGTCCTGTAAGTGAGCTCTCTCGCTTACAGGAAGTGAAGGGAGGACGGGAAACTTTTTTTCTTTAGAAAGATTACGGCTTCAGTCGTGTCTGAATCATACCAGAATTAAGCATGCAGCTATTCTTGTCAGATCTGACAATAATGTCAGAAACACCTGATGTGCTGCATGCTTGTTCAGGGGCTATGGCTAAAAGTATTAGAAGCAGAGGATCAGTAGGGCAGCCGGGCAACTGGAATTGCTTAAAAGAAAATAAATATGGCAGCCTCCAGATCCCTCTCGCTTCAGTTGTCCTTTAAGGGGGGCTTAGATGTTTTTCTTGCATTGAAAGACATCCATGGCTATTATTACTAGGTAATGCCCGGTGGTGTTGATCCAGGGATTTTATCTGATTGCCTTGTGGAGTCAGGAAGGATTTTTCCCCCCTTTGGGGCTAATTGGGCCATGCCTTTTCGCCTTCCTCTGGATCAACAGGGATATGTGAGGGAGCAGGCTGGTGTTGTACCTTATTTGTTGGTTGAACTTGATGGACGTATGTCTTTTTTTCAACCCAAATAACTATGTCACTACTGTATGTAACTATGTAACATTGTGTGAGGAATCTGTTGAATTAGGCCTGACCATTTACGTGGAAGAAGGGTGCATGGTAATTTGTGCACCGGGATAGCCACTAGTCAGTGGCGTAGCTAAGAAGCTACGGGCCCCGGTTCAAGTTTACATTGGGCCCCTCTAAGCACTCTATACATAACAATTGTTACGGTGCACTAAAACCTGCCAAGGACAACCACAGTGTCAGAGGTGTAAGAAGGGGATGGGGAACAGTGTGTTAATGATTACTACTATTCAAAGCATCTATACAAGTTATTATTTCCAGCACAGGACCAATAAAGAGATAATACTGTTGTTGAGGAAGGGCCCCAATGCAGTCGCAACCTCTGCAACCCCTATTGCTACGCCACTGCCGCTAGTAGAATGACGAATGTTCTACTGTTGGGCTCTGTGTAATAATGATTGTAAAATATCTGGAATTTTTCTGGAGGAAAAATACAAACTCCACGCAGATAGCGTCTTGGCTGAGATTTATTAATGATTGCCTCTGTTCAGAATACATATCATCTGATTATTACTGCTATACCCTGGCTCCCAACTGCCCCTTTTTCAGTGGGACAGTCCCTCTTTGGGAACCACATCCCTCTGTTGCTCTTTCTCCCTCTTTCAAGACTGATGTACAGATCTATGTAAATATATGTAATTTTCTACTGAAAAAACGTGTCTCTAACTTTATTCCTATCATGTAAATTGATAAATGTCTAAGTTTCAAATGTTAAAATGAAGGAAAAGTACTGATAATAGAAAGAACCAGTGTGGTTTGAATGATAAAACTACATCTTTTGCTTCTGAATTCTTTGTGATATGCATGGCGAGGGGTGTGGTGGGGGCGTGGTTAGAGGTGTGACAGGGGGTGTTTCTTAAAGTGTCCCTCTTTCTTGTCTCAAAACGTTGGGAAGTGTGGCTATATTACGGGTGAAGAGCTGATGAAGTGGCTGTCTCTGCATTCACTATTGCTATTGCTATAACACTGCCGGCAGCCAGATCTCTCTCTGATATTCCATTTTATTTCCAGGCCCAAAAAAGAAAATGAAATCTATGTTCCGATTGGTTCATAAGCACAGACAGTTTCCTTTCAATACCGTAAGTTCTTATGACTCCGCCTCTGCATTTCAGATCTTCTCAAGATCACCAACCTGAGGATTAACTTTACCAGGCTGCATACATTGGGCGACAACCTGCTGGATTCCCGCCAGGAGATCAAAGAGAAGTATTACTATGCTCTGTATGAGCTGGTGGTCCGAGGGAACTGCTTCTGCTATGGCCACGCCTCCGAGTGTGCGCCCATCCAGGGGGTCTCCGGAGATGTGGAGGGCATGGTAAGCATTGACTTTATCTGTTTGTTTACGGGGTGTAGATGTGAAGGTGGCCATACATATAACAATTTTGTGAATCGAATGAAAAGTGGTGCTGCAACATGTCCTGCCTCCCTCCAGTGCAAAATGCCTTTTGTAATCAAGGTAGAAGTGCTCCTACTGTATCCAGGGGGGAAGCAGAGATTTCTCTCCTATATTTGCTCACTAATTACTTCATATGCTCACTAATTACTTCATTAGTAGTCAATCTGAGTCCTGCAGCCAGCAATTACGCCCCCTGAGGAAGCCGGCGAAACTGTCGGAGCGCTTCTCCTTACACATGGGACGCCGCACCGCCCCGGCCACCTAGCAGCAGCACATAGCAGTTGATCCTTTGGGTGATATCCATCTGCCCCGCACGCTGCCCAGCCTAGCTAACTGGGTACAGGTGCCTGGACCTGCAGCTGCTGCTCGATCCGGTCCATCTGATCTGCTTCACCCACAATTCCATGGCCACCACTCCACCATGATGTGTGACCAGCACCAGCCAGTACTACTCCAGCCTGGACTTAACAGCATGTCGGGAGGACTCGGTGTGGTGAGATTTTTGTTTACAGCCATTAATCTTGGAACTGTTGACCTGCAGCGTTTGTGATGATGTTTGCTCGTGAGACACGAGCCTGCACTGCTTGATCCTCTTTCTGCTACAGTGACATTGCTTTGCCTTTGACTGCTATAACCCACTAATCGAGCCTGCTGAACTAACCAATACCTGGCTGTGGAGGTGCCAATCTATTGAGCCATTTTGGGACTGGTGTCCCGTATATATATCTTCTCATTATACACCATAAGATCCCTCTGGCGTGCCTGATATACGGCCGTGGTGTGCTTCTGTGTGGGTGTTTGTGGAAGGATTGTGATTGGCTGTGGCGGGGTGGCCATCCCATGATGTTTTTAAAGCACTTTTTTGTAATTTTTGATTAATAAAGTATTTGTATTTTTTTACTTATCAATATCTGGTGCATCTTTGTCATAATATAGTAGCTGATTCTAGAAAAACAGACACGTATGTCCCTCTGTTCCTGACCACTTTCACCGAGTAATTGTGCCAGCAATTATATCAGTTAGCTTCCGTGAGGTGTAAATGTGCATTTGAAGGACATCAGAGCAGTCCTTTAGTATTCCATATTCCTTTTTTTACCGTGTTTAATGCATTAGAGCAGGGGTAGGGAACCTATGGCTCGGGAGCCAGATGTGGCTCTTTTGATGGCTACATCTGGCTCACAGACAAATCAGTAGGGGTTGATTCACTAAGCTACACTGCTCAAGCAGCGCAGCTTAGTGTGACAGCGCAAGTAAAATTTTAAAAGTAGGCACACTACTGCTGTAGCTGCACTGCTAACTTACTGGCGCTACCCCAAAACTAACGCCGGCTTCAATTGTCACACTCTGGGCCCTGTCAGGACCAGTGACTTTGTAGGATGAGATTCACACACTTTGAATGGCCCAATAGGCTGCCTGTCACTTGACAGTGAGCCTATTGGGCCAAAGTGCAGGGATCTTGCCCTACAAAGTGAATCAACCCCCAAGTCAGCTAGCTAATTGTACAAGCTGTTAGTCAGCATTTATCCTCTCTGGCTCTCGGGGAAATTGCTGATGTTGCCGAAACCCAAGAGATGCTGAAGACGTGTCTGACACTTCCGCTGCGTGGAGGATCAACTGTATACACATCACCATGGCAACAGGGACGTGAGCCCTCTGCTTCGCATGCACACTGTCCCAGTTTGAAACGTACTGTATGGCTCTCAGGGAAATACATTTTAAAATATGTGTGGCGTTTATGGCTATCTCAGCCAAAAATGTTTTTGACCCCTGAATTAGAGTAAAATTTTAATTTTGAGTGTAATCCCACTTGAGTTGTTTCGGGTTTTTTTCAGACAGCTAAGTAGTTAACGCTTAATAAGGTGGCCACACACGATGCAATAAAATTATTTTTGTTTATAGCAATTCGATAAAAAAGATCGGATTTCCTGAAAGATCAAAAGCTTTTTTTTTTCATTCGAGCAAGAAATCCGATCAGATTTCCCATTTTTATTCGATAAAAGTTGATCGGGAATGGTGGATTTTTCAGATCAGTTTCTTGGAAAATTCAATGGTGTGTGGTCAATGTATTAATATACAGTTATGTACACCCGAGCAATTTTCTCAGTTTTCAATCATTTTTATCATAATTGTGGAAAAATTGAACATAGATGTGTGCAGAGCCGGGGCACAAGGTCCTTCAGCACACAAGGCTGAGACACCAAAGTGCGCCCCTCCATCCCTCCCACCCGTCACACACTAATTGCTATTAGACTAAAGCTACATACACACATGCGACAACGATCGTTCGTTATGAACGACGAACGAACTTTTAATTGAAGAAAGAACGACCTAAGTAAAGTTAGTTTTAAAAGGTGTGTAACGATCTGATCGTTAAAACGAACGTTACATCACATAAAGCAACTATTGCGCTTGCGCATAAAAATGAAAAGTTCCATGTAGAAATAGTGAAATGCGCATGTCAAACCTAGTACGAACGATCGTTTCCAACGATGTGATACTTTTGCAAACGATCGTCGTTGGGAAAAATCCGGAAAGCTAGATAGTTAGTTTTGAACGATCTAGCTCGTCCGTCGTTAGACTTAATAGTCGTTGGCTGCTTTTTTTCAAACGATCGTCGTTTGAAATAATCGGGGAACGATCGTTTCAAACGACTATAGTCGCATGTGTGTACGCACCTTTAGAGGCACCCTAGGGCCCCCAAAATCCCCAACACCTTCATCTCTAGTTATCTGGCTTGCAGTCACTGCTGTGTATGCCCTTTTCTTATTTCTTTGTGTTTCAAACACAATTGGGAATGACAGCAGAATGAATTGTGCGCCCCCTCCTACACTGCGCCCTGAGGCTGGAGCCTCTTCAGCCTCTGCCTCGGCCCGGCCCTGCATGTGTGGTACATGGGTCAGATTTTTAAAATGTTAAAATCAGAAAAATTGATTGATATTCTTGAATTGCACAGATATTTAAAAAATTGTATGGTATGTGGCCACCTAAGTGTGTTGTGTTAACACAGTCATGTCATGGTGTTGCTGTTAGCATAGTCACACTGTTGTCTTTTGTAGGTTCATGGAAGATGTGTGTGTAAGCACAACACGAAGGGGCTGAACTGTGAGCAGTGTGACGGTTTCTTCAACGACATTCCCTGGAGGCCGGCCGAGGGTCGAAGCACAAACGCTTGTAAAAGTAAGTCTGGAACTTACTTCTGTCTGGAACAAACGACAGAACACATCTTAACACATAGCTGCCAAGTCCGGATTTATCATTAGGCACACTAGGCCCGTGACTGGAGAAGCCAGAGCTGCAGAAGCAGCGCTCCCACTAAACCCAGCATCAAGCGGCAGCAGATCCAACCGGCTAGCTGTTCCTGTCCTGCCGCTATTGTAACTGTGTCTGTAATGTGAGATAAGTGCAGTCACATACAGGAGGTGTGTCTCAAGATGCCCATTAACTATACACTTTCCCAAAACAATCAATGGTACGATCGGTCGGATCTCTGCAAATCTTTTGTTTACTGAGAATTCCAAAGCCAGTACAAAATATACCTGGTCTCCATGAATGCTCAGGGGGGTAGAGGAGAATTCCGCATAGCTAAACAATCAGTGTTTCTGATGCTAAAACCAGGAAAATGACGGTACTTTAAAGGGCAACTGAAGTGAGAAGAATATATAGAGGCTGCCATATTTATTTTCTTTTAAACAATACTAGTTGCCTGTGGATCTACTTGGCTGCAGTAGAGTCTGAATCACACACCAGAAACAAGCACGCAGCTAATCTGTCAGATCTGACAATAATGTAAGAAACACCTGATCTGCTGCATGCTTGTTTAGGCCGGCTTCACACTGCAGATTGGCGGCGCGGCAGCCACACCGCACTGCCATAAACAGGTTTTGGGGATTACCGTGCAATTGATGACGTACACAGAAGCGTATGCGCGTTACCATAGACTTACATGACTTCCAGTCTGACGCAGATTGAGGCAAGTCGACGCACGGTAATGTAGGTATGGTCACGCGTTAGATATGGCACTTCCGGCGCAGCGTACCGCAACGTGGGGAGTGTGAACTGCCCCATAGACTTTCATTAGGCTGCGATGGGAGTTGGTAAATTTACTGCATTGGACCGCCTCAGTGTGAAAGGGCCCTTAGGGTCTAGGGGTAACAGTATAAGAGGCAGAGGATCAACAGGATAGCCAGGCAACTGGCATTGTTTAAAAGGAAATAAATATGTCAGCATCCAAATCCCTCTCATTACAGTTGTCCATTAAAAAGTTAGTATGCTGTATAATTGACTGCATTCTACTATATCAACAACAACAACAAATAACATTTGTAAAGCGCTTTTCTCCCGTAGGACTCAAAGCGCATAAGCATGGCTCCGACCATCGTGGTACAGAGGAAGAATTTTATAAGTCCGGAAATGCCATGCTAAACAGGTGGCTTTTCAGTCTGGATTTGAATAGCTCCAGGGATGGTGCTGTCTTTACTGGGTGTGGCAGGGAGTTCCAAAGAGTAGGGGCAGCATGACAGAAGGCTCTATCTCCAGATTTTTTGAGGTGCACTCTGGGAGTGACCAAGTTTATAGAACTTGCTGATCTGAGGTTGTGAGAGGTGTGGTGCAGCTTCAGCAGGTCCTTCATGTATCCAGGGCCCAGATTGTGCAGGGATTTGAATGTCAGCAGTCCAATCTTGAAGAGTATTCTCCATTCTACTGGTAGCCAGTGCAGTGAGCGAAGGATCGGTGTAATGTGACAGTGGCGAGGCTAGTTTGATAGCAATCTATATGTCACTCTTCAATCTGTTAGGTTAACAGGTTAGGAACGTAATGCTAGGTACACACCATACAATTTTCTGTTACATAAATGGTTCGATAAATAATTTCCGTCATGTTCGGTCTGATTTTCGATAGTTTTTCTGGTCGGTTTTTCATAGAAGTGAATGGAAATTGATTTGGAAAATCGATCACTATGGAACAGTATAGGGGATGGTAGGGGACTCTAGACCCCAGGGAACTGTATAGGGGAGGGAGGACCACTAGACACTAGGGACACCAGGGAACTGTATAGAGGAGTGAGGGGACCACTAAACACCAGAGAACTGTATAGGAGCTGAAGGGGGCCATCACCAACTTTATAAGGGAGGAAGGTGGCCACTGGCCAGTAGACATTGAGGTTGGCCCACGACTAGGTCTCAGTGTATTTGAATTTGACACCCCTGGTGTAAAGGAAAGGCCGTTGGGGTATACATCTTCTATGTTTTTATAAAAATGTACGGTTACAGTTCACTAGAGGTAGTCAATGAGATGCAAATTAATTCCCACAAGTTACCAGTGGACTCCTCCCCCCTAATGATATACCAATCAAGAACCAATACACCAGAGGGGGTTTAGATGGAGTACTACAACATCAAATTAAGCTTGAAAAACTTCACGTTTATTGCTTAAAAGTAGTCCGTAATCTCTTTTTCATGCAACAAAGTAGACTGTGTGACTCCAAAGCTGTATTCAACAAACAGATGCCTGAGACATGTTTTACAACCAAAGGTCACTTCCTCAGAGGCAAACAAGAAAAACGAGAGTGGAAGCAGTATTGCTGAACTCTTTCTGGTCAGTGGAAGTCGATCGAGTGTACATTTGTTTGCCTCTGAGGAAGTGACCTTTGGTTGCAAAACACGTCAGGGGTCTGTTTTGATTATTGCTCTTGGAACTTGGAATGTGACCCAGGCAGGGCCTAGTGTGCAGCCCCTGATCTTCACAAACTGAGCCGTGACAACAAAATGGGTTAAAAGAGCCACAGAATTTGCTTTAAAGAAAACCTGGAATGGGGGATAGAACAAAAATTATACAAATAGATAGAACAAATAGCAGAGTATCCAGGCAGCACAGGAGGATGGCAAAGGAGCGATCAGCCTGAAGGGGGGCTGGAGGACGCCCCAGTTATGTTTATTGTTTTTCTATCCACCGTGTCAGGTACACTTTAAAGAGACTCCGTAACAAAAATTGCATCCTGTTTTTTATCATCCTACAAGCTCCAAAAGCTATTCTAATGTGTTCTGGCTTACTGCAGCACGTTCTACTATCACCATCTCTGTAATAAATCAACTTATCTCTCTCTTGTCAGACTTGTCAGGCTGTGTCTGGAAGGCTGCCAAGTTCTTCAGTGTTGTGGTTCTGTGATGCATCTCCCCCCTCCAGGCCTCTCTCTGCACACTGCCTGTGTATTATTTAGATTATGGCAGCTTCTCTCTTCTCTCTTATCTTTTACAAGCTGGATAAATCGTCCTCTGAGCTGGCTGGGCTTTCACATACTGAAGAATTACATACAGGCACAGCTGTCTGCACTCTGCAGGAAGAAACAGCCTGACACTTCAGTGGAAGATAGCTGCAGGGGGAAAGAAGCACACAAATGATCTCTTGAGATTAAAAAGGAAGGGTGTATATAGCCTGCTTGTGTATGGATGTATTTTCTATGTGTAGACATGCTGTACATCAACCTACTTCCTGTTTTGGTGGCCATTTTGTTTGTTTATAAACAAACTTTTTAAAACTGTTTTTAACCACTTTTAATGCGGCGGGGAGCGGCGAAATTGTGACAGAGGGTAATAGGAGATGTCCCCTAACGCACTGGTATGTTTACTTTTGTGCGATTTTAACAATACAGATTCTCTTTAAGTTTGAATGCAAACCAGAATGATGAGCATCTGATTGACCATCTCTGCCTGTTACTGTATGGTGGTATTGTATTTGTGTTGAGGCTAAAAACTGTCCTCTTTTCAGAATGTAACTGCAACAACCACTCTAGAAAGTGTCACTTCGATATGGCCGTCTACCTGTCCACCAGGAACACCAGCGGGGGCGTCTGTGATGACTGCCAGCACAACACCATGGGTCGCAACTGCGAGCTGTGCAAACCTTTCCACTACAAGGATCCCACCAAGGACCTCCGAGACAGCAACGTGTGCAAAGGTAATGGGGGTGCATCTGTGAGGTGAGGGGGATAGAGGGGATGGGGTCTGAGGAGTATTTTCCATGGTTGAGGGGGAACATTTTTCACAGGCTACACTAACACTTCTCAGTATTATCTGTATTTCCTTTATTCTTTACAAAAGCACGCCATGAAAAGGACGTATACAACCTATACTACTATAGGTTGACTACCTACCTCAGGACTTTAGTATCACCAGTCAGTATTATGCTAACCTTCTGCATCAGCTGAAGGAGGCACTAAAGACCATACACTGTAGAAAGTTGACCAAAGGGATCCCTTTTTTGCAGGACAATAAACCTGTGCACAAGGCCAAAGTTGTGGCTGCCAAACTGAATACCCTGGTTTTCCAATTGGTCCTCCACCCTGCTACTCACCTGACCACAGGAAATAACCTACACAATGGCCTCAATTCACTAAGCTTTATCAAACGTTTAATAATTTACCTCATGGGTAAAATCTAATTTTGAATTCACTAAGGTGATATAGACTTATTGAACATTTTATCGATAAAACATTCGATAACACCTTAGTGAATTCAATATTAGATTTTACCCATGAGGTAAATTATCAAACGTTTGATACAGTGTTTGACATAGCTTAGTGAACTGAGGCCCAGGGTCGGACTGGGCCACAGTAGTACAGTTGTTTCCCTCGGTGGGCCCCGTCTCCAGGTCTCTGCCCCCCCCCCCCCCTTGTCTGACAGAGCTCCAATTGCTGCCTGCAGCACAAAAATTCTCTTCTCAGTGCTGTAATCACTCATGCTGAGAGCTGTGGCAGAGCTAAGGAGCTGTAGGACTCGATACAAATTTTACAATGGGGCCCCCCAAGCACTCTATACATAACAATTGATATGACGCACCAAAACCTGCTAATGGCAACAACAGTGTCAGAGGTGCAAGAAGGGGATGGGAAATAGCTTGTTAATGATTACCACTATTCAAAGTATCTATAGAAGTGATTATTATGAGCACAGGACCAATAGAGAGGTAATACTGTAGTTGAGGGAGGGCCCTTCAGGGCCTCTTTGGCCCAAGGGCCCCGATGCGGTCGCAACCTCTGCAAAGTAGGACATTACTTTATATTGAAGAAGTGGACTCTATGAAAAGTTTTGCTGGGCAGCAGTGTCTCTGAATTACAATGCTGCTAAGATCATGTACATTTGGCCCTGTCCATAATACATCATGACCACGCCCACCTTCCGGTGCATGGTCACTGCAATCATGGGATGTGTGGGCCTCAGTTTGAAATTTCTTTGGTGGGCCCCCAGTGTCCCAGTCCGACCTTGCTGAGGCCTATGTGCCGAGTGCAATTATCACAGTGACAGCTGCTAATTAGTGGCTGTTACTGCTACTGGCACAATGATAGCTGCTAATCAGTGGCTGCTATTGCTGCTGGCATAGTGACAGCTGTTAATCAGTGGCAGTTACTGCTGCTGGTATAGTGGCGGCGGCAGCTGCTAATCAGTGGCTGTTACTGCTGCTGGCATAGTGGCGGCTGTTAATCGGTGGCTGTTACTGCTGCTGGTACAGTGGCAGCTGCTAATCAGTGGCTGTTACTGCTTTTGGCATAGTGGCAGCTGCTAATCAGTGGCTGTTACTGCTTCTGGCATAGTGGCAGCTGCTAATCAGTGGCTGTTACTGCTGCTGGCACAGTGGCGGCTGCTAATCAGTGGCTGTTACTTTTGCTGGCATGGTGGCGACTGCTAATCAGTGGTTGTTACTGCTGCTGGCATAGTGGCGGCTGCTAATCAATGGCTATTACTGCTGCTGGCATTGTGGCGGCTGCTAATCGTTGGCTGTTACTTCTGCTGGCACAGTGGTGGCTGCAAATCAGTGGCTGTTACTGCTGCTGTCATAGTGGTGGCTGCTAATCAGTGGCTGTTACTTCTGCTGGCATGGTGGAGGCTGCTAATCAGTGCCTGTTACTGCTGCTGGCATAGTGGTGGCTGCTAATCATTGGCTGTTACTGCTGCTGGCATAGTGGTGGCTGCAAATCAGTGGCTGTTACTGCTGCTGGCACAGTGGTGGCTGCTAATCAGTGGCTGTTACTGCTGCTGGCATAGTGGCGGCTGCTAATCAATGGCTGTTACTTTTGCTGGCATGGTGGTGGCTGCAAATTAGTGGCTGTTACTGCTGCTGTCATAGTGGCCGCTGCTAATCAGTGGCTGTTACTGCTGCTGGTACAGTGGCGGCTGCTAATCAGTGGCTGTTACTTCTGCTGGCATTGTGGCGGCTGCTAATCAGTGGCTGTTACTGCTGCTGGCACAGTGGTGGCTGCTAATCAGTGGCTGTTACTGCTGCTTGCACAGTGGCGGCTGCTAATCAGCGGCTGTTACTTCTGCTGGCACAGTGGCGGCTGCTAATCAGTGGCTGTTACTTCTGCTGGCACAGTGGTGGCTGCTAATCAGTGGCTGTTACTGCTGCTGCTGGCACAGTGGTGGCTGCTAATCAGTGGCTGTTACTGCTGCTGGTGGCACAGTGGTGGCTGCTAATCAGTGGCTGTTACTGCTGCTGGCACAGTGGCAGCTGCTAATCAGTGGATTTTACTGCTGCTGTCATAGTGGCGGCTGCTAATCAGTGGCTTTTAGTGCTGCTGGCACAGTGGCAGCTGCTAATCAGTGACTGTTACTGCTGCTGGCATAGTGGAGGCTGCTAATCAGTGGCTGTTACTGCTACAGTGGTGGCTGATAACCTACAGGTGAGCGCAGGGGTGGGGTGGGGGGGAACAGCAACACAAGGGGGCCCCTGCATGTGGCATCGCAGCTAAGGCCTGCAAGGTGCATAGAATTAACAACTGTAGAGCCTTGGGGGCCACCAGAATGGCTTGGTGGGCCACATTTGGCTACCAGCCAGACTTTAGACATGCCTAGTGGAAATCTGTCCCCCCTAGGCCACGCCTCTTTCCCATATAAGATTATATAAGAAAGTGGTTTCCGTATATATTGCTAATGACAGGTCTGATAGAGTCTATATCTGCTCTAAGCCACACAGACATGACCGGCATTCTCATCATTTTCTTCCTCTTTTATTTCCCAGCAAGATCCGTCTCCTATCTCGTCCTTTCTCTGGAGCGCTGCCCTGCTGCCCTCTCTGATTACATTGCTGGGACGCTGTAACTAATAATAGCCAAAACTGTAACAAAATCACTAATAACTAAACAAATAAAAGCCAAATTTCCACTGGGACTTTTCTGAGATATTTTAGACTATAAACAGATACTGGACAGGAAAGTCCCAGCCTTGTAAAAGTGTCAAGCTGATTTTCCAAGTAAATTGAAAACAAAATTAAAGGACTAAAAAAAAATGAATACTGTAAATATAGCCTTACTGTTACAATGTTTTTTCACAAATGTTTAAAACTTAAAGGAGTTATCGGGCAATATGACCAAAATAAGAGCTACTTACCCGGGGCTTCCTCCAGCCCCAAGCTCCCAGCATGTCCCTCACCGCAGCTCTGCAGGCAGCCGTTTGCCGCAGCTCCGTCCCGGTCCCCGGAGATGATGTCAGGCCGACCCATGTCCCTTGCCGCAGCTCTGCAGGCAGCCGTTCGCCGCAGCTCCGTCCCGGTCCCCGGAGATGATGTCAGGCCGACCCATGTCCCTTGCCGCAGCTCTGCAGGCAGCCGTTCGCCGCAGCTCCGTCCCGGTCCCCGGAGATGATGTCAGGCCGACCCATGTCCCTTGCCGCAGCTCTGCAGGCAGCCGTTCACCGCAGCTCCGTCCCGGTCCCCGGCGATGACGTCAGGCCGACCTCCAGGTCAGCCTGTACTGCGCCTGCACGAGCGGCGCTGTCAATCACCGCCACGTGGACCGGAGCGGACTGCGCAGGAAGTCGGCCTGACATCATCGCCAGGGACCGGGACGGAGCTGCGGCAAACGGCTGCCTGCAGAGCTGCGGCAAGGGACATGGGTCGGCCTGACATCATCTCCGGGGACCGGGACGGAGCTGCGGCAAACGGCTGCCTGCAGAGCTGCGGCGAGGGACATGCTGGGAGCTTGGGGCTGGAGGGAGCCCCGGGTAAGTAACCCTTATTTAGGTCATATTGCCTGATAACTCCTTTAACAAGGAAAATATTTAGAAATCACAAGCAGGGACGAATTTCAGAACTCAGAAGGCACAAGCGTTCTGGTGCTCTAAACTCCGCCCCTGAACACAGGCCACACCCCCAAGTAAAAATATTCTGAACTCTAATCCCTTCCTTATGCCACTAACTGTCCTTAGTATCTTACACCCTAACCATTGTCTCAGTGGTGTAGCAATAGGGGGTGCAGAAGTTGTGACTGCACCTTGGGCCAGGGGGGCCCTGAGGGGCCCACCTGCAACCACAGTATTAGCTCTTTATTGGTCCTGGTCTGGTAATGATCACTTCTATAGGTGCTTTAAACCATAGTAATCAGTAACAAACTGTTTCCCGACCCCTTCTTGCACCCTTTACTCTGTGGTTGTCCTTGGCAGGTTTTGGTGCACTGTATCAATTGTTATGTATAGAGTGCTTGGGGGGCAGGGGCTATGTAAAACTTGCACCAGGGCCCATAGCTACGGCGTACACATGAAATTGCCACCGGGAGACTTGGGTGCAGGATATAGCCGATATACGGCTTATCCTGCTCCTGCACAAGTCCTGGCAGCGTTAATTACTATTCCCCCTCCAGGTCCACGTGGATGGTGGAGAATTCTGTAATTCGGCTGCCAGTTATTGCTCTGGGCCCAGAACAATCGAAGATAGGATGAGGTGTAGAGTGATGTCACATGTGTCCGTGTTCTCTAATCTGTCATTGTTTCTGTGCAGCCTGTGACTGTGACCCGGACGGCTCTCTTAACGGAGGACTGTGTGACGCTCAGGATGACCTCGTGTCAGGCCTCATCGCTGGTCAGTGCCGCTGCAAGGACTTTGTACAAGGTCCCCGATGTGACAAATGCAAATCTGGGTTTTTCGGGCTCAGTGGTGGCAACTTCCAAGGATGCAGAAGTAAGAGCCTTGTAGTCTATTCCTCGCTAATCTGTCTGAATTTTGCACTCTTTAGCAGTTCACCATCAAAACTCAGCGTCGTAATACAGAGAGAATCTCCGTAGTGCAGTCACACACAACTTAAAACAGACATACACACTGCTGTGTGATTTTAGGGCTGTGTTTGTGGAATGGCAGCATAGACAATGGCCTACGGTGGCAACGCTTCAGGAAGGGCTGTGTCATCACTCCCTGTTCATTTTAGCTGTCAGAGTCAAGAAGTTAAATGTTAAAAGGAACTTTAGGAAGCGCCTTCTCTAAATCAGTGGTGCTCAACCTTTTTTGGCCCGAGGGCCGAACTTCAAATCAAGAAAAATCTCGAGAGCCGGAACACATGCATACAAAATTTCGATGTAAAACTTTTAACGTTTTTCTAGTAACAGTTAACATGGTGTTGGAAATGGAAAGAAAACGACAATATAAGAATTGTTGTACTCACCATTTGAAGCACATTTTCTTAATGAGAAGTTTGTGGCTGTTTGGGTGTATGCACAGGGCAGATTAATGCAGCAATGGTATCAGAGTGGCCTGTAGTGTGCTGGCTGAGGAGGCTGTCGGCTCTGTGTGGGGCTGAGGGGGCTGTCGGCTCTGTGTGGGGCTGAGGAGGCTGTCAGCTCTGTGTGGGGCTGAGGAGGCTGTCAGCTCTGTGTGGGGCTGAGGAGGCTGTCAGCTCTGTGTGGGGCTGAGGAGGCTGTCAGCTCTGTGTGGGGCTGAGGGGGCTGTCGGCTCTGTGTGGGGCTAAGGGGGCTGTCGGCTCTGTGTGGGGCTGAGGGGGCTGTCGGCTCTGTGTGGGGCTGAGGGGGCTGCCGGCTCTGTGTGGGGCTGAGGGGGCTGCCGGCTCTGTGTGGGGCTGAGGGGGCTGCCGGCTCTGTGTGGGGCTGAGGGGGCTGTCGGCTCTGTGTGGGGCTGACACAGCGTGTCCCGTTGTCTGCCCACGCCCCACGGTGTCTGCCTGCGGAGGGGGAGAGGATCGGGTGGTATTGCGTAGTATGGCACTCGGCGGGACGCGCATACACCAGCGTGTGCTTGTATTCAGCCCCGGGTAGTGCTGGGATAGTTAGAAAGCCTCGCTCATTGGTTACTGCAGGAACCTTCCTCCAATAGGAACTAGGCTGATTCCTATTGGAGGAAGGTTCCTGCAGTAACCAATGAGCGAGGCTTTCTAACTATCCCAGCACTACCCGGGGCTGAATACAAGCACATGCTGGTGTATGCGCGCCCCGCCGAGTGCCATACTACGCAATACCACCCGATCCTCTCCCCCTCCGCAGGCAGACACCGCGCGGGCCACAGAAACTGGCTTCGCGGGCCACAAATGGCCCGCGGGCCGTAGGTTGGGCACGGCTGCTCTAAATCATAAAATATAGGAGTAGATTTGGTCTTACCTCCACAAAAAAACAAACCAATTAGGGAGATAAATTTTAATGATGCACAAAAGACAATGCGTTTCACGGGTACTGGCCCGCTCCCTCAGGTCAATAACAAGTGCCTAGGCCCACAGCAGTCACGGGTGTGGGCACCTCTTAAAGTGTTTGAGCTTTAGATGGTGGGGCAACACATCAGAACAGCACTTGGATTTTTACTGCGGCCCCACTGGGGGATTTTTTCTATGTCTCCTAGACTGACATGTCTCATGGTGGCAGTCTGTCTCAGTAGATGGGGTCATCAATATCCAGGGGCGTATCTGGGTAAAATAGTACCTATGGCAAACACGCAGGGGCAGGCATGGCACCCACATGGTCCTGTGGTGCCCATGGCAAAAGCCATTCCTTTACCCCTCTAGATACGCCTCTGTCAATATCAACTTTCCTCCCCGCACAAATAAAGGATTTTGTACTCACTGTCTCTGACGAAAAGATTTTCATACTCCCGTGGGGCACGGCGACAGACATTCAAAAACGGTGCTAGCCGCTTTTACACATTTTAAGTCAGGATGACCTCACTATGACCTTGCACGACTAATTGTGATTTTGCTCTGATTATTTATTTGGCAGGATGTCAGTGTGACCCCAGGGGAACCATTTCCGATGGCGTGCAGTGTGATCCGGTCAGCGGAGACTGTTTCTGCAAGCGTTTTGTCACAGGGCGAAGCTGCAACCAATGTCTGGTGAGTATGTTTAAGGAGGTCCTCATACAGCAGTTTTAGCCACCATTTTGTCCAAGTTAAAGAGGAACTTTAACCAAGGATTGAATGTCATCCTAACCAGTAGCCGATATGCTCTTTGCCCCGAGAAATCTTTACCTTTTCTCTAAAAGTGCGTCAGGGATTTCTGTATGGCTGATATTGTGGTGAAAACCCCTTCCACAGCATGATGTCATGGCCATGGCCATGACAGGTTCCTGTCTGTGAACCTCATTGCATTGTGGATAATAACGGCAGTTGCAAACTGCCAAGCAGAAAACAGCCTATCACATTGTTAGTGGGTATGCGCTGCTCCCAAGGAGGACTTTCACGTGTGCTTTTGAAGATTCATCTTTGGGTATTGATGTATTATACACTTTTGAAGATGGAGGTTTTGAATATTTAAACAAAAAGTTGAACATTTTTGGAAGTTGGGTGCGCTGGTCCACAGTACGTCTCTCTGAGAACGATATCCTCATGTGTGTGATTGAGGACTTGGATGTAAGCGTGCCATATTATGCATGTTTGTGGACTGACCTTATCGGACGTTCCCAGTACACATCTGCTGTCAGCTACATAGCAAAGCATGCAGAGGTGTGAGGGTGGGCCTAGTCACTGAAGAAGCCTCCAGGGAAACAGAAACCAGAGAGAACGGAAGCCCCGTGTGGTATAGCAATTACCATTACTGGAAAACGTGTGAAGAAAATAAGGGTGTAGCCACAGACCTGTTTTGCTAAGTCCAGCAACCACAGTATTAGCAGGCTAACAATACTCGTCCTCACTCGGTGCAAAAGTTCTCAGGTCTCTGTGAAAAAAATATTAGGGTGTTATACAAACTACATACTAAAAGCAACCCCCCCCCCCCCCCAGCAGAAGAAAAAATATATAAAGACTACTTAAAATAGGTTGAAATAGCAAGGAAAAGGATTAATTGAAGGACACCTTACCCTAAGCAAAGCTTCCTGAGGTAAACCCATATGTGCATTCATGCTGGGTCCACATACTTCTATGCATTGTCTGCTTCTCTCCTTGTCTCCTCCCCATATTTACTCCTTGAAAATTTTGACTTTTTCAAACAGGAAGAGGCAGGCTTACATCAATATTCCCTCCTACTGCCCACTGAGCCTTTTCCAGTGGCCCCCAAATCTCTTGTGAGATTTTAATTGCATGCGGCCCACAGACCGTTGCTGTAGTGCCACATGCATCAATGCTTAGGGCCAACTTGTGTCACACTGATGCCTCCCCCTCCGCTCTCTTGTAGTCTCATAGGATTTACTATTGGACTACAAAGAAATGGCCACCGGAATATATACTCCATGTACAATGGAGAATATTCGTATTGAATGGCTGCAGAAGTCTCAATCGAGGAGGAGGAAGAGTGGAGGGGAAAGAACAGAGACATGAGTCTGGACTGGAGGAGTGAAGGGTAGCCACTTATGCCAGCAGCAGCCACTCATAAGCAGTCGCCAGTATGTCTCAGTAGCAGTAACTAATTAGTAGCTGCCACTGCGCACACTGAAGGGGACATGCTGACTGCACACAATGTATATGGAAATAGTTTATTTGAAAAAACATAATAGGCATACTTTACCTCGGGTAAATCAGAAAAAAAGTTTTTAATTCCACTAATTCGGCCCCCTAGCTATCTCAAAAACTCTAATATGGCCCTTGGTCCTAAAAGTTTGGACACTCTTGCCTGAGAGCCTTCCTGTTCCTCTCTGTGTCCTCTCGTTCCACCGCTGGGCCCTTCACTCTAGTCTTTGACTGTAATGTCGAAGAGGCCTTCAGGTCTCCCCTTAGTAGGCCACGGAAGTACTCGGGTCTCCAAATACTTCAGAAGATGACTGGCTCCGTACTGGACACACAAGATTCAGAGGAGACCTGAAGACACAGCCGGTGGGAAACTAGAATGGTCCCGGCGGTGGAACGAGGGGACACAGGGAGGAACAGGGAGGTTGTAAGGGATCTAGAGCCTTCCCTCATCGTAGGTGAGTATCTAACGTTTTTGCATTCAAAGGTTACAGCTGTCCTTTAAGGTCACCTTCAGTAATAATCACAACAAGCTGATGTCCCCAGTAATGACCTCAGTGCCAGAGCTGCGTCCATTATACGGATAGATTGATAACCGGCTCTGGTATCACAGAGATCCCTTCTAATTAGCAGACGGGGATCAGGAGGGAGATGGCACCGCTGTGTGTCCTAATCTGTTTATTTGTACAGGGGAGGGGGTGGGGGAGATACACCGGAGTATCATGAGGTGATCATTCCGCACATGCAAGAGCTTCACAAGTGGCTACAGGAAGCAGCATTTCCCCGGCAGGGCGGCTCGCATCCTCCTGTGCATTCCATACAGCAGCTGCTGGTAACTGTATCTCATAAGAGTGCAGAGAATGTGCTGATCTATTCTGGAGCAGGTCCACTCCTCCACAGTGCTGCCACCTCCATACTGGCCCGAGTGTGTGGTCTGAGCAGTGCTATGTGTTTATACAGACAGTACTGTCCGCATCACCTAGCCGTGTGCATAGTGTGCCACTAACTGGACATAGTGTGCCACTAACTGCTGCCACCTACACACTGGCCCGAGTGTGTGGTCTGAGCAGTGCTATGTGTGTATACAGACAGTACTCTCCGCATCACCTAGCCGTGTGCATAGTGTGCCACTAACTGGACATAGTGTGCCACTAACTGGACATAGTGTGCCACTAACTGCTGCCACCTCCACACTGGCCCAAGTGTGTGGTCTGAGCAGTGCTATGTGTGTATACAGACAGTACTCTCCGCATCACCTAGCCGTGTGCATAGTGTGCCACTAACTGGACATAGTGTGCCACTAACTGCTGCCACCTGCACACTGGCCCGAGTGTGCGGTCTGAGCAGTGCTATGTGTTTATACAGACAGTACTGTCCGCATCACCTAGCCGTGTGCATAGTGTGCCACTAACTGGACATAGTGTGCCACTAACTGCTGCCACCTCCACACTGGCCCGAGTGTGTGGTCTGAGAAGTGCTATGTGTGTATACAGTACTGTCCGCATCACCTAGCCTGTGCATAGTGTGCCACTAACTGGACATAGTGTGCCACTAACTGCTGCCACCTACACACTGGCCAGAGTGTGTGGTCTGAGCAGTGCTATGTGTGTATACAGACAGTACTCTCCGCATCACCTAGCCGTGTGCATAGTGTGCCACTAACTGGACATAGTGTGCCACTAACTGCTGCCACCTACACACTGGCCCGAGTGTGTGGTCTGAGCAGTGCTATGTGTGTATACAGACAGTACTCTCCGCATCACCTAGCCGTGTGCATAGTGTGCCACTAACTGGACATAGTGTGCCACTAACTGCTGCCACCTCCACACTGGCCCAAGTGTGTGGTCTGAGCAGTGCTATGTGTGTATACAGACAGTACTCTCCGCATCACCTAGCCGTGTGCATAGTGTGCCACTAACTGGACATAGTGTGCCACTAACTGCTGCCACCTGCACACTGGCCCGAGTGTGCGGTCTGAGCAGTGCTATGTGTTTATACAGACAGTACTGTCCGCATCACCTAGCCGTGTGCATAGTGTGCCACTAACTGGACATAGTGTGCCACTAACTGCTGCCACCTCCACACTGGCCCGAGTGTGTGGTCTGAGAAGTGCTATGTGTGTATACAGTACTGTCCGCATCACCTAGCCTGTGCATAGTGTGCCACTAACTGGACATAGTGTGCCACTAACTGCTGCCACCTACACACTGGCCCGAGTGTGTGGTCTGAGAAGTGCTATGTGTTTTTACTGTGCTGTCCGCATCTAATACCGCTCTCACACAGAGCCCTCCCTTACCAATGCCTAACCTTAACTGCCCCCCCCCCCCCCCCCCATGCCTAATACTTAAAAATATTCCCACACACCCAACCTTAACCACCTGCCATGCCTAAACATTAAAAACAACCCTTCCACACCTAACCTTAACAGCCCCCCCCCCCCCGAGCCCCCACACACCTAACCCTTAAAAAAAACCCTTCCCCTTTTACTTTTAACCCTAACGGCCCCACCAAACTGACCCCTGCTAATATTCCAATAATCTTGGGGCGCTACCATAGATGCCATTATCAATACCAGCTATAGTGTAAAATGTGTTATTTTCCAGGCACCCAAATTTCACACTATAGCCGCTATTTATAATGGTGTCTATGCAGCGCCCAGGTTTCTAGAGAGCACAAATTTCTTGCATTGGAATAGGCACCTGTTTTTTTTAAATAGGTACCGTTTTTTGGGGAATAGGCACCTGATTTTTGGTGAACATGAAAAATGTAACTAACAATCATCCGTCTTTCCATTTCCCTAGCCGGAGTACTGGGCACTTAGCCATGACCTTCAGGGATGCCGATCATGTGACTGTGACATCGGGGGAGCGTGGGATAACCAGTATGTACAAAACAGTTCTATTTGTAAAGAAATATTTGATTTAATTGCTACATTTTATTAATGAGGTTTACACACAGACACCATTGTGGCAGCTCAACAATATCACACTTAGGGCCGGATCAGAGGGGCGATAAACCGGCGTTAAATGATCGCTGCTTAAAGTGACTCCGAGCTCATAAAAAAAATGAAAGTTGTACTCACCTGGGGCTTTCTCCAGCCCAGTGCTGGTCGGGAGGTCCCACGACGGCGTCCTGGCTCCTCTCCTTCTCCCCGCTCCGGAATGGCTGACAGGCCGCAGCCCGGGCGACACTCGCCCGAGTGTCGGGCTGCTCCTTCCGCATATGACGCGGATTACGTCACACGCCGGCCGCCTCGTGTCATCACGGCGGCCGGCGTGAAAGTACTGCGCATGCGCGCTTTAATCGCGCATGCGCAGTACTTTTACGCCGGCCGCCTTGATGACGCGAGGCGGCCGGCGTGTGACGTCAGCCGCGTCATACGCAGAAGCTGCAGCCCGACACTCTACCGAGTGTCGCCCGGGCTGCGGCCTGTCAGCCATTCCGGAGCGGGGAGAAGGAGAGGAGCCAGGACGCCGGTGTGGGACCTCCCAACCAGCACTGGGCTGGAGAAAGCCCCTGGTGAGTACAACTTTCTTTTTTTGGGTGAGCTCGGAGTCCCTTTAAGCACTGTCCATTCAACTGAATGGACAGCCAACAGTACTGGCGTTTAATGTTGTTCGCTCAAACATCATGCTTAATCCATGCTCTAAGGGCGGCGCCTCTGTGTCCCCCTGCGCAAGTCAAAATGTGACGCATTTCCCAAATGCTAGAAAGCCCCACCAAAGGTTGCCAAATGCTTTTCTGCTCGCTAGCCAGAGAGGTAAGGGGTAGACAATACACATCATTTGTCTTATCTGCCATAACGTAATTCTTTACAACCAGTTCTGTGTTTCAGATTTACCTGCCCTCCCCATTCTGGCTTTCACAAGCAGCATAAAATGGGCAAAGCCCCGCCCATAACTTGCTGGTTAGACAGTCTGAGAAGCAGCACAGTGATGAGTCATCACTCTCCCCTCCCCTCCTGGATCCTGACTCATACAGTTAGAATTCTAGCACTGTGCAATACTGTGGACAGATTCTCATTCATACCAGCAGCATTCAGAAATACTGTTTTTAAATATAAGAATATAAAATGGTCCTTTCTGTGGTTGTGTTTAGGTGCTCTGCAGAGACTGGCCAGTGCCGCTGCAGGAACCACATGGCCGGCAGACAGTGTAATCTGGTGAAATCCAGCTACTACCACATCAACCTGGACCACTATACCTACGAGGCGGAGTCTGCGCTGCTCCGACAGGTAAGAAGCAGTATCACACTTTGCACAGTGACAATAGGATACCAGACACAGAAGCTTCAGCCATCCGTTTCTGTAAGGTCAAAAGGACCCCAGAAGTGTATGTGCAAAAAAGGCATGAGAAATATGGATGCTAATAACCATAGCAGAATATTGGTAATATCACAGGTATTCTACATTACTGATAGTAAAATATTGATAATGTTACCTATATTCTATCGCCTTCCTAAACCTATCTCTCACACTAACCTTCCCTTTGAAGTTCATTCAATTTTTTGGAATGTGGAAATGCACTTAAAGTGAACCAGAGACTAAGCACCCTCATGTATTTACCATATATATCAGTGGGAACATTAGAGGAAACACCTACCCTGCTCTCTGTTTCATTCTCCACTGCTCAGCCTGCTTGTTATCAGCCCTGATAAAATCCCAGACAGAGCGTGCAGTCTGGCTTTGCTCAGGAATCATTACAGCTGAGTCATTATAGCAGAGCCAAAAGGGGGCAGGCTTGGGCTTGAAAAGACATCAGAGAAGACAGACTCAGCTATAATGATTCTTGTGCTGAATGCTCAGTCAGGGATTTTATCAGGGCTGATAGCAAGCAGGCTGAGCAGTGCAGAATGAAACAGAAAGCAGGGTAGGTGTCTTCTCTAATGTTCCCACTGATATATATGGTGCTTCATCTCTGGTTCTCTTTAATGCTTTTCTTTTTTTGTTATACTTGTTTTTATTGATTTACCAGGTTTTCCCTTGCGTTACAACATGGAGAAATAAAAAACAAGTTACAATCGGTGTACTGGTTAAGGGCTCTGCCTCTGACACAGGAGACCTGGGTTCAAATCTCGGCTCTTCCTGTTCAGTAAGCCAGTAATTCAGTAAGGAGCTCTTTGGGCGAGACTCCCTAACACTGCTACTGCCTACTGAGTGCGCTTTAGTGGCTGCCTCGCAAGCGCTTTGAGTCCGACAGGAGAAAAGCGCTATACAAAAAAAGGTATTATTATTATTATTAATAAACAAAGCTACATGGGTTCAAAGATCAGACATTCGTAACATTAGCACAAAGTAGTATAAACATAG
Organism: Hyperolius riggenbachi; assembly: GCF_040937935.1. NCBI lineage: Eukaryota > Metazoa > Chordata > Amphibia > Anura > Hyperoliidae > Hyperolius > Hyperolius riggenbachi. Next base: position 45,052,944 of record NC_090654.1, read on the forward strand.
CATTTGTGAGTTGTGAATCACAAATCAGGTAAAATGAGATGGTAAGCTATAAAGATAGCATTGAAGACTAAGTGGGGGTAACAGGGATTCACTTTTGGAGATCATAAGAAAATTATGTATCCCCCTATACTTTAGACATAAGTAAGTGATGCAAACAAGAAATCTAATAGTTCGCAGTCTAGATAAGAGGATACCAGAAATGATTTGTATCCCTAATATCATGATAGGAGTGGGAGGTTGGTAAAGGTGGTAAGCAGGGCCGGATTTGTACTTTTTACCGCCCAAGGCCAACTATACCATCTGTATGGTTGTTATCTCTGTGTGCCCCAATGAGAATTCTCCTTACTTTCCATCATTGCTGTCACAGACAATAGCTATTTTAGTAATATGCGTATAGATTATAAATTATGATTTGAACTTTTATGTTATGTTTGCCATCTTGTTAATGATGGACTTATTGTGTCACCATGAGAGTTAGGCAGAGGTGAACCTGCAGGACAGAGCTTACAGGTCTTGCAGGGACGACACAAGTACAGGAAAGAGAGTTCAAAAGTTAAAGCTGTCCTTGTAGATAGGGATGGCTGCATAAAACAGCTTTACTGCCCCTCACTGAGCCGCCCCTAAATTTCTGGTGCCCTAGGCCATGGCCTATGTGGCCTTGCCAGAAATCCCGCCCTGGTGGTAAGGAAGAAGAGAGGATAAAAAAGGTCAATAGGATAACGTTAGAAATTGAATAGTCACACCGAGGATCAACCAGTAGCGACAAGGAGGTTGTCAATTAAGGTATACCTGAAGCTATATGAGAAAATATGTAAAATAGAGAACCGAGAGCCCAATATAGTGTAGTAAGTAATGGTAATTGGGTTAATGAAACGAGTACAATGTTATACTCACAAACCAGGGTTACCTCCAGGCAACCACTGTATAGGCAGGTGAGGAGAGATTATCCTGTCCCCACTCAGGATTAAGAAGTCGCTCTCTGTAGACAGGAAAAATAAAGGGGTATCCCCCTCCACCAGGGGTGGATATCATTTATAATGTAGTGAAGAACAGAGGTGCCAAAAGATTAAAACCAGCTACTAAAACGTTTAAAATTTCTTAGGAGGCAGTGGTGGACTTACCTCCTGCAAGCAGAAACAAGAAGCTGTGTATTAAAAAAAAGGTTCATTTTATTGGTACACTAGCGATTACCCCCCTGGAGTGTACCAATAAAATTAACCCTTTTCTTTAAACGTTTTAATAGCTGGTTTTAATCTTTTGGCGCCTCTGTTCTTCATTACGTTCTATATGAGAAAAGATGAAGATAGAACCATATAGCTTAATTGGAGAATGGAAAGATATAGAAAATTCAGGGCCTTATATTAATCAGGTAAGTATAATACACTCTATAGCTGGTGTCACGAGATACCCCCGGGTCCCCACATGTGGTATAGGGAGGGTAGGCAGTAGGTCAGGGAGGCTGGTAGGTGAGTGTCGAATAAAGCCAGGAATCCCAAACCTTGTGGAAATTATGGCACTTAATGTTTTTCAGTGGTGACGTGTACATTCATTCAGATCTCTGCAATTTTTGGTGATTCCTCACCGCATAAAATTGCAATGTACGTATGATTCCCATAGACTACTAAGAGGTGTCGGCAGTTCATGGTGGGCAACGTGCACGTGAAAACAAGCATAAAATGCGAAAAATTGGCTGCGGACAACCGCAGGCGATTTTCGCAGACACAAGTGTGATCTCTCCCTGACATGCAATTTTTATGCAGTTTAGAACTGGGCTGATCCAAATTGGCACTTGCATACATCAAATATGGGTGCCTGGAAAAAAGGCTGTGGGGCATAGCCGAAATTTTAAGATATTGTCTATAACAATATTTTTATTGTTTCTTCATCCTTATCTAACATAGAATAAATATGTGAAAATGACGATAATAAAATCGCAACAAAAGTCTAAATCAATGAAAACTAAAATATAGTTACAGTCCTAATAAGTATAGTAAAACATTGGTAAATATCACCGATATTTTACTACATCTACACCTAACCCTACTCTCACACAAAACCCTCCCTCTACCGATGTCCACCTGGTGGTGCCTAACCCTTAGAACCCCCTGCTAGTGCCTAACCCTAAGGGCCCGTTTCCACTTGTGCAGTGGGAATCGCTGCGGTAAAAATTTGCATACGGATGCAAATTTCTCATGCAGTTATATGCAAATTTTCATGCGAATTCGCATCTACACCTAACCCTGGATGACGATGTATGCAAATTTAACCATGGCAGTGCCTGTGTGCTTTTACATTGATTCTATGCGAAATCGTATGCGAATTCGCTTGAAAATTCGCATGTCAAAACCGCATGCGAATTCCCTATTAAATACATTGTATGTGAATCGCATAGCGGTATGCGGTATGCAAATTCTGATGGCTCTGCCGTGCAGATTTTTTCTGCACAGAAAAACGCAAAGGAATCCTGACAAGTGGAAATAGTCCCATCCACTTGTATTGGCTATGCGAATTTGCATGCAGCAAATGCAAGTGAATTCGCAATAGTGGAAACGGGCCCTAAGTCCCCCTGGTGGTGCTTAACTCTTAGGACCCCCCCGGTGGTGCGTAACTCTAAAACCCATTTCCTGACGCCTAACCCTAAAACCCCCCTTCCTTATGCCCAACCCTAAAACCCTCCTTCCTGGTGCCTAACCCTAAAACCCCCTTTCTCCGCTCCAAATAACGTTAATACAAAAAGCAATACATTTCTAAGTTATTAAAGAGGATCTGTAACCTCAAAACATCCCCTGGGGGGTACTCACCTCGGGTGGGGAAAGCCTCCGGATCCTAATAAGGCTTCCCACGCCATCCTCCGTCCCTCAGGGGTCTCGCTGCAGCCCTCCGTGAAAGATGACGTCAATATTTACCTCCCGGCTCCTGCGCAGGCGCTCTGATGGCTGTCGGCTCCAAAGTAGGCGGAAATAGCCGATCGCCGTCGGGTCTACTCTACTGCGCAGGCGCAAGTTTCCGGCGCCTGCGCAGTAGAGCGGATCCGACTGAGATCGGGTATTTCCGTGTAGTTCGGAGCCGAAAGCAGTCACAGCGCCCCCGCTGGAGCCAGCAAAGGTAAATATTGAATTTAGGGCTGCAGCAAGACCCCCGTGGGACAGAGGACGGCGTGGGAAGCCTCATTAGGATCCGGAGGCTTCCCCCACCCGAGGTGAGTACCCCCCAGGGGATCTTTTTGAGGTTACAGAGTCTCTTTAAAGTTCAGACTAACCAGCAAGCTCATGGTGAACCAGAACTCATTGGAGTGTGTGAGGGGCTACAATGGTCCTAAAAGCCCCCTTACTAAAATACTAAGGATAATAAAAGTTTGCTTTCTTAAAACAGAAAGAATTCTTTCTGTTTTAAGAAAGCAAACTTTTGTTATTAAAGTTCAAAACTATATTTTACAATATTATTCTCAAACAAATTTCAAAATGATATTAATCAAAAAACATTAATTCTCAAAACAAAAAAATTAGGTTGGACGGTTCGGACGGTTGTTATTTATCGGACGCCCAAATTTCTTCTTGGCAAACAACGTTAATACAAAAAGTTTAAAATGATAATTTACAATGTCGTTATTCTCGAAACTAATTTGAAAACAATATTTATCGACACACTAATTGTAAAAATGAAAATTTTTGGCTGGACGGGCCTTTATCGGGCGCCCTAATTTCTTCTTTGGGTGCCCAATAGCCGATATTTTGGATTAACGTCTATGGAGCGCCCAAATAGTCCATTAGCCCCAAGCGCCCACATTGGATCAATTCCAAGAGGCATACAGTTTGCATTACATTTTGCAAGTCTTTAGCATGTCACTGACCGTTTCTCATCATTAGTAAGCTCCTCAACGCTTCGGTGGTCTCCTGTCAGTTATGGATGTGCCGAGCCCATAGAATCAGAAATCATTGCGGCATTACCACCTCTGTGTTTTGATGTCTCTGTAGGGTTGCTCTGTGCTGGAGAGGGAACGCCCGGTGGGCCGCCCTGCTACATGGACCGGCCCAGGCTTTGCTCTGGCCCCTGAGGGTGGAATCATAGAGTTTCAGATCAGCAACATTCCCTTCTCCATGGAGTATGACGCGTTGGTACGCTACGAGCCCAAGGTAAGATTCACAAGTAGTGCTGATTGTAATCTGCTAATTATGCACATCATTTTTTGCAATTACGACCATACGTAATTACGAGTAAACATTAAATTGGTTTTGTGTAATCCATTTGTAATTTCACATACCGTATTTTTGGCATATAAGACACTCTATAAGACACACCTAGGTTAAGAGGGCAAAAACCAGGGAAAAAAATATACTGAACCTGGTGCGTTCATGTTTCAGGAGCGTCTTGTAGATGTTCTTATTGTGTCTGGACCTGAACTCAGAATTTCCTCTCTCTTTTAAAAGATAAGCAAAAGCATAATAACCTTTTAAAGAAAAAATATTTCTTTGTTACAGCTTGCAGAACTCCTGCAAAAGATCTGCAGTGTGTCTACTTCCTGCTTTCATGGTAGCAGACAAAGGGTTAACATCCTGTGTTTACAAATTAGCTGCTCTGCTGCGGGCTGACAAATTTCTGTGCTGATACAGCTGAAAGCTCAAATTACACTTGTGATTACTTATAGTTGAGGGGGAATTAGACAGGCTCTTCTCTCTAAACGCACACAATGTGCCTCTCTGTTTTCCTTGTGACTTGTGCGAGAGTTCAGGTCCACTTTAAGGCTAATTTCACACCAGGACGTTGCGTTAGAGGGGGCGTTAAGGTCGCATAACGTCCCCCTAACTCAACGCCTGGTGGTGCTGGATCTGGACGTCAGAGTGAGCCGCGTTGTGCAGCTCACTCTGGCGTCAGTGATGCCGTGATGCGCACTCTTGTGCGCATGCGGCATCACGTGGTCCCGCCGGCCAATCGCCGCACAGAGCGGCTGCTCCAGGAAGTAAACACTGCACGTCATAACGTGCAGTGCATATTAATTAGCCATGTGCCTGGCCGCTCTCCGCTTCTCCCCCACATTACTGAGTATGTGCAAGCAGTCTAACGCGGCTCAGCCGCGTCCAAAGTACTGCATGCAGTACGTTGTCTTGTGACGCAGCGTTACAATGTAACGCAACGTCCGCACTGTGAACAGCCCCATTGATTTTTCATTACTGTGCGGTGGGCTGCGTTACAGGCTGCTCTAACGTGCGCCTGTAACGTCCCACTGTGAATCCAGCCTAAAGGAACACTGAACACAATTAAAAAGTGCAGTACTGAACTTACCTGGGACTTCCTCCAGCCCCCCTTGTCCGTGAGGTTCCGTTCCGCCGTGAGCGTTCTGCGCATGCGTCGGTTCTCAAAGGTGTGAAACTATCATGCACAGAACACTCACGGCGATGGGCGCACGATCTAGATGGGTGCGAAGGCAAGCCACACATGCGCAATTGCGCAAGACTCCCGGCCGGGTCATGCAGGTAGCGGAGCCGCCAGTCGGAGAACAGAGGGGGGCAGAGGATGCCAAGGAACCTCACAGACTACGGGGAGCTGGAGGAAGCCCCAGGTTAGTTCAGTATAGCATTTTTTAGTTGTGTTCAGTGTTCCTTTAAGGATACCCGAAGGGACATGTGACATGATGAGATGTGTATGTACAGTGCCTAGCACACAAATAACTATGCTGTGTTCTTTTTTTTTTCTTTCTCTGCCTGAAAGAGTTAAATATCAGGTATGTAAGTGGCTGACTCAGTCCTGACTCAGACAGGAAGTGACTACAGTGTGACCCGCAATGATAAGAAATTCCCCTTTCTATCTCTTTCTTGGTCTCAGAAGCCATTTTCTGCTAGGAAAGTGTATTACAGTTGAAATTTCTTATTAGTGAGGGTCACACTGTAGTCACTTCCTATCTGAGTCAGGACTGAGTCAGCCACTTACATACCTGATATTTAACTCTTTCAGACAGAGAAAGAAAAAAAAGAACACAGCATAGTTATTTGTGTGCTAGGCACTGTACATACACATGTCTATCTCATCATGTCACATGTCACTTCGGGTATCCTTTAATGAACTGTACACCGCTGGGTAATCTGTTGGTGAATAAATGTGTCACTCTCTGGTGATGTTCCCACACAGCTTCCAGAGAACTGGCAGCAGGTGAAGGTAACAGTAATCAGGCCTGGGCCAATTCCTTCCAGCAGTCCCTGCGGTAACACTATTCCTGCTGATGATGTCATGACCGCATCACTTCCCAATAATGCCCGGTAAGTGTATGGATACTAAAATTTACAACTGATGTCGCCTTTTAGGCATCAGGACTTGGGCTGGGCTACACACACGCGTGCGCTGTGCTGCTATGCTTGGAGGCGGGGGGACAACGGAGGCAGGCAGGGGAGGGATGCAAATCATGGGATCTGGGGGGATCGGTGTCGCTGGGGTTCAGTAGATCGCTCGCGGGATGAGGCTCGGGGGTTACCGGCTGCCGTACACACGCCCCATTGACGGCTGAGGTGGTCGTTATCGGGGGGAATGCGTCCGGGATTTTATTTGAATTAAGAATAGGCAGGGTGAGGCCTGAACATACTTTTTATGAACTATTAGATTACAAATAATGATAATTATCACTCTTTTTAGGCAAGTTGTCTTGGCCCAGCCAGTGTGTTTGGAGCGTGGAGTCAGTTACACCATCCGCCTGGAGTTCACCAGACACAGCCTGCGGGAGAGGACCCCGGCGGCCAGCATCCTCATAGACTCGGTGAGGTCACAAGTTCATAAACACAAATAAAAAAATAAAAATAATACCATGTGATGATCAACAGTGATGAGCGAAAATGCAAAAATTATTTTCGCCGAATTTTCACCTAATTTTGTTTCGACAGGCGAATTTTCGATCGAATATTTTCGTGTTAATTTTCGCCTAATGCCCGTTATTTTCGCGTTAAATTCGTAGTTCATGGCGTACGTATTTCCGCGTAGTCGTAGTACCGTACGCGTGCGGTAACTGCGTCTATACGCATGTACTAGCGGATTATTGCGGACATTTTTCCGCATAAGGGCATAAGCGTCCGCATACAACTAAGTTTCTTGCGGATTATTGCGGACATTTTTCCGCATAAGGGCATAGGCGCCAACACATACAGCGATGTTTCTTGTGGATTATTGCGGACATTTTTCCGCATAAGGGCATAAGCGTCCGCATACAGCGATGTTTCTTGCGGATTATTGCGGACATTTTTCCGCATAAGCGTCCGCATACAGTGAAGTTTCTTCAATTTTCGATGGTGGTCGAAAACGCAAATATTTCTGAAGATTTTCTCAAAATTCGAAAACGGGATTTTCGCTGCGAAAATGACTGGCGAAAATTCGCAAGCAACACTGTTTGAGAAATCTGATTGAGTTTCCCATTTTTTTTTGAAAAAAGATCGGGAGTGCTGTATTTTTCTGATCAGTTTATATAAAAATGTAATGGTGTGCGGTAGATTTTTTTTATGTACAAATACAGGCAATTTTTTTCTGAGTTTTCAATCATTTTTATCATAATTGAGGAAAAATTGAACACGTGCGTGGGTTTTTTGGTCAGATTTTTGAAATGTTACAATCAGTCAGAAAAAAAATGATTGCAATTCTTGAATTGTAAAGATTTTTTTTTAAATGTATGGCGTGTGGCCACCTTGAGGCCTGGAACCCTCTGAAATCAGCAAACGCGAAACGCAACCGCTAGCGTTTTGTCTGAGCGGTTTGCAAGCGCATTCATGCGCGTTTTCGGTCGCGTTTTGCAACATTGTATTTTTTTGCTCAGCGGTTGCGTAGCGTTTTGCGTTTCGCGTTTTTATCCTGATTGGGCCTGTGAATTATTTTTCATTTTTTTACAGTGTGCTGAACCGCAAAACGCTAGCAAAACCGCTCAGTTTAGGTTTTGCTGAGCGTTTCCGCTAGCGGTTCAATACTTTACATTGAAGCGCTAACGCTCCCAAAATGCTGCAGGTCCTGCGTTTGCGTTTCTGGGAAACGCAAACGCTCCTGTGGAAGTTGCCCCATCCATTAACATTAGCCCAGCGTTTTGGCAAAGCGCTAGCGTATCGCAGCGCTGCCAAAACGCTGCCAAAAGCGCTCCTGTGGGTTCCAGCCCTGAGGCTGGATTCACAGTGGTCAGTTGCATAGCACAAATGTTAAAATGTGTGTGAGCTGCAATGGAGACTGGACATAGACTTTAATGCAAAGCCTGCGTGCTGACATCACACTGTGGGAGGGGCTTCACCACAATATTAGTAATACAGACCCCCCCTGATGATCTGTTTGAGAAAAGGAAAAGATTACTCATGGGAAAGGAGGTATCAGCTACTGACTGCAATGAAGTTCAATTCTTGGTTACAGTTTCTTTTTAAAGGATAGGTTCATAGCGCTCAGTTGCGTTGCAGAAAAATTCTGCATGTCAACTTACTGCCCATACATTTCTATGGGCCTGTTCACAGTAACGGATTGCATTTTTCTAACTCTCTTCATGCACACTTTGTATTAAAATCTATGGCAGGTCTCCATTGCAGTTCACAGTCATTATAACACTTGCATTATGCAAATGACCACTGTGAATCCAGCCAAAGGGTACCTGTAATGAGAGGGATATGGAGGCTGAGGCCTTCTTCACAGTGCTCTGTTGCGTTGCAGAATAATTCTTCATATTAGCTCACTGCCCATACAATCCTATTGGCTGTTTACAGTACTGTGTTGCAACTGATCACGTTATTCTAACTTACTGCATGCAGGATTTGTATTAAAGTCTATGTCCAATCTGCATTGCAGTTCACACACATTTTAAACTGACCACTGTGATTCCCGTCTTATATTAACCTTCGGGACCGACCGCCTAACCCCCCTTCAAGACCAGGCATTTTTGCAGAAGGGGGGAGGACGGGGGGGGGGGGGGGGGGGGGGGGGCGCGTTTGGGGGGTCAGGCAGCCGAATCCCTGCAGGGTCTGGCTGGGCTGTCTTCCCCCTGTGTGGCAAGGTGACCCCCACTTGTCAGCAGCAATCACTCACCTTCCAGGCTCCAGCGACGAGCCGCAGCGCACCCCTCCGCTCTGGCCGGCATCTCAGCTTCTACTGCCGCTCAGTTCCGAGTCGCGGCTTCATGTCGTCATCAAGCCCGGGACCCGTTGCTGACGTCAGAAGGAGCAGAGATGCCGACAAGAGCGGTGGGGGAGCGCCGATCATTGCAGGAACGGCAGGGAGGTGAGTGGTTCCTCTTCTTTCCCCCACTACCGCTGCAGCTGTCAAATTGATCACTACTATCCGACGGCGATCGTAGTGATCACGTGATCAGCAGCCATACGCGATGGCTGCTGATCACTGAGAGGAGATGCCAGCTGTCATATGACAGCTTAATCTCCTCTCTCCGATGCGCACGATCGCGTTGGGACGGTTTGTTAGCGCGGACGTTGAATCAACGTCCAGTCAGGACGGTAGCACCACTTGCTGGACGTATACCGTCCTACTGGACGTTCATTCAACGTATGTCGGCCCCCAAAGGGTTACATTTGAAACAATACCAATTACTTGGCAGTCCTACTGCCTCTAAAGGCTTGTACACCACTGGCAACTATTCTGCCCAACTATTGTCCAAACTTGGTCTTTTAGCATGTGTAAGCGTGACAACTAGATGAGCGACTAATAGGTGGTTTGCCTGATCCTACTGGTGGCTCAACTGGACTGTTGGGATGATATTGTGCAGTTGGCTACGTGTATTTGAACGGCTTGTACTTGTTTTAAATGCAGCCATATTGTGCAGTCTGTCGTTCCGCTTGCATGTGCAATATGTAAATGAGTTGCAGTGTTCTCCCCAGAAATCCAGCTGGGCGACATGAAAAAATAGCCGGGAGGAGTGAGATGAGAGAAAGGCCGGCGCTTTTCTGCACAACTGTGCTTACAACAGAGGAGGGGGTGAGCCAATGACAGCCGGGAGCTCACCAAAACTAGACGGGTTGAGCACCCGGCTAAAAGAGCCCAGTGAGATCACTGAGTTGGTCATTTAACTGGTTTGGCTGTGTGGAAATACAGGTCGTGTCAATGGTTGGTCATGTCATCTGGTTGGTCTTGTCTTGCGCTTTGTTGGACGTATGTATGAGCCTTACTACTTTTAGCCATAGACACTGAGCAGACATGCAGATCAGATCAGATATTTCTGACAAAAATCTGAGATTAGCTGCATGCTTGTTTCAGGTGTGTAATTCATGCACTTCTGATATCAGAAGGATCAGCAGAATGCCAGGCACCTAGATTGTTAAAAAAAATTAAAAGACCACTATCGCGGAAAAATTAGGCAATTAAAATCTGGCAGAACTGACAGGTTTTGGGCCAGTCCATCTCCTCATGGGGGATTCTCAGGGTTTTCTTTGTTTTCAGCATAATTTCCTGAACAGCAGTTTAACCACCAAAATAGTAATATACCAGCCAGACTCCCTACTCACTTGCACACTATTTTGTCAGTTAGACTTTGCAAGGAAATGCTGTTGAAAACAAAGAAAACCCTGAAAATCCACCATGAGGAGATGGAATGGCCCAAAAGCTGTTGGTTCTTTCAGATTTATACTGCCTACTTTTTCCGCAATAGGGGTCCTGTAAAGAAACATGGCAGCCTCCACATCCCTCTCACTTTAGGTAAGGCCTCGTTCACATCTGCTGCGCTGAGAAACGTGTGAAAGCACGTGGCAAAAACCGCTTTAGTGCGCGTTTCTGTGCGTTGTGCTGCGCTTCTTTAAGGCACGTTTTGCTTAATGTAGCAGCAGCAGTTGTCAATAAAGCTTTGTTTTTCTATGTAAATGTATCTTTTTTTCCAAATAGGGGTAAAAAACGCATGCGCTTCTATGCGCTTGTACGCGCTTTTATGCGCTTAAAAAGCGCACCCATTCACTTGCATTGATGTGCGCTTTACAGCTCAGCGCACAGAAATCCATGCAACACTACGTTTTTGTAACGCTGCTCAGCGCAGCGCATAGATGTTAACCAGCTACATTTAATTACATGGGAAAATCAATACCTTGCTGAACACACAGGGCAGTGCGCTGTGAAAAGCGCACAGAAACGGCCCTGATGTGAACGAGGCCTAAGACATGACTTCGCACTGTCTAAAGCACTGCAGAATACGTCAAGCTATGAGTAAGGACCCTCTGGTCCGAAACATGTCAGCTATATGATGTGAGCTTGCTTGGATACGTCCACAATAAAGGAACCTGATTGGTGGGACATCCTGCGGACATTCTCTGTTTCTCAGAATATGTCATTGTTACATAAACGCAAATAATAATCCTCCTTTGACAATCATATGTTTAGCACATTTGATAGGACGTCTCTCTTTTGTGTATGGCCGCAGTGTTCGCTGTCTTTGTCCATTCATCTATGATTATTGTTTATACAACTGAAAAAAAGGAAGGTGTATAAATGGTGTTTAAGGCATGACCTGCACCCGTTTCAAGGAGAGACTTGGTTGTGTGAATAGGAAACATATTGCGGGGATTTCTTTCTTTTTTTTTCTAACTTGAACACATTCTATTTTGGTCTCATAGCTGGTGCTTGTTCCACGTTACTCCTCCTTGGAGATGTTCATTGCTGGTGACCCCGCCTCCATTCATCGCAAGGACGCCTTTGAGAGATATCGCTGCCATGCCAATAACATCAACGTGCTGAAATCAGCAACCAATGAGGTGTGCTCCAAGCTCATCACCAGCATGTCTGCCACCATCCACGATGGAGCTTTGGGTGAGTTCAAGGCAGGGCCGGATTATTGAACAGGCAACAAGGGCAATTGCCTGGGTCCCAGGCCACTCTTAAAAGGTCAAGAGAAAAGCACTCCGAAACCTGGGGCCGTATGCAATTCGTTTTTCTCTTGAATTCTCTCCTAGGTGATATTTTTAAACTTGTAAATAAAATGCCTTTTAAAGGGAACCAGAGATGAATGATTCACACAAAATAAATATATCAGTTGATAGCTTGTAAAGAATAAATGCTCTACCTGATAATTTCGCCACTCTGGTGTGCCTTTTTGAGTGTTTTTTTATCCATTATTGCTCCAGGAAAAATCCAATATGGCCGCCGGCTCATATCCCTTCTGCTTCCGGGTTATGAGTTGTTCTGGATGTGCTGTCTAGCCTCTGGGACAATAGACAAGCAGGGCTGCTGCAGCCTTTCATCTGTCTGCTTTCAACTATTATTCTGGTATGCTGTGTGGGTGCCTGTAGGAAGTGTCTCTCATAGAAATGAAACTGCATACAGTAGATAATGACTGGCTGCACAATGCACACAGATACACTCGTCTGTTTCAGAGCTTCTTTCTCGGCAGCAGCAGCCCCTCCCATGTCAACAGCTCTGAGTAGATAAGCCCATATTTAGTTTTTATGAAGAATAACGTTTCAGCACTTTGCAATTGAAAAAGATAAGAAAAAGTAGTTGGAAAAGTACTGCCAAAACTATTGTAAGTATTTTCTTTCTGGTGATTTAAAATGCATTTTGTTGACAAGTTTGAAAATATCACTTAGGAGAAAACCCAGAAGAAAAGGTTAATTGTATATGAGAAAACTTGGATTGGATGCGGCCCCTGATCTATTCAGCCACAGTAATAAGTGCATCTTAGTTTATAAAACTACTCAAAATACAGCATTTAGAGAATTTTAAAATGTAGTTAGGCCCAGGCGGGCCACACTGGCACTAAAAAAACAGACCTTTAGGCTTCTTTCCCACCAGGACGTTGTGTTTTAGGGGACGTTATGGTCGCATAATGGCCCCTAACGCAACGCCTGGTGGTGCTGGATGTGGACGTCAGAGTGAGCCGCGTTGTGCAGCTCACACTGGTGCCCGTGATGCGGCATCACGTGGTCCCGCCAGCCAATCGCCGCACAGAGCGGCCGCTCCAAGAAGTAAACGCTGCACGTCACTGAGTGCAGTGCATATTAATTAGCCATGTGCCCGGCCGCTCTCCCCTCCTCCCCAACATGACTGAGCATGTGCAAGCAGTCTAACGCGGCTCAGCCGCGTATAAAGTACTGCATGCAATACGTTATCTTGAGGTGCAGCGTTACACTGTAACGCAACGTGGGCACTGTGAACAGTCCATTGATTTTTCATTACTGTGCGGTGGGGTGCGTTACAGGCTGCTCTAACGTGCGCCTGTAACGTCCCACTGTGAAAGCAGCCTTCGCGGATCCTAACGGAACAGATCAGTTCGGATGCTAACAGATCCAATGTTAACCTATGGATCTGTTTGCATTGGTCCTTTCAAACGGATCCTTTCATACGATCCGCTGGACGGACCGCACGTTTGAATCTGCAGTAATTTTTCCAGATCGACAGATGTGTCGCATTGACCGCATGCTAACGAAAAGGAGCATCGAAGATGAAAAACTGATGCCTTTAAAAACTGACCCATTCGAGGATCAGTTTTTACACAGATCAGTTTCCCATCCATGCCAGTGTGATACCAGCCTAATGGTCTGTATTTGCCTATTCTGCCATACAGTATGTGTCCTTTCTAAATCTAGAACAGTTTACTGTAAGAGAGTCAACCAAGCCAAATGCCTGTGAAATGTGCTCGTAAAGTTGAATATTTGGTTATACTGCCCCCCTAAGGTGAATTAAAGTAATTGCGAGTTTGTGGTCTCACTTAGAAAAAAATGACCATATTTTTATCTAATAAACATAGGCTGCTAAATGTAAAGAAATATTTGTGTTACATAAAATGTATCTGATTCCTCTAGCGTGTAACTGCGACCCTCAAGGATCTCTGAGCTCCGAGTGCGACTCTCATGGTGGGCAGTGCCAGTGTAAACCGAACGTCATTGGACGACGCTGCGACCGTTGTGCCCCGGGGACTTTTGGATTTGGACCGTCAGGATGTAAAAGTAAGTTTATTCTTGTGAAAAGACAAAATCTGACTGCTATGCAATACGACTTGTAGGCAGGCCAGATTTACCATCAGGCACTGTAGGCACATGCCTACAGGCGCCGGATGATGAAGAGGCGGCTCCCTCCCTATTCACAGTCCTGAGCAGAGGATAATGAGAGGTTACTCACCCGACTCTCAGCATTCCACCGACGAGATCTCCCTTCTGTCGGGGGCACCTCTAGCTACCTAATACTGATGTTCCTCTGGCTATCTAATACTAAAGGGCTTCTGTAGCTATCTATGACTATGACAAGCATGGTAAGTAAGGGAGAAGTGACAGCTGGGACAGCCAGAACACGTGCGGTGCGGTGCGGCAGGTGTTTGTAGGTTCATGGAGGGTGAAGTCTAAGGTGCCAGGACATCTGTACCTATAGGCTCCTGTGATGTAAATCTGGGCCTGCTTGTGCTGCTACGTACACTCACAAAACTGCAGTAAAAAGCCTAAGGGCTCTTTCTCACAGCTGGTAATTCTGCGGCATTTGCGCTGCGATTGATCAGCAGATCACTAGTTTAGTGGCTTCCTATGGGAGCATTCACACTGCAGCATTTGCAATGGTAAAAACGCTCCATGCAGTGGTTTGTGAGCGATCGCAAAAAATAAAAGTGAAATTGCAGAAAAATCTTGATTGCGATTTCCATTTATGCTATTTTTCAATATTTTTTAAAGAAAGAAAATCTGCACTAGAAAAGCTTGCTAATGATAGTTAGGGGGCTAGTTTCCATGTAATTCAAATTTCCATCTGTCAAATTATGCATCCGAATGGGTCTCGCATGCGTCTTACATAGGAGGAAATTGAGGAGAAATTGTACAATGTGCTACCCGCATGCAAAAATTTGCATCAAATTTGCACAACTTTCTTTCTTCTGTGCAAAAATTTGCATGCGTGTGCAAACAGCCTTACGCACATGGTAAGTAGAGTGTAATGCATTATAGTTAAACCTATCACTATACTCTAATTTTCGAGTGTAAGACTTTCCGCATGCTATTCTGATTACTGCGTTTGTAGTGTTTATACCCCATAGCATGCTGATAAAATCCCAACGAAAGACACTATTACTTTCCTTGTCCTGTGGTACTATGGCGGTTCCCAGAAGTCTGCAGTACCTGCTATTTGTAGCCGCAGCTTCCATAGGTGGCGGTCCTAGTGCCCGCTATTTTATCGGGTGCCTCCAGCGCCCACGTTTCCCTCTATAGCTGCAATTTGTATGAGCGCGTATATGGTGGCGCCTCAGGGATGGATTACGATGTAATGGGGCCCTAGGCAAGGTAGTAGATTTGGAGCCGCCTTGTGGTCCTTTTGGTAAGCTGAGGTCAGAGAAGGTGGCAGGCGGCCCCATGACAGCCACTAAGCCCCCGACAGTTGCCTAGGTTGCCTGGTGGATGATCCTGCTCTGTGGCACCTAGACAAATTTCCTGCTTCCCGCTCACCTGCTATTAGCTCCTTCATCTAGGTTTCTTCTGGTTACATGAACGTTATCAGAGGGACGGTATATTGCGATCTGTGTCCGAAGCTGGAATTAAAGTGGCAGTTTTCGGACTAGTAATGCCTCTGTGGCTGATATAAGCAGGTATGTGATGTGCTTTGTGTCATGTGACATTCTGCTGTTTATTGTAGCCTGTGACTGTAATCTGGAAGGCTCCACGCATAATTTCTGTGACCAGTACAACGGACAATGCCCTTGCCGAGCTGGTGCATACGGGTCCAAGTGCGATCGCTGCCAGCCTGGGCACTGGGGCTTCCCGAACTGCCGGAAGTGCCTCTGCAACAGCCACTCGGAGGACTGCGATCAGCGGACTGGCGTTTGTCTGAGCTGTCGGGATAACTCCGTAGGAGACAGATGTGAGAGGTAATTTCCCACCATTGTCTTGCACATGTGTGATTGTAAAACTCTAGCTTTGTGGCAGCCAATCAGATCCTTCCTTTTAATTAGACTGTGACAAGAACATTTGCACGTTGATTGACTGGACTTTGTGCGTTCTCTTAGAACGCTGATTCTTGATAATAGGCTTATCGTATTGCTCTGTATATTGCAGATGTGCCCCCGGTTTCTATGGGAACCCAATACTCGGGTCTGGGGACCACTGTCGGCCATGTCCTTGCCCAGAGGGACCCAACAGCGGGCGACACTTTGCTGTTTCGTGTCACCAAGAGCCTCGGTCAAGGCAGGTTATCTGCAACTGCAACCAAGGCTACACAGGTGAGTCTACAGCCAGGAAAGGGATGTATTTCAGAAACCTCAGTTAGAACTGCCACTCTTGCCATAGAGAGCAGAGTTAGGTCCCGTTTACACTTAACAGTTGGTACGTGTTTTTTTTTTCTTCTCCATAGCAGTGCATTGGGAAAAAGATTTCAGTTAAAACGCATTAATTGTGAACTGTGCCATAGGAAAACTTAGCCATTACTTTGAAAATCAGTTGTCCTTTCAGTTATAACTGAGAGCAACTGATTAAGTGTAAATGGGGCCTAAGCCAGCTATACACTTTGCAGTTAGTGGTTAATCAAGTAAACAACTGCTGTCTTCCTGATATCAATTGTTTACCTGTAGGGATGACAATGCTTAGGAGAACTCACGAGAAGCAGCATGAGATCAGTTTGATCAGCTGATAGAGTTGTAAGGTTCTTATTTGCTGGTCATGATCATATGTTAAACCAGGAAGTCATCACAGCAAATCAGAACCTTACAGATCTATCAGCTGATCAAACTGATCACATGATTCTCTTTGAGTTCTTCTAAGCATTGCCATCCCTAGGCACCAGCACCACCATTGATAGCTAAGGTAACCCTCACCCTGAGTAACCTCAGGGAGCCTGAGCAGAAGAAGACTATAAGACCACACACCTGGATTTTAGTAATGGTTTACCGCTTTGCACCAGTAGATATTAGACAAGATCTAAAAATCTGATCTAATATTGATCACACCCCTCAATGTAGGACTAAGCTATGGGCCATTGTCATTGATCCCATATACAGTATATGAAGTGGCAATCAGCCAAATCGCCACTTCATAGATTGCCAAACAGCTTGTGTACCCCAGGCCAGCCTTGGGTTAAATGACTCTACAGCATCCAGGGGCTTACATCTTCTTCGGCAAGTATGTCTTTTTTTACCGGAGCTTTGACTTGTTTTTAATGGAGTAGAATAGAGTATTTTTTATTTAAATGACCTGTTTGACATTTTTGCGGCCTATCATCGCCAAATTCAGTGCCAATTCTAATCAAAATGGGGCCCTAGGCAAAAATTACATTGCGCCTCCCTGACCTTCCCGCTCCCCAAATGTAATGTAGCATTAGGTGTCTCCCCAAGATAGTAGCATTAGGTGGCCCCTTTGTTCCTAAGTAGTATTAGGTTGTCCCGGGCTCCCAAAGCCAGATGATGAACCCTCATGCGTAGATGTGTAGGACGCTCCCGGCAATGGGGAGGCGCAGGTCACCAGAAATGAAACTGGGTTGCTGCGGGAGACTGGAGGAACGGTTTGTCCCGGTGCAAGCACTGGACGGCTGCAGGAGGCCGACAGAAGCTCCAGGTAAGTTGAACTTGCCTTTTTATAGGACTTCTGTCGTTAAAATTTAAAATGCATGTTAACATATACAAATAAGAAGTAAGTTTATTCCGGAGTTAAATGAGCCATAAATTACGTTTCTCCTATATTGCTGTCACTTACAGTAAGTAGTAGAAATCTGACATTACCAACAGATTTTGGACTAGCCCATCTTCTTATGGGGGGTCCTCAGGGTTTTGTTTATTTTTAAAAGCACTTAGTAATTGGCAGTTGCTCTGTTGAACTTCCAAAAAAGTGTACAATGAGCAGGAAGACTGGCCAGCATCTTTGTATTAATCATTTTCAGGGAATGTCTTTATAAAGAATAAAGGCCATGCTGAGAATCCCCTATGAAGAGATGGACTAACCCAAAACCTGTCGGTAATGTCAGATTTCTACTACTTACTGTAAGTGACAGCAACATAGGAGAAATGTAATTTATGGCTCATTTTACTCTGGGAGAAATGTACTTCTTATTTGTATGTGTTTTAAATTTTAAGATTTACGCGACAGTTCCTCTTTAAGTTAGTTTAGGATCAAGTTTTTAAGTTGCAGATATGTATAGGTCTTCAGTCACAGAGCTGACCCCAATGTGGTGCGTTGAGTTGTATTCCTATATAACTTGGTGGTCTGGCGGCCATTTTGTATGAAGTCTGGCGTGTACTGAATGGAGCTGAATATTTTGGACATGCTTTACAATTTTTTCTTTCCAGGACTGGTAAAGAGGTCAGGAGGGGCCCGGCGTGAGTAAATGGCTTCTCAACCTTGCCGACACCCCCTGCACGGCTTTTCCCTTCACTCCTGCGGGGTAGCATCACACACATTCATATCACTTCAAATAACATCATGATACCAAAGTTGTGGAAGAGCAGCTAGAGGCATTCCAGAAGACAGATACAGGGCCAGATTTATCAAGAATGTCTGAGGCAAAATATTAGTAGGTTTTTAGAAATCCGTGCAGAACTGTCTCAGGCATCTTAAGAAATCATTAGATAATGCAGATTCCTTCTAAAACTGTTGTATAATAGGAGGAGCTAGGAAGGTCTCTCAGACCAACACACCTGCTGTATTTATAGCAGCAGGCTCTGAGGAGGAATTCAGCAGGGGGGAGGAGCACATCACAAATCATGTATAGCCTGCACTCTGCAATCATGTCTAGCCTGCAGTTCTACATCTGTAGAACTGCTATCAAGCACTTCTTAATCTGCGCCAGTTTAGGGATAGATTTTCACTTTTCTTAACTTTAGTGCATCTCTAGAAATTAATGCTAAATTGCCACTATTACCTAGGATTTAAGAAGGTTCTTATTATAATGCAGAACTGTTCTCCCTGCTGATTAGAACAGATTAAGAAGAAAAAACTGTCGGTAATGCTTTGATAAATCTCCCCCACAGTCTCACTGATAGATTTTTATTGGGCCACAACGTATGATTGTATTACTGAAACTGGGAAAACTCTTTAACCCTTTAGCAGCCAATTTAAAGGCTTGCAAGTGCTCCAGGTCCATTTATTTTAGCACATTTTTTATTTCTTATTTGTTACATTTCCCTGCTTCTAATTAGTACTGCTGTAATGTGTATTTATGGCCACTTGTCACTAGGGGGCAGTGTGAGGCTTCTGCTTTCAGTTTCTATATTTTCTACTAGCAGAGAGTGATCAAAGCAGTGCACTTATCTCAAACGAGATAACTCTACTGAAACTGCTAATGGGTTCAAGCAAACCTGTAAGTTTCAAAGGTAAGAAAGTCCTCCAGAGGCTTCCCACGTCCTCCTCCAGACCACCACTGGAGACCCCTGGAAGTTTTATTGGACTTTCTTTTGTGGAGAATTAGGATCCCTGGCGTTAAAGCAAAGCAGTTTGAGGCTGCACTTTGCCTCTACCTCAGAGGTTGTGGCCACCATGATAGGCATAAGTTGACCATTATTTGTATAGGCCCTGCCAGTCATCCTAAAAATAAAACATAGTTGAACCAAATAACAAATGAGGAAGCAGACAATTTGGGTGTCTGTGTTAATGGGCATAATGGGCGGCACCAGTGACACCAATACAGACAAGTGCCCGACAACATATTATGGGGGGGGGGGGGGGCAGATAGGGTTAGGAGTTTGTGTGTGTGTGGGGGGGGACTTTAGTTAGAGCTGGGTGTCAGGAAGGGTGTTTGGCCGAGGGGGAAGGGGGGGGAGGGTTGGCGTCAGGAAGCCGCCAGCTTGAGGTAGGTTGCTTCCGGGCCTTCGAAGTGCTTTTTAATGCCCTTTTCCCCTACTCAGGCACGGAGCCAGTGGGAATCACATCCAACCTTGTTGGTGCTGCGCATGCGCTCCCTATTTATTTACTTCTAGACAGTGCCAGTTACCTGGCAGTCCTGCTGATCTCTACTGTGGAGTCTAAATCACACTCCAGAAACAAGCATGCAGCTAATCTTGTCAGACTTCAGTCAGAGCTCCTGATATGCTGTATGCTTGTTCAGGATCTATGGCTAAAAGTAATAGAGGCAGAGGATCAGCAGGACAGCCAGGCAATATGCATGGCTTAAAAGGAAATAAATATGTCAGACTCCATATCTCTCTCTGTTAAGGTTTGCTTTAAAGGAAGCCAGAGACCACAAAGTATGAAGAATCGATACTTACCCGGGGCTTCCTCCCAGGCCCATAAACACGTGTGTGTCCTTCGCTGTCTTTCCACGGTCTGCCGTTCAGCCGCAATCAGCCCCGGTAACTTTCTCAGTGACGTCAGTCCAGGTCTACTGCGCATGCACGGGAGGTCCACGTATGCGCAGAATTCTAGACTGGTCGCGACTGAGGAAGTTACCAGGGCTGATCACAGCTGAATGGCAGATGGCGGGAGGGCGGTGAGGGAATCACACGTTTATGGGGCGGGAAGAATCCCTGGGTAAGTATCGATTCTTCACGGTTGGTGGTCTCTGGTACACTTTAGGGAAATATTAGGTAGCCTTTTTAGTCCATTATTTAGATTAGATATGTTGATGCTGGTGTGCTTGCAAATGCTTTGCTTTATAGATGTCTTTTGGCTCTGATAATGTCTGAGTCACAGACCTGGAACAAGTATGTGGAGTCAAACAGAGTCAGTTAGTCACTGATTTAGAAAGCATTGAAGACAGCTGATCAAAACAGAAGCTGGGAAAACAGCATTATTTAAAAGAAAGCCAGTAATGGTGTCCTCCGTAGCCTTCATAGTGACACACAGGAGCAGCCCTCATACACGGAGCAGCGGGGAACCACTCGGCTTTCTGCTAATGCAGCTATCCCCCCAGGTGTGACCTTCCCTCACTGAACCCACCACAGCTCACAGGACCAGTGGAAACTGTGACTTGTTTGGAGATGTTTTACTAATGCCATTCACAGCTCCGTCTGTAAATATTCCGGGGAGACTGTTCCGGGAAGACCTAGAATTGTCTAAAGTGTACCTGATATGGAGGAAGAATAAAAAAATTAACATACCCGGGTCTTCCTCCAGTCCACTTAGGCTGGTCGCTCTCTCTATATTCCCAGGACGCCTCGATCCTCCGCTAGGCGGCCTAGTAAGGCCTCTTTTCCACGGACAGTTGAACTGTGTGCTCAGCAAGCAGTTACCAGGCAGCAGTGAGCAGTTACCAGGCAGTAACAAGCAGTCACCAGGCAACAGTGAGCAGTTACCAGGCAGCAACAAGCAGTCACCAGGCAGCAACAAGCAGTCACCAGGCAGCAGTGAGCAGTTACCAGACAGCAACAAGCAGTTACCAGGCAGCAGCAAGCAGTCACCAGGCAGCAGCAAGCAGTCACCAGGCAGCAGTGAGCAGTTACCAGGCAGCAACAAGCAGTTACCAGGCAGCAGCAAGCAGTTGTGAGAGTTTGAGATTTCACTGCCTCTCAACAGTCTGTGGAAAAGAGGCCTAAATCCACCAGTCGGTACAGGCGTAGTCTGGCCACATGCCCCCTAGTTGCGATTACCGGAGCATGATGGAGCAGGCACATGGCTGGGCTGCGTGGCTAAGCACAACTTTAGCAATGTCCCAGGCCGTCCGAGGGAGGATCAGAGCAGCCTGGGGAGGCGGTGAGGGAGTAATCAGCCTGAAAGGGACTGGAGGAAGCCCCAGGTATGTATACTTTTTTTTCACCCCTCCATGTCTTGTTGTTAAAAATCAATTTGATTTATTATGTTATTTTGACTACAGTTCCTCGTTACTCTTTTTACAATAAAGATAGAACAGAAATGTGGGCTTTGAAGAATTTAAGATGAATTCAGACATTGGGTGGTTGTGGCCCAGTGCCAGTCAGGGACCCCAAACATCTGATTGTCTGTAGGCGTGGCTTACCCCACCCAGCTTCCTGTTCATCATACTGCTGGATCTTCGCTGTCACCATCCTCTCCTCTTTCCATTCTTTATCAGAAACAACATGCATGCTTGTAGGCATGGACCACAACCAGCAACCTATAGCAGAGACTTGTAATACATATTACTTTCTGCTACTGAGATGTAGGGCAGCACTTTTCAGCACCACAGTCCCGACCAGAACTGCATGCTTGAGTCTCTTCCAGATATGCCAGTTATCTCCCACAGACATCCCAAACACGGACTGACAAGGAGACTGATGCAGGCAGTGGAAGGGGGTGGGACTGGTGAGAGGGCAGGCAGTGGAAAGGGATGGGACTGGTGAGAGGGCAGGCAGTGGAAAGGGATGGGACTGGTGAGAGAGCAGGCGAACAGAAGCAGGCAGTGGAGGGGTGTGGCTGGTGAGAGAGCAGGCGGACAGAAGCAGGCAGTGGAGGGGTGTGGCTGGTGAGAGGGCAGGTAGACAGAAGCAGGCAGGGGAAGGAGTAAGGCTGGTGAGAGAGCAGGCGGACAGATGCAGGCAGTGGAAGGAGTGGGGCTGGTGAGAGAGCAGGTAGACAGAAGCAGGCAGGGGAAGGAGTAAGGCTGGTGAAAGAGCAGGCGGACAGATGCAGGCAGTGGAAGGAGTGGGGCTGGTGAGAGAGCAGGTGGACAGAAGCAGGCAGTGGAAGGAGTGGGGCTGGTGAGAGAGCAGGTAGACAGAAGCAGGCAGTGGAAGGGGTGTGGCTGGTGAGAGAGCAGGTAGACAGAAGCAGGCGGTGGAAGGAGTGGGGCTGGTGAGAGAGCAGGTAGACAGAAGCAGGCGGTGGAAGGAGTGGGGCTGGTGAGAGAGCAGGTAGACAGAAGCAGGCAGTGGAAGTAGTGGGGCTGGTGAGAGAGCAGGCGGACAGAAGCAGGCAGTGGAAGGAGTGGGGCTGGTGAGAGAGCAGGTAGACAGAAGCAGGCGGTGGAAGGAGTGGGGCTGATGAGAGAGCAGGTAGACAGAAGCAGGCAGTGGAAGTAGTGGGGCTGGTGAGAGAGCAGGCATACAGAAGCAGGCAGTGGAAGGAGTAGGGCTGGTGAGAAAGCAGGTAGACAGAAGCAGGCGGTGGAAGGAGTGGGGCTGATGAGAGAGCAGGTAGACAGAAGCAGGCAGTGGATGGAGTGGGGCTGGTGAGAGAGCAGGCGGACAGAAGCAGGCAGTGGAAGGAGTGGGGCTGGTGAGAGAGCAGGTAGACAGAAGCAAGCGGTGGAAGGAGTGGGGCTGATGAGAGAGCAGGTAGACAGAAGCAGGCAGTGGAAGTAGTGGGGCTGGTGAGAGAGCAGGTAGACAGAAGCAGGCAGTGGAAGGAGTGGGGCTGGTGAGAGAGCAGGCATACAGAAGCAGGCAGTGGAAGTAGTGGGGCTGGTGAGAGAGCAGGCGGACAGAAGCAGGCAGTGGAAAGAGTGGGGCTGGTGAGAGCAGGCATAAAGAAGCAGGCAGTGGAAGGAGTGGGGCTGGTGAAAGAGCAGGTAGACAGAAGCAGGCAGTGGAAGGAGTAGGGCTGGTGAGAGAGCAGGTAGACAGAAGCAGGAAGTGGAAGGAGTGGGGCTGGTGAGAGAGCAGGTAGACAGAATCAGGCAGTGGAAGGAATGGGGCTGGTGAGAGAGCAGGTAGACAGAAGCAGGAAGTGGAAGTAGTGGGGCTGGTGAGAGAGCAGGTAGACAGAAGCAGGCAGTGAAAGGAGTGGGGCTGGTGAGAGGGCAGGTAGACAGAAGCAGGAAGTGGAAGGAGTGGGGCTGGTGAGAGAGCAGGTAGACAGAAGCAGGCAGTGGAAGGAGTGGGGCTGGTGAGAGGGCAGGTAGACAGAAGCAGGAAGTGGAAGGAGTGGGGCTGGTGAGAGAGCAGGCATACAGAAGCAGACAGTGGAAGGAGTAGGGCTGGTGAGAGAGCAGGTAGACAGAAGCAGGCAGTGGAAGGAGTGAGGCTGGTGAGAGAGCAGGTAGACAGAAGCAGGCAGTGGAAGTAGTGGGGCTGGTGAGAGAGCAGGCGGACAGAAGCAGGCAGTGGAAGGAGTAGGGCTGGTGAGAGAGCAGGCATACAGAAGCAGGCAGTGGAAGGAGTAGGGCTGGTGAGAGAGCAGGTAGACAGAAGCAGGCGGTGGAAGGAGTGGGGCTGGTGAGAGAGCAGGTAGACAGAAGCAGGCAGTGGAAGGATTGGGGTTGGTGAGAGAACAGGCATACAGAAGCAGGCAGTGGAAGGAGTGGGGCTGGTGAGAGAGCAGGCAGACATAAGTGGGTGGTGGAAGGAATGGGGCTGGTGAGAGAGCAGGCAGACAGAAGCAGGCAGTGGAAGGAGTGGGGCTGGTGAGAGTGCAGGTAGACAGAAGCAGGCAGTGGAAGGAATTGGGCTGGTGAGAGAGCAGGTAGACAGAAGCAGGAAGTGGAAGTAGTGGGGCTGGTGAGAGAGCAGGTAGACAGAAGCAGGCAGTGGAAGGAGTGGGGCTGGTGAGAGAGCAGGCGGACAGAAGCAGGCAGTGGAAGGAGTGGGGCTGGTGAGAGAGCAGGTAGACAGAAGCAAGCGGTGGAAGGAGTGGGGCTGATGAGAGAGCAGGTAGACAGAAGCAGGCAGTGGAAGGAGTGGGGCTGGTGAGAGAGCAGGCATACAGAAGCAGGCAGTGGAAGTAGTGGGGCTGGTGAGAGAGCAGGCGGACAGAAGCAGGCAGTGGAAGGAGTGGGGCTGGTGAGAGCAGGCATAAAGAAGCAGGCAGTGGAAGGAGTGGGGCTGGTGAGAGAGCAGGTAGACAGAAGCAGGCAGTGGAAGGAGTAGGGCTGGTGAGAGAGCAGGTAGACAGAAGCAGGAAGTGGAAGGAGTGGGGCTGGTGAGAGAGCAGGTAGACAGAAGCAGGCAGTGGAAGGAATGGGGCTGGTGAGAGAGCAGGTAGACAGAAGCAGGAAGTGGAAGTAGTGGGGCTGGTGAGAGAGCAGGTAGACAGAAGCAGGCAGTGAAAGGAGTGGGGCTGGTGAGAGGGCAGGTAGACAGAAGCAGGAAGTGGAAGGAGTGGGGCTGGTGAGAGAGCAGGTAGACAGAAGCAGGAAGTGGAAGGAGTGGGGCTGGTGAGAGAGCAGGCATACAGAAGCAGACAGTGGAAGGAGTAGGGCTGGTGAGAGAGCAGGTAGACAGAAGCAGGCAGTGGAAGGAGTGAGGCTGGTGAGAGAGCAGGCGGACAGAAGCAGGCAGTGGAAGGAGTAGGGCTGGTGAGAGAGCAGGCATACAGAAGCAGGCAGTGGGAGGAGTAGGGCTGGTGAGAGAGCAGGTAGACAGAAGCAGGCGGTGGAAGGAGTGGGGCTGGTGAGAGAGCAGGTAGACAGAAGCAGGCAGTGGAAGGATTGGGGCTGGTGAGAGAACAGGCATACAGAAGCAGGCAGTGGAAGGAGTGGGGCTGGTGAGAGAGCAGGCAGACATAAGTGGGTGGTGGAAGGAATGGGGCTGGTGAGAGAGCAGGCAGACAGAAGCAGGCAGTGGAAGGAGTGGGGCTGGTGAGAGTGCAGGTAGACAGAAGCAGGCAGTGGAAGGAATGGGGCTGGTGAGAGAGCAGGTAGACAGAAGCAGGAAGTGGAAGTAGTGGGGCTGGTGAGAGAGCAGGTAGACAGAAGCAGGCAGTGGAAGGAGTGGGGCTGGTGAGAGGGTAGGTAGACAGAAGCAGGAAGTGGAAGGAGTGGGGCTGGTGAGAGAGCAGGTAGACAGAAGCAGGCAGTGGAAGGAGTGGGGCTGGTGAGAGGGCAGGTAGACAGAAGCAGGAAGTGGAAGGAGTGGCGCTGGTGAGAGAGCAGGCATACAGAAGCAGGCAGTGGAAGGAGTAGGGCTGGTGAGAGAGCAGGTAGACAGAAGCAGGCGGTGGAAGGAGTGGGGCTGGTGAGAGAGCAGGTAGACAGAAGCAGGCAGTGGAAGTAGTGGGGCTGGTGAGAGAGAAGGCGGACAGAAGCAGGCAGTGGAAGGAGTGGGGCTGGTGAGAGAGCAGGCATACAGAAGCAGGCAGTGGAAGGAGTAGGGCTGGTGAGAGAGCAGGTAGACAGAAGCAGGCGGTGGAAGGAGTGGGGCTGGTGAGAGAGCAGGTAGACAGAAGCAGGCAGTGGAAGGAGTGGGGCTGGTGAGAGAACAGGCATACAGAAGCAGGCAGTGGAAGGAGTGGGGCTGGTGAGAGAGCAGGCAGACATAAGTAGGTGGTGGAAGGGGTGGGGCTGGTGAGAGAGCAGGCAGACAGAAGCAGGAAGTGGAAGGAGTGGGGCTGGTGAGAGAGCAGGTAGACAGAAGCAGGCAGTGGAAAGAATGGGGTTGGTGAGAGAGCAGGCAAACAGAAGCAGGAAGGGGTGGGGCTGGTGAGAGAGCAGGCAGACAGAAGCAGGAAGTGGAAGGAGTGGGGCTGGTGAGAGAGCAGGTAGACAGAAGCAGGCAGTGGAAGGAATGGGGCTGGTGAGAGAGCAGGCATACAGAAGCAGGAAGTGGAAGGAGTGGGGCTGGTGAGAGAGCAGGCAGATAGAAGCAGGCAGGAGAAGGGGTGGGGCTGGTGAGAGAGCAAGTAGACAGAAGCAGGCAGTGGAAGGGGTGTGGCTGGTGAGAGGGCAGGTAGACAGAAGCAGGCAGTGGAAGGGGTGGGGCTGGTGAGAGGGCAGGTAGACAGAAGCAGGCAGTGGAAGGGGTGTGGCTGATGAGAGGGCAGGTAGACAGAAGCAGGCAGTGGAAGGGGTGGGGCTGGTGAGAGGGCAGGTAGACAGAAGCAGGCAGTGGAAGGAGTGGGGCTGGTGAGAGAGCAGGTAGACAGAAGCAGGCAGTGGAAGGGGTGGGGCTGGTGAGAGGGCAGGTAGACAGAAGCAGGCAGTGGAAGGGGTGGGGCTGGTGAGAGGGCAGGTAGACAGAAGCAGGCAGGGGAAGGAGTGGGGCTGGTGTGAGAGCAGGTAGACAGAAGCAGGAAGGGTATTGTGTTGGTGAGAGAGCAAAAAGACAGAAGAAGGCAGTGGACGGAGCTGGGGCTGGTGAAAGAGCAGGCTGGCAGAAGCAGGCAGTAGAGGGTGTGGGACTGGTGAGAGAGCAGGCAGACAGAAGAAGGCAGTGGACGGAGCTGGGGCTGGTGAAAGAGCAGGCTGGCAGAAGCAGGCAGTAGAGGGTGTGGGACTGGTGAGAGAGCAGGCAGACAGAAGCAGGCAGTGGACGGAGCTGGGGCTGGTGAAAGAGCAGGCTGGCAGAAGCAGGCAGTAAAGGGCTGGGGCTAGTGAGAGAGCAGCCAGACAGAAGCAGGCAGAGGAAGGGGTGGGGCTAGTGAGAGAGCAGGCAGTGGAAAGGGCTGGGGCTGGTGAGAAGGCAGGTAGACAGAAGCAGGCAGAAGAAAGGGATGGGGCTGGTGAGAGAGCAGGAAGACAGAAGCAGGCAGTGGAAAGGGCTGGGGCTGGTGGGAGAGCAGGCAGACAGAAGCAGGCAGAGGAAGGGGTGGGGCTAGTGAGAGAGCAGGCAGTGGAAAGGGCTGGGGCTGGTAAGAAGGCAGGTAGACAGAAGCAGACAGAAGAAAGGGGTGGGGCTGGTGAGAGAGCAGGAAGACAGAAGTAGGCAGTGGAAAGGGCTGGGGCTGGTGAGAGAGCAGGCAGACAGAAGCAGGCAGTGGAAAGGGCTGGGGCTGGTGAAAGAGCAGGCTGGCAGAAGCAGGCAGTAGAGGGTGTGGGACTGGTGAGAGAGCAGGCAGACAGAAGCAGGCAGTGGACGGAGCTGGGGCTGGTGAAAGAGCAGGCTGGCAGAAGCAGGCAGTAAAGGGCTGGTGAGAGAGCAGCCAGACAGAAGCAGGCAGAGGAAGGGGTGGGGCTAGTGAGAGAGCAGGCAGTGGAAAGGGCTGGGGCTGGTGAGAAGGCAGGTAGACAGAAGCAGGCAGAAGAAAGGGATGGGGCTGGTGAGAGAGGCAGTGGAAAGGGCTGGGGCTGGTGGGAGAGCAGGCAGACAGAAACAGGCAGAGGAAGGGGTGGGGCTAGCGAGAGAGCAGGCAGTGGAAAGGGCTGGGGCTGGTAAGAAGGCATGTAGACAGAAGCAGGCAGAAGAAAGGGGTGGGGCTGGTGAGAGAGCAGGAAGACAGAAGTAGGCAGTGGAAAGGGCTGGGGCTGGTGAGAGAGCAGGCAGACAGAAGCAGGCAGTGGAAAGGGCTGGGGCTGGTGGGAGAGCAGGCAGACAGAAGCAGGCAGTGGAAGGGGATGGGGCTGGCAATATTTCAATGCTTCTTTTGCATCAGTCTCCTCTCAGTATGTGCCTACCATGCCTATTAGCAAATCCGTCCCCTGACCTAAGACTATATACACATTTTCACAGTTTCCTGTGCACACATTTCACAAGTTATCCACATCTCCAGCTCACCGTTACCCGACCCATATATATATATTCTATAATCACAGCGGTCCGAGCTGTACACGATACCACTGGCTATACTTCGTTCACAGACACCGGTCACACATACAAACCACAAGAACTGTGTATGAGTTATTTTATTCTCAGCAGCTGCTGGACCCAAATGCTGCCAGATTATACCTGTGTGCAGGCACAGTCAGTGGACCATCAGAGGTACATATACTATTCCAGTTCCCGGGCGCCTTGCGCTACCAGGTTTTATGACTGTATTATGGAACGGCAGAGTTATAACTGTGTTTTGAAGTCTTTGTTTAATTGCTGTTCACTGTGTTTCCATCCACTGTCATCGCTTCCTACCGCAAAAGCAATTTTTAATTTTCATTTTTTTAAGGACAAACTTTATAACATTTTGCATGTTTTAAAGGAATACTATCATACCGAGTGTTCTAAAATGAAAATGTACAAATAATGTCTTAGTAGCTGTGTAAGCATTTTCCTACTTTTCATGTTAAATATCAGAGGCAAAAGCTGTAAATCCTTGTGTGTAGGTTGTAGCTGCATTGGAACAAATCATTAGCAAAGGGGGAGTCTGTGCTACAATGTTTCACAGCCAGTGCTGTTGTTTGCATGAGACTACAGAAAGAAAAAAAAACATTTAGAATGAAAAGCCATGGTGTTAGGTTTCACACACAATTACAAATGTTTATGCTGCACATAAAAAGATACATTTCCTCTGCTCTCAGTGCAGACAGCTCATTCAGAGACACAAGCAGCTGCTAGTGAGCCCTGTCACCTGCTAAAGGTATAAAGTACACACAGGGTTAACAGATATAGGAAGAGGAATTCTCCCCTCCCCTCATGATTTACTAGTCCATCACCCTGATCATCCTGGCCCGTCAGTGACGTGTGAAAGGTATTTGGTAACAGTAAACAAAGAGATAAGCAGTGAAATGTATACATCAGTTGTTAGGAGCACTTCACAAACTATTCCCATACCATTTAAAACAAAAACATGTTAAAGGAACACTATTGAACCAAGTGTTCTAAAATGACAATGTGCAAATAATGTTTAAAGAGATCCCGAGGTGGGGATCTTAGAACAAAATCTATACACAGAGGCTGGGTCTGGCTATAGTGCCCAGCCTCTGTTGCTAGTTGAATCCCCCCTAAGTCCCCACTGCGCTCCGCTCTAGCCCATAAATTACAGCTGGGGAGCATCGGAGAGTGACAGTGTACATGTAAACTGCCTGCTGGCGACACGCTGTATGTCGCTAGCACGGTGGTTTACTTTGGGGGGCACAGCAGAGCGCAGGGGGGGCCTGGGGGGAGATAATATAGCAACAGAGGCTGGGCATTATATGTAGAACCAGCCTCTGTGTGCTAATAGGATTTGTAAAACCCACCTCAGGTTCTCTTTAAACAAACAAGAAACAGTGAGACAGGTTGAGATAAGTGCTTCAGATAACATAAGTTTAATCAGAGAGCTCAGAGAAGGTTTTTTGCAGACATAATAACTGAAGTTCCTTAACTATTCCTGTACTGGAAATAATCTGAGACTCTTATCTGTGCTACTAATGTTCTATTTCTTGGCTGTACTATACATGCAAATCATTATCTCATTAAGGTGGCCATACACTGGTCGATTTGCCATCAGATCGACCAATAGATAGATCCCTCTCTAATCCAATCTGATTAGAGAGGGATCGTATGGCTGCCTTTACTGCAAACAGATTGTAAATCGATTTCACTATGAAACTGATCACAATCTGTGGAGCTGCCGAAAATCGTTAGGTGTATGGGCCCCTTCAGTTTATTTTCGCTTCAGATTCCCTTTACCTCCTTATCTAACAGAGTAACCAAGCAGCTTGACGTGACCCAAACCACTAGGAATGTATAGGGGGATAAAAGAGACTGAAAACTCCTCCTACTAATAAGCAATGCTTGGTGAAATTTGCCGTCTTAAAACAGAAGGAAACTTGCAATAATTCAGCTATAAGTGAACATTTGTGGTTACCCACAATGCACCACTACTGAATATGCAAATTTTCTTTTTGCCCCTGTAAGCCAGGCAAGCATCCAGAACTGCTGGTGTATAGCAAGCCTATAGCTTTAAATAGTACACAGTCACATCAACCTCACAAGTACACAGCCTGTTTCAGGGTTTTGGCCCTCATCAGTGCATGGCAGGGATTGAGATGGCTGTATGGGATAGGGCTTGGACCAGTACAACAGAGTAACCAAGCAGCTCGGGGTGACCCAAACCACTAGGAATGTATAGGGGGATAAAAGAGACCGGAAAAGCCCTCCTACTAATAAGCAATGCTTGGTGAAGCCCCAGGTAAGTATCAGTTCTTTGTTTTTTGACAATTCTGGTACACTTTAAGGCAGCCACCTGTATCAATCTCCCAGTCCTTTTAACAATTTGTTTTAAAATGATCAGTTAGACATTTAGAAATATTTCTACATTCATTGATGAAACGAAATGCTTCATTCAATTTTCGTATAATTTATTGAATTACCCTAAATATCGATTTGGTTGTGCTACGTATAGCCACCTTTAAGATGACCACAAACAGCTCCTTTTCAGATTTTTTTACTCATTTTTTTTTAGGGGAACCTGAGGTGAGAGGGATATGGAGGCTGCCATATTTATTTCCTTGTAAACCATGCACATTGGCTGGAAGCCTTGCTGATCTTCTGGCATAAGAAATGTCTGAGTCCAAACCCTGAACAAGCGTATGGCTAATGCAGTCAAATCTGAGTCAGCTGAATCACAGTACCTGATCTGCTGCATGCTTGTTCAGGGTCTATGGCTAAAAGTATTAAAAGACACAGGATCAGGAGGTTTGCCAGGCAACTGGTAGTGTTTAAAAGGAAATAAATATGGCAGCCTCCATATCATTCTCACCTCCGGTTCCCTTTAAATGATCGATGGTATAGATAAAACATGAGATTTATCAATTGAAACAAAAGTATGGTTCAATTTTTCTATATACAATTCAAAATTGTATCAAATAAAACATAAAAGCTTACTAATTTGGTTGTACTGAGTGTATTTAGTGGTTGTTGTTTTCTTGTGAGGTTACCAATCACGGCTTTGTACCTACCAGGACCACGATGTGATGAATGCGCTCCCGGTTTCTATGGAAATCCCTTCCAGGTCGGAGGTCGCTGCCTTCCCTGTCAGTGCAATCAGAACATCGATATGACGGACATGGGCTCCTGCGACCGGCGTACCGGCCAGTGCCTGAAGTGCCTGTACAACACAGAGGGGCGGTTTTGTGAGCAGTGCCGGGATGGCTACTATGGCGACGCATCAAGGCGCACCTGCAGGAGTAAGTAAGAGAAGATCCGCAGCAGCCTCACCAGAGGGGTAACAATATGCGGAGCAGCCCATTCACCTGCAGGGGGCACCAAAACTGGTGGGATACTCCCAACTCCTTACTCTCCCGTCCTCCAGTACAAAGGCCCATGTTATAGGTAAGAGGAGGCACGGTAGCTACACCTGTTACATGACCTGGCAGGTGTGACCCTGGCTGTGGGGATCAGCAGATGGTGGGGGTGTGAACATAGGAGGACCCATCAAAGGTTTTAGCTAGGGGTCGCCATGATTTTGTTTGTTTCCCTGTAAAATCTGTCAATGCAAAGACTTCCAGAGTTGCTCCATAGTAGCAGCTCTGGAAGCTGGCAGGAGTGAACCCTGCCTTATGGAAAGACTAGTGATGGTCATAATTGGCAAATTTCAATCAACTTTGTGTAATTTTCCTAAATACAATGAGGATCGTAATAGCCAATTTCTTAATTGCTAAAATTACACTTACATTACGTGAAGCTTTGCGTAGTTACGACTTTATGCGTAAGGGGGAAATCATAGCGAAATTTTGTAATTACGTAATTATTTTTGTAATAGCTAATTCATAATTATTTTATATTTCTCATAATTTTCATGTAATTATGCGAAATTACACGTAAATAAGAGTTAATGCAAAATGATGCAGAATGTTGTACAAGTACACCAAATTGCGCATAATTATAAGTCATTGTGAAATTACAATACAAAATTACCATTCAATGGGAAAGGAATCACGAGTTTGCCAAAAATTACACATATGCAAAAATTCGGGTCATCGCTAGGAAAGGGATTTTAATTCCCATCATCCTCTTCACTGCAGTTTCAGATCACACTGGTCTGGTAGCAGGATTATAGAGTTAGCTGAAAGGAGAAAGTGGCAGTAAGAACCACAACATATCTCATGTAATGTACCCAAATCAAGATGTACAGTGGGTTGCAAAAGTATTCGGCCCCCTTGAAGTTTTCCACATTTTGTCACATTACTGCCACAAACATGCATCAGTTTTATTGGAATTCCATGTGGAAGCCCAATACAAAGTGGTGTACACGTGAGAAGTGGAACGAAAATCATACATGATTCCAAACATTTTTTACAAATAAATAACTGCAAAGTGGGGTGTGCGTAATTATTCGGCCCCCTGAGTCAATACTTTGTAGAACCACCTTTTTCTGCAATAACAGCTGCCAGTCTTTTAGGGTATGTCTCTACCAGCTTTGCACATCTAGAGAATGAAATCCTTGCCCATTATTCTTTGCAAAACAGCTCCAGCTCAGTCAGATTAGATGGACAGCGTTTGTGAACAGCAGTTTTCAGATCTTGCCACAGATTCTCGATTGGATTTAGATCTGGACCTTGACTGGGCCATTCTAACACAGATATGTTTTGTTTTAAACCATTCCATTGTTTCCCTGGCTTTATGTTTAGGGTCATTGTCCAGCTGGAAGGTGAACCTCTGCCCAAGTCTCAAGTCTTTTGCAGTCTCCAAGAGGTTTTCTTCCAAGATTGCCCTGTATTTGACTCAATCCATCTTCCCATCAACTCTGACCAGCCTCCCTGTCCCTGCTGAAGAGAAGCACCCTCAGAGCATGATGCTGCCACCACCATATTTGACAGTGGGGATGGTGTGTTCAGAGTGATGTGCAGTGTTAGTTTTCCGCCACACATAGCGTTTTGCATTTTGGCCAAAAAGTTCCATTTTGGTCTCATCTGACCAGAGCACCTTCTTCCACATGGTTGCTGTGTCCCCCACATGGCTTGTGGCAAACTGCAAACGGGACTTCTTATGCTTTCTGTTAACAATGCCTTTCTTCTTGCCACTCTTCCATAAAGGCCAACTTTGTACAGTGCATGACTAATAGTTGTCCTATGGACAGAGTCTCCCACCTGAGCTGTAGATCTCTGCAGCTCGTCCAGAGTCACCATGGGCCTCTTGACTGCATTTATGGTCAGCGCTCTCCTTGTTTGGCCTGTGAGTTTTTATGTGGATGGCCTTGTCTTGGTAGGTTTACAGTTGTGCCTTACTCCTTTCATTTCTGAATGATCGCTTGAACAGTGCACCGTGAAATGTTCAAGGCTTTGGAAATCTTTTTGTAGCCTAAGCCTGCTTTAAATTTCTCAATAACTTTATCCTTGACCTGTCTGGTGTGTTCTTTGGACTTCACAGTGTTGTTGCTCCCAATATTCTCTTAGACAACCTCTGAGGCCATCACAGAGCAGCTGTATTTGTACTGACATTAGATTACACACAGGTGCACTCTATTTAGTCATTAGCACTCATCAGGCAATGTCTATAGGCAACTGACTGCACTCAGATCAAAGGGGGCCGAATAATTACGCACACACCACTTTGCAGTTATTTATTTGTAAAAAATGTTTGGAATCATGTATGATTTTCGTTCCACTTCTCACGTGTACTCCACTTTGTGTTGGTCTATCACATGGAATTCCAATAAAATTGATTCAGGTTTGTGGCAGTAATATGACAAAATGTGGAAAACGTCAAGGGGGCCGAATACTTTTGCAAGCCACTGTACATCATCAGAGCCGGTGTAGGGTACTGGGAAAAAACACAAAGACAACGGGAGCCCAAATTGTGCAGTATATCACAGGTAGATGGATAAATAAAGTGTTTGAAAAGGGAATACTCACAAAACTGGGTTTTCCACGGGGCAACCGACCACTTCAAGCAGGTGGAGTGTCTTATACCTGACTCCACTCAGGTAAGCCAGTGATCCTGGAGACGGTCCCTCTCTTGGTAAAGAACCTCATGCACTCTAAAACTATGATGTGGTGTGGATTCCACCTCAAGTATGGTGCATGGGACTCCCCTCACTGGAACGTGAGGGGGAGTATGACACAGAAGGGAGTAAAGAGGCGCCCAATGGAGTATAAAAGAGTTAAAAACACTAAAAACTAAAAGGTTGAGGTGGCTTACCTCACAGACAACTCACTTTGAGCAGAAATGCGGCTATTAGACTGCAGTGGCACTTTATTTGGCCTGAGGAAGTTGGCAAGATCCCACGAAACACGTTGCCTGTGCTTATTAATAAACATTTCTGTTGTCGTCTATGAGGTAAGCCACCTCAACCTTTTAGTTTTTAGTGTTTTTAACTCTTTTATACTCCATTGGGCGTCTCTTTACTCCCTTCATCATCAGAGCCGGGACAAGGTCCTCCAACACCCAAGGCTGAGACACCAAAGTGCGCCTCCTATCCCTCCCACCCCAGCCGCCACACACTGATTGCTATTAGACTAAGAGGTGCCCCAGCTCCGACAAACACATTCATCTCTAGTTATCTGGCTTGCAGTCACTGCTATGTATCCCCTTTTCTTATTTCTCTCTGCTTCAAACACAACAAGGAATTGATAGCTGAGTGAGTTGGGCACCCCTTCCTACACTGAGGCTGGAGCCTCTCTTGCCTCTCCCTCAGCCTGGCCCTGTACACCATCATCTTCATCCTGTTATTTACCTGCACCTGCATTTACTTGCAATCTCTTTCAGAGTGCGTCTGCAACTTCCTGGGAACGGATCGCGGCCAGTGCTCCTCCAGAGACGAGTGTCTGTGCGACAAAACAAGTGGCCAATGTCAGTGCTTGCCTAATGTCAAAGGTCAGAGCTGTGACCGCTGCAGTCCCCACTTCTGGAACCTGGCGAGCGGGAAGGGCTGCGCTGCCTGCAACTGTGACCCCCACAACTCTTTCAGCTTAAACTGTAATGAGGTGAGGTCTTATCCATTACTTCTAATGCCTAAAGTAAAACATTAAAGTGAGATTATATTACCAAAACTAAAATTTCAGTCACTACTCTGTCACATAAAACAAAAACATTTGAAAGCATTCCGAAGTATTCCATGTATGTAAAATAATTTATTTTCACTGCAGAGGGCAGGGGAAGCTTTCTTATCTTTTTTCATCGGCAAAGGCAAATGTAATCATTGCCAGACAGCAGACGCTCTCTGCCTGTGTCTTGATTCTGCTCCCTCCTCCTTTTCCCTGCTGAATAGACACATCGCCCTGGCAATAGCTCAGTCACTTCAGCAGAAAAGGAGGGGTCAGAGAGAAGACACAGACAGATTCTTGCTGGCAATGTTTACATATGCCGATTACCCAGAGAGATGTACTGCTCTCTGCAGTGAAAGTAAAAGTTTTTACACACAGAATGCTTACAAATGTTCTTTTATGTACCTACGAGTAGTAACTGAAATTTTAGTTTTGGGAGTATAATCCCACTTTCAAGAGGATCTCTGGCTACACAAATAGAATTGACTGTAGCGGGATAGTGTGAGACCTCTCCAGTGGCCACTAATCCTCCTTTTCTGCAATGTAAACTTTGCTGTAACGATTGGTTTCAGCACGCAGAGAGAATCTGATTATTGGTGATCTGCAGTGTCACCAAGAATGCAGATATATTCCTGATTATTGATGATTTGCAGAATCACCGATAATACAGATATATTGCTAACCTCTGGACACCTTTTGATATGTGAGTGTTTGGTGCAACAGTAGTACTTTGAGTAATGCACCTGCTGAGCAGGTGATAATAGACAGTAAAGAGACACTGCTCGGAGAGCACAGGAACCTTCCAGCAGCCTGAGACTCCTCAAGGGGTGGAGTCAGGCTGAAGATAGGGAAGGCCAGAGAGTGAGTGACACCTGAAGGTGGATGTCACTATCTGGTCTGGAGACTATCTCTTAATAGGAGAGATAGCTCTCGAGGTCGGGCTCGCCAGGTCGGCAACACACTGACAGATGAGTACAAAGACAGAAGGCTGATTCGGTATCCAAGGCAAGCAGGGTCTGGCAACGGAATATCAGATATGCGAGGTACCGAATCAGAAGACAGAGGAGTAGTCAGAAAAGCAATAAGTCATAACAGATATCAAACAATGCCTAGTCTGGGTGCGAGGTCCGTGGTCTCAGCACCCTGGAGCTAGTCTGAAGAATAACACAGATGATAATAAAGTTCCCTAGTCTGGGTGCGTGGTCCGTGGTCTCAGCACCCTGGAACTAGTCTGAATATAACACAAATGAAAGTACAGTTCCCTAAGCTGGGTGTGAGGTCCTTGGTCTCTAGACCCTGGAACTAGTCTGAGCATAAACAGAATAACAGTTCAAGTAATCTGGCTAAGTGTGAATTCCCAGGTCCACCTGGTTCAAACACACTGTAGGATCTGACTGAGGTCTGAGTGCTTCCACGTAGTGATCGCAACGGCAGACAACTTGCAACTGGCCAGCAGAAACAATATATGGAGTAGTGCTCTCCAGCACCACCCCTAATTGCTCAACCAATAGTATCCTGCTCAGGAGTCAGCTGATCGGCGTGGTCAGCTGACTCTCCCTGCCTAGTATAAGAATTCTGCCTCTCAGCGCGTGCGCGTGTATTCCTAAGCCTGTGTGCACTAACAGACCCAGCCACACCAGACACACGCTGCCGCGTGCAAACCGCCACGCTGGACGCGGAACCAGCCGCCTGACTGTTGTTGCGTGCGGCGGCTTTTCCGCGTTCTGCCCTGCCACTAGACACCCGCTTCCGCGTGCAAACCGCCGCGCTGGATGCGGAATCAGCCGCCTGCTCAGTAGCACACGTGGCGGCTTTTCCGCGATCTCTCACACTTGCTCCTATACTTTGTCCATCACCACTAAGGTCTGGTTCACACTGGGGCGCTTTTCAACGCTTTGCGGATCACCGGCGACTACTAATGTATCCCTGTGGGATCATTCTCACTGCAACATTTGCAAATTGCATAAATCGCAACCGTGCTGCATGCAGCATTTCAGGGGTTATTGCTGATGTCATTCTCATCCTATTGAACGGGATACATAAATGCAAATCGTGGTCATTTTGTGATGCAAATTCGTGATCAGGATTCGCGATTTGCATTCTGAGTGTGAACCAGCCCCTCCAGTCACTGGAACTATACAGGAAAGGAAAAATTACCCATAAGCCCTCGCTAGTTTCCTTTACTGCTCCATGGCTGCTATTACCGTAAGCGGCAGAACGCGGTGGCCATTTTGGAAGGGAAGTCGGTGGATTTTCATTAATGACATCCTGTGGAGCAGAGTAATGAGGAGGGCAGGGGAACCATCAGGGCACTTAGCAGAAAGGTCAGGACGAGGTTTATGCCCTACTGGTCTGGAGATTTTCTTTGTCTGTTGTTCAGAGCTTTGAAGCGCACTTGACAAAAGACAAGACAAATAACATTTATATTGCGCTTTTCTCCTGGCGGACTCAAAGCGCCAGAGCTGCAGCCACTAGGACGCGCTCTATTGGCAGTAGCAGTGTTAGGGAGACTTTCCCAAGGTCTCCTACTGAATAGGTGCTGACTTACTGAACAGGTAGAGCCGAGATTCGAACCCAGGTCTCCTGCGTCAGAGGCAGAGCCCTTAACCATTACACCATCCAGCCACTTGGCTTGATTTATACATATAGGGTCATTAGTCATCCTGCAAAACTTTGCCAGGTCATGCTAGACTAACGTGTATCTGAGCCTGAGCTCGGGTACAATATCATATACTTACCTAAGAAGAGGAAAGCATCTTAATGAGGCTTCCCTCGCTGTTCTCCGGTCCTGTCTCAGACCCTCCAAAGATTACCAGCAAGGGCTCGTCTGTAATCTGATCGCGGCTGCTTTCCTCTTAAAGCACAATAGTGGCCATACTGCACTTGCGCAAGTACAGCCACACCTGCGCAGCAAGCCAGACGTGGTCGTGCACGAACGGCTCTGGGCTGCTGCGCAGGTGCGGCCATGCTTGTGCCAGGAAAGGAGCAAACCCCGATCAGCTGGAGGATTTGCGAGCGGCAACGGGGGAAGCCTCATTAGGATCCAGAGGCTTCCCTCTCCTTATGTAAGAACAGTGTGTGTTTCTGAACCTGAGCTTCGGCTTGGGTTCTCTTTAAGGGCAGCGGAAAGTTGCAGCTGTGTGCATGAACTAGCATTAATTTGAAGGACCACAATCACGCAAAATTGTAAAACTGAAAATACATGTGTGCATCAGTGATTCCTGCTGTGGTTGGTTTTAACCCTTGTCTCATAACAACTGATGATTTTTAACCACTTAATCCTAAATCCTATCTGGACGGATACATCCGTCCAGACAGGCTACACTGCTGCCGCTGCCTGGTGCGCGCCTCCTTCCGTTAGCCCAGAGAACAATGAATGGGAACAAAGTTCCCATTCATTCATCTAAGTCCCCATATGAAAGACCGACACCGTCAACAAGACGACTCCATCTTTCACAAATACCCTTCTACCATCCACTCATTACTTCCGCTTTGCGGAGGAACTTTCCGCATGCAGAAGTGAGCTGCGAGGGCATCTTGTGGCCAAATAGTAAAATTACATCTGGAAATAAAAATTTCCATTTAATGACATTTTTTTACTTTTACAATTAGCCCCTTATCTCCCACACTCCCTGATTGGTACACATAATTTATTTTGTAAAAATAAATACATAAAAAATATACAATAAAAAATTACATAAATAGTTAGAGAAAACAAAAAACAATGCTGCGCCACCAAATAAATTAAAGTCTGTAAAAAAGAGAGTGCGCTGTGTCCAATTCTCTTGAAATATTCTGTATAAAATGTAATCTTGCTTCAATGCGGCGTGGCATGGAGGCAATCAGCCTGTGGCACTGCTCAGGTGTTATGGAGGCCCAGGATGCTTCGATAGGGGCTAATTTTTTGAGAAGGACCTGTAGTGTGAAAGAAATCTTATGTATTAAAAAAGTCCTCAATGTAATAATCTTTCCTGAATATTTTATTTTTCAGTTTACTGGAAAGTGTCAGTGCAGACCTGGATTTGGGGGATCTATGTGTACGGAATGCCAGGAAAATTACTGGGGCAACCCCAGTGTTCAGTGCAGAGGTAAGTGACTCATTACTTTTCCAAACACTTTGAGGTAAATTTAGTAACAGTCGGTGTGTGACTCCAGGACTTGCGGTGCACTTGTGTGGGTCGAGTCAGTGGAGTAGCAATAAGGGTTGCAGAGGTGTCGACCGCACTGGGGCCCTTGGGCCAGAGGGGCCTCATAGTGCTTTCCCTCAACTGCAGAATTAGCTCATTATTAGTCCTGTGCTTGTATGCTGATGACTTCTATAGATGCTTTGAATGATAATAATCATTAACAAGCTGTCAAAACGAGTTGTGGTGCGCCGTATGAATTTATGCTTGGCGAGACCTGTGTGAAACTCGCACCGGAGCCCATAGCTCCTTAGCCACGCCACTGGGTAGAGTAGAAGGCGTGGTCATTAGTACTGATGACGTTGATCCGGAAGGTACTCTAGATCAATGTGACGGCAAGAAAAAAAAGGGGCGCCCAATCTGGTGTAGTATTTCCGGGTGTGGTGGTGTGTGTTTGTGTGTGTGTGTAGGGGAAAGGAAAGGAAGGGGGAGGGGGTAAATAAGAGTCTAGTGATTTAATACTCACAATTCGCAACACTGAGAAGCATACACAACATGGAGAAGAGCTTGGATCTCACGATCCAGACACTGGATGGAACCGTTGAAGATGAGGAGGGTGGAGTACAGCCGGACCAAGAAGCAGAGGCAGCCGCTAGTTGGGTCACAGTTAGAAGGGGTAGGGGAAAAAGTGGCAGGGAGGCTAGTCCCGAGTTGTCCCTCACTAATAAGTATGCTTGTTTGCGTAATATTGGGGAGGATGATTCAGGAGTAGCAATGCTGCAGCAGGATGTGCTCCTTAGCAACCAAGGGGCAGACTGCTGTAACGAGAAAGGGAATAGGAGTGCAGCTAAGGCTAGACAGGTACTGGTGGTAGGGGATTCAATTATTAGGCGCACAGATAGGGTAATCTGTCGAAGAAACGGCGAATGCCGTACAGTCTGTTGCCTCCCGGGTGCTCGGGTTCGGCATGTAGCGGAAAGAATTGACAGATTACTGGGTGGGGCTGGGGAAGACCCGGCTGTCATGGTACACATTGGCACCAATGACAAAGTTAGTGGGAGATGGAAGGTCCTCAAAAATGATTTTCAGGTACTTGGAGATAAACTTAAAGCAAGGACCTCCAAGGTGGTGTTTTCTGAAATACTGCCAGTGCCACGTGCTACATCTGAGAGACAGAGGGAGCTTAGGGAGTTAAATAAGTGGCTGAGAAATTGGTGTAGGAAGGAAGGGTTTGGGTTCCTGGAGAACTGGGCAGACTTTGCAGTCGGCTACAGGTTCTACAGCAGGGATGGGCTGCACCTTAATGGGGAGGGTGCAGCTGCATTGGGGGAGAAGATGGCTAAACGGTTGGAGGAGATTTTAAACTAGGATCTGGGGGGAGGCGGGAGGATAAAGTCTCAATACATAGACAAGATGAGGTAAAAAGACAGTGGGAACCTATCATTATGGAGGGTGGAGAGGGGGGTGGGGACAGTGTAAAGATTAAGGAGGTTGGTAAAAATTCAAGTAGCCAATTTCATGTAAACAAAATTGGTAAATGTGGTGGTAAAAATATAAAGTGCATGGTAACCAATGCTCGGAGCCTTGCAAATAAAATAGACGAACTAGAGTTCATTCTGAATGACAAAGGCTATGACATTGTGGGAATAACCGAGACATGGATGGATGAAAGCCATGACTGGATAGCTAATTTAAAAGGATACAATGTGTTTAGGAGGGATAGAACAGGGAAAAAAGGTGGAGGGGTTTGTCTCTTTGTTAAGAATTCTCTTACAGCTGTCCTCAACGATGCGATGGAGGAAGATTGCGAAGATGTGGAGTCCGTTTGGGTAAATATTCATGGTGGAAATAAAAGTTGCCAATTGCTTATTGGGGTATGCTACAGGCCACCTCTTATTAATGAAGCTGCAGAACTGCGATTACTACAGCAGATTGAAAAAGCTGCCGGTAAAAATGAGGTCATAATTATGGGCGACTTCAACTTTCCAGACATTGACTGGAGTATTGAGGCTACCCATTCTGGTAAAAGCAGCAGATTTCTGGCAGCACTACAGGACAATTACTTGACTCAAATGGTAACTGAACCAACTAGGGGGAATGCGTTACTGGATCTGATCATTTCTAATAGACCAGATAATGTATCAAATGTGCAGGTTCAAGAACATTTGGGAAATAGTGATCACAACATGATAACGTTTGAGCTGGTGACTGATAGGCCACGGGGCAGCGGGACCACTAAAACTATGAACTTTAGAAAAGCAAAGTTCACTCAAATTAGGCAGGCACTAAGTTTGGTGAACTGGGATAATGTACTACAAGGGGAAGATACTGAAGGGAAATGGCAAGCTTTTAAACTTATACTCAATCAATACTGTAGTATGTATATCCCATATGGAAACAAAATGTCTAGGAATAAAAAAAGGCCTCTATGGATGAATAGAAAGGTTAAAGATAAAATGAAGAGGAAAAAGAATGCCTATAAGGTCTTAAAACAGGAGGGGACAGAGGCTGCACTAAGCAATTATAAGGAGTGC
Source organism: Hyperolius riggenbachi (assembly GCF_040937935.1). Lineage (NCBI taxonomy): Eukaryota > Metazoa > Chordata > Amphibia > Anura > Hyperoliidae > Hyperolius > Hyperolius riggenbachi. Next base: position 45,094,864 of record NC_090654.1, read on the forward strand.
AATAAAAATTGTAAAAAAGAAATTAGGCAGGCAAAGATTGAAGCTGAAAAACAAATCGCTAAGGATATCAAATCTAACCCAAAAAAGTTTTACAAGTACATTAACTCTAAAAAAAGAAAGGTTGACTGTATAGGACTCCTAAAGGATGAGGATGGGAACTCAATGGTGGATGACCAAGGTAAGGCAGAGTTATTAAATGCTTTCTTTGCTTCTGTCTTCACAAAAGAAACAGCACTGTTGCAAACTACAGAGGCGGAAGAGTCTCAATCTTCTAACTGTAATATTAAATACTTAACGCAGGAAGAAGTGAAGGCAAGACTAAATAAATTAAAAATAGACAAGGCACCTGGCCCGGATGGCATGCATCCTCGGGTCCTAAGGGAATTAAGTTCAGTTATAGATAAACCCCTTTATCTTATCTTTTGTGACTCTCTTGCAACTGGCAGAGTCCCAGTGGATTGGCGTACAGCCCACGTTTTCCCATTATTTAAGAAGGGCAAAAAATCTGATCCAGGAAATTATAGACCTGTAAGTTTAACATCAGTTGTATGCAAACTATTTGAGGGGTTACTAAGAGATACTATACATGACTTCATAGTAGAAAATAATCTTATTTCTCAGCATCAACATGGGTTTACTAAAGACAGGTCCTGTTTGACTAACATGCTCAGCTTTTATGAGGTAGTGAATGCTAATATGGATATTGGGAATGCTGTAGATGTGATATACTTGGACTTTGCAAAGGCCTTCGACACTGTTCCCCACAAAAGTCTGGTGCAAAAGTTGAGGATGCAAGGACTGGGGAAGAGTCTGTGTTCATGGATAGGGAACTGGCTAATGGACAGAAAACAAAGAGTTGTGGTCAATGGATCATACTCAAAATGGGAGACTGTTAGCAGTGGGGTCCCACAGGGGTCTGTTCTGGGTCCAGTGCTCTTCAATTTATTTATCAATGACCTAGTAGATGCAGTAGTGAGCAATGTTGCTATTTTTGCAGATGATACAAAATTGTGCAGAATCATTAACTCTCAGGAAGATAGTGTCATATTGCAACAGGATCTGGATAGGATGGCTATATGGGCACATACATGGCAGATGAAATTCAATGTTGACAAATGTAAGGTCATGCATTTTGGACGTACTAATGGTCTAGCACCATACAAAATAAATGGGATACAGTTGGGGACATCAAACTTGGAGAAGGACTTAGGAGTACTCATTGACAACAAGTTAAATAATCGTACTCAATGCCAAGCAGCTGCAGCTAAAGCTAACAAAATTTTGGGATGCATTAAAAGGGAAATCAAAACTCGAGATGCTAGCATAATATTGCCCCTGTTTAACTCTCTAGTAAGGCCACATCTGGAATATGGAATTCAGTTCTGGGCACCACATTACAAAAAAGATATTGCAGTTTTAGAGCAGGTGCAGAGACGAGCAACAAAATTGATATGTGGGATGGAAGGTCTCACTTATCGAGAAAGGTTAGATAAACTGGGTTTATTTAGTCTAGAGAAAAGACGCCTTAGAGGGGATCTAATTAACATGTATAAATACATCAGAGGGCAATATAATACCTTGGCGGATGAGCTTTTTGTCCCTAGGCCTTCTCAAAGGACTAGAGGACATGATCTGCGCATGGAGGAAAAATGTTTTAGCCATTTATTTAGGAAAGGGTTCTTTACAGTAAGAGTGATTAAGATGTGGAATGCATTGCCACAGGAAGTCGTTATGGCAAACTCTATACCTGCATTTAAAGGGGGCTTAGATGCTTTCCTTGCGTTGAAAGACATCCATGGCTACAATTACTAGGTAATGCCTAATGATGTTGATCCAGGGATTTTATCTGATTGCCATCTGGAGTCGGGAAGGAATTTTTCCCTTTAGGGGCTAATTGGACCATGCCTTGTAAGGGTTTTTTCGCCTTCCTCTGGATCAACAGGGATATGTGAGGGAGCAGGCTGGTGTTGTACTTTATACTGGTTGAACTCGATGGACGTATGTCTTTTTTCAACCAAAATAACTATGTAACTATGTAATTCAGGGTTGCATCCAGGGCAGCCACAATATGCGCATGTAAAGAAGTACAGTCCCCACTCTGCCTTTGGAGGTCAGAGGTGGCCGCTCTCAAAAAGGTGATGGCTTATGCGCAAGTATGAACATAAAAAAATCTAAAAACCCTCCAACCCCCCGGGGTGTCGACTACAACAAAACTTGCTAGAGGCGACTAAACTATATAAAACAAAAACAAAAAAGTCTAAAAAAATTGGCAAGTGTTGGTCTTACCTTAAAAAACACAAACACTCAAATGTAATTCAATAATTTGTTCAAAAAGCTTTTCAGACAGATACTGGGTCGTATGTAGTGATCGGACATGCTGGAAAATCCCGGGCCAACCTGCTCGAGTGGGTGTGCGGCGGTATCAACGTGTGATAATCACGAATGATGAACGCAATGGAAACCCCTGACTGCCCCCCCCCCCCCCCCCGTGCCTTGTGCACTGTGCAGTTATATTTTACATGACACGCCGCCTGCTAATGTCCACCATACTTCTGCATTCTGGCCCCAAGTGACTATCAACATGATGTGAGTCTCGCACACCACGTGCTATAAAGCCAGGAACCAGGTGGGGTCCAGAATGCAGAATCACGAGGACGGCACCAGCACGAACTGCAGCAGGTAAAGTGTAACTGCATGGGGCACCAGCGGGAACATAAAACAATAGGGGGACAACGGAGCTGTGTCACAGGACCGATTCCCACAAGATTTCAAGCTGAAATCGATTGTGAATCGTAATGGGGTTTATGGCGACCAACAGATATCTCTTTCCGATTCTAAGGGCTGGGGCACACCGAGCGTGTTTGCAGCCGCTTGCGTACGCTAGGGTAATGTATTACAATAGGGGTGTGCACACCACAGCGGGAAGAGTTTTGCAGGAACGCATACTCCCGGGGTGAGGCATTTTTTGGATTGCGGAGGCGTTTCTGCCTTAATGTTAAGTATAGGAAAAACGCAAACCGCTCTGAAAAACGGCAGATCACAGCGGTTTGCCAGGCGGTTTTGTTACAGAAGCTGTTCAGTTACTGTAACAATATATGAAATATGCTACACTGAAATCCGCAGCAGCAATCCGCAAAACGCTAGCAAAACGCCTCATAAAAAAAAAAGCGTTTAAAAATCTGCTAGCATTTTGCGGAACGTTTTGGTGTGCACCGGGCCTAAGAGAGATCTGTCTCTTGGTCGATTGGCTGCCAAAATTACTAGATGTATGGGCACCTTTATAGCCCGACAAGGTGGCTTCGGAAAGCAGATAAAATAGTCCACAAATTCTATAATTGTTTTAATAGTTGAATTATCTATCATCTAGGTTCTCAACGTGTGGTACGCGTACCCCAGGGGGTACTTCTGATGGTTCCAGCCAGGGGGTACTCAGGCTTGATATACTTAACCAAGAATAACAAATTTAGAGTTTTAGAAAATTATAAATCCTATATAAACAACACCAGATTGGTATTTTAGCTAATTAAAAGCAATAGTAAATGCTTGAAAATTGGTTAGTACCAATTATCAGGTACTACAATTAAATATATATTTGTCAAGGGGTATTTGTGATCATGTTTTCTATGCTAGGGGGTACTTGGTGAATACAGGGTTTTATAAGGAGCACATACCAATAAAATGTTGAGAAACACAGAGAATTATTGATTGTTCTAAGTGGCTGTTTCCTGATTGGCAGCTTGCGACTGTGACCGCCGTGGCATTCAGTCTCCGCAGTGCCATCGGGTCAGCGGTCACTGCACTTGTCGGATGGGAGTATCGGGTGTCCGCTGCGATCAGTGTGCACGAGGCTTCTCTGGACAGTTCCCCGACTGCCAGCCTTGCCACCAGTGCTTTGGAGACTGGGACCGCATCGTTCAGGACTTGGCCAGCCGCACCCGTGACTTGGTGCGCCGCGGCAAAGACATCCATCTGACCGGAGTGGCCGGTGCCTATAAGAAGAACTTCCAGGACATTGAGGAGAAACTTGCCAAAGCCCGCAAGATTGTCAAATCCCGCAGTGCCACCGTGGAGTCTGTGACCAATCTGATGAAAATCATGGATGACCTTCGGTTAGCAAATATTCATGGAGTTATATGCAAAGTATTTTTATTATTATTATTAATAATAATAAGGATTTATATAGCGCTGACATCTTCTGTAGCACTGTACAGAGTATATATATTGTGTTGTCACTTAAATGTCCCTCGGAGAGACTCTCAATCTAATCCCTACCATAGTCATATCTATGTCTATGTACTGTATGTATGTATCTTAGTTTAGGGCCAATTTTGTATTTATAGTGTAGTCGTGTATGTATAGTAGTCTAGGGCCAAGTTTAGGGGGAAGCCAATTACCTTATCTGTGTTTGTATTTGGGGATGTGGGAGGAAACTTGACTGCCCGGAGGAAACCCACACAGACACGGGAAGAACATACAAACTCCTTGCAAACTTATATTTTTTGTTGATTTCTTTGATTTTTGTTGCCGATTTTATCCTCACCCGCCTTATCCTTTTCAATGCCATATTACACTTGCTTTCTGTTTGTAGACTCTAATTTTCATTTAAAGGGAACCTAAGGGGAGAGACATATTTATTTCAATGCATATTGCCTGGCTGTCCTGCTGATCCTCTGCCTCCAATACTTTTAGCTTTAGATCCATGCAGCAGATCAGATGTCTCTGATAAATATATGACAAGATTAGCTGCATGCTTGTTTCAGGTGTGTGATTCAGACACTACTGACCTTAAATATCAGCAGGGCTGCCAGGCAAATGGTATTGTTTAAAAGGTAGTAAATATGGCAGTCTCCATGTGTCACTCACCTTGGGTTCCCTTTAAACCCCATTTTAAATAATGGATTGCATTCTGCGCTAGTCATAGTATGGAAAGACTTAAGACTCAGATGCATTTATTTTGGTCCAACCACTATCTGCTGCCATTTCCCGGCCTCTAGTCACATGACCAATGCGAGTCATGTGATCAGGAGCCAGAGGATGGCAGCAGAGAGTTTGTGGCTGTGAAGCATGGAGGAGTCCCACAGCTCTGGAGCAGGTAAGTATTTTGCCCCGTCCCTGCACTAGTCTGCATTGCGGGAGGAGGTGGCAGGAGATGTTTTTGTGTATATAGGTTGAGGGGCCTATGAACTCGGGGAGGAGGGGGCATGCTGTATTTTTTGCAGGGGCCCACATACATTCTAATTATCTAGTTATGCCCCTGAGTGGTTTGGCCATTATGTGTGAGGTGTGCAAGGATTTTTGTTTTAGGTAAGACTTTATGTAGTTTCAAGACTCTTTTTGGACATTTTGCTGTAACAAAACAAGATTCTCTTCCTGGCTTGTTACTCTCCAAGATGTACTCTACACTACTGCTGATGTTGCAATGTTCGGTAAGCCAGCACCTATTCAGTAAGGAGATCTTGGGCAAGACTCCCTAACACTGCTACTGCCTACAGAGCACGCCCTAGTGGCTGCAGCTCTGGCGCTTTGGGTCCTCCAGGAAAAAAGCGCAATATAAATGTTCTGTCTGATGTATCATCAGAGTTTAATCTAGTGATTAACTGGAAGCACTTTTTTTTTTAATTAGGAATAGAATCAATGAGTCCACAGAGGCCTTGACCCAGCTGGAGACAGAGCTCACCAACGTTCAAGATGAGAACTTTGATGCCAACCACGACCTCGCTGAGCTGGAGAGAGAAGCTCGCAGCTTGAACATGACGGCCAAGGAGAGGGCTCATCAGCTGGACGTCCTGAAGAACTCCAACTTTCTAGGTATGGACAGTCCTTCTACCTCGTTAAATAATAAGGTTTTAGAATTGCCAGAAGTCTATCTAATGGTGCCCATACATGGTACAAATTTTTCATCCAATCTTACCATTTCTATGTAGTATAAGGGTAAATTAAGTGAATATACTGAAAGGATAAATTAGGCAGTTCCCTTATATTACATAGAAATGTTAATATTGGATGAAAAAATTTGTACCATGTATGGCCACCATAAAGGTGGCCACATACGATACACTTAAATGATCCGATTTTATGGCAATTCAATAAACGATCGGATCTCCCGAAAAAATCAAAAGCTTTTTTTTTTTTCAATCGACTGAAAAATCTGATCGGATTTCCCGTTTTCTTTGGTTTTTATCGATCCGGAATGCCAGATATTTTTCTTCAATCTTTCTAAAGATTGTATGGGGTGTGTTAGATTGTCAACTAATATACCGTACACACCCTAGCAATTATGTCAGAGTTTCCAATCATTTTTGTCACAATTGGGGAAAAATTTTACATAAGTGTGTGGTACATTGGTCAGAAAAATGTATTGCAATTCTTAAATTGAACAGATATTTAAAAAATTGTATTTGTATGTAAAGCTTTGTGAATCATGCGCATTGAGTCAGACAGAACTATACGTTGTTATCTGCGTATTACAATACATTTCCCAAATGCCCAGAGATATTATTTGTTCAAGAAAGCCCCCCTTTCTCTCTTGTTTTTTACAGGTGCGTACGACAGCATCCACCAGTCCTACACTCAGTCTAAACAGGCTGAACAGCTGGCTAATGCTTCAGCAATTAACGTCCCCAGTCCTGTCAGTGACTCCGCTAAGACCCGCCAGAAAACTGACCAGCTCGTGGCACGAAACCGAGATGACTTCAACCGTAAGAACGCGGCAAACCGCAGGGCGCTCAACGATCTGACCGTTAAAACAAGCACATTGGACCTGAAGAATATTAATGAAAAGGTTTGTTTGAAATGCTTCATTGCTGTCCAGGTGCCAATTTGTGCACTTACCAAACTCCTGGCAATCCCTCAGCTGGTCTTCTCAGCTGGATCTTAATCTGCTCCCTTCTAAGATTCTTCTGGATTTAGTATTTCTTCTACTGCAATTTTGTAACCGTTCAAAACATGAGAATCTTTAGAAGCCGTCATGCCTGTACAAATTGAAATTAGTACTGCTCATGGAAATTCGTATCTACAATTATCTCTGAACTTTTCAGTAAACTAAGTCCACCTAAAGGGTTCCTGAGAAAAAGAGGTCATCCCCAAATGCTATTGGCAAGTTGTACAGGGTGGGCCATTTATATGGATACACCTTAATAAAATGAGAATGGTTGGTGATATTAACTTCCTGTTTGTGGCACATTAGTATATGTGAGGGGGAAAACTTTTCAAGATGGGTGGTGACCATGGCGGCCATTTTGAAGTCGGCCATTTTGAATCCAACTTTTGTCTTTTCAATAGGATGAGGGTCATGTGACACATCAAACTTATTAGGAATTTCACAAGAAAAACAATGGTGTGCTTTGTTTTAACATAACTTTATTCTTTCATGAGTTATTTACAAGTTTCTGACCACTTATACAATGTGTTCAATTTGCTGCCCATTGTGTTGCATTGTCAATGCAACCCTCTTCTCCCACTCTTCACACATAGATAGTAACACCGCAGGAGAAATGCTAGCACAGGCTTCCAGTATCCGTAGTTCCAGGTGCTGCACATCTCGTATCTTCACAGCATAGATAATTGCTTTCCGATGACCCCAAAGATAAAAGTCTAAGGTGGTCAGATCGGGAGACCTTGGGGGCCATTCAACTGGCACACAATGACCAATCCACTTTCCAGGAAACTGTTCATCTAAGAATGCTCGGACCTGACACCCATAATGTGGTGGTGCACCATCTTGCTGGGAAACTCAGGAAACGTGCCAGCTTCAGTGCATAAAGAGGGAAACACATCATCATGTAGCAATTTCGCATATCCAGTGGCCTTGAGGTTTCTATTGATGAAGATTGGCCCCACTATCTTTGTACCCCATATACCACACCATTGTTTTTACAATAGGAAGAGGGTATGAGATGTGCAGCACCTGAAACTACGGATACTGGAAGCCTGTGCTAGCATTTCTCCTGCGGTGTTGCTATCAGTGTGTGAAGAGTGGGAGAAGAGGGTTGCATTGAGAATCTAACACAATGGGAAGCACATGGCCGACTTCAAAATGGCCGCCATGCTGACCACCCATCTTGAAAAGTTTCCCCTCTCACATACTGTATACTAATGTGCCACAAACAGGAAGTTAATATCACCAACCATTCCCATTTTATTAAGGTGTATCCATATAAATGGCCCACCCTGTAGTACTCTGACAACCTGTGGGCTTGTGGTAGATTACTGCAGCAGGCTGGCTCAGGAATGGGTCTAGTCTTGTGCTTTTGTAGAAAAGGAGCAGTCTCTAACGATACCATATTTTAGTAATTTGTCGGCAATTTTTAGCAGCCCCTTGTAAATCAAACACAGTCTTTGGCATATTCCCTGAACATGTATCTCTCCATGACATGACTATGGAGAAGTCTCTTCCAGGAAATGTAGGTTTTATGAGGTTACAGGTACAGATCATGCACGTCGATTTGGATTGTAGATACAAGCAGGTTTAAAGTTTGTTGTAAGCTGCAGATACAGATCAGGTCTACTGAAACAAACCCATATAGGTCTTTCCTACGGCGACATTATACAATGTACGAGCGTTCCTTGATCCATCTTCTATCGTGGGAACACACAACGGGATCTGATTCACCACGATGGTCGGGGTCGCCACGTGTCACAAGAGAATTAAGCAAATATACGCACGGTGCCAAATAGCGGAAAAGATTGTTAGACACAGAAAAAGTCAGGCATCACAGGAAAATAAGGATGAAGAAAAATGCATCATGGGAGCACCTTAAAGAGACACTGAAGCGAAAAAAAATATATGATATAATGAATTGGTTGTGTACTATGAATAATTACTAGAAGATTAGCAGCAAAGAAAATATTCTCATATTTTTATTTTCCGGTATATAGTGTGTTTTCTAACATTGCATCATTCTCTAATATGTGCAGATTACACAACACTGCATTCAAAATGATTCTTTCAGAGCAGTCTGTGAACTAATGACCTCTCCTCTGGCAGATAAAAAGAAAACTGTTCACTTAGAGTTGAGATAATACAAAAGTCAGAAGACAGCCCTCTGCACGACTTTTTTGCATAGAGATAACAACTGGAGTTTCTTAACTCTTCCTGTACTGGAAACAATTAGACTGATGTATCTGATCTTAATGTTTTATTTCTTAGCTGTGCTACACATACAAATCATAATATCATAATTTTTTTTTCGCTTCAGTGTCTCTTTAAGTCTTGCTTACATAGAAATGGTACAACAAAAGGTCACAAGAATATGCACATACCCACCCACATTTTATGCCTCCTAGCCTGTCTTACATACCATCCATAACTTTAACCATCAACAACATACTATGCCCACCCACCTATCTTCCAGTTCCCAGACATTGATAAGGACCCATGTGAAATTCACCTTTTCTCCTTATCTCCTAGGAGATCATTTTTAATCTCCTCTATCTCTTCAGCACTCTGCAATTGAACTATCTGTTCAGCACTCTGCAATTGAAAAGGTACCAAAACATAGATGAAAAAGTACTGTTAAAACTATTCTGAGTATTTCCTTGCTTGCTTGTGGCTTGAAATCTATATTATTGCAAGTTGTTAAATATATCACCTAGGAGAAAACTTAGGAGAAAAATGCATAGCCAGAAGCAGCTGTCTGTAAGTTGCACAGTGAGCCTGGATTTGCTTAATGGACACCTGCTGGAAAGAACATGCAAATTCACAGTCGGTATGAAGCAGGTTTTCTCAACCAGGGAACCTCAGGGTTCCTTGAGTACTCTGCAGGGGTTCCTTGGCATTCCCCCCCCCCCCCCCCCCAAATCGTAGGGGAAATATGATACAGTGTTTCTCAACATTTTATTGGTATGTACCCCCTTTAAAACCCTGTACTCACCAAGTACCCCCTGCCATAGTAAACATTATCTCAAGTACCCCTTGACAAATATATATTTAATCATAGTACATAATGATTGGATCTAAACAATTTCCAAGCATTTACTATTGCTTTTAACTAGCTACAATACTAATTTTGTGTTGTTTATATAGGATTTATCATTTTCTAAAGCTCTAAATTTGTTATACTTGGTTAATTATGTCAAGTCTGAGTACCCCCTGGAACCATCAGAAATACCCCCTGGGGTATGCGCACCACATGTGGAGAACCTGGAGCACACTAAAATAGGGGATAGTGTAAAAAGGAGCACTAAATTTGGGGTCACAATAATTATAAGCACATTAATAAAAAGCACTAGAATAAGGAGACATTGTAATGGGGGGGAGGGGGGGTAGTGAAATAAACAGCCACGCCTAATTTTAAAGTCCATGCCTCCTGCAAAATAAATGCAGGGGTTTCTCGAGATCCAAAAAATATTTCCAGGGGTTCCTTGAGATCCAAGAATTATCTGCAGGGTTCCTTCAGGTTAAAAAGGTTGAGAAAGGCTGTTTGAAGAGTAGAGGGCTGCAGATTACTTTTGGATAACTTGGTGGTTCTGGTTTTACATTAATGTAACAGTTACCATGTGTCTCTGATAGTAGAAGTCCTTTACAAATGATGCAATAAGCCCAGTGATGGACTCTATATCCTGCAGGTCTGCGGAGCTCCTGGAGATGTTCCATGTTTGGAAAGTCCCTGTGGGGGTGCCGGATGCAGAGATGATGAAGGGAAGAGGCACTGTGGAGGTCTGAACTGTAATGGTGCTGTGGCAACTGCTGACAACGCACTGGACCGCGCCAAACATGCCGAGGAGGAGCTGCAGAAAGCTCTGGGAGAAGTGGATGTCCTGTTCCAAAAGGTATGAAACCTGCTGAGAACACTTTGACATCATATCTGCTTAGGAAATAACAGTGGTGACCATTCATAACCCTTTCAGCACCGGACGGTTCTGGCCCCTTAGTGACCCAGACCCATCGTCTTACTATTTTTACATTTTGATCATCATAATGGGCTCACAGTCATCCCAGGGCATACAGAGCAGGGGCGTTACTAGAACTCACTGGGCCCCATAGCAAAGCCCCCCACCCCAACTACCTGTGGTCTACAGGTTCTCCCCCTCCACTTACACCTTCAGAGTGGAAGTTCTGGCTTAGATGGCGTAAACGTAAGAAGATGGAGTGCAGCATAAAACACATCGGAATGCAGGTGGGGGTAGGTGAGTTAACCCCCGCATACCTCGCTCTCACCTCCCGCACACTGCAGGACATTCTCGATTTTTACAAGAATGTTCTCACTCATCCCTATTTAGGATCAAGTTGATGGAGAGGGGAGAGAATGACCAGGGAAGGGGATTGACAGGGAATACAATACAGTAACTGCAACAGCAAAACGCAGTCTGGGACAAGACACTCGAGGAGAGAAAGTAAAAATTTTCCACCTGCACAAAAAAAGCTTTCCTTGCCAGGTGACTTGGGTTTGTGAGTGTAATCAGTCTTCTTCATTCCTAATGAACTAGACCAGGGGTAGGGAACCTATCGCTCAGGAGCCAGATGTGGCTCTTTTGTTGGCTACATCTGGCTCAGACAAGTCAGTAGGGGGTGATTCACTAAGCTGTGTGGCAGCGCAAATACAATTTTCAAAGTAGTGCAAGCTACTGCTGTAGCATACACTACTAACTTATTTGCGCTGCCCCAAAATGAATGGCTGCTACAATTGTCCTACTCTGGACCCAGTCATGCCCAGTGACTTTGTAGAACAAGATCCCTGCAGTCTGATTGGCCCAATAGGTTGCCTGTCACTTGACAGGCAGCCTTTTGGACCAAAGTTCGGGGATCTCGTCCGACAAAGTGAATCAACCCCCAAGTCACCTAGCCAACAGTACAAGCTGTTAGTCGGTATTTCTCCTGTCTGGCTCTCAGGGATGTTGCTGAAACCCAAGAAAAGCTGCCTGGCAGATCAACTGTATACTCATCACCATGACAACAGGGACGTGAGCCCTACTGTCCCAGATTGAAAACTATTGTATGGCTCACAGAATTACATTTTAAAATATGTGGTGTTTATGGCTCTCTCAGACAAAAAGGTTCCTGACCCCTGAACTAGACCCCAAATACTAATCCTGGTGGGTGGCTCCTGGGATTTCTTTTGCGCTTTTTGGAGGTTTTCAACCACATATGTCTCTCAAGTAAGAGCCATTTTCTGTTTTCTGACAAGTTCCTTGTCTTGATGACACAGGTGGCAGAGGCCAAAGCAAAGGCAGACAAAGCCAAACAGCGGGCGCAGGCCACTCTCGATCGAGCCAGTGAGACGAAGGGAAGAGTGGAACAATCCAATAAAGAATTGCAGCAACTCATCCAGCAAATTAAAGACTTCCTGAACCGTAAGTGACTAGAATACGTATTTTATTAATGCCTAGCTGTCTTCATGTGTGAGGTGTGGTGGCCTAGAGGCAAAAACAGTAATCTCACTGAAGTGCTGTTCATTTCTTTTTTTTTTTTTTTTTTTTTTTTTTTTTTTTATACAGACTAAAAGTTTTAAATATATAACCTATTAAAAGACACCTGAATGGAGAGGAATTTGAAAGGTGCAAGTTAAAAAAATAAACACATTTTAATTGTCCCGCTGTTGAGATGATCCTTTGCTTTTAAGACTTTCTGATTCATCGACCCAGAACAGGTTTGCAAATCAGGTGGTCTGACTCCACTGGCTGCATACTTGTTGTAGTGACGGCCTTCAGACACTACAGAAGCCAAGGGGAAAGGACACATCCAGTGAACCTTCATGAGTTGGCATCTTCAACGTGGTTCAGTTTATCCAGAACGCCCCATTAGAAATCCATGCCATGCACTGATGAGGATCAACCAATCCGAAACAGTCTGTGTGCTGCATGCATGTTGTGTTATTGTGGCTCTGTAATATTAACCAGTTGACATATCATTGCATTCCAGCGGTTCTGGAGGTGTGTTTAGCTATCAGGGACAACAAAGGGCTGATTTGCATATTCAGCAGTGATGCATTGTGGGACACCTCAGAGCTCACTCCAACCTGAATAATCGCAAATACTTTCTGTTTTAAGAAGGCAAACTTCTGCTTTACATAAGGTACCAAAGTGATGCCTTTCTTTACTTATAGGCTACTTTCACAGTAGGACGTTGCGTTTGATGCAATATTAAGGTCGCACAACGCAGCTGTAACGCAACGCATATATAAAACGGCGCATGCTGAACATTTTAAAAAAGGAAAAAAAGAAAACATTACTGAGTATATGCAACACAACTAACGCAGCAGATTCACTGCTAAACGCACAGCATGCAGCACTTTTTTATAACGCTACACATTACACACTAACGCAACGTGTGCACTGTGAATGTCGCACACTCTGCGTTAAAGTATTTTATAACGTGCAACTTTAACGTCGCACTGTGAAAGAGCCCTTAAAGTACTCTTGCAGTGGTCTGGTAATATCTTTGCAAGTGTTTCTCTGGTTTATCCTCACAGAAGAACTTGAGGGGAACATGAAGCATAAATGATATGGAGGCTGCCATATTTATTTCCTTTTAATGCGGAACTGAGGTTAAAAAAAGTTTCACTTACCTGGGGCTTCTGCCAGCCCCTTGCAGACTTCCTGTCCCGCACCGGTCCTCCACGATCCTCTGTTCTCCCGCCACCAGCTAGTTTGGGTTTCGCCGTCGGGCCACTACGTCTGCGCAGCTCTGGCCACGCTATTGCGGACGGAAATGCAAACAAGGCTACACGTGGCTGGGCTGCGCAGGCGCAGTGGCCCATCGACTTACAAGTTGACCTAAGCAAAACTAGCTGTGGACGGGAGAACGGAGGATCATGGAGGACCGGCGTGGGACAGGAAGGCTGCAAGGGACTGGCAGAAGCCCCAGGTAAGTGAAACACTATGATTTTTATTCATTTTCAGTTCCGCTTTAAGCAATACCAGTTCCCTGACAGTCCTGCTGATCCTCTGCCTCTAATGCTTTTAGCCATAGACCCTGAACAAGAATGCAGCAGATCAGGTGTTTCTGATATTTTTGTCAAATCTGACAACTTAAGCTGCATACTTTTTTCTGGTGTGATTCTGAGACTACTGCAGCCAAATAAACCAGCAGGACAGCCAGGTAACTGGTAATGTTTGAAGGGGAATAAATATGGCAGCCTCCATATACTTTTCACTTCAGATTCCTTTTAAGTCAAGATAAAACAGCATTCTCAACCAAACTGCTCTAATGTTATCAGCCAGTTTATCCGAATGCTGGGTACACACAATGCAATTTCCTGCCCGATCTACAGGAATAGATCGATTATTTCCAACATGTCCAAACGGCTCTCGATCAATAAAGGGATCGATTTTGCACACTTATCATTAGAAAATCGGTTGCTTTATCGATCGGGTGCACTTTGGACATGTACACACGATGCAACTTCCTGTTCGATCACTTATCGATCGAGCAGGAAATTGTATCGTGTGTGTGCCCAGCATAAGGACAGTTTTAACCAGAAAGGCATGCTAGCATGTAGCACTATTCCTCTTCACGAAACAGGAACCCTCTTTACAGGTGCCCGGTATGTTTTTGTTTGGAAAGACATGACTGGGAGGTGAATGATGCAGGGATTCATGTCCATCTCACATATTCCTGGGTCATCCAGAAAGTAGCCGCCGCTTGCTTGTATCTGCCACACAAGGTATTCTGTGTAATGTAACTTGCTTCTGACAGGTTAACCTCTTTTCTCCCTGCACTGCTTGTCACATGACTGCAGAACGCCAGTAACTTTGTTCAGCAGCATTAAAATAACCCCCCCTCCCAAAAAAATTAATAATAAAAATCCTTCTTCCCATAGGCGAGTGGGATGCAACTACAACAAAGGGAGTGAAAACCTTGTAAAAATAAAGGAGGTGAATATGTGGAGAAATAATCAGAAGATACAATGTTTCTAAAATAAATAGTTTCCTTAATTGAAAACGGCTGTTGCTTTCCGGATGACCCTCGTATTTCCATGGCAACCCCAGCGCATGGGACACCAATCCACGGTTATACATATAAGCTTTTAATAAATCATGGCAGTGAATCTATTTGTAAATAAACTCTGTTCATCTCGTGAATTATAATAATAATAATGATGATGATGACATGATTGAGAGCCCTTTTACACTGCATTGCAAGTGTGCGTTGTGTTACCGTTTTATCAAGGAGTGATGCAAGTGAAAGTGGCCATTCACACTTATGGCGTTGCGTTGCAATCTGCAATGTCGATGCACAGCCTGCAACGCATTACCCCAAGCACCGTGTGTGACGCAAAGTGTCTGGGGTAATGGAAGTCTATGATCGACGCAGGTAATGGAAAGAATGGAGGGCAGTGCAGCGCGCATGCGCAGAGTCCGCAGACCGGCGGGAATCCCAGTAATGCACTTCCTGCCTAGCAGGAAGTACGTCACTGAGTGGGGTGGCAGCGATATGCATATAACCCTGTCGTTGCACTCTACTGCAGGGTCTTATGATTGTAGTTGTTTTGCATTGTGGTGGGGTGTGGCAGGAGCATTGCATCCCCACTGCAACGCAAAAAAACAAGTGTAAAACTGGCCTCCAGCTTGCCTGCAAATTTAAAGTAACTTGTATGCAACTCGGAACTGGGCCAATAATATTCACTTCCTGATTATTATGATTGGCCTAGCCAAGCTGCATACAATTTGTATTATTTGGCAATTGTTTGCATCTCATTCACTATCTCTAACCATCGACGGTGCAGAATTTGCAGTAAGCAAGATGGCCGCCCCAGGCGCAGAGACAATATTGATATGAGTGGAAGGGGAGGAAAAATGAGTTGCTTCAAGTTCTGCGTTCTTGAGATTTTGGAGCTATAGAGCAACTATTCTGTAACAATGTGCTCTTTATTTTGAGCAGAGGAAGGAGCCGACCCGGACAGCATCGAGAAGGTGGCGAGCAAAGTTCTAGATCTCTCCATCCCTGCAACGCCACAGCAGATCCAGCGCCTGGCAGAGGAGATCAAAGATAGAGTGAACGCTCTGTCCAACGTAGACTCCATTCTGGATCACACGGCTGAAGATGTACGAAAGGCTGAGCAGCTGCTACAGGAAGCAAAACGAGCCAAGTGAGTGACTCATACTTGTGGCTGTACAATGGCATTTCCTGGCCAGTAAAAGATCAAACACCCTGGTCTACATTTCTACCTTCAAAATACCTTCTTTCCCCCTTCTACTGTGTCTTCAGTACTGAATCTCTCATACATTCTCACTCTGCCATGTCATCCCTCTCAGCCACTGATTTGTAGAACAGGGAGACAGGCATGCATGAAAGAGAGGCACAAGGAAAAATAGGCGCCGGGTGAAGCCGATATAAGCCTAAATGATAAATACCAAAAATGATAACGAAAAAGTGTGTACAGTGGTATTGAGGATAATAAAACATTGGTAAATGTTGCCAATATTTTACTACAGTACAGCTTAACCTAACCCTACTCTCACAAAGAACCCTCCTCCCTCTGATGACTAACCTTTAAACACCCCCTTCCTGTCGCCTTACCCTTCCTGACACCTAACCCTAAGACCCCCCTTCCTGATGCCTTACCCTAAGACCCCCCCTTCCTGACACCTAACCCTAAGACCCCACTTCTTGATGCCTAACCCTAAAACCCGCCTTCCTGTTGCCTAACTCTAAAACCCCCCTTCCTAGCTTTATAATTTTCAGAACACGCCCGCTATTTATCAGATGCCCAAATTTGCTTTGGTCGCCCAATAGCCGATATTTGCATTAGCACCTATAGGGCGCCCAAATAGTCCATTAGCCGCAGGGAGGCAGATTTTTGCAATGGTCTGAAAAAGCTCATCTTAATGATTAAAAAGACTCTGAAGTCTTGTTTTTAACCTTATAGCCATGAAATTGACCTGCAAAGTTCCACAGGTCGCATCATTCTGCCTGTAGGGGCAGAGCTGTGCGCAGTAGCTCTGCCTCTACTCCAGTCAATCTCTGCTGATCTCCGCCTCTCCTTGCCCCTCTCTTCCTTCACTGAGAGGGGCGGGGAGAGGCGGAGATCGGTGGAGATATTTCTGGGTAAGAGGCAGAGCTACTGGGCAAAGCTCTGCCTCTACCAGGCAGCAAAATCTGCGACCTGCAATGTAGTGGAATTTTGCAGGTCAATTTCATGGATATAAACAACTGGTTCTGCCCCGGGAATGCGGCGATTCAGCTTAGAATTTAATGCGGAAGAAGGCTGAAGAAAAAAATAAGGTAAAAATCAAGACTTTAGATTCTCTTTAAAGCAATATTGAAGCCACTCTGCAAAAAAGGTAGATACGTAAGGAGAGGGATGCAAGTGCTTCTAAAGCCTTCAAGAGGACTATTGAAGGCGCATTCACTTTCATGGGGGTAAAGCGGGGGAACTAGAGCACAGAGAGAGAGGACCAGGAAGGCTCCATGGCATACAGAGCTTTCCCTCATTTTTTTGCAGGGTAGCTTCAGTATTGTTTTAAATACTTTTAAATGAGCTAAGGAAGTCAAATGGATTGGTGCATTGGAACATTTTAGGGGTATCCGAGAATTTGAAGGAAGTTCTTACACTATTTGCTGGGGAAGTTACCTTGGCTACCATGTGGATTTCAGATTGCTCCCTGGTGTCCAGGGGCCTGACATACTTCTGGGATTTCCCACTCAACAATAGCTTCTCATCACCAGATTTTCCAGAAGATACCACCTCCATGTGTGCCTCTTTTAAAGATGGCCCCTGGATTTCAGTATTGTGATTCTGGATTGTTTGGCAGTCATCCCTAAAATGTCAGTTGGTAGACTATTCAGGCAGGAGGTCACATAGTTTGGTATCCTTCTCCATATTTATTTGTGCACACACCAAGCAGGGCCAGGATGACTAAACACTAAGCCACATAGCCATTGAGCACACAGCAGGCACACGTGGAGTTTTTGGTGACCATGTGCTTTGTTGAGTTCTGCCTGCAAGATATTTTGATATCAAGATGGACTGCTTGATGCTAAATAGTTTTACCTTGTAGGACACAGTCAGAATTGCCTCGTAGTGCAATTGTGTCCTACCTTCCAATTGAGACCTAAGACCCAGGAAGTACTCCTGGGTCGCGGCTTAGCTTCCGATTGGAGGAAGCCAGCGGGAAGCGGCGGGGGGAGCCATGTAATTGAGGAGACACTAATTGACAAGCTGCAGGTAAGCGGAAGGCTAGCGACAAGCAGACTGTCGCTAGCCTAGCACTATTTTCAGGGGGGACAGCAGAGCCCAGGTGGGACTAGCAGCGGCAGCAGAAGGATACAGAGGCATGTCATTGTGCAAAGAACATGCCTCAGCCTCTGTGTCCTATTAGGATTTAACAAAATCCACCTCAGGTTCTCTTTAAAGAGGAACTGTCGCGAAAATCATAAAATATGAAACACATACACATGAGAGTAAAATGAGCCATACATTATTTCTCTCCCATGTTGCTGTCACTCACAGTAGGTAGTAGAAATCTGACATTACCGACAGGTTTTGGGCTAGTCCATCTCTCCATAGGGGATTCTCAGCATGGCTTTTAAGGTGCGTACACACGCGCTACTATAAGGAACGACGGGTCCATCTGCCCCTCCCGCTGGGTGGGCGTTCCAGCGACAGTAGAGCGTGTGTACAGTCTGTCTGCAGACTGATAACTGTTTCTGAACGATCCGCTCAGCGGATCTGCCCCTACCGCTGACTGGATTGTTCAGAAACAGTGTTATTAGTCTGCCGACAGACTGTACACATGCTCTACTGTCGCTGGAACGCCCACCCAGCGGGAGGGGCAGATGGACCCGTCGTTCCTTATAGTAGTGCGTGCGTACGCACCTTTATTCTTTATAATGACATTTCCTGACAAAGATTTATACAAAGGTGCTGACCAGCCTCCCTGATCTCTGTACACTATTTTGACTGTTGGACGGAGCAACTACCATTCACTAAGTGCTTTTAAAAATAAAGAAAACCCTGAGAACTCTACTATGAGAAGATGGGCTAGTCCAAAATCTGTCGGTAATGTCAGATTTCTACTTCTTATTGTAAATGCAGTGGATGACAGTAACATAGAAAAGTAATTTATGGCTTATTTTACTCTGGGAGAAATGTACTTCTTATTTGTATGTGTTTTAAATTTTAAGATTTTTGTGACAGTTCCTCTTTAAGCACTGCCATCCCCAGGCACCAGCACCACCGACTGATAGCTAAGGTAACCCTCACCCTGAGTAACCTCCGGGATCCAGAGCAAAGAACATAGGACCACCACAACACATGTGGGTTTTAGTAATAATACTCATATTTCATGTTTTGTTTTGTTTTTTGTAGGAACCGTGCTGAGAACGTGAAGAGCACAGCAGAGTCTGTGAAGAAAGCTTTAGAAGATGCCAAGAGAGCTCAAAATGCTGCCGAGGGTGCCATTGAAAGTGCTAACAATGACATCAGAGACACAGAGACCAAGCTGACAGCGGTGAGGCCCCCTCTGTGTACTTTATAGGACAGTCATAAATAAAGTCTCATTACACGTCCTCCACTCAGGGGCAAAGCCAGGATTTTCAAGGGGGGGATTCCTGAAAGCGGCATGTGGACGTGGCCAAAACATGATGTGCGTGGAGCCAAATACTAGCAGTTTCTAGGCTAAATTGCACCCAGGGCGAGGGCGTAAAATGTGCCCCAATGTGGAGACAGGTATAGGTGCCCACAGTATAGGTAGCCAGCCGAGTATAGGTAGCCCATATAGTTGCCCCCCAGTATAGGTTAGATAGGTATATGCCCCCCAGTATAGGTTAGATAGGTATATGCCCCCCAGGATAGATTAGATAGGTATATGCCCCCCAGTATAGGTTAGATAGGTATATGCCCCCCAGTATAGGTTAGATAGGTATATGTCCCCCAGTATAGGTTAGATAGGTATATGCCCCCCAGTATAGGTTAGATAGGTATATGCCCCAGTATAGATTAGCTAGGTATATGCCCCAGTATAGGTTAGATAGGTATATGCCCCAGTATAGATTAGCTAGGTATATGCCCCCCAGTATAGGTTAGATAGGTATATGCCCCCCAGTATAGGTTAGATAGGTATATGCCCCCCAGTATAGGTTAGATAGGTATATGCCCCCCAGTATAGGTTAGATAGGTATATGCCCCCCAGTATAGATTAGCTAGGTATATGCCCCAGTATAGGTTAGATAGGTATATGCCCCAGTATAGATTAGCTAGGTATATGCCCCAGTATACGTTAGATAGGTATATGCCCCAGTATAGATTAGCTAAGTATATGCCCCCCAGTATAGGTTAGATAGGTATATGCCCCCCAGTATAGGTTAGATAGGTATATGCCCCCCAGTATAGGTTAGATAGGTATATGCCCCCCAGTATAGGTTAGATAGGTATATGCCCCCCAGTATAGATTAGATAGGTATATGCCCCCAGTATAGATTAGATAGGTATATACCCCCCAGTATAGATTAGATAGGTATATGCCCCCCAGTATAGGTTAGATAGGTATATGCCCCAGTATAGGTTAGATAGGTATATGCCCCCCAGTATAGGTTAGATAGGTATATGCCCCAGTATAGGTTAGATAGGTATATGCCCCAGTATAGGTTAGATAGGTATATGCCCCCCAGTATAGGTTAGATAGGTATATGCCCCCCAGTATAGGTTAGATAGGTATATGCCCCCCAGTATAGGTTAGATAGGTATATGCCCCCCAGTATAGGTTAGATAGGTATATGCCCCCCAGTATAGATTAGATAGGTATATGTCCCCCAGTATAGGTTAGATAGGTATATGCCCCAGTATAGGTTAGCTAGGTATATGCCCCAGTATAGGTTAGATAGGTATATGCCCCAGTATAGATTAGCTAGGTGTATGCCCCCCAGTATAGATTAGATAGGTATATGCCCCCCAGTATAGGTTAGATAGGTATATGCCCCCCAGTATAGGTTAGATAGGTATATGCCCCAGTATAGATTAGCTAGGTATATGCCCCAGTATAGGTTAGATAGGTATATGCCCCAGTATAGATTAGCTAGGTATATGCCCCCCAGTATAGATTAGATAGGTATATGCCCCCCAGTATAGGTTAGATAGGTATATGCCCCCCAGTATAGGTTAGATAGGTATATGCCCCAGTATAGATTAGCTAGGTATATACCCCAGTATAGGTTAGATAGGTATATGCCCCAGTATAGATTAGCTAGGTATATGCCCTAGTATAGGTTAGATAGGTATATGCCCCAGTATAGATTAGCTAGGTATATGCCCCAGTATAGGTTAGATAGGTATATGCCCCAGTATAGGTTAGATAGGTATATGCCCCCCAGTATAGATTAGATAGGTATATGCCCCAGTATAGATTAGCTAGGTATATGCCCCAGTATAGGTTAGATAGGTATATGCCCCAGTATAGATTAGCTAGGTATATGCCCCCCAGTATAGATTAGATAGGTATATGCCCCCCAGTATAGGTTAGATAGGTATATGCCCCCCAGTATAGGTTAGATAGGTATATGCCCCAGTATAGATTAGCTAGGTATATACCCCAGTATAGGTTAGATAGGTATATGCCCCAGTATAGATTAGCTAGGTATATGCCCTAGTATAGGTTAGATAGGTATATGCCCCAGTATAGATTAGCTAGGTATATGCCTCAGTATAGGTTAGATAGGTATATGCCCCAGTATAGGTTAGCTAGGTATATGCCCCAGTATAGGTTAGATAGGTATATGCCCCAGTATAGGTTAGATAGGTAGGCGGGGGGGGGGGGGAGCGGGGAGAGCTGCGGGGAGAGAGGAGTTTCCACTTACCTGCCTTCATCCTGCACACAGCTTCTATCTTCTGCTTGTCCCGGCGCGTGTCGCATCGGTAAGAGCTCCCCCTGTGATGACATGCGGTATGTCATCACAGGGGGCGCTGTTACCATAGCAACAGATGCCGGGACTGGAAGTACATGGAAGCCGCGCAGGATCCAGGCACCGTAAGTGGAAAGTCTTCTCTCCCCGCAGCTCTGCCTTACGCCCGCCGCCAGCAGCAACCGAGGCCCCCTGCAGCACCGCACACACATCCTTCTGGTCGCGGGGGGGGGGGGGGTTCCAGACACCCGGAATACCCCCTTCCGTGCGCCAGTGCCACTCACCATACAGTCTAACTCCATACAGGGATAGGATCCGCAAAGAGATAGACTGTATGGGGCAGCTGAAGAGTGAATGGTGTGCTCTGCTGAAAACAGGTAATGTAATGCTGGGCATACACGGCTCGATTTTGACGCTCGATTCCACGCCCGATCGATTTTTTCCATTGTCCTCAATGCAGAACCGAGCAGCAAAACGATCGGGCGGGAGATCGGACATGTCGGAAATGATCTATCGAGCCATCTAAATGGCTCAGAATCGAGCCGCGTATTCCCAGCATAAGATACTTCCACTGCCACACTCTTCATCTTCCAACAGAAGCGAGCCGCCTTAGCCCCCCCCCCCCTCCACGACGGCAGGGGTGGCAAGGGCTATTGTCACACCCCTGCCTCAAATACCTTACAAACATGAAAAAATGCAGTGGATGAGAGACACACTTCCACAACTCAGAATTTGCACCTTTAGGCGGCCCCTTCTATACTTGCTGGGTAAACCTGCGTTGCATTACCCTAATTTGCCACAAGGGGCAAAAGCAATGAAAGTCTACAGAGACTTTCACACTTGTTACAGTCCGTTACGGTGCGCCAGAAGTATCAGATCCAATCATGCAAGCAGGATCTTCCATCAGAGAACCTAGGCAGGTGCTTGGGGCCTAGTAGGTATCAAGGTGCCCCCCCCCCCCCCCCCCTAGCCACCTTCTCTGACCTCTCTTTACTTCACCTTACCAAAAAGACCACAAGGGGTCCCAAATCTTGCTACCTTGTTTAGGGCCCCATGACATCTTAATCCATCTCTGGATCCAACACAAGGGCTGCAGCGCATTACCGCAAGCACCGCGGACCGAAGTGAATCCCAGTGACGCACTTCCTGTGAATCCCATTATGTCACTGGGCGGGGCTATGCACATGATCCTGTTGCTACACTCTGCCGCAGAGTCATATGTTTGCTGCTTTTTGCGTTGCGGTGGGAGCATCACATCTTACCGTAAAGCAAAAAGTAGGTGTAAATGAAGTTCAAGTCACTCTCACTCAGAATTCATCTTTCACTGATAGGACTACTGTAAAGTGACGTGTGATTGGTTACCATGGCTGCACCGCACATCTGTTACTGATGGCTGCATCTTGTCAGAATATGCTTCTAATGTGTGATTCCCTTAGATCCAGTCAGAGACCTCCAGCGCTGAGAACCGCTTGCAGGATGCTATGGACCGCGTGACCGATCTGGATAAGCAGATTGACGCTCTTAAAGTGAAGCGGGCTGGCAACAGCTTGACAGCAAGCCGCGCGGAGGAGACGGCCAATACTGCACTAGATAAAGCCAGCGAAGCAAAGAAGGTAGGGTGTGTGGTGTGTGGAATGGAGAAGACCTTTCTGATTGGATGAATTTCTTTTCAGTCATAAAAACTGCATTCACCATTTTGATGACATCCCCGGCAACAATCCCTTTTGGTACTGCAAATCTTATCTAGAAGGTCAAATCACGTGCTATATCCTTGCTGCAGGACCGTAATGGCTGGTACACACCATTTCCTGTCAAATCAACAGGTCACATCGATCATTTCTGGCAGGTCCGGTCAGGTTTCTGATCATTTTCCGATCATTTCTGTAGAAAAGCAAACGGAAAATCGATCAGACACCTGACTGGACCTGTCAGAAATGCCTCTATAGAAGTATAGAAGTGCAGTGGTGTCTCGGTGGGGAACGGTGGTGCCGCTCTGCTCCTGAAGGGGTTGGTAGCGACGGCGCTTATAGTGCCTGGCAGAGCTGCAGCAAGGAGCAGGCATTATTATTGATTAGAGACGGCACTCCACTCGTTTTTTGACATCTGATGAAAGAGTTTATCCGTAACACGTAATGTCTTGTTCCTGAATATAGCAATTTGAATTGCAGCCAGTGGAGTGCCGTCTCTTTTCTTTGTTTGGAGGTTACCTCAAAACCGTGTGAGTGGTTCGGTTTGAGACTTGGCACCGGCAAAATATCAGGTTGAGTACACCTGAAATAGCTGTAGTCGTGGCAACTACACACAATAATTATTATTGATTATCATTATCACTGATTCAGAAAGCGCCAACATATTCCATGGTGCTGTGCAAAGTAAGAAACAAACCTGGGGTACATAATAATTCAGACAATGATATACGCCAATATACAAAATACAGAATTGGTCATTATAGTGGCAAAAGTAGCATGATCAATAAATTATACAACAAATTCCAAGACACACAAAAGTGTGAGAGAGCCCTGCCCTTGCGAGTTGGGCTTTAAAATTGCCATTGTTAATACGGATTTGTACATTGACCCGGCCTGTTGGTTCTTTTAAGGCACTGGACGGGACCATTGGGGACAAATACAGGACAGTACAGAACTTTGTTGAACATAAAGCCAAAAATATAAAGGATGCCAAAAATAAAGCGGACCAATTGCGAGACCAGGCGAAGCAGCTTCTAAACAATGCCCAGGACCAGCTAAAGAAGCTTCAAGGTAGGTTGCATCAGAATAAGTCCCTCTAATGCTATTCAGCTGCGACCAGTACGTTTGTCTGTCTCCTTGCTATCAGGATGTAGGAGGACCTGGGGGCAAGGTGACAAATCTAACTTAATATGCTCATTTCAACCTGAATAATCGCAAATACCTTCTGTTTTTTTTAAAGGGAAGGTTCAGGGAGGGTGGGCAAAAAATAAAAATCAAATTCCACTTACCTGGGGCTTCCTCCAGCCCGTGGCAGGCAGGAGGTGCCCTCGCCGCCGCTCCACAGGCTCCCGGTGGTCTCCGGTGGCGCGCCCGACCTGGCCAGGCCGGCTGCCAGGTCGGGCTCTTCTGCGCTCCAAGGCCCGGAACTTCTGCGTCCCACGCCGGCGCTCTGACGTCATCGGACGTCCTCCGTGCTCTACTGCGCAGGCGCAGTAGTTCTGCGCATGCGCAGTAGAGCCCGGAGGACGTCCAATGACGTCAGAGCGCCGGCGTGGGACGCAGAAGTTCCGGGCCTTGGAGCGCAGAAGAGCCCGACCTGGCAGCCGGCCTGGCCAGGTCGGGCGCGCCACCGGAGACCACCGGGAGCCTGCGGAGCGGCGGCGAGGGCACCTCCTGCCTGCCACGGGCTGGAGGAAGCCCCAGGTAAGTGGAATTTGATTTTTATTTTTTACCCACCCTCCCTGAACCTTCCCTTTAAAGGCTTCTGTTTTGCATAGCAAAGGTGTCCCACAATGCATCACTGCTGAATATGCACCTCATATACTCACTCAAATTGCAAATGGTCTCTTTTAGCCCCCTACACACTCCTAGGAGTTCTGGTTCACCATGAGCTTGCTGGGCAATCTGTAACTCCGGGTGTTATAAGTCCTACTCCATAGAGCCACATTGATCCATGCCATGCACTGATGAGGATCAACCAATCCGGAAAAAGTCTGTGTGCATGTTGGATTATTGTGGCTCTGTACAATTAACGAGCTGACACATATTGCATTCCAGTGCGTCTGGAGGTGTGGTTAGGGATTACAGGGTACAAAGGGTGATTTGCATATTCAGCAGTGATGCATTGTGGGAGACATCGTCTGCTCACTCCAATCTAAATAATTTCAAATACCTCATATTTTTAGAAGGTACACTTCTGTTTAGCATAGCATTTTAGTAAGATGGCTTATTGGTCCTTTTTAGCCCCTTACACACACCTAGGAATTCTGGTTCTGCCACAGCTTACTATCCCTCCCACAGCAAACATCACCTAGACAATAAAGGTCCGTACACATGCCGGACTGCTGGCAACGACAGGTCCGTCGTCACCTCCCGCTGGGTGGGCGTTTCAGCGACAGTCCGGCGTGTGTACAGTCTGTCTGCAGACTGATACGGCTGTTTCTGAGCGATCCGCCCGGCAGATCGCTCAGAAACAGCCGCATCAGTCCGCCGACAGACTGTACACACGTCAGACTGTCTGCTGAAAACCCGCCCAGCGGGAAGTGACAACGGACCCGTCGTTGCCTGCAGTCCGGCGTGTGTACAGACCTTAAGGCTCATATCACTATGCATACTCTCCAAAGGGGGGTGGGGTGTGTGGGGGGGGGGGGGAGAGGGGAGGGGGGTTCCTTAACTTATCAGAAATAGGAAGTTTTCTACTATTTGCATACTGAGAAACGCGTGTTGAGACCAAGCTTGAGGGGAAGTGGGGGGGGGGGGGAGAAGGAGTATGCATATATTTTGGGGACACTTTTTTTTTTACACCAAGTTTTAATTTTTGGCTACCATAACAGTTGCTCACTGGGTGTGAATCCTTATTTATATGACTAAATAATTTATAAATGAATTACTGGAATACTGAATACTGGAAACAATAAGCAGTTTTATTCATTGTTATTTTCACTACAGTTCCCCTTTAAGAGTTCTTCTTTACAGAGAAAAAATAATACATTATAATATCATAGAGTGTAGCAACAGAGTGGCAGCATCTAACCAGACTGACTGTGCATTCTCCCTTATAAGGGATATCACAGGAACGGGACAGATATGGATGGGCATGGTGTAATTACTATATGGCAATGTAGCAACACTCTCTACTGCCGCACATGTTTTCCTACCACGTCATCATGTTTCTCTGCTGTGCACAGTACAGGGTTGCCAACTCATCCCTTTAAATACAGACACATCTAAGTTATACAGGTTATGGGGCTTCTCACAGATAATCAGTGCCTAAACTGCATCTAGCTAGCCACAAGACATGTATAATTCATAAACGTCTGTATTTAAAGGAATGAGTTGGCAACAATGGCACAGTATGACCCTCTTCTGCCATGTTTTCTATCAGCTTATGCTTCTGACATTTGAAGCCCAATATCTCTGCAGCAACTCCCCCAAACTGTGTTTGTGCCCCCAGCACCATTTATTCCCGAGATATAACATATGAGCTATCTTGTGGCAAGGCAAGTACCCTCCAGGGACATTTTTTCCCCTTCAGGTTCACTTTAAAGAGGCGCTGTAGTGACATATAGTAGAATGCAGTCAATTATTCAGGACACCCACTTTTACAGTACCGTTATTTTCCTGGTTATGGCATCAGAAACACATCTTTTTACTGCTGTATATTGAATGAAGCCCCGCCCTCCCAGTGATGATTAGCCTAGGCTGTTTAGCTATTTGGAGTTCTCATCCCAGAGCATTCTGGGAGACCAGCTATTATTCGTACTGGCTTTGGAACTCTTCACCTGACAGGACCAAAGATGTCACCACCAGTGATACATTTCAGAATGTAAATCAGGGAGAGTAAAGATTCTAAAATGGGCAAACACTGACTTAATCATTTATAGTTGAATATTGAATATTGTAAAAAATAAGGAAATTCTATTTATGACGTTATTTTCTCTAGAGTCCCTCTTTAATGTTGTTGTACTTTACAGATTTGGAGGAGGCCTATGAGAAGAACGAGGAGGTTCTACAGAAGAAGGCCAAGCAGCTGGAGGGCCTGGAAGACAAGATGAAGGATATCCTGAACTCCATCAATGAGAAAATCCACATTTACAACACCTGCCAGTAAAGAAGCCTCGCTGTGATTGGTGTAGCCAATTTCAGACCTCGGTTTTCATAATAAAGACTTTAAACCGCCCGGAGGGAAAGCCAAAGACCTGATCTCTGAGCGCCATTTTACAGTATTAGTGTGCCGAACCTGCTCTTAATAAACCACAATTCACTGTGTTAAAATGCTTGGTGATGTTTCCTTTATGCTACTTTCACACCAAGACGTTGCGTTTTAGGTAACGTTAAGGTCACATAACGTGCCCAGCCTGGGCACTATCTGCAAAGAGTTGGTATGTTCTCTCCATGTCTGCGTGGGTTTCCTCCGGGCACCCCGGTTTCCTCCTACATTCCAAAAACATACAGATAAGTTAATTGGCTCCCCCCTAAAAAAAAAAAAAAAAAAAAAAAAAAAAAAAAATTGGCCCTAGACTACAGTACTTACACTACATAATATAGACATATGGCAATGGTAGGGATTAGATTGTGAGCTCCTTTGAGGGACAGTTAGTGACAAGACAATATATATATATATATATATATATATATACACTGTACAGCGCTGCGTAATATGTCGGCGCTATATAAATACTAAATAATAATAATAACATGCCCCTAACGCAACGTATGGTGGTGTTGAAGTTGGACGTCAGATTGAGCTGCGTTATGCGGCTCTCAAATCAGCTGCTCCAGGATAGTGATGGGAAGTCCGGATCTTTTTAAGGATTCGGAACATTTGAATCGGATCAATGAAAAGAACCGGATCTTTGAACCTAATCATTTTACTAGGGAAGCAGACTGGGGGTAAAATGACTAGCAGGACAGGACTTTCCCTGCACTGTACATTCTGTATGTTCCTGTTTCTTCCAGACAGACATCCACTGTGAACCGAATCTTTCATTGTGATGATCCGGATGATTCGACTCACAAAAAAGATTCGGATCAAATGAACGATTCGTTCATGATCCGGACAACACTACAGTCTCACCAGAGTCACCACAGTGCAGTGAATATTAATTAGCCATGTGGCTGGCGGCTGAGGAGGAGGGGAGACCTCCTCCTCCAACATTACTGAGCATGTGCAAACAGTCTAACGTGGCTTAGCCAGTATAATGTACAGCATGCAGCACTTTGTTTAAACGTGCTGCGTTACAATGTAACGCAACGTGTGCACTGTGAACAGCACATTGATTTTACAGTGCTGTGAGTTAGGCTGCATTACTGGCTGCTGTAACGTGGGACTTTAACGTCCCACTGTGAAACCAGCCTTAAGGAAAAACTCTGGTTTGAAATGATCATCGAACTATATATTACTTTATAATATTTCTCTTGGGTGCTCCTTAAAGAGTACTTAAGATAAGGGCATTTTAAAAATGCTACATACCTGGGGCTTCCTCCAGGCTGACTGCTCCCTCGCCATCCTCCTGCGCTGTCTGGATCCTACTCAATTCGACACGGAAAGTCCTCCGGTTTGGGGAGTACTGTGCATGCGCAGCCTGTGTGCGCCCCCATCACACTCCCGTCGCTGGGAGCGTTCTGCATTGCTCAGGCACAGATCGCTCCCGGCCACAGAAGAGCGACATGGCCGGATTGGGCCTGCGGTGTCTGGGCCCGACTGAAGAACTTTTTGGGGCAAACTACAGAGGATCCAGACAGCGCAGGAGGACGGCAAGGGAGTGACAGCCTGGAGTGGGCTGGAGAAAGCCCCAGGTATGTATAATTTTAAGGCCTCATTCACACCAAGACGTTGCGTTTTAGGGGACGTTAAGGTTGTATAACGTGCCCCTAATGCAACGCATGCTGGTGTTGAAGTTGGACGTCAGATTGAGCCGAGTTATGAGGCTCTTGATGCTATCCTGGGAAGTCCGGATCTTTTCAATGATTCGAATCGGATCATTTAAAAGATCCGGATCTTTGAACCGAATCTTTGAATCATTTTACTAGGGAAGCAGGGGTGCAGCAGAGTGAGAGGTGCAGGAGAATGAAGGCACATTGGGGGTGCTAATGGGGAAGAGAGAGATGCAGCAGGACGATTAGGCTTGTGCACAGAAGCTGCAGTTCCTGTTTCTTCCAGACATCCACTGTGAACTGAATCCTTCATTGTGATGATCCGGATGATTCGACTCATAAAAAAGATCCAAAGATCCGAATTGTTCATGATCTGGACAACACTACAGTGCAGTGAATATTAATTAGTCATGTGGCTAGGAACACTAGCTGACTCTCCCCTTACTGAGCATGTGCAAACAGTCTAACGCAGCTAAAACCACCTATAATGCACAGCATTCTGCACTTTCTTTGAACGTCCAGCGTTACACTGTAACGCAACATGGGCACTGTGAACAGCACATTGATTTTTCATTAAAGTGAGTTGGGCTGCGTTACAGGCTGCTCTAACGTGCGCCTGTAACGTCCCACTGTGAAAGCAGCCTAAATTCCCCATCTCAGGTACACTTTAAGTTACTGTAATATGAAATTGATGACTTTCCCAAGAACATTTCAACTTATAGTTGTACCCTTCTCAGCTACCCCTGGCCAATAGGAAGAATCAGTGGGCTTAATGCGTACCTGATGTGACATGATGAGATAAACATCTGCATGTAAAGTACTAGCCGTACTAAGAAATTATCAGAAGTCCCTTTATGTTTTCAAATACAGCAAGAGTTTAAACAAAAAATGGAGTTGTTATCTATGCAAAAGAGCTTGTCAACAGCTTTTGAATGTAGTTTGGTTTCCTGAACAGTGAACAGAAGCCAAAACAGCTGAGAAAAGGTAAAATAAGGATTCTAATGAGGTTTTACTGCAGGAAAGTTAAAGGGTCATTAGCTCTGCATCCTTTTCAGCTAAACAAAGCAGAGTGCTGATTCTAAACAGCAGCAGTGACAGTCTGATGCAATCTTAAAAATAAAGCTATAAGGTGTAACGATTGGTGTAGCAACACAGACGTCTGATTATGTGTGATCTGCAGAATCACCGATAATACAGACGCTATACCTGATTATGTGGTGATCTGCAGAATCACCAATAATGCAAGTATAGCTAGCAGAATAGCAAGGTGAATAGTGGTTGGTGCAACAGTAACTGAATAGTTTAACTAGACCTCACCAGAGGAGCTGGTGGGCACTATTGGCACAGTAACTGAATAGTTTTGCTAAACCTCACCAGAGGAGCTGGTGGGTACTATAGTACTCAGTAATAGAATAGTGGACTAGATCTCACCAGAGGAGCTTATGAGTACTAGCAAAGAGCACTTCACCAGTGACAGGGTTCACTGGTGAGTAGAATGGTCAGCGGGCTAGGATCAGTAACAGGCGGTCAGGTACAGTACAAAATCGACAGGCAAGAGAGTAGTGAGATATCAGGCAGAGTTCAGCAACAGAGGCAGATGGGCAGAAGTACAGAATCGATAAGCAAGAGCAGGGTCAGAGAATAGCCAGAGTCATACACAGAATATCAAATATACAATAATACAATAATCCTGGTCTTGTGTGAAATCCCTGGTTTCCTCCCAGATCAAAGCACACCGGATACTATCTAAGGTCTGAGCGCTAACACATCAGTATTCGCAACAGCAGACAGGTTGTGAGTGAAGACTGAAGGCTTTTGAAGCAGAGGTGACCCCACGGCCGCGCCCACCACCAATCAGCAAATCCGGAGCGCCGCGAGTCTCCTCTGACGTCAGCCGACCGGCCAGTCAGCTGACGCGCCTCCTCCCCGCATAAAGGTCCTGTCTCCGCGCGCGCCCGCGCGATACAGCAACCCTATGAGCAATAGACAACCCCGTCCTCGGCGTACTAGACGCCAGAGGAATGGGCGAAGTCCCAGAGCAGGGAAGCGATGCGGCTGCGGAGACACCCTGTGTGCCCACAGCCGCTGCTTCCGTGAATGTTACATAAGGCCTCTTTTCCATGGGCTGTTGAGAGTCAGTGAAATGCCTCTCACAACTGTTCACTCTTGCCTGGTAACTGCTTGTTGCTGCCTGGTAACTGCTCACTGCTGCCTGGTAACTGCTTGTTGCTGCCTGGTAACTGCTCACTGCTGCCTGGTAACTGCTTGCTGAGCACACAGCTCAACAGTCCGTGGAAAAGATGCCTGAGACTGAAATAAATATATGAGACTCTTTTTAATATAAATAATGCTCTATTTATCATTTATTTATCATCCAAACTACACATACAATTTATTATCTCATAAATTTATTTTCACTTTAAGCAGAACATCATTCAGAAAGTTACAATTTTCAAGTTCGGCCTCTTTTCCATGGACAGTTGATAGGCAGTGAAATGCCTCTCAAACTCTCACAGCTGCTTGCTGCTGCCTGGTAACTGCTCACTGCTGCCTGATAACTGCTTGCTGCTGCCTGATAACTGCTTGCTGAGCACAAAGTTCAACAGTTCGTGGAAAAGAGGCCTGAGGTTTACTGGATAAATCTGTCTATCTGTATGGCCTCTTTTCCATGGTCTGTTGATAGGCAGTGAAATGCCTCTCAAACTCTCACAACTGCTTGCTGCTGCCTGGTACTTGCTCATTGCTGTCTGGCAACTGCTCACTGCTGTCTGGTAACTGCTCACTGCTGCCTGGTAACTACTTGCTAAGCACACAGTTCAACAGTCCGTGGAAAAGAGGCCTAAATCTATCTGTTTATTTTTGTCCATGCAAGTATAGATCTTTTCCCAAGTGAATAATAGGTTGTGCTTGCAAGGCTCAGAGGCCCCTCCCACTCCAAAGAAACCTCTCATCAGTCTACATCCTCCTATCATCCTATATAATAATCTGCCTGTGTCCCTGCGTCCTCCTGTGTCCGTGCATTTAGGCCAGCACGCATGCGCAGCACGTGGGCGGACTTTAAACAGCACAGGAGGAGGCGGTTGTGTGCGCGCACGTTGCGGCATGCTTGCGCGTCGTGGCCATTGTGTTGTGCAGGCGTGTATGTGTAGGGGCCGCGTGCAGGTGATGTTGCGGCGGCGTTGGCGACGGGGGATGTGAGGGGCATAGCGGGCCAAGGCCTAAGGTCTAGTAGCTGAATATTTATAAATATTTATAGATGAGAGGATTCCCTGCTCTGCTATTGGTCATGGACATAGACATGCCAGATATTGATTTAGCACCATATTGCTTACCAGTATATGGAAAGGCTTCAATTCCCTAAGACACGTTCAGTAAAATATAAAGGGTCGGTAAAATACCACATTTGGGGCGGATCCAATCCACTTTTTCTCCTGATTTTTCTCTTTGGTGATATTTTCACATCTTATCAATAAAATGCATTTTAAGCCACCAGCAAGCAAGAAATTATTTTGACAGCACTTTTTCACCTACCCCCGGCCCCGTCTTCCGGCCGGGTTGGGACTCAGTGCGTTTGCGCTGGCAGTGATGCTTGCATACTACAGTACGCAGGGCCAGCGCTACAAGTAAGGCAAAGGGGGCAATTGCCCCCGGGCCCCAGAATCCCTGGGGACCCCTCTTTACCTGGCAGACAAAGATAAGATGCCCGCCGCCCGATGCCTGCCCCACGTGCCGCCTGTGTGGCCTGCCTGGGTGCCGGCGATTGTTTAGCCTGCCACCGCCCAGCCCAGGGCCGGTGCTGCCATAGAGGCATACTGCTGCTTCACATGCAAGGGCCCCGGGGGAGCAGTGGAATCATGGTCACAAGGGGGGAGGCTGTTCGGGGAGGGGGCCCCCCGCTTCAGTTTGCCCCGGGGCTCCGGAGCCCCTTAAACCGACCCTGACAGTACGCAACTGTGTCCGGGAGCGCTTTGCTCTACGCTTGTGCAGATTGCTCGCGGTTGGGTACTGTAGTATGCGTGCATCACTGCCAGCGCAAACACACTGAGTCCCGACCCGGTCAGAAGACGGAGCCGGAGGGCAATTACTGGTACAGGAGGAGGGCAGAAAGGAGAATGGGGGGGAGCGCTGAGCACCAGGACAGCTAACCATACATGCCTGTTCCCCCCCATTTCTCATCTTTATTTGGATTCTGGTATCCTTTAATTGTGTAACTGTGGTTACCCACAATGCACACTGCTCAATATGCAAATTATATCTTTATGCCCCTGAAGCCAGCCCAAACAGCTCGGGGTGACCCAAAACCATTAGGAAAGTATAGTGCACTTATGCTACGTACACACATGCGACAATGATCGTTCGTTATGAACGACGAACAAACTTTTAATTGAAGAAAGAACGACCTAAGTAAAGTTAGTTGTAAAAGGCGTGTGACGATCAGATCGTTAGAACGAACGTTACATCACATAAAGCAACGATTGTGCTTGCGCATAAAAATGAAAAGTTCCATGGAGAAATGGTGAAATGCGCATGTCAAGCCTAGTACGAACGACCGTTTCCAACGATGTACTACTTTTGCAAACGATCGTCGTTGGGAAAAATCCGCCAAGCTAGATCATTCGTTTTGAACGATCTAGCTCGTCCGTCGTTAGACTTCATGGTCGTTGGCTGCTTTTTTTCAAACGATCGTCGTTTGAAATGATCGGGGAACAATCGTTTCAAACTACTATAGTCGCATGTGTGTATGCACCTTAAGGGCCCTTTCACATGGGCAGTTGAGCTGTGTACTCACCAAGCAGTTAACAAGCAGCAGCGAGCAGTTACCAGGCAGCAGTGAGCAGTTGCCAGGCAGCAGCAAGCAGTTGTGAGAGTTCGACAGGCTTTTCACTGCCTATCAACTGCTCGTGTGTAAGGGCCCTTAGTCCTCTTTTCCATGGACAGATGAACTGTGTGCTCAACAAGAAGTTACCAGAGAGAGCAGTTATCGGGCAGCAGCAAGCAGTTGCCAGGCAGCAGCAAGCAGTTGCCAGGCAGTAG
This sequence comes from Hyperolius riggenbachi, assembly GCF_040937935.1. Lineage (NCBI taxonomy): Eukaryota > Metazoa > Chordata > Amphibia > Anura > Hyperoliidae > Hyperolius > Hyperolius riggenbachi. Next base: position 45,129,241 of record NC_090654.1, read on the forward strand.
CAGCCAGTTCTGAAAGTTTGAGAGGCATTTCACTGCCTCTCAACAGTCCATGGAAAAGAGGCCTTAAAAAGACCGAAAAGCCCTCCTACTAAAAAAAAGCAATGCTTAGTGTCTGAGAAGTGCTGACATACTGTAGGTATGCCTGGCAACTGCTTACTGCTACCTGATAACTGCTCCCTGGTAACTGCCTGCTGAACACACAGTTCAACTGTCCGTGAAAAAGAGGCCTTATTGTTTAAAAGGAAATAAATATGGCAGCCTCCATATCCCTCTCACTTCAGTTGTCCATTAGGCCTCTTTTCCACGGACTGTTGAACTGTGTGCTCAGCAAGCAGTTACCAGGCAGCAGTGAGCAGTTAACAGGCAGTAGTGAGCAGTTACCAGGCAGCAGCAAGCAATTACCAGGCAGCAGCAAGCAGTTCTGAGAGTTTGAGAGGCATTTCACTGCCTATCAACTGTCCATGGAAAAGAAGCCTCAAGTGGAGCTAACTGTGTGCAAAAGACTGGAAGCCCACTCCCTGTAGATTGTCTGTCATTGTGCCAAGACCCCAGTAAACGTCGGGCCTCTTTTCCACGAACTGTTGAACTTTGTGCTCAGCAAGCAGTTACCAGGCAGCAGTAAGCAGTTACCAGGCAACAGTAAGCAGTCACCAGGCAGCCGCAAGCAGTTGTGCGTTTGAGAGGCATTTCCCCACCTATCAACTATCCATGAAAAAGAGGCCTCAAGTGGACTTCTGTCAGATTTCTACTGCCTACTGTAAGTGACAGCAACATAGGAGAAAAGTAATTTATGGCTCATTTTACTCTGGAAAAAATGTACTTCTTATTTGTATATGTTCAGGGCCGGATTTAGGCCAAGGCCACCTAGGCCATGGCCTAGGGCACCACAGGAGCAGGGGCACCAAAGCAGCAGGCTAAATTGGTGCAGCATTTGCAAGCTTGCAAATGCTGCAATGCAGGGAGATCAGATGAGTGCCTGATCTCCCTGCTGCCAGCCACCTGCACAGCAGCCACCTTGCTCTCTGTGCACGTTGGCGTTGTGGTGGGCAGCTACAAACTTGGGCAGCAATGGAGACGGAGGGGATGAAGAAGCTTCTGCACTGGAGACGAGTAGAGAAGTGAGTGGCACTGCTGGCTGCAGTGGTGTGGAGGTGAGCTGTACTGAAAAAGGGGTAGTGGGAAAGGGAGGGCTTAAGGGAGTCATCAGGCTACCTATACAGGAGTGGAAGGTGTCATCAGGCTACCTATACTAGAGGGAAAGAGGGGAGGGGTCATCTGGTTACCTATACTGGAGGGAACAGCATAGTGCTCATCTCACTACCTATACTGCAGGGGGCGGCTGGTGACATTGGCCTTGGGCGGTAAAGAGTACAAATCCGGCCCTGTATATGTTTGCACATATTTTAAATTTTACAGTTTTTCGCTGTAGTGCCCCTTTAAATTGATATATTACTAATTTTAAAATGTTAATATGAAGGAAAATGAAACAGCATAGAAAGGACCAGTGTGGTTTTAAATATTAAAAAAAAAAAAAATTCTTATGAAATCTTTATGGTATGCGTGACTAGGGGTGTGGTTAGGGTGTGGCAGGGGCGTGGCTTAAGTGTCCCTCTTTCTTATCTCAAAAAGTTGGGAGGTATGCTACATTGGCATACTAAGGTGCAGGGGCGTAGCAATAGGGGTTGCAAGGGTAGCGACCGCATCGGGGCCCTTGGGCCAGAGGGGCCCCGAAGGGCCCTCCCTCAACTACAGTATTAGCTCTCTATTGGTCCTGTGCTCATAATAATAACTTCAATATATACTTTGAATAGTGGTAATCCTTAACAAACTGTTTCCCATTCTTTTCTTGCACCTCTGACACTGTAGTTGCCCTTGGCAGGTTTTGGTGCGCCGTATCAATTGTTCCGTATAGAGTGCTTGGGGGGGCCCCATTGTAAAACTTGCATCGGGGCCCACTGCTCTTTAGCTACGCCACTGCTAAGGTGACAGATCATAGTTTGCAATCTTTCAGCCTAATGATTCAATGTCTTAGGAGCAAGTGTAGAGCTCAAGTACAATCACAACCTAAATCTGGATTACTCAGTAATATCCTTCAGTTGACTGTACTGGCAATTCTATGAATAGGAAAAATTCCAGGAACTCATTAATACTGAATAAATGTGTAGACCAATTACACAGGGATAACGATGCAAGCACAGCTCTGCCCAACCATACTGGAAAAGATAATAATTACTTTAAGTTTGTTGTGTAAGCATGAGACACCATGACCCAATTTGTGCTTTCGGGAATCATTTAGGAAAGGTGTTTTTTTCCCCCACAGTACTAGTACTCAGCAGGGCTGCTCAAATCCGATCCTAGTGAAATTCGGATAGTAGCTATCCCGCGTCACGTGACTATACTCTTCCTCCTTCAACCCGGAACCTGATCAGAGGGCTGGTGCACATCTAAAAGCGCTAGCGTAATCGCTAAGCAGTTTTAGGCCTCTTGCACACTGCACGCGATTCCGATTCAGATTCCGCTTTTTAATCAGTTTTTACATCCGATTCAGATTCCGATTTGCAGTGTGCAAGGAGCAAACTGCAAATCAGAGTATGAATCGGATGTAAAAACTGATTAAAAAGCGGAATCGGAATCGCTTGCAGTGTGCAAGAGGCCTAAGAAGTGATTTTTTTGAAGCAATTCCAGGCATGTGCCTAGCAATTTTTGGTGTAGAGATTTTTTTTTCTTTTTTGTACAGTTGAAGCTGCACGTGTACAGCGTTTGTAAAGAAAAAAAAAAAAAAAAAAAAACGCTTGGAAAATCGCTCTGTTCTAGCGTTTCTTTTTTAGAGCAAATTTCCACTTTCCTATTCTTAACTTTGAGGCTGATAAAAGCAGCGGGTGGAAGTATCCGCACACTGGAGGCTAAAAAATGCTTTCTGAATCTATCGACCAATCAGGCAGGGGGTGCTGCCTCAGAACCGCCAATCATGGAAGCATACATATTGTTTACAGCCTGTGCTTTAAAATGGGTTTATCTGTTATTGGCAGTCATGTGACACAGGAGAGAGATCAAATTACAACTTGTGATTAGTCACAAATGAGGAGGAATTAGACTGGCTAAACTCTCTAAATACGAATTTCTGTATGTTTTCCTTTTTTTAAGACAAGGATATTAATTGGTCGGTGCCAGCATATGCTCCACTTCTCCAGAGTTTTCCAGACTGCTGCCTATAAAATCCTTAACAATAGATGACCTGAAAAAAAAGTGTCTCCAAGACAGTGCGCTGAACAAAGGCTGGCCGCCATTTTCGGGGAGACCAGCACGACGCTCCGCCTATCAGCTTTGAGCTCTCCAGAAGGACTTGCAGGCGGAGACATTTCCCTTCAAGGAAAGGCTGTCACGTGCCCCAACAAGCTGAGAAGGCGGGGCCGCTCACTACGCACGCGTCACGTGACCCCTGAGGAACCCCCAGGTCACGTGCTGCGCGAGCGTAGGCTTCAGGAAGTGCGTACAGGTCGCTGCTGAGGGTTTTGCGGAGGCCCCGGGAGGGCCGCGAGAGACTGGCGAGGCCTCACAGCCACAGAGCCGAGGGGGAGACACTTCCGGGGCGGGAGGCCGGTGCGGCTCCAGCAGAGGCCTCCCGCGGGGACTGCAGTGCCAGACTAGGTGAGTCAGCCTGGGGTCCCTGTGTGTGGTGGGACTGTGACGTAATGTGCGTCTGATATCCGCATCTAGGAAGGATGCAGGAGCTCTTCTCACCTGTGTAGTGCTGCAGGGATGCAGGAGCTCTCACCTGCTGTGTAGGGATGCAGGAGCTCTCACCTGCTGTGTAGGGATGCAGGAGCTCTCACCTGCTGTGTAGGGATGCAGGAGCTCTCACCTGCTGTGTAGGGATGCAGGAGCTCTCACCTGCTGTGTAGGGATGCAGGAGCTCTCACCTGCTGTGTAGGGATGCAGGAGCTCTCACCTGCTGTGTAGGGATGCAGGAGCTCTCACCTGCTGTGTAGGGATGCAGGAGCTCTCACCTGCTGTGTAGGGATGCAGGAGCTCTCACCTGCTGTGTAGGGATGCAGGAGCTCTCACCTGCTGTGTAGGGATGCAGGAGCTCTCACCTGCTGTGTAGGGATGCAGGAGCTCTCACCTGCTGTGTAGGGATGCAGGAGCTCTCACCTGCTGTGTAGGGATGCAGGAGCTCTCACCTGCTGTGTAGGGATGCAGGAGCTCTCACCTGCTGTGTAGGGATGCAGGAGCTCTCACCTGCTGTGTAGGGATGCAGGAGCTCTCACCTGCTGTGTAGGGATGCAGGAGCTTTCACCTGCTGTGTAGGGATGCAGGAGCTCTCACCTTTTATTGCTGTGTAGGGATGCAGGAGCTCTCACCTTTTATTGCTGTGTAGTGATGCAGGAGCTCTCACCTTTTATTGCTGTGTAGGGATGAAGGAGCTCTCACCTTTTATTGCTGTGTAGGGATGAAGGAGCTCTCACCTTTTATTGCTGTGTAGGGATGCAGGAGCTCTCACCTTTTATTGCTGTGTAGGGATGCAGGAGCTCTCACCTTTTATTGCTGTGTAGGGATGCAGGAGCTCTCACCTTTTATTGCTGTGTAGGGATGCAGGAGCTCTCACCTTTTATTGCTGTGTAGGGATGCAGGGGGTCTCACCTTTTATTGCTGTGCAGTGATGCAGGAGCTCTCACCTTTTATTGCTGTGCAGTGATGCAGGAGCTCTCACCTTTTATTGCTGTGTAGTGATGCAGGAGCTCTCACCTGTGTAGTGCATTTGTTTGAACATTTGCATGCGAGAGTGCGAAGGGTTAATAGATTTTTGCTGTTTTCTAGCCACACCCCCTTCAGCACCTCCCTTTCCTTAACTTATTTAATGTCCTAACTAGATGCGATGTGCCTGGATATATGTATTTTTTTCCTGTGTAGTGCTGGCGGATGCAGGAGCTCTCACCTGTGTAGTGCTGGAGGGATGCAGGAGCTCTCACCTGTGTAGTGCTGGAGGGATGCAGGAGCTCTCACCTGTGTAGTGCTGGAGGGATGCAGGAGCTCTCACCTGTGTAGTGCTGGAGGGATGCAGGAGCTCTCACCTGTGTAGTGCTGGAGGGATGCAGGAGCTCTCACCTGTGTAGTGCTGGAGGGATGCAGGAGCTCTCACCTGTGTAGTGCTGGAGGGATGCAGGAGCTCTCATCTGTGTAGTGCTGGAGGGATGCAGGAGCTCTCGCCTGTGTAGTGCTGGAGGGATGCAGGAGCTCTCGCCTGTGTAGTGCTGGAGGGATGCAGGAGCTCTCGCCTGTGTAGTGCTGGAGGGATGCAGGAGCTCTCGCCTGTGTAGTGCTGGAGGGATGCAGGAGCTCTCGCCTGTGTAGTGCTGGAGGGATGCAGGAGCTCTCGCCTGTGTAGTGCTGGAGGGATGCAGGAGCTCTCGCCTGTGTAGTGCTGGAGGGATGCAGGAGCTCTCGCCTGTGTAGTGCTGCAGGGATGCAGGAGCTCTCGCCTGTGTAGTGCTGCAGGGATGCAGGAGCTCTCGCCTGTGTAGTGCTGCAGGGATGCAGGAGCTCTCGCCTGTTTAGTGCTGCAGGGATATAGGAGCTCTCGCCTGTGTAGTGCTGCAGGGATGCAGGAGCTCTCACCTGTGTAGTGCTGCAGGGATGCAGGAGCTCTCACCTGTTTAGTGCTGCAGGGATGCAGGAGCTCTCACCTGTTTAGTGCTGCAGGGATGCAGGAGCTCTCACCTGTTTAGTGCTGCAGGGATGCAGGAGCTCTCACCTGTTTAGTGCTGCAGGGATGCAGGAGCTCTCACCTGTTTAGTGCTGCAGGGATGCAGGAGCTCTCACCTGTGTAGTGCTGCAGGGATGCAGGAGCTCTCGCCTGTGTATGGGCACCTCTAGAACTCCGTTATTATAGGTACCAGGATGGTCCTGGAACTGTTGCGTAACTCACATTTACAGTATATGATTTTACTTATAGGAGATTGTTCACCATTAGTGGAATAACACAAGGGAGACTGCCACATACATGTATATGGTGGTGTGCTGGTGATGTATGTTGTTGCTGGGTTTGCCATTTCTCCTTTCCGTGGTCACCTTGTTGGTTTTTAGGGGTTTTCAGGGTTTAATTCCACTGTAGGTGATCTATTTATGCAATTAAATACCTTTTATTTTCTATATGAGAGATCACATGATTTTGTTATTTAAGTTTATAAGTAGTGAATTACATTTTTGTCTGTGGTTTTACAAGGTTGTGCTCAGTTAAGACAAGACACAGAACATTTATATCACGCTTTTCTCCTGGCGTTCTCAAATCGCCAGAACTCCTGCCACTAGGATGCACTTTATAGGCAGTAGCAGCGTTAGGGAGTCTTGCCCAAGGTCTCCTACTGAATAGGTACTGGCTTACTGAACAGCCCTTAACCATTACACTATCTAGTCACTACTAAGTACGTATAGTATAAGCCACTACCAAGTATAAAGGTGTGTATACACGCCTGATTCCACTGAGCAGATCAAAGTCAGCCTTATCGATAGCCAAACGAACCAATGGGTAGCACCAGTACACAAATATATTGAATAGCTCATGAATTGATTGATAGTAAACTGATCATGTGTGTGCAGAATGGGGATCAAAAAGTACCAAATTCTATCCCAAACAAAGCAAGTCCCCTAAAGAACCGCACCACACAGGTTATCATATAGAAAATATAAACATGAGCTTTTATTAAACAATAAGTTGCACAAATAATGATAAAATCAATTTAAAAACAGCAAGCCCGGATACACACAATGATGCATAATAATCACTGTATAAATGACAATAATATAGCCCAATCCCTCCTCAGATCCAAAAAAATGACCGTTAATGACCCGGAGGTCAGTAAAGTGTCAAATGCATACAATAAAGTGACAATGCATGAATACTGAAGGTGTATGTGCAAAGGCTGCCGATAGGCAGATAACAAATGGTGAAACCAACTACCAGAGGAAAGAGGTCCCCTGTGATGGGGAGCTAAGAAACTACCAATGTGAAGAGGAGGAAAGAAAAGGGTTGAACCCCAAGTGTGGAGTGAAGGAGGAACTTGCCACCAGAGATGGGGATAGAAGAGGGCGGTGTGGACCCGGGCTCTACCTTCGCGATTCGCTGCCAACTGCGGCTTCAGCTGGGCATAATGGACGCCGGAGCGTCCCTTGTTTAAATAGGAAGTGCGTCACAGGAAGGGGCGGGCAGTCGCAGTAAAGTCTTGTACGTGGCCACGTACAAGGAGACCAGAGCTATGCGCTCATCTGGTAGTTGGTTTCACCATTTCTTATCTGCCAATCGGCAGCCTTTGCACATACACCTTCAGTATTCATGCATTGTCACTTTATTGTATGCATTTGACACTTTACTTACCTCCGGGTCATTTACGGTCATTTTTTTTGGATCTGAGGAGGGATTGGGCTATATTATTGTCATTTATACAGTGATTATTATGCATCATTGTGTGTATCTGGGCTTGCTGTTTTTAAATTGATTTTATCATTATTTGTGCAACTTATTGTTTAATAAAAGCTCATGTTTATATTTTCTATATGATAACCTGTGTGGTGCGGTTCTTTAGGGGACTTGCTTTGTTTGGGATAAAAGTCAGCCTTATCAGCCTGCCGACAGACTGTACACACAGGCAAACTGTCGGCAGAACGGCCGCCCCGCGTGCGGGTCTGACGAACCGCCTTTTGAAGGAATCTGGCGTGTGTACGGGCCTTAAGTGATTCTACAAGGTTTGAATATGGAGTATGGTCAGCGTGGTGATGGACTCACAATTAGGGATAACCCGAACATTTCCGCTGAATTTTCATTTCAGAGTTTCCAATCGGAATGGGCTTACCGCGGCCGAAATCGGAATTCCATGGAAATCCTGCTTAATCACAACTCAGAAATTTTCAGCTAATCATAGAATTCTGAAGCATTTGGACCAGAGAATGCAGAATTTTCCAACAGAAATCGGATTACCACGGTAATTTTAGACTAATCAGATAATGTAGAATTTTTCCGTGGAAATCTGATTGCTGCGGTAATTGTAGGCCCATAACAGAACTTGCAAGCTTTGAACCAATTGGAGAATGCAGAGTTTTCCATGGAATAGGGATTACTACGGTCATTTTAGGCCAATCAGAAGATTTCTGAAGTATTAGCCCAACCAGAAAATGCATAAGTGTACCGCAGTTGCCAGTTGGAAATGCGGCTTCCCCATTATAGCGGATTCTACAATTTTCTTTTTGAATGTTTACATTTAAAGTGTACCTGATATGGTACACTGTTATTTATTTATACTTAACCAGGGCTTCCTCCAGTCCCATGAGCTGCGATGAGTCCTTCGCCGCGCTCCTCCGTTCTCGCGCTACAACTTGCGGTAATCCGGTCAGTTGCCGCCAGTCGTGGGCTTCTTCCCATGTGAGACTCGGCTACAAGCGCCCCCGCCAAGCAGAAATCCGTGGAATTGGAAAGTCTATTTTCAGAAAGCGGAGATTTTGTCCGAATCAGAAATCGACATTTCTGCCCATCCCTACTCTCAATTTTTATTTCTGATTTGTGCGGGACTCCTTGCCTAATTATGTTAGAGAGGTACAGTGATGTCAGTTCTTAATGATACCAACAATGAGGCCCAGTGCACACCGAAAACCGCTAGCAGATCCGCAAAACGCTAGAGGTTTTTTGAGGCAGATTTCTAACCATGCCTAGCGTTTTTTGGAGCGTTTTTGTGTAGCAGATTACAAATATTGTTACAGTAAAGCTGGTACTGAACAGCTTCTGTAACAAAAACGCCTGGAAAACAGCTCTGATCTAGCAGTTTTTGGAGCGGTTTTCCACTTTCCTATACTTTAACATTGAAGCAGAAACTCCTCAGAAATCCAAAAAATGCTGCAGCCCCTGAGTTTGCGTTTGTGGAAAAAATGAGCTGCTCTGGTGTGCACCATCCCATTCACTTTCATTAGCCAAGCGCTTTTCCCCCTGCAAGTGTTTTAAAAACCGCTTCAGAGCCGCTCTGGTGTGCACCAGGCCTAATATGGGGATGGGGGAATGGACACAGCAGGGAGCCAGCTGGTAAGAGCAAGATCACTAGTGCTCAATCCTTTGCTCCTCTGTCAGTAACAAAACCAGCTCCACCATCCGTTCTGCTCCACTGACCTGCATATAAGCTGAGGGGGTAACTTTTTTCCAGGGCTATGGAGTCGGGACAAAAATCTTCCAACTCAGACTCCTCAGTTTATGAAACCACGACTCCGACTCCGGGTACCCAAAATGGCTCCGACTCCTTAGCCTAATACTTAACAGGGCTGTGGATTTTGTACAAAAATCATCCTACTCCGACTCCTCAGTTTATGAAATCAACGGCTCCGACTCCGAGGGGCCCAAAATTGCTCCGACTCCAACTCCGACCCCACAGCCCAGTTTTTCCAGCGCATTTTTTGTGCTGAAATATTAGGCTTATATGCGAGTATATAAGGTAATTAACCTCCCTGGCGTTCTATTAAAATCGCCAGGGAGGCTGCGGGAGGGTTTTTTTTTTTTTAAATTAAAAAAAAACTATTTCATGCAGCCAACTGAAAGTTGGCTGCATGAAAGCCCACTAGAGGGCGCTCCGGATCCGCACTTTCGATCGCCTCCGGCGATCAAAAGTAACAAGGAAGGCCGCAATAAGCGGCCTTCCTTGTTTCGCTTTCCTCGTCGCCATGGCGACGAGCGGAGTGACGTCATGGACGGCAACCGACGTCCTGACGTCAGCCGCCTCCGATCCAGCCCTTAGCGCTGGCCGGAACTGTTTGTTCCTGCTGGGCTCGGGCGGCTGGGGGGACCCTCTTTCGCCGCAGAGCGGCGGCGATCAGGCAGCACACGCGGCTGGCAAAGTGCCGGCTGCGTGTGCTGCTTTTTATTTGATAGAAATCGGCCCAGCGGGGCCTGAGAAATCCTCCTGCGCAGGTTACCCCGAGCTGAGCTCGGGATAACCGGCAAGGGGATTAATAAAAATGCTCAATTTATTTTTTTCTACAGTATTCATGCATAAATTAGTCAGTTTTTGCCTCTTATAAAATCTTTCCTCTTCTTTATTTCGTTTCTGAAATGTCACATGCGGTAGCGTCTTTAGATAGCAGCAGGTGATCTCTGTGAAATGTTTTATAAGAATTCTAAAGCCAGTACAAAATATACCTGGTCTCCCAGAATGCTCTGTTGGGGGGAATTCTGCATAATAAACAGCCTAGGCTAAGCCACAGTGGGAGGGCAGTGCTACGCACCAATGTGCAGCAACATAAAGCCATAGGAAGAGTTTCTGATGCGGAAACTGGGTTATTTAAAGAGAATCTGCAAGAAAGTACCCTATAGGTTACCTACCTAGGGAGGGGGAAACCTCTGGATCCTAATGTGGCTTCCCCTGTCCTCCGCACTAAGCCCGATCCATTGCTGGTCCCCCCCCCCTCCCCTCCTTTGAAGATATACCGATCAAGCTTGTTGGTTGATGCTCGCAGGCCCAATAGCACCTGTAACCTTTGCGATCCAGCGCAGTATTTATTTATTGTATTTGTAAAGCGCCAACATATTACGCAGCGCTGGACAATAAATAGGGATACATACAATATTTAGGGGTGACATACAGCAAAATGACAATACCTGAATACAAGAAAGATCAGATCATGCAGCACAGTATGAGTACAAGGTAATGCTTAGTCAGTCACTGGATGGAGCATGGAGATTAGGCAAGTTAGGTTCACTCAGATGCATAGCATGGGTTCACAGTAATGGAGGTGCATGATCAGGTTGGACACAAAAGGAGGAGGACCCTGCCCAAAGGCTTACAATCTAAAGGGCGAGGTAGGGACACGAGAGGTAGGAGACCAGAGTTCAGCTGTGGGTTTAGAGCACTTGTGAGGGGTAGTAGGCCAGAGTGAAAAGGTGAGTTTTGAGGGCTTTCTTGAAGATGTTGAAGGAGGGGGCTGCCCTAATGGGTGGAGGTGGGGAGTTCCATAGTGTTGGAGCAGCTCTTGAGAAGTCCTGGAGGCATGCATGGGACTGGGTGATGCGGGGGGCGGTTAGGCGAAGTTAATTGGAAGAGCGGAGTGAGCGGCTAGGTGTGTACCTCTGAGTAAGATCGGAAATGTAGGTTGGACAGGTTTTGTGGACAGATTTGTAGGTCAGACACAGTATCTTGAATCTGATTCTGGACTGGATAGGAAGCCAGTGGAGGGATTCAAGGAGGGGATCCGCCATGGTGGAGCGATGGGAGTAGTGGATAATTCTGGCTGCTGCATTCATGATGGACTGCAGTGGGGCTGTTCGGGTCATAGGGAGACCAGACAGCAGGGCATTACAGTAGTCAAGGCGGGAAATTATGAGGGCATGGATGAGGAGTTTGGTGGTGGCAGAGGTCAGGAAAGGGCGAATCTTACAGATGTTACGAAGGTGGAAGTTGCAGGAGTTTGTGAGGTTTTGGATCTGGGGAGTGAAGGAGAGTGCGGAGTCCAGGGTGACACCCAGACAGCGGGCTTGAGAGGTAGGGTGAATGGTAGTGTGGTTAACAGTGACATGCACATCTGGGAGGTTTATGGATGTCCGGGTGGGAAGATCAAATTCCGTTTTGTCTAGGTTTAGTTTCAGGAACCTAGCGGACATCCAGGAGGAGATGGCTGATAGACAGGAGGAGACCTTGTCCATGGTAGTGGTGGATATGTCAGGGGTGTGGAGGTAGATCTGGGTGTCATCTGCATACAGATGATAGTTAAAACCCATGGAGGAGATAACCTTGCCAATGGAGGATGTGTATAGGGTGAACAGTAGGGGGCCAAGGACCGAACCTTGGGGGACTCCCACCGAGAGGTGGTGGGGGGTGGATGAGGACTCATTGAAAGCGGTCGTGAAGGAGCGGTTGGAGAGGTAGGATGAAAGCCAGGACAGGGCAAGATCGTGAATGCCCATGGACTGGAGGGACTGGAGGAGTAGGGGATGATCTACTGTGTCAAAAGCTGCTGAATGGTCAAGAAGGAGGAGAATGGAGTATTTACCTTCAGCTTTATCTAAGGCAAGGTCATTGACCACTTTGGGGAGAGCAGTTTCGGTTGAGTGGGCAGGCCAAAATCCAGATTGCAGTGGGTCTAGCAGTGAGTTGGCATTGAGGAACTGGGTCAGGCGTTTGTGAACCAGACGCTCAAGGAGTTTTGAGGCAAAGGGGAGGAGGGAGATAGGATGGTAGTTGGAGGATAGCGAGGGGTCGAGGGAGGGTTTCTTGAGCAGGGGTAGTACAGTGGCCTGCTTGAAGTCTGAGGGGAAGGTGCCTGTGGATAGGGAGAGGTTGAACAGGGTAGTGAGGACTGGGGCCAATTCCGTGAAGTGAGGCTGGAGTAAATCAGAAGGGATGGGGTCAAGGGGGGAAGTAGTGGTATGGGAAGTCTGCAGTAGGTGGATGACTTCCTCGGTGGTAGTAGGAGTGAAGGATGTGAGGGGAGGATAGGGTGGAGGAGGAGCTGCTTGGGAGGGGGTGGGAGGTGAAGATTTGAGATTGGATATTTCCTGGCGGATGGAGACAATTTTGTTGAAGTGGGTGGCTAAATCTGTGGCAGAGAGGGAGGAAACGGAGGGTGGGTTTAAGCAGGGAGTTGAAAGTGGCAAAGAGACGCCGGGGGTTGGAAACTTGTGCTCCGATGAGCTTGGTAAAGTATTACTGCTTCGCATGAGCAAGGGCAGTGTGAAACTGCAGCAGGTTGGTCTTGTACTGTTGGAAATCCTGGTTAAGTCTAGATTTCCTCCATTTCCGTTCAGTGGCGCGTGTTTTCTTCTGGAGGTTGCGAGTATGGGTAGTGCGCCAGGGCTGGGGGTTAGGGGGTCGGTTGCGGCGAAATATTGGTGGAGCAGCTTTCTCTAGGGCTGATGAGAGAGTTTGGCGATACTGAGCTGCAGCAAGATTAGGACAGGTTAGGGTGGGGAGAGTGGAGGAGAGGGCATGGAGGGGGTCAGCATATACCATGTGCAGGCGAGACGCCTGTGCAGTAGAGTGGACCCCAATCAGGCTCTGCTATGATTGCCCGAGGGGAAACTTGTACTGTGCCTGCACTGGATCTGTGTGGCACAGGATGAAGGAAGAAGTCTCTTTAGAATCCAGAGGGCTTCCTCCTCCCTACGTAAGTACCCCATAGGGTACTTTCTTACAGATTCTTTTTAATTTTTTTTTTGTTCTTTATAGGTTATCTTTAAAAGTGGGTATCCAGATTAATTTACTGCTTTCTACTTAGTCGTTACGGTTAGGGCCCGTTTCCACTTGTACTAATCTGCATGCGGTTCCTGCATGCAGATTCGCATAGACAATACAAGTGGATGGGACTGTTTTCACTTGTCAGGATTTCTGAGAGTTTCTCTGTGCTGAAAAAATCTGCACGGCAGAGCCCTCAGAATTCACACACTGCCTTGCGGCGTGCGATTAACATACAATGTATTTAATAGGAAATTCGCATGCATTTTCGTCTGCAAATTTTACCGCAAATTTTTGGGCGTTTTCGCATAAAATCAATGTAAAAAGCACACAGGCACTGACATGGTTAAATTCGCATACTCATTAACATATGCAAAAATGCCCGCGAATTCGCGGTAAAATTTGCATCCTCGTGCGAATTCGGGTTTTGCGTTTTCCGCAACTAATTCACACCGCACAAGTGGAAACGGGCCCTTACTCTTTAAATGCTGTCCTTACTGTATGTAAAGGAGTTTTGTTTAGCTTGCAGTTATTAATGTATTTCCCAGTGTGGGATGGTTTCCCACTGATGACTGTGTTTGTATTCAGCACCTGCCCAGGGTCACTGGCTGATCCTGTTATGTGTAAGACATCCCGCATCGTGTGTCAGCTGAGGCGGTAGCTGCAAGGTCATAAGCTGGGAAGTCTCAGTAGGTCGAGCAGGGTGCTTTCCGTATGGACAAAGTACTGTAACCTCTAACAAGCATTAACCTCATTTACTGCTCTGATAATGGCATGCTATGATCTGCTTGCAGTGGGTGATTGCACTGTACAGCTAGTTATTTTGTTACTTTATCAGTCAAGCCTTTACTGTATTCTTGGCTGTTCTTTAGAATAATTTCACGGTTTTAACTAGGGTTGCAACGGTATGAAATATGACGGTATGATAACCGCCTAAAAAAAAAATCACGGTATCACAATATGCCTTTTCAGGGGGATGGGGGCGCGATCAACGACGGGGGAACACGGAGCAGCGAGGGAAGCCTCAATAGGATCCTGAGGCTTCACTCTCTTAAGGTAAGTATCTAAATTGTGACCGAGCTTTGGCTCAGGTACACTTTTTTTAAAGTTAAAGTACGTTACGGCTGGAACCCGAAAACTTTGGGATCCGGCCGGCCAATACGCAAAGTGGTCAGCAATTGGTGCCCCAGTTAGGTTAGTCAGGTAGGTGCCTCCAGTACTAGTAGCCAGTATAGTTGCCCCAGGATAGGTTAACCAGGTAGGTGCCTCCAGTATATGAAGGCAGTATAGCTACGCCCAGTATAGGCTAGGCGCTTCCAGTATAGGTAGCCAGTATAGTTGTCCCCAGTGTAGGTATAGGTGCCTCCCAGTATAGATAGCTAGTATAGTTATCCCCAGTATAGGTTCCTCTCGGTATAGATAGCTGGTATAGTTGCCCCCCGTATAGGTGCCTCCCAGTATAGATAGCTAGTATAGTCTCCCCCAGTATAGGTGCCTCCCAGTTAAATAGCTAGTATAGTGGCCCTCAGTATAGGTATAGGTGCTTCCAGTGTGCGGCGGTGGAGAGCGGGCAGAAACAACTCACCTGCTTTCAGCAAGCCACACGCATCATCACATTAATAAGTCTCCCTGTGATGACATCACTGGTAACAGGAAGTGAGAGAAACATAAATACGACTGAAGTTCTATTCCTTCCACCTCTTTAAACTGAAACTACTGTATATTGGGATGTTTAGGCCTTGCTCGTTCTATCCATGTTGCTGTGCAGTCGGCAAGGACATCACAGATTGCATAGAAACCTCTGCACAATATTCCCATTTATGTGCAGCGTTGTAGTGCATTCCCAGAATGCACTGCTGCCTTGGTTACCATATAATCTGTCCTCTGCTCCTCCGTCATTGTCTGGTACACAGGCGCCTTCGCTAGCGACAGGCATAAACTGCAGAATGTCATCAGAGAAGCACTTCTGTCCCCACCTGTTAGGCTGCACCTACTTTTCATAGGTGGGTAGTGGAGGGCAATTTCACCTGTCCGGCCATTACGTTACACCTTCTGGCTCTTTCATTGCATTTTTCCATCTCCACTGCAGTGGAGGAGATGAACTGCTATATTTTGGGGGGCATATAAAGTTGACCCAATGCTGCTATCTGGGGAGCGGTACAAGGGCCACCTCATACCGCTATATGGGGGGCGGGGTGGCTGATGGTTCCCATGTTATCTAGAAGTGGGCCTGGCTTAAAGAGTCTTAGGGCTCATTTCCACTTGTGATGCACGCGTCTGCTAGACACGTGGCATCATTTCCGGGTCTGCGGGTACGCAGACGAATCCCATCAGCCGTGCCGTGCACAGCTATGGGTTTTGCAGCCTCCCTCACCATTTCGGATCAAAATTACGTCCGAATCGGTAGCACAAGCGATTCGGCCGGCTGTGCCATTATACCCTATGGCAGAGTTTTCCCACGCGATTTGCCTGCCTGGAAACTGCGGATTTGCCGTGGAAATTGCGCCAGTGGAAAATGGGCCCTGAAGCCTCAAATACCTGATTTTCCTGCACAGTCCTAATAATCATTAATGCCATAGATGAAATGCCGCATCCCTGCGGCTGAAAGCTCAATACCCCTGAAATCCCCGGGGCAAATTTCTGGGCTCCTTCCTTGTAGAGGCAGAGCATTGTGCAGTAGCTCTGCCTCTACTCCCGTCAATCTGCGCGGATCTCCGCCTTCTCCCGCCTCTCAGTCTTCTTTCACTGAGGGGCGGGGATTGACGCGAATGGAGGCAGAGCTACTGCACAAAGCTCTGCCTCCCCCGGGCAGCAAAATCCACGACCTGGAAAGTTGTGAATTTTTGCCCCGGGATGTTGGGGGTATTGAGCATTCAGCTGCAGGGATGCAGCGTTTCATCTAGGGTATCAATGCTGCGTACGTTAAAAAGGGGCGCTGGGAAAAAAGGGCGCCGGGTTTTTAACGATAAGCATGGATAACGTTTAAAAATGTATTGTACTGTATTTCGTTTAAAATTAATGTTTTATAAAGTTATAAATCATTAAATAATGTGCATTAAATCGGCAATTGTAAAAACGTTAATCTTTCGTTTAAATAGTGAAACGTATAATAACGTTTAAAAATTTTTTTTACTTAATAACCCTCCCTGTACCTACCCCTAACCCCCAGACCCCCCTGTTAGTGCCTAAACCTAAGACCCCCCTGTTGGTGCCTAAACCTAAGACCCCCCTGTTAGTGCCTAAACCTAAGACCCCCCTGTTGGTGCCTAAACCTAAGACCCCCCTGTTGGTGCCTAAACCTAAGACCCCCCTGTTGGTGCCTAAACCTAAGACCCCCCTGTTGGTGCCTAAACCTAAGACCCCCCTGTTGGTGCCTAAACCTAAGACCCCCCTGTTGGTGCCTAAACCTAAGACCCCCCTGTTGGTGCCTAAACCTAAGACCCCCCTGTTGGTGCCTAAACCTAAGACCCCCCTGTTGGTGCCTAAACCTAAGACCCCCCTGTTGGTGCCTAAACCTAAGACCCCCCTGTTGGTGCCTAAACCTAAGACCCCCCTGTTGGTGCCTAAACCTAAGACCCCCCTGTTGGTGCCTAAACCTAAGACCCCCCTGTTGGTGCCTAAACCTAAGACCCCCCTGTTGGTGCCTAAACCTAAGACCCCCCTGTTGGTTTTTTCGTTTAAAAATAATGTTAAAAAAAAAAAAAATGTACTGTTTTTCGTTTAAAAATGTTTGAAAAAAAATATTGTACTGTTTTTCGTTTAAAAATAATATTTAAAAATGTATAAATCATTAAATAATGTGTAATCATGAGAAGCAGTAATAAAACATTAAGTCTCCGGGCGCCGCTTTTAAAACGTTATTTTTCTCCGGCGCCCTTTTTTCCTATCGGGCGCCCATTAAACGATATTTATTATAGGAGTGAATGGCGGCGCCCGATTTGTCCACTAGCCTCAGGCGCCCGAATTTACTGTTACCATTAATGCTAAAGAAGACTGTAATGTAAAAAAAAGGGTTTTTTTGAGGCTTCAGAGTCTCTTTAAGTAGTAGTCCTACTTGCAAGACTCGCACGCTTTTTTCCACGATGGGAAAACACACACATTAGTTCCCTATGGAGAGTCACAATGAAGTGGGGGAATGTCATTTTAGGGTTGGTTGTTGTTTTTTTTGTTTGTTTTATTTTACACCAGTTGGCGACGTGTGCCAAAACTGCAAAGGATCATCCTTTCGAGTGTGACGCCTGCCCTAATCCTGCTCCAGCGCTCTATTTTACCTCTTAAAGGACATCCGAGGCGAAAATAAGAATTGTATCTATCCCGATTCTCCTAAAATTGACTTCTTTTAGATGTCCAACGGTTTTATTTTATACAGTGGGTTGCAAAAGTATTTTGTCATATTACTGCCACAAACATGAATCAATTTTATTGGAATTCGACATGAAAGACCAATACAAAGTGGTGTACATGTGAAAAGTGGAACGAAAATCCTATATGATTCCAAACATTTTTTAAAAATCAATAACTGCAAAGTGGGGTGTGCGTAATTATTCAGCCCCGAGTCAATACTTTAAAGAACCACCTTTTGCTGCAATTACAGCTGCCAGTCGTTTACGGTATGTCTCTACCAGCTTTGCACATCTAGAGACTGAAATCCTTGCCCATTCTTCTATGCAAAACAGCTCCAGCTCAGTCAGATTAGATGGACAGCTTTTGTGAACAGCAGTTTTCAGATCTTGCCACAGATTCTCGATTGGATTTAGATCTGGTTTTTGACTGGGGCATTCTAGCACATGGTGGATATGTTTTTGTTTTAAACCATTCCATTGTTGCCCTGGCTTTATGTTTAGGGTCATTGTCCTGCTGGAAGGTGAACATCCGCCCCAGTCTCAAGTCTTTTGCAGACTCCAAGAGGTTTTCTTCCAAGTTTGCCCTGTATTTGGCTCCATCCATCTTCCCATCAACTCTGACCAGCTTCCCTGTCCCTGCTGAAGAGAAGCACCCCAAGAGCATGATGCTGCCACCACAATATATGACAGTGGGGATGGTGTGTTCAGAGTGATGTGCAGTGTTAGTTTTCCACCACACATAACGTTTTGCATTTTGGCCAAAAAGTTCCATTTTGGTCTCATCTGACCAGAGCACCTTCTTCCACATGTTTGCTGTGTCCCCCACATGTCTTGTGGCAAACTGCAAACAGGACTTCTTATGCTTTTCTATTAACTATGGCTTTCTTCTTGCCACTCTTCCATAAAGGCCAACTTTGTGCAGTGCACGACTGATAGTTGTCCTATGGACAGATTCCCCCACCTGAGCTGTAGTTCTCTGCAGCTTATCTAGAGTCACCATGGGCCTCTTGACTGCATTTCTGATCAGCACTCTCCTTGTTCGGCCTGTGAGTTTAGGTGGACGGCCTTGTCTTGATAGGTTTACAGTTGTGCCATACTCCTTTTATTTCTGAATGATCGCATGAACAGGGCTCCGTGGGATGTTCAAGGCTTTGGAAATCTTTTTCTAGCCTAAGCCTGCTTTAAATTTCTCAATAACTTTATCCCTGACCTGTCTGGTGTGTTCTTTGGACTTCATGGTGTTGTTGCTCCCAATATTCTCTTAGACAACCTCTGAGGCCGTCACAGAGCAGCTGTATTTGTACTGACATTAGATTACACACAGGTGCACTCTATTTAGTCATTAGCACTCATCAGGCAATGTCTATGGGCAACGGACTGCACTCAGACCAAAGCATTAATGTCCAAGTGGAATCTCCGCATCCCCGAGGCAGATGAGAAATAGACCTGCAAAATGCCTTGACTTTGCGGGTGCAGATTATGCTGCTCTGGAGAGGCAGAGCTTTGCGCTGTAGCTCTGCCTCCTCCACCAGCAATCTCTGTGGATATCCGCCTCCTCCCCGCACTTCTCAGTGAAAGAAGACTGAAAGGGGTGTGGAGAGGCGGAAATCAGCAGAGATTGACTGCAGAGGAGGCAAAGCTCTGCCTCAAGGGAGTAATGCCCTGCGAGCTCCTGGAACTGTGCAGGGCTAATCTGCCGTGGGATGCAACGCTTCGACTTGGTCATTAATGCTGAAGAGGATTGTATGCCAAAATAAGGTAAAAAAAGATGCTTCAGTCTCTTTAAAGCGGATCTGAGATGAAAAACGAACTTTAACAAGTAACTTGTCTATATATCTTATCTAAAGTTTAGAATATGCAAACATATTTAATAGAAAATGATTATTTCTTCCTGTGATACAATGACAGCAGCTATGTTTTTTTGTAAACATTACACGGAGGCAAGCTTATCTGCACCATCAGCATAAAAACCTAACCTCTTCCCTCTGCCTCTGAAATCAATGGCTAGTAACACCTCCTCCTCCCCCTGCCCAGACTGAGCTCCCATGAGCCCTTACTACTGCCAAGGCTCTCTGAAAACCTGTGGGCGTGGTTTATTTAGTTTATAGGGAATTAGAGTATTAAAACAAAAACAAAAAAGTATTTGGCTTGAGGAATGCCCTATAAACAATAGGAAAGGAACACAATTATGCAATGAGTAAAAGTTAACCTTGGATGCACTTCAAATAAAATCACTATGATAAAAAACATTTTGAGACGTTGCTGAAATAGCTTTACAAAAGGCTGAGCTATTGCGGTCTGTAGTGGGACCCAGGCCTAATTTTGTTTACACCAGAAATATGCCTCAACTGAGCAGAGCAGTAAATTAAACTGCATTATAAGCTTGTTCTAAAAACTTTGTTCTTTTTGTTTTGCATGCAAATGCATAGCTACACCATAGTAATCCTAAGACTGTCAGAATGG
This sequence comes from Hyperolius riggenbachi, assembly GCF_040937935.1. NCBI lineage: Eukaryota > Metazoa > Chordata > Amphibia > Anura > Hyperoliidae > Hyperolius > Hyperolius riggenbachi. The sequence goes on from NC_090654.1 coordinate 45,149,243, forward strand.
GGTGTCGCCAAAACTGCTTACCCATTACTCCGTACTGGGGTAGAGAATAAGTAACAGCGGTTCTGGCTTTGTGCACCTGTTTCCCTCATGCAGGAAAAGGATAATATCTGGGCTGTAAAAACTAGCTGTATAGAAAAAGCAGACTAAGAATTCCTGCCTTTTAAATATAAGCTTCCAAGGGCAATCTTGGAAACTCATGATGTCTGTAAATGAAAATATTAATAGTAACTTTTCATTACATTAACCATTACCGCCACGAGGACGTCAGCTTCGCGTTTGCGGCAGCTGCCACAGCCGCAGGGACACGATGGGCACGTCCCTGCAGCTTTGGGGGCTGTGCGTGTGATCTCCATGGTCCCAGCAACGGGGGATTGGTGACAGCGGACACAAGTCCTCTAAGCCAAATTCCATATATGTCCACCGAGAATGATCATTGTATTTGTTCAAAAACAGTGATCATTCTCAATTGGTACCACCACGCTGCCTCACACTTATTTATTTATTTATTTTCTCCCTTCTCCCCCAAGAGTCCTTTTTTTTTTTTTTTTTTTTTTTTTTTTAGTGACGAGTGATCATTTTTGCGACGTGGGTATATGTGCGTGATCGAACAATGCTTCGCGGCGCGATAATGGCCCTCAAATCCTTTAAAGAGTATCTGTACTCTAATATTCTTACAATAAAAAGCATACCATTTTATTCATTATTTTCTCCTGTGCCCCTCTGTGCTGTTTCTGCCACTCTCTGCTGCAATCCTGGCTTGTAATTAACAGTTTTAGGCAGTGTTTACAAACAAACTAACCAGCTTCTAATAGGCTCAGCTAAGCATAGTGTGTGAGTCATTCAGAGTATGCAGGGGGCCTGCAGAGGGTGTGTATCGCTTCTACCAATCACAAGCAGCCCTGCACATTCCACACAATCAAGCTTTAGCCCGACAAACAGGACAGAGGAAAGATACATTGATTTATTACAGAGACAGTGCAGTTAGGAAAGACTGCAGTAAGCCAGAGCAGATTAGAACAGGCATAGGAACTTATAGGATAGAAGAACTAAGGCTGAAAAATTTGTTACAGAGTCTCTTTAAGATCCCCAATGACTCCCGCTCAAAGTGCTGTCATCGTATGAACTCTCGTTCGCGCCTGTTGTGTGACATTGCATGCTCGCGTGGGTCGGAAAATGGATCCAGTGGGAAGTTATAGGGCTTTATACCGTTAGCACATTTTCTAGTAATAGTGGAATGTCATTTGAAAGTTCCACTCTTGAAAATAATTCAGTGCTGCCCTCTTCCCTATCCCTGACATGCTAACATCTGTATAAAGTAGCTGCCATAACCTGAGTAACAGAAGAACAGGCAGTGGTACAGATGGTTTGGTTGTCAGCAATGGAAGGTGCAGCACGTAATAGTGGCTTACTGCCCATTTTCCAATATAAACATTGGAAGAATCTATTGTAATTGCTTCAGTGCTGTTCTGTAGCATCTGGTCTGTGACTGTAGCCACCAAGTATTGCGGTTTGTTCTTTTTTGTTGTGTCTCCTAAGCATTCATTCACAATAACTTAAAATAATGGGGTTTCCCTGTTGCTCTAGTAGTTGAGGGAATGCTGGGTAAAAATAAGACCTCTGTCTACGATGGCGATCTTAGATGTTTCTATTTCATAGTTACATGTAGTGCCTTGGCCATGTCTTCTTCATTCTCTGTGACAATGTAGTCATTTTTGCTTTTGAGAAAATACAATCCAAACTGACGTCACCGATGAACACCTGGTAATGTCAATATGAAGTTTTTCTTTTCTGCATATCGTGTTGAAACTGAACTGAGAGGGATAAGGAGGCTGACCTATTTTCTTTCAAACAATGCAGATTGCCTGGCTGTTCTGCTTATTCTCTGCCAGGAAATAAAGGAAATTCAAAGTAAGGTGTACCCCTCTTAAACTACACCTGATTTGAGAGGGATATGACGGCTGCCATATCTATTGCCTTTTAAAGAATACCAGTTGCCTGGCTGTCCTGCTGATCTCCTTGGCTGCAGTATGAATCGCACACCTAAAAGCAAGCCTGGCAGTTGGAAAAATCTGTTCTTTCCCACAAGACGAGGTTCGCAGACAGCAAACTGTCATGGCCCTGTCATTACACTGTGGGAGGGGTTTCACCACAGTATCAGCCATACAGACATCCCTGATGACATATTAAAGTAGATCCGAGATGAACTTTTACTCATTGCATAATTGTGTTCCTTACATATAGTTTATAGGGCATTCCTCAAGCCAAATACTTGTTTTGTTTTAATACCCTAATTTCCTATAAACTAAACAAGCCACACCCACATCTTCTCCAGAGTGCCTTGGCGTTTGCAAGGGATTGTGGGATTTCAGTCTGGGCAGGTGAAAAAGGTGTTACTAGCTATAGATTTCAGAGGCAGAGTTTTCACAATCTGAGAGCTGCAGTGCAGATACAGATCAGTTGCCTGTGTAATGGAGGAGATAAGAGTGGAGTTTTCACAGAATATGCAGATTAGCATGCCTAGATACAGATAAGCTTGCCTGTGTGTGTGATTGTGTAATAGTGACAAGCAGAAAACATGTCAGCTCCCCTTGTATCACAGGAAAAAATATTAATATACTGTTGAAGCTGTTTGAAGATAGATTTGCTGTGTAAACTATCTAAACTTTAGATAAGATATATATATATATATATATATATATATATATATATATATATATATATATATATATATATATATATATATATATATATATATATATATATATATATATATATATATATACACGTCACTTGTTTAGTTTTTCATCTCGGATACGCTTTAAAAGTGAACCTCCAGACTAAAAATCTACTCAGCAGCACTGAAAAGGCTTGGTGTTTCTTTAACAGTTTCATAGCATCGGAACTTTGTTTCTCTTACATAAGCCTTATTTTTAGTTGCACAAAAGCTAAGCTCCACCCTATCAAAGAAAACTGCCTGGGCTTTTCCCCCTGATGCTGTGCAAAGCATGATGGGATTTTCTATGTTGTTCATGTTGCCTAGCAACGGGAAGGGGTGATCAGCACACAGGACAGTTGGAACTGTGTCTCATGCTCCCTGTCACCTCCTTACAACCAAAAAGATGGCTTCCCCCATGAAATCAAACATTTGCCTGTTCTTTTAAAACAGGGTGGGTAAGAGATTATATTTTAATTAACACAACTAATGTAACTTAATGACAGTATGTTTGTTTAGGCTGGAGTTCCTCTCTTAAAGAGAACCCGAGGTGTGTTTAAATAATGTTATCTGCATACAGAGGCTGGATCTGCCTATACAGCCCAGCCTCTGTTGCTATCCCAAACCCCACTAAGGTCCCCCTGCACCCTGCAATCCCTCATAAATCACAGCCATGCTGTGAGGCTGTGTTTACATCTGTAGTGTCAGTCTCAGCTTCTCCCCCGCCTCCTGCATAGCTCCGGTCCCTGCCCCCGTCCCTTCCCTCCAATCAGCAGGGAGGGAAGAGATGCAGGCGGGGACTGGAGTTCTGCAGGAGGTGGGGAGAGCAGCAGACTGACACTATAGAGATAAACACAGCCAGCTCTGACAAGCTGTTTGTCAGCAGCGTGGCTGTGATTTATGAGGGATTGCAGAGTGCAGGGGGACCTTAGGGGGGTTTGGGATAGCAACAGAGGCTGGGCTGTATGGGCAGATCCAGCCTCTGTATGCAGATAATATTCTTCAAACCCACCTCGGGTTCTCTTTAAGATTTATGGTGGGAAAGGGGGTTTCGGGTACTGATTGGGGAGTTCAGTCCTGGGTAAAGTTCCTCTTTAACAGTACTTTATTGCCGACCCTTATATTTATAAAGTGGCATTCAGTCTGATCACCGCTTTGTACATAGTCATATAAAGGCTGCCACCCTTCTTAAAGGTTCTGGGAGGTTGTTAGTTTAGTTAGTAAGTCGAGTCAAATCTTATACATAGTGAATTGTGGATAAATGGTTTACTTCCATGTAGTACAAATAATGTTTTTTCTGTCTGTTTTCAGTTTGCTTTTACACGACACAGAACATATATATTGCGCTTTTCTCCTAGGAGGCTCAGTGCCAGAGCAGCAGCCACTAGGGCACGTTCTACAGGCAGTAGCAGTGTTGGAGATTCTTGCCCAAGGTCTCCTTACTGAATAGGTGCTGGCTTACTGCACAGAAAGAGCCGAGATTAAAAACCCTGGTCAATAGGATTGGGAGGGAGTTTCCTGGCAGAGCTTCTTCTGCCCTATCCCTGCATCCCTGCAGCAGCCAATATTAGGACCATAAGACACACTATTTCCCCTCACTTTTGGGGAAGATAAAGTGCGTCTCATGGTCCAAAAAATAATTTTTTGTTGTTTTTAATCTCTATTGCCTCCTCAGGTTCGCTTCAAAAAGTAGAGAGCAAATGGAACGCTTCTCATAAATGAGCCTCCTAATTGTTACTATTGTTACTCTGTATGCACCATAAATAAAACGCACATGCTAAAGAGAAAAATGTACACCTCCTGTTTTATTTCCGTAAGCTTAGAATGAAAGCCCAGGTACACCCAAACCTAACCTTTCCTTACAGGCTGGGCATTCGTTTGTGTGTAGCCTAGCTTATCAGCTACTATGCAAAACCAAACTGTTATTTCCGGGTGGAGTCAGCCTTTAAGGTTAGTTTTTATAGAAACCAGTCATGGGGTGTAGTACTTTATTAAGGACATTGGGCGTTGCATGACCAGGAAGGACTCTTGCCAGCAGAGGGTATAATAGGAACTCAGTCTTTGGCACTTGTTCCACTTGTCAGACTGGTTCTCGTGTAGTCATACAGAATGCCGGCTCACACATTATACTGTCGTTGGTATTACGGTATGTTCTTAGGTGCAGGTATGTCTATTTAAAGCACGTTCTGAAGTGCGAGGCATACAGAAAGGATCGCACACTTCTGTGGAGTTGTTGCTGGCGCAGGATCCCACCACGTAAAAACATCTGACCATACACAGACGATCGTTGCGGGGCCAATCTGGTCCCCTTTCTCAAGGCTAGGAAGAATAAACCTGTTTCTCTGGTCTAGCCTTGACAAAGGGGACTGGATTGGCCCCAAAGTGATCATCGGTGTGATCATCGGTGTGTAGCCAGAAGTCTTTACGTGTATAATTGGACGATAAATTTGCACTGTTCCTAACTGAGGTCTGTGTGCGGATCCCTCCTTTCGTTTTGAGGCATATGAAGGCTGCCATATTTATTTCCTTTTAGGCTGGTTTCACAGTGGGACATTACAGGCGCACGTTAGAGCAGCCTGTAACGCACCCCACCGCACAGTAATGATAAATCAATGGGCTTTTCACAGTGCCCATGTTGCATTACTTAGTAACGCTGCGCCATAAGACAACGTACTGCATTCAGTACTTTATAAGCGGCAGAGCCGCGTTAGACTGTTTGCACATGCTCAGTCATGTTGGGGAGGAGGGGAGAGCGGCCGGGCACATGGCTAATTAATATTCACTGCACTCAGTGACGTGCAGTGTTTACTTCCTGGAGCGGCCGCTCTGTGCGGCGATTGGCCGGGCGGGACCACGTGATGCCGCATGCGTCCAAGAGTACGCATCACGGCATCATGGACGCCAGAGTGAGCTGCACAACGCGGCTCACTCTGACGTCCACATCAGAGAGCACCAGGCGTTGCGTTAGGGGCACGTTATGCGAACATAATGTCCCCTAAAACGCAACGTCCTGGTGTGGAACCAGCCTTAATCCATACCAGTTGCCTGGCTGTCCTGATGATCTTTTATGCATCAGTAGTGTCTGAATCACACACCTGAAACAAACATGTGGTCAGACGTCAGAGAGAAATATCTGATCTGCATGCTTGTTCAGGGGTTGTAGCCAAAGGTATACAAGGAAATCAATGTCAGGCTCCATATCTCAGCTTAGGTGTGGTTTCAAGTAAATCTGAAGTGAAACTAAACTTCAAAGATAATGAATTGTTTGTGTAGTACAGATAACGAATAGAACATGAGTAGCAAAGAAAAGTCCCATGTTTTCCAGGACAGGAAGAGTTGTTATCTATGCAAAAAAGATTCTCTGAGCCATTTGACCAACTTGATCGAACTCTGTCCTGTTTTCTAAATAGCTTAAAAGGAACCTGATGTGTGAGTCCTATGGAAGCTGCCTTATTGATTTTCTTTTAAACAATACTAGTTTCCTGGCAGTGCTGCTGCTCTTTCTGGTCAGAAGGGTCTAAATCACACACCTGGAACAAGCATGCAGCTAATCTTGTCAGATTTGTTATAGGCATCTGATCTGCATGCTTGTTCCTGGTCTATGGCTAAAAGTATTAAAAGCAGAGAATCCTAAAAACAGCCAGGCAATGTGCATTATTTAAAAGGTAACAAACGTGTCGGCCTCCATATCCCTCTAACCTCTGGTTTCCTTGAGACAGCTTGAGATAATGTTTTACTGCAGGAAAGCTCAAAGGGCCATTAGCTCTGCTCTGTTTTACAGCTTTAAATACAGAGTGTGGTTTCTAAGCTGCAAATATGACATAATGATGCAATGTTATGAATAAAGCTATAAACCTAAACTAGAAGTCTAGAAATTTAGGTCTGACTCACTAAATATAAGTATAGAGGTCGACTTATACATGAGTCATGGGCAACACTGAGCACACGGAGTAATGTTTGTAATACAGTGTTACCCCGAAAATAAAACGCATATTAATTTGTCTTTCAAAAGTTGTGCTAGGTCTTATGTTTAGGGAGGTCTTATATTCTATGGTGGTAGCCAGATCCCCTTTAGTGTATACAATACTGTAGCTACCGGTAGATTCCCCCCACCTGCCCGCCCGCTCCCTTTACTTCCCCTGCTCTTTCTGCTGTCCCCCTCCTTAAATTCCGGAAGCCTCTGCTGATTTTGCCTGTCATAATTGACACCGCAGATTAACAGTGACTCACGGTGAAAGCAGCTACGGTAATGTATCCAGGAAACGGCGTTGACAGGAAGTAAACAGAGATCACTTCCTGTATAAGGTGGTGCTGTTACTGGATACATTACTGTAGCTGCTTTCACCGCGAGTCACCGCTAATTTGCGGTGTTAATTTTGACAGGCATAATCAGCAGAGGCTTCTGGACTTTAAGGAGGGGGACAGCAACAAGAGCAAGGGAGGTAAAGGGGGAGGGCAAGCGAGCAGGAGCAGGTCTGCCACTAGGTCTTATATTAGGGGGATGTCTTATATTTCAAGCATACTCGAGATAGATAGATAGATAGATAGATAGTCTTACTTTCGGGGGAGGTCTTAAATTTGGGGAAAGTCGGTATTAGTAACATTCCCATACACACCAATTTATCCAGTGGTAATGACACGTTCTTGATAAAGGAAATGCCAAGAAAACACAGGTCTGAAAGGGTATCTGAAAATAAAAATGACTCTTTTTTTCTTTGCTACTAATTTTCTATTAATTATCCATACTACACACACAATTCATTATTGTATAAGTTTATTTCCACTTCAGTGTCACTTTAACAGAAGCTGAGCATCGTACAGAGTTCTTGAGGGGCGGAGTTTAATGTGGGAAGAACCAACTGAAGGCAGGAGCACTAAGGACAGTCACATGATCAGCTGAGCAGCCAATGACAGGGCAGGATTTTTTTTACCTCAGAAAGCTTTTTTTGTTTTGTTTTTTTAAGACATGATGTACACATTATTAACCTACTAATATCTGAAATCAGTTCAGAAGTAAAGCAGGTAATAACGCCAGCCATACACGGATGGATGGATGGATGGTCACCTGTTGGGGCGAAACTATCAATACCTCTCCGATTGGAAACTGATCAGGGAGGAATTGATACCTACCACACACAGCACATTGGTTTTTAATATATTTCAAGTAAGAAATCTATTGAAAATCATTGAAACCACTGTTTGCACTGCAAGGCTATGGGCTGTCCATGTGGAGTCGGTACAAAAATCATCCGACTCCTCAGTTTATAAAACCACCAGCTTCAACTCTGACTCAAGGTACCCAAAATGACTCAGACTCCTCGACTCCCAACTACTTAGTCTAATATTTACAGGGCTGTGCATTTGGTACAAAAATCATCCGACTCCTCGGTTTTATGAAACCACCGACTCCAGGTACCCAAAATTACTCCGACTCTCCTACTCCACAGCCCTGTGTCCATGGACCTCCACTCCTGCCCCACCTCTGATGGATGGCTACGGGCTGTCCATGGACCTCCTCTTCTGCCCTGCCTCTGATGGATGGCTATGGCCTGGTCCATGGACCACTTCTCCTGTCCTGCCTCTGATGGATGGCTATGGGCTGGTCCATGGACCACTTCTCCTGCCCTGCCTCTGATGGCTATGGGCTGGTCCATGGACCTCCTCTCCTGGCCAGTCTCTGATGGCTATGGGCTGGTCCATGCACCGCCTCTCCTGGCCAGCCTCTTATGGCTATGGGCTGGTCCAAGGACCTCCTCTCCTGCCCTGCCTCTGATGGCGATGGGCTGGTCCATGGACCTCCTCTCCTGCCACGCTTCTGATGGCTATGGGCTGGTCCATTAACCTCCTCTCATGCCCTGCTTCTGATGGCTATGGGCTGGTCCATGGACCTCCTCTCCTGCCCTGCCTCTGATGGCTATGGGCTGGTCCATGGACCTCCTTTCCTGTCCTGCCTCTCATGGCTATGGGCTGGTCCATGGACCTCCTCTCCTGCCCTGCCTCTGATGGCGATGGGCTGGTCCATGGACCTCCTCTCCTGGCCAGCCTCTGATGGCTATGGGCTGGTCCATGGACCTCCTCTCCTGCCACGCTTCTGATCGCTATGGGCTGGTCCATGGACCTCCTCTCCTGTCCTGCCTCTGATGGCGATGGGCTGGTCCATGGACCTCCTCTCCTGCCCTGCCTCTGATGGCTGTGGGCTGGTCCATGGACCTCCTCTCCTGCTCTGCCTCTGATGGCTATGGGCTGGTCCATGGACCTCCTCTCCTGTCCTGCCTCTGATGGCTTTGGGCTGGTCCATGGACCTCTTCTCTTGGCCAGCCTCTGATGGCTATGTGCTGGTCCATGGACCGCCTCTCCTGCTCTGCCTCTGATGGCTTTGGGCTGGTCCATGGACCTCCTCTCATGCCCTGCCTCTGATGGATATGGGGCTTTTCATGGACCTCCTCTCCAGCCCTGCCTCTAATGGCTATGGGCTGGTCCATGGACCTCCTCTCCTGGCCATCCTCTGATGGCTATGGGCTGTCCATGGACCTCCTCTCCAGCCCCGCCTCTGATGGCTATGGGCTTTCCATGGACCTCCAGCCCTGCCTCTGATGGCTATGGGCTGTCCATGGACCTCCTCTCCAGCCCCGCCTCTGGTGGTTATGGGCTGGTCCATGGACCTCCTCTCCAGCCCTGCCTCTGATGGCTATGGGCTGTCCATGGACCTCCTCTCCAGCCCCGCCTCTGATGGCTATGGGCTTTCCATGGACCTCCAGCCCTGCCTCTGATGGCTAAGGGCTTTCCATGAACCTCCTCTCCAGCCCCGGCTCTGGTGGCTATGGGCTGGTCCATGGACCTCCAGCCCTGCCTCTGATGGCTAAGGGCTTTCCATGAACCTCCTCTCCAGCCCCGGCTCTGGTGGCTATGGGCTGGTCCATGGACCTCCAGCCCTGCCTCTGATGGCTATGGGCTGTCCATGGACCTCCTCTCCACCCCCGCCTCTGATTGATGGCTATGGGCTGGTCCATGGACCACTTCTCCTTCCCTGCCTCTGATGGCTATGGGCTGGTCCATGGACCACTTCTCCTTTCCTGCCTCTGATGGCTATGGGCTGTCCATGGACCTCCTCTCTAGACCCGCCTCTGATGGCTATGGGCAGGTCCATGGATGTCCTCTCCAGCCCTGCCTCTGATGGCTATGGGCAGGTCCATGGATGTCCTCTCCAGCCCTGCCTCTGATGGCTATGGGCTGTCCATGGACCGCCTCTGATTGATGGCTATGGGCAGGTCCATGGACCACTTCTCCTTCCCTGTCTCTGATGGATGGAAATTACGTGTTGCACAAGCTAGACATGTGCTTCCTCATGTGCTTCCTCAAAGCCAATTGCGTTACACAGCCAATTCAAGTGGTCCTCCACTATTGCACTGAACAGAAGGAAACAGAGAGAAATGCGCTGTTTTTAGAGAGAAGAGCCTGTTTAATTCCCCCTCATCTGTGACTAAACACAAGTGTAATTTGACCTCTCCGCTGTAGCAGCTTTCTGCCTCAACAGAGCAGCTAATTTGTAAACACATGATCTAAACCCTATGCCTGCTTCCATGAAAGCAGTAAGTAGACACTGCAGATTTATTGCGGGATTTGTGTCCACTGTAAAAGAAATGTTTTTCTGTAAAGGTTATTATGCTGTTGCTTATCTTTTAGAGCAGAGGACGTACTGAGTTTAGGTCCGTTTTTTAAGAGGGAAAGCTGCACATAACCTCAGGCACAAGTTTATAAAAGGGGCTGATAATTGAAATTTGCTTGTAAAAATCCGCACATTTGCATGATTCAAAGGGGGGTCATTTGGGTTCAGCATCAGGAAAGGGAAATAGGGGGGATGTGATTAAATGTCAGGAGATTTATGCATTAGGGGAATCGGTTGGGGTTTAGTAATGTACAGGTGAGATGTGACAAAACAGTCGTGTATATAGAGCTACAAGACCATGAGATGCAGGTAATGCCTAACTAAACAGGTCAGCTGATGTACATAGAGGTGGAAAATGTGTATCTACGTTACCCAGCGGGGAAACACACAAGGGAAAAGTGCACAGCCTGTTCCAGCTTATGTTAGGTCATCAACACAAACCTGACATAACCAGTAATTGCCTTGCTGACACTGAATGTAGGGAGATGCTGAATTAATGTGTACCCAGCCCAGTGATGTCAGGGGACGTCTATATTCGCTAGATTCTTAACTAAAGCCATCATTTCAGCCCACAAATCTGTAGTTTGTACAAAAGCAAGCTGTGTGATGGACACTAGAGGGAGCCTGAGATGGATGGTAATAAAGGACAATGGCTTACAGATTGCTGGCTAATGGTTTTCAGTGCTGCTGTATATCGTTTGACTTGCTTGTCAACCTCGGCAGCTAATTGTATCAAATGAACCTCCCCCCTAGGGAAGGTTTGTGAATAGTGAGGGCTGTATGCAGATAGAGTACAAGCGCTCTCCCAGACTCTCACGTGTACACAAAACGCTTTAAGGGTTAATTCAGCTGCCAAGGTTCCCGTATCCTCTTGGGTCACAATCAATGGTCGCATCAATCCTCAGCGCTAAATTCCATATAATTGTCCATAAGGTTTCCTGTAGCCACTCAGTGCTCAATGGACACACAGCACATACCGATTTTGGAGTTGCTCCCTCGTCAGGAGATAACTCTAAAACCGGTTGGGAACTGGAAACTGGGCATTCAATTGGCGTATGACGTGTATATGTAGTGTATTAAATGTACATGATACGCCTGATTTAACTAAAGGGTCCCTGTCATAAAGGCCCCGATGTGGTGGTCACCATATATGCTGTGTGTCCGCTGAGCACTGGGTGGCTACAGGAAACCTTGTTGCCAATTATAATTTAGCGCTGAGGATAAATATGACCAATAAATGGTAAGGGCTGTTTGGTGGACAACAAGCCTTTGCCTATGACCCTCGTCCGATCTGTATGCAGTCCTCCATCCTGTGTCTCCCGGGGGTGGTGAGATTGTGCAGGCCCAGCCACTGGCGCAATGCATGACTCCATTTACAGGCCGAGAAATGTAATCACATTGATGACTACATTTCTCTGCATACATTGCGTCGGTCAGACCTGCACAGGATCACTGCAGCCATTACGATCTGTGGCTGGGAGAGGCAAGATGGAAGACTGTATACAGTTGGGGGGGGGGGGGGGGGCTATGGAGCAGTGCCTTAAAGAGAACCCGAGGTGGGTTTGAAGAATATTATCTGCATACAGAGGCTGGATCTGCCTATACAGCCCAGCCTCTGTTGCTATCCCAAACCCCCCTAAGGTCCCCCTGTACTCTGCAATCCCTCATAAATCACAGCCACGCTGCTGACAAACAGCTTGTCAGAGCTGGCTGTGTTTATCTCTATAGTGTCAGTCTGCTGCTCTCCCCGCCTCCTGCAGAACTCCGGTCCCCGCCTGCATCCCTTCCCTCCCTGCTGATTGGAGGGAAGGGACAGGGGCAGGGACCGGAGCTATGCAGGAGGCGGGGGAGCAGCTGAGACTGACACTACAGATGTAATCACAGCCTCACAGCACGGCTGTGATTTATGAGGGATTGCAGGGTGCAGGGGGACCTTAGGGGGGTTTGGGATAGCAACAGAGGCTGGGCTGTATAGGCAGATCCAGCCTCTGTATGCAGATAACATTCTTTAAACACACCTCGGGTTCTCTTTAAAGGTAAGATGCTTGCTGCCCCCTTCAACATCCCACACCATTTACAAACCTCCCTTAAAGACCTTTTACACTGAAAATCGCGATCAATGATCTTTACTGTTTACACCGAGCTTGTCTGCTACCAAAATTTGTGGCTAGAGTAAAAAAAACTACAAAATGCAGTGCTTTTGCAATCAGCAAAAAATCATAGTGCATCAGTATAAAAGAGCACTGTGAATATCATGTTATTCGCTGCCCTTGTGATCTGAAAAGTAAAACGCAATTGCAAATGTGGTCGGTGTAAAAGGGCCCTTAGGGTGAGATCCGTTTGATTGATTTTTGCTGCTGAGATCCATGTCAGGCAGCCATGTATCAAACACTGGGTAGTAGGTCAGGAAAATGAATGTTAAAGCGGACCTGAACTCAAAACTTCCTCTCGGTTCTAAAATATAAGCAGCAGCATGATGACCTTTAAAGAAAAACATTTTTGTTACAGCTTACAGAACTCCTGCAATAAATCTGCATTGTCTACTTCCTCCTTTCATGGAAGCAGACAAAGGGTTAACATCCTGTGTTTACATATTAGCTGTGGCAGTCCAAGGCTGCTGAATTTCTGTGCTGACACAGTTGAGAGATCAAATTACACTTGTGATTACTTGATGATGAGGGGGAATTAGATAGGCTCTTCTCTCTGAAAACACACAGGGTGCACTTTTCTCTGTTTTCCTTGTGTCCTTTGCAAGAGTTGAGGTCTACTTTAAGTCTTAGGTATTAATCATGTGGGTTGAGTCTGCATGCAGCGTTATCACAGTTTCCTAGTATGCGGTAAACAGAATGCGTTCTTTTCGCCGTCACGGTGCTTTTGTAAGGGGAAAATTGTCAAGTCTCCATGCGATCCTTTACAGCTTCTACATTGCGGTAATTGAAATCTATGCCCTGTTTGTGGTTTCTTATTCCTGCCAGGCATAGATTTCAATTGGCTCCTGACCCCGTGATCACTGTGAGCCAATCCCATTGGAGACCGGTCAGGAGCCAATGAAGTCTGCTCATGACTAGCTCACAGAGCTCTGCCGCCATAGCGACGGCAGAGCGAGGGGCGTGCGGCAATGGGTGAGCGGTGTGACCGACGATAGTGGCGGAACCATGCAGTGAATCGTCAGTAAGCCCGCCAGAGACTGCTGGTACGCAAGTGGTTAAACCACAGTGAATGTGAAAAAGCCCATTGGGTTTGCAGGGACTTTCACTTCTAAGGCATTTTAGTAGAAAAACGCACACGGTATGAACGGGGGCCTAAAGCTCTGATAAATCAGGAATTGTGGTCATTTGAATAGTAATGAACAGGTGGGCAGTGTTAGATGACAGGGTAAACATATGCAGAATGTGTTTCTAGGGTGAGCAGGGCTCATTGTATCGCCTGTTGTTCTGCTGTGGAGCTATTGTTCAGCAGTAACTGACTCCCTTTGAAAGCAGTGGTAGCAGCTCAATGCTTCCAGCCCAGATCTGCTCCTTGAAACAGCCCTGCACAGATGGCCAGCAGGTAATCCTGAAGTCACATCTGCGTCTGCAATGATTACTCTGAGCACTGAGCTGTAGTCAGGCTGAATACACAGCTTAAAGTGGATCTCCGCTGTGAATTCCAAAGTGAGAAAGGGCCACAATGACACTTACTATGACAGTCACACTTTTTTTTTCTTTTTTTCTTTCTTTCTGATTGCAGCAACTGCTGATTACATCATTGAACAGCAGGGAAACATGGTGGCAGCTCTGGAATGCAGCACACTGGAGCTTGCCCTGCACTACTTCTCTCTTCACCTCTCCTTTCTGTGATAGGCTGGCTCAGTGACGCAGGTAGAAGCAGAGTACCTCTCTGTTATAGGCTGGCTCAGTGGCACAGGTAGAAGCAGAGTACCTCTCTGTGATGGGCTGGCTCAGTGGCACAGGTAGAAGCAGAGTACCTCTCTGTGATGGGCTGGCTCAGTGGCACAGGTAGAAGCAGAGTACCTCTCTGTGATGGGCTGGCTCAGTGGCACAGGCAGAAGTAGAGTACCTCTTTGTGATAGGCTGGCTCAGTGGCACAGGTAGAAGCAGAGCACCTCTCTGTGATTGGCTGGCTCAGTGGCACAGGTAGAAGCAGAGTACCTCTCCGTGATAAGCTGGCTCAGTGGCACAGGTAGAAGCAGAGCACCTCTCTGTGATTGGCTGGCTCAGTGGCACAGGTAGAAGCAGAGTACCTCTTTGTGATAGGCTGGCTGTGAAGCACAGATAGAAGCAGAGTACCTCTTTGTGATAGGCTGGCTGAGAGGCACAGGTAGAAGCAGAAGACTGCCCTGGCAGTTTTTTTCAGAAAGGACTTGTGGCTAACCAACAAAAATGGATTATGTGGCCAGTTTTTAGACATTTTTTTCCTTTTACTCTGTTTATAACTTCAGCTACCTGTGTGGGTTTTATATTTATACCAGAGGTCCACTTTAAATACAGTATGTAAGAGTTCCAGCTGGTCCTATGAGTGATAAAGCCACACAGGGTAGCCAAAATAAGAAGAGCAGCTAAGAATGACCTTTCAGCCTTCTCCCAGTCAGGTGATCTGGTGAGAAATGGTAGTACAGGCATGTGTTATTAGGCTCCCCCACACACTAGGTGCTTCTTGGCCAAGGTGCCAGTCGGGGTCCCGTCTTTAGAGAATTGAGCGTGTGCAACAGTCCCAATATGCTGCCAAAAGTTCCAGAGTGCCGTATCCTCTTGGCTGAGCCCCTTGCTCTCCTCCTTACCCCTCCCACTTGTGACATCGTCTCTTCACCCTCCTCCCTAGCAACAAAACATGCTGTTGGCCTCTCGGCTAGTCTCACGTCTGTACAGAACTCTGCACCGAACTGTCACATGGTGGACCTGCGATACAATCTTGCCGATATTTGGTGCATCCGGCCCAATATATCTAATGAGCCGATACGGAAGCTTTCATTTAATTCAGAAATTATTTATATAAATACTTTTTTTACGAATGGACACATTGAGAAGCATATTTCTGTTAAGTCAACCCGAGGTGAGAGGGATATGGAGACTGCCATATTTATTTCCTTATAAGCAATACCAGTTACCTGGCTATCCTGCCTCCAATACTTTTAGCCATAAACCCTGAACAAGCATGCAGCAGATCAGGTGTTTCTGACATTGTCAGATCTGACAAGATTAGCTGCATGCTTAGTGTTTAGATACTACTGCAGCCAGATAGACCAGCAGGGTTGCCAGGCAACTAGTAGTGTTTGAAAAGGAAACCAATAAGGCAGCCTCCATGTCACTCTTACCTCAGGTTAACTTTAACTGCTTACCGACTGCCGATAGATCGCTTAATTAGACTGTTAGACAGCAAAACTGCCGTCTATTTACATTGTACCACGCTGCGATCTATGGCAGCGCTGTACTGGGGACAGCCATGACACTCGGCTGTCCCCTGGGGAGGCTCAGAGAACGATCGGCTCTCATAACCTGATGTCTGAATGCTGATCACCGTGATTGGTTGCTGGGGGGAGGAGAGGAGTTACAAAAATAAATGACACATAAATTAATATAAAAAAAATTAAAAAAATGCTGCTGCAGCGATCGGAGCCCACCAACAGAAAGCTCTGCTGGTGGGCAGAAAAGGGTGGGGGGATTCACTGGTGTGCTCATTTTGTATGGCTGCAAGGCACCAATTTGCAAAACAAAAAAAAAACGGTCCTCAAGTGATTAAGCTTCTCTCATTGACTTGTACCGCTTGCAGGGTGCAATCCTGACTTTACCTCTATGTATTTTCAGATTATTTCTTCCCTGACGAAGAGTCTACCCACGGAGAGTCGCCAAGATAGCTGGCCCAGGTAGAAAACGCCGCACCCCTGACCCAGACGCCGTTACAGACCCCGGGGGCCCATTTGTTACCATCAAGCGGCAGAAGATGTCCCATCCTGCGGAGGGCACCGGGCAGAGGAGGGTGACGCGTGGAGCTGAAGATGCCGTAAACAAGAAGAAGCAGAAGGACCGCATCAACCAGGAGAACAAGGAGGGCAAGATGGTGCCCGCCGGCGAGCCCAAAAGAGGTGAGGGTAGGAATGTTTTTCATATGCATTGGTATTATGCTGCTGGCATTGCCTGAGGGTCAGAAGCGGTAGAGTGTGGGTGTACATCCTGTTTCTGTATGTGATGCCACAGCACTAACAGATCTCCTATTCCAGTAGATTAGTCCTAATTCACCCTCCCATAGCCAGGGGTGTAGAGTCAGTCGAGGAGTCAGAGCAATTTTGGGCACCTGGAGTCGGAGGTTTCTTAAACTGAGGCGTTGGCGTGGTCAGAAGCAGTTGTGTGTGTGTGTGTGTGTGTGTGTGTGTGTGTGTGTGTGTGTGTGTGTGTCTGTTGCGTAGATGGGTACTGTAGCTCTAGTCTCCTATTCCAGTAGATTAGTCCTAATTCCCCCTCCCATAGCTTTCACTGTTGGTAAAGGAGAATGGGGAACTTGCACCCCATGGCCATCCCCAATGAGCGCTCAATCAGGATTTTGTTCAAATATCATTTCAAAGGATCCCTGTTTTTTGTTAGGTATTTTCAGTAGAATTGATATGTACCACACGCACACACTATGCACCCCGGCCACCACCACTTTTGGTTTAAAAAAAATTGTCTAAAAGCCATGACCTGCCAATTGCTTTGCTTAACCCCCCCCCCTCCCATGTGCCGCCATCGTCGATTTCTAGCGTGCCAATAGGGCGGTTGGAGTGCACTGTAACATACATGGCACGCTCAAGCTTGCTTTCTCTAGTGTTGCATGCAGCTTCTGTGCTGGCCACTAGAGCTCCAGGCTCACTGTCAAGTGACTGCAGTAGGCGTGGCGCTTTAGTAGCCAGTTTGGAAAGTTGAGGAAGCAAGGCTGAGCGAGGACTGATAACTATACATACCTCTGGATTTTTTTTCTGCCTGTCGGGGATCAGGACCTGGTCCCCTTAGGCAACATTGCTGGCTGGCCTCTACAGACGCGTGTCACGTTATGTTGCTATGTGGGGGGGGCAGAAAGACAACAGAGCGTCGTGTGCGTGACATTACATAGCCGGTGGAGGAGTGGCATCTTCAAAGCAGTTGGCCGTCTGTCGGGTGAGTAGATCAGCCAGGCGGAAAGCTTGCACGGTAGGTGGTCGTGGACTGACATACACCTTATGTCGCCTGACATACACCATATGTCAAGCCTGGTGTGACAGACCCAACTCTAACTATAAACGCCTGCTTACGTGAACTACAGCAATGGATGAATGACAACTGGCTGAAACTAAATGCAGACAAAACTGAAGTCCTTCTGATCGGAGGGCAGCGCATGACAACAAAGCAACTTAACTTGCAGTCTTCACCACTGGGAATAGGAGGCACGGATCTGCGCAGCTCTGATCATGTGCGTAGCCTGGGAGTTCTAATTGATGGGATTTAAACTTCAGAACTCAAATCTCTGCTGTGGTGAAATCATCCTATTTTCACCTGAAGAACATTGCAAAAATGAAGCACCTCATACTCCCAGAAGATCTGCCAACCTTAGTCCACGCCTTCATCACATCCCGACTGGACTACTGCAATGCTCTCTACACTGGCCTTCCAAAAAAGATATGGTGCAGCTGCGTAGCAATCCCCGCATTCTCAGTTCCACAGGTTCTAATAATCTAGTCATACCCAAAGTCCACTTGGAAACTTTTGGTCCCAGAGCCTTCTGTCATGCTGCCCCTACGTTTTGGAACTCCTTACCTCAACAGATCAGGACAGTTCCATCCCTGGATGTGTTTAAATCCAGACTGAAAACCCACCTGTTCAGTTTGGCATTTGCAGAAATATAACTTTTGTTGTGTGAATACTTCATCCTACTAATTACTGAATCTGAGAGAGCCTAAGCGCTTTGAGTCCTATGGGAGAAAAGCGCTATAGAAATGTTATTGTATTGTATTATTGGCTGAGACAGTCGTTTTCAGCTGCCTCAGCCAACTTTAATCTAGCCTGTGTATGACCCTTTTGTTTAGAGTCATGTAAACCATCCGGTAGCAAATTTTATTTCACTGCTACCAGCAGTCTCTGGTCCTTAAGGGGTCAGAGACTGCTGGTACCGCAAAACGGCACTTACTGATGGATCGCCACACAGACCCGTCGCTCTTGCCGGTTACCGTGATCTCCCATCGTCGCAGGTCCATCTCTCTGCCATCCCTATGACGGCAGAGCTGTGCGAGCAGGTCAGGAGCCACTTTAATTGGCTCCTGACTCTGTCCATCAATGTAAGCCAAAGGGATGGGCTTACGGTGATGACTGGGTCAGGAGCCGATTAAATCTACTCCTGACAAGCTCACAGCTCTGCCGTCATAGAGACTTCAGTGCAAGTGAGATGCGGCGATGGGATAACGGCGGCGATGTTCAAAATCTGCATCCTGCCAGTCGTGCAGCCACAAGGACGTAGATTTCAACCACGTTAGTCTGGAAGCGGTTTACATTGTTTGGGTTTAATAGAGCAGACTAAATAGGTGACTATTCCTCAGGATCGAGGTAGACAGAGAGCTTGTGTAGGCATCATTTGGAGAGCATCACAGAACTCTGACCTTAGGTTACATGGACCTCATTGACTGACCATATATTATTGTTTCTGAAGAAGCAACTTTTACTTGTCAAACACAAGTTAGGCCTCGTTCACATCAGGGCCGTTTCTGTGCGCTTTCCACAGCGCACTGCCCTGTGCGTTCAGCAAGGTATTTACTTTCCCATGTAACTAAATGTAGCTGGTTCACATCTATGCGCTGCGCTGAGCAGCGTTACAGAAACGTAGTGTTGCAGGCATTTCTGTGCGTTGAGCTGTAAAGCGCACAGCAATGCAAGTGAATGGGTCCGCTTTTTTAGCGCATAGAAGCGCGTACAAGCGCATAGAAGCGCATGCGTTTTTTTACCCCTAATTGGAGAAAAAAATACATTTACATACAAAAACAAAGTTTTATTGACAACTGCTGCTGCTACAGTAAACAAAACGTGCTTTAAAGAAGCGCAGCGCAATGCACAGAAACGCGGACTAAAGCGCGCACAAGCGCATGCGTTTTTTACCATGCGCTTTAACACGTTTTTCAGCGCAGCAGATGTGAACGAGGCCTTAGGCAGGTAAATAAAGTACTATTGTTGGAGTCACATACATTCTACATTGTTGTATAAAAACTGACGGAATTTGTTCAAAAGATAGACTTTTAAAGCTGGATTGTCAGCCGTAAACTCATTCTTTTTACCCACTGCTGTGTTTGTTATGTAGCCTAATCCTGCATTACAAGCATTCCAATATAATCCTAAATGTTTCTGCTGTAATGAATCTTATCTCCGTAAGCCTGGCTCTATTCTGATACATAGCCGGCGAGAGGGAAGCTTGTTATCTCCCCCCATTCCTGATTGGCTGAGGGCAGTTCATTGTGACACGAGGCTAAGAAGGGAAATAAACCTCATCCTTCTGCAGAAGCTGCTGAAAAATGATCTATGCTGTGTTCAAAGCAACCTAGATATGACACTGCTGTTTCTAGAAGCGAAAAAGGGCAAGGGTAGAAATAACATACAAATTGGCTTCAGTCAGAGGCAGTAAAGATGGAAAATGCCTGGAACCGGTTTCTCTTTTTTTTTTTTTTTTTCCCTACTATATATAATTCACTGAAATAAAAATGTGGGCAGTTACATATGTTATGTAAGTAGAACAAGTATTTATCTACTTATACTGTATATGTGTTTATTCCTGGAATATTATGGCTGTTCCTGCTGCTTTAAAGTGATGCAATGAAATTATGTTTTAATAGATTCCATGAATTTGGTGCGTTCCATTAAACCCCAGCATTGTAAAAAAAAAAATAGCTTTCTGGTGTTATATTTGGGAGGAGCTTACATGGTACCTGGCTGGATATTTAACCACTTAATGACAACCAGACTTATAAAAACGTCCTGCTAGAGCCTCTTAACGGCTCCAGGGCATTTTTATAAGTCAGACAGTGCTGCTGCTGCTGTGCGTATGGACGTGTGCGCTCCCGAACATGCATCCCCGTGCACGTGAGAAAAGCGAGAAAACACCATAGAAAAAATACACCTTTATTTCTAAATAATGTCACCATACTTTGCACTAGGGACATAATTAAAATCTCTTGATAACCAGAACAAATAAGCAGATAAAATGTGTGGGTTGTATGTACAGTAGCAGTGTTTATATTAAAACCATAGGGGATGAAATTTCCTTGTTTTTCCCTTTAAAATGCATAGAAAATAAAGTAATTACTGAAAACAAATATGAACCCCAAAAAGCCTCATTGGTGGTGAAAAAAACAAGGTATAGATCATTTCAATGTGATTAGTAGTGATTAAGCTATTGGCAAATTAAAGGGATGAGCTCGGAAAGGTGAAAATCGCTCTTGTCTGTTAGGGTAAAAACCGCTTTGGGGTGAAGTGAACCTGAGAGCCGCTTACTTGGGCATATTTATACTTGCCTAGGGCTTCCTCTAGCCCCAGGAGGTGCGTGGCGTGCGTGCGTCCTCTCCAGTGGCGGCTGTGCCATGCATGCACAGAAGAGCCCCGCCAGCCAAATTACCAGGACAACGGAGAGGACAGCGATGGAGCTCAAGCACCTAATGGGGCAAAAGCCAACATGTCAAACTCTGGCCCGCGGGCCAAATCTGGCCCTCAGAGCCATTCAATTTGACCCCCAAATGGTTTCCCCGCTTTGCATTATGTTTGGCCCACTCTAGACCACCAGGGAACCTATATTGGAGGTGGAGCCCTAGAACACTAGGGAAGCCATATGGGTGAAGTAGGGGGAAAGTATTAAAAAAATGAGGACTGTATAGGGCAGGGGTGCCACTAGCCACAAGGGAAATGTGTAGGGGAGGAAGGAGGACCACTAGACACCAGGGAACTGTATAGGGGTTGGATGGGGGCCATTAGACACCATGGAACTTTAAAAGGGAGGGAGGTGGTCAGAAGACATTTGAGGTTGGCCCGCGACTTGGTCCCAGTGTTCAGTTTCGACCCACTTTGTAGTTGGGTTTGACACCCCTGGGCTAGAGGAAGCCCTAGGTAAGTATAAATACGCCCAGTTAGGCTGATCTCAGGTTTCCTTTAAAGAAAACTTGTAACAACAAAAAAAAACCCTCTGGGGTTACTTACCTTGGGAGGGGGAAGTCTGTGAATCCTAATGAGGCTTCCCCCATCCTCCTCTGTCCCAGCAATGCAGCACTGCGAACCCCCTCAATAGTGGTGAGGTAAGTGTGCACAGGCAGTATTTACCTATCGTGTTCCTGCGCAGGCGCACTAGCGGCTCTTCCTTCAGGCTAAGGCAGAAATAGCCGAGCCTGATTGTATACACCCTACTGTGCAGACGTAAGTCCTTTGCGCCTGCGCAGTAGAGCGGATTTGATCGGGCTCGACTATTTCTGCCTAACCCGAGTGGAGAGCCGCTACTGCTCAGGATCGCGGTAGGTAAATATTGCCTGTGCAGCCTTTCAGGCTTTGTTGAGGCAGTTTCAGAGGAGCCAGCGCAGGATTCAGTTTTGAACGACTCAACAGACCAACGTGCTGTTTAAACGTCACTTTTACACGTCCAAACAAAGCGCGCAACAAACTAATTTACATGTCGTCTGACTCTTTGTCCAACTCACTTTTGACTTATTAGTTGGTCAAACGACTGCTGGTTGTTCGTACACACGTACAGACCTGACAGTCGTTTAAAAGACAGTTGGTCCATCTGACGCGTACACACGTCCAACTTGTCGTTCAAACAACAAATCGGATGACAAGTTGGGCGGAAAATTGAGACTTGTGTATACGTACTTTTAGGGAGGATGTTGTGAAGTGTGGCTAGCCGCACCAGTATATACAGTTTGTTGCAGCTCAGTGATAAGGGTTCCTCCTTTATCACAATGATCAGATTAGCTGTATATCTCATCACTGTTGCTATGAGATGAGCATGATGACAGATGGCAGGTGTAACTAAGCAATAGTCTTTAAGCCGTTGCCAGGCAGATCCTCAACCATTTCCTTCAGAAGGACCTGTCCCTTGTGGAATAGATCCACAGCTAATTATACATTTACTTTTAAAGCAAGTAGGCTTAAAGAGGTACTGTAGTGACTATTCTGCATTTTAGGAATACAAATAAAAGTTATGTTTTAATGACAGTTATCATTTCGGATTGTTCACGTGTTTGAGTCCCATGTTGCAAATCTTCAGACTCAGTTTCTGGTCTTTGCTTGTTTCTTTATATGTAAAGAGGCCCTGTAGTGACAAATAGAATGTAGTAAATTATTCAGGATACCCACTTATACTTTATTTATCCTGGTTTCAGCTTCACAAGCACTTTCTTTATCTAAATATTGCCGTGGGATAGAGCCCCACCCTCTCAGCGATGCTTAGCCTAAGCTGTTTAGCTATGTGGAATTCTCTTCCCAGAGCATTCTGGGAGTGATATTTGGATTCCTGAGAACCCCACAATTGCCCATTGTTTAACAACTGTTCCGCATGAAACAACCTCTGTACTAATTGAATATGAAGCGGGAAGCCTCTGGATTCACCTCACCCCCACCATTGCCACGTGTGGACCCTCTGAACATATCTGACAAGAGCTTGTCCGATATGTCTTGTATCTGAGTTGCCTGCTGTCAGGGCCGGGTCTAGACTTTTTGCTGCCTGAGGCCAACTTGGGAGGATCCCCCCCTTCCCCCCCCAATTTGGAATTATCGCACAGCACACAATTACTCTGCTTCCTTTAGTGTTCTTACAAGACATGCTGCAGCTCAAGACAATAACACACTGACTGGCTGTGAGTTTGTGATAAACAAACTGCTCACCCAAAGCCACTCCATTCCTCCTCAGTCAGGACAGCATTGCCACCTCCTCCTTTCTGCTGTGCAAGTTGAAACACTGCTGCTCTCCTGCCTCCCCCTCCTCACTCACACATACTCTAATCCTAATATAAGAGGGTGTTCTGGGCGGGGTGTGGTCTGGAGGAGGACGTGGGAAGCTACAAGAGCAGGGATGGCTAACCTTGGCACTCCAGCTGTGGTGGAACTACAAGTCCCATGAGGCATTGCAATATTCTGACAGCTCAGAAGCATAAGCATAACTCAGGGAGGCAGAGGCATGCTGGGATTTGTAGTTTTGTCTCAGCTGGCGTTCCAAGGTTAGCCATCACTGTACTAGAGGATCCAAAGGCTGGCTCTGTATAGGTAAGTGGATAACTTTAATTTCATGCGCCTCAAGTTCTCTTTTTTAAAGCAGACGTGAACTCAGAATGTCCTCTCTGTTCTAAAATGTAAGCAACCGCATAATAAACTTTACAGAAAAACATTAATTTGCTGCAGCTCATAGAAATCCTGTAATAAATCTGCAGTGTCTACTTCCTGCTTTCACGGAAGCAGACATAGGGTTAACATCCTGTGTACAAATTAGCTGCTCTGCTGAGGACTGCTGAGATTCCTGAGTTGACACAATTGAGAGATCAAATGACACTGGTGATTAGTCACAGATGAGGGGGAATTAGACAGGTTAAACTCTTTAAATACATACAGGATGCATTACTCTCTGTTTTCCTTCTGTCCTGTGCAACAGTTCAGGTCCACTTAGGATATTTTGCTTATTATCCACAGCTAAATCAGATTTTTTGTTTTGTTTTGCTAGACCTTTTTATATGGGAATGTGGATCGGAGCAAAAAATGTTTTTATCCAATAGACTGTAGGATATAATAAGACATGGACAGAGCAGAGATTTTTGCTTTGCATTGAGTACTGCACGGAGGTGTGTGTTAGGGGTAGACCTGATCAGTCAAAGAGGACCTCCAGAGTACTAAAATCCAGCAGCCTGCAAGTAAAAGAAAGTTATATTTATCTGAGAAGTCTTGTCCTGCGATGCCGTCCCGAAGTCCCTGCATCACTCGACTTCAGGCGCCTGGCCTTACTGTAGTAAATAGATTTGAGCCCAAGCGCCATCATCGATCTCCCCAGAGAGTTGCAGCGTCACCCGGAGGACGGAGGGGAAATTGCAGCACTGGAGCCCAGGGAGGTGAGTGCGAGCGGGGGCTGCTGCTGGTGTTTTGGCAGCATGATTTTTTTTTTTTTCAGATTTTTAGGGTCTGAAACGTTTTAAAAATACTGCCAGGGGGGGTAAGGAAGCTCCAGGTAAGTATGCTCCAGGTAAGACGCTTCTCATTTTGTTTCCCTTTAAGTAATACCAGTTCCCTGGCTGTCCTGCTGATCCTCTGCCTCTTATATTTTTACCCTTAAGCTACGTACACACATGCGACAACGATCGTTCGATGTCAACGACAAACGAACTTTTAATTGATGAAAGAACGACCTAAGTAAAGTTAGTTTTAAAAGGTGTGTAACGATCAGATCGTTAGAACGAACGTTACATCACGTAAAAGTAGCTATTGCGCTTGCGCATAAAAATGAAGTTCCATGGAGAAATAGTGAAATGCGCATGTCAAGCCTAGTACGAACGACCGTTTCCAACGATGTACTACTTTTGCAAACGATCGTCGTTGGGAAAAATCCGCCAAGCTAGATCATTCGTTTTGAACGATCTAGCTCGTCCGTCGTTAGACTTCATGGTCGTTGGCTGCTTTTTTCCAAACGATCGTCGTTTGAAATGATCGGGGAACGATCGTTTCAAACGACTATAGTCGCATGTGTGTACGCACCTTTAGACCCTGAACAAGCATGCAGCAAATCAGGTGTCTCTGATATTGTTGTCAGATCTAACGACTCGCTGCATGCTGGTTTCTGGTGTGTGATTCACACTACTGCAGCCAAATCGATCAGCAGGGCTGCCAGGCAACTGGTATTGCTTAAAAGGAAATAAATATGGCAGCCTCCATATACCTCTCTCACTACAGTTCTCCTTTAAACAACAAAAGCTATGTAGTATAAATAGAAGGGACCTCCGATCAGTCTGGTAACCATATAGACACGATGTCATTTGTCTGTTGCTTGGCGATGGTCACAAGACACGAGCAGCAAGCCGACAGCTTGTTAATCCATGACAATGACTTGTTTAAAATGCATACATCAGCTGACGTGTTTTCTGCCTCTTAACCCTTGAAAGGACAGGCAACGCTAAAGCAGCCACAGTGTTTCGTGCAAATGGTTAAATCTGAGGTGTGACTACATGAGAAATGCACATCCGTGACGGAAAACCATTTCCTGAAGGACAAGTGTACACCTTGCTTCACCTACATAGCTAAAGCAGCTTTATCTTATTGCTACGTCTGTCTCCATACCTGAGTGCTGTCACCTGACACCAGCTAAGGCCTTGTTCAAATTTAAAATGGAAATTGCTGATGGCAGCGATTTTCAATTTTTTTTTTTTTTTTTTTTTAGTGTTTCCCCTCCCCCCTCCTGGCGCTCCACTGCGCGCTACGATTTTGGGCAAAGCGCTTTTGTAATCACTTTTACAGAGTGATTCCGTTTTGTCACTTCCTGACGTCAGTCAGGAAGTGAACTCTTTGACCTGGAAATGAATACATACAATGTATTTTTAAAACTGCGAACGCAATTGCTGCATAAAGCGATTTTTGTGAGTGTTTAGCGTTCTTCCTATGCCTTCCATTAGAGCAAAAACGCCCCAAAAAATGGTACAAGCACTGCTTTGCGGAGCGCAAAACAGACAAAACGCATAGATATGAACCTTCTAGAGAATCATTGCACAGGTGTTTTGTGGGCGATTTTGAAAATCTCCTTCGCTTGAAAAAAGGCTGAGAATGGGCTGGGAATGGATTTTTGGATATTGATATTTTTCCAGATATGTTTGTGTAGGTCATCATTACACTCTGACACATCAGTCACGCTTTTAACTACGTTGAACTAGTGACAAGACCAGCTTAACGGGGAACTCCAGGCTAAACAAACATACTGTCATCAAGTTACATTAGTTATGTTAATTAGAATAGATAGGTAATATAATCTCTTACTTACCCTGTTTTAAAAGAACAGGCAAATGTTTGTGATTCATGGGGGCAGCCATCTTTGTCATGGGGGCAGCCATCTTTTTGGTTGAAAGGAGGTGACAAGGAGCAGGAGACACAGTTCCAACTGTCCTGTGTCCTGATTACCTCTCCCAGCTGCACACGCTAGGCTTCAAATGTCAAATTCAAAATGTAGAGAAAAAAAAATTTGCACCAAAACAGCAGAACGAGAACAACATCAGAAATCCCATCATGCTTTGCACAGCATCAGGGGAAAAAATCCCGGGCAGTTTTCTTCTGTGCAGCTAAAAATGAGGCTTGTATAAGAGAAACAAAGTTCTGATGCTGTGAAACTGTGAAAGAAACACCAAGCCTCTTCAGTGATGCGGAGTCGATTTTTAGTCCGGAGGTTCACTTTAAGGTGTACCCGAGGTGACATGAGATAAACGTGTATGTACAGTGCAAAACCTATTAAAGTGAATGTTTACCATTTAAAAAATAAAAGTCGGACACTCACCTAAGGAGAGGGAAGGCTCGGTCCTAATAAGCCTTCCCCCTCCTCTCCCGATGCCCGGTCCCGCGCAGGATCCCCCGTGGCAGTATTCGACCAGTTCGGTCAAATACTGCCACTTCTGCATGCCTTCGGAAGCCTTCGGGAGCACTCGGGCCCCGAAGACGGGCCGCTCCATACTACGCATGCGCGAGCGCCCTCTATGACGCACTCGCGCGTACGTAGTATGGAGCGGCCCGTCTTCGGAAGCCCGAGTGCTCCCGAAGTCCCTGCGGCGGCGGACGCGAACGGGGGAGCCAGCGCAGCACCGAGGGCCCCGGGAGAGGAGAGGGAAGGCTCATTAGGACCGAGCCTTCCCTCTCCTTAGGTGAGTATCTGACTTTTTTTTTATTTTTAATGTGGTACCCATTGGCTTTAATAACCAGGCTGTTTTACTTGTCTTGTTGTGCTGCCGAAGGAGTTAAATGGAACCCGAGGTGAGAGATATATGGAGGCTGCCATATTTATTTCCTTTTAAACCATGCCATTTGCCTGGCAGCCCTGTTGATCCTTTGGCACAAGTAGTGTCTCAGTCAAAACCCTGGAACAAGCATATGGCTAATCGAGTAAAACCTGAGTCAGAGTACCTGATCTGCTGCATGCCTGTTCAGGGTCTATGGCTAAAAGTATTAGAGAGACAGGGTCGGGAGGACTGCCAGGCAACTGGCATTGTTTTAAAGGAAATAAATATGGCAGCTTCCATATTCCTCTCACCTCGGGTATCGTTTAATTTCTAGGCTTGGAAGTGATAGTTACTGTCTTGTCAGCACCTTGCGGGGAATATAGTAAACTATAAAATCGAAATCACCGATAAGCAAAAAAAAGCTTTCCTGACAGAATACAACTTCTCAGAGCGGGGAGATATTGGTATTTTCACTCAGGGACACTTAATAGGCTGCCACTGAGCAGAGACAAAGAACATTAAAGAGAAACTCCAACCTAGAATTGAACTTTATCCCAATCAGTAGCTGATACCCCCTTTTACATGAGAAATATGATTTTCACAAACAGACCATCAGGGGGCGCTGTGTGACTGATTTTGTGCTGAAACCCCTCCCACAAGAAGCTCTGGGTACCGCGGTACTCTGGGCAAACTGCCACAATGTAACAATGTTCACAGACAGGAATTAGCTGTTTACAGCTGTCTCTAACAGCCAAAACAGCTAGGAGCAGCTACATAACCTGCCCACAGTAAAAATGTCACCATGTGATAAATGTCAGAATGTGAATCAGGGAGAGGAAAGATTTTACAATGAGCAAACACTGACTAAATCATTTATACATAATTATTGTAAAAATGAAGCACTTTTTTTTACTACATTATTTTCACTGGAGCTCCTCTTTAAAGTCTACTTTGTAAATGTTTAAATATAAAATAAAACCATGTGATATCTAAACAAAGTTATTTTTAGGAGTAAGAGGATAAATACAATTGTTAATCTTATCAGTTTTTCACTTCAGGTTTAAGAATGTGTAGTGTTTTATTTTCAGGTGTGTGTGCATTTTACACAAAAATAAACATATTTAGAAATTTGAACTATTACAATTTTTCTTTTTATATTTCTCAGTATTTTTTTGTAAGCTAAAGGAATGGCACTTTTCTGTTATAGTAAATAAGTCTTTGGTCATGCTAGCACACAAATGAAAGTCCCCAGACTTGGTAACAAACTTCGGGAACTATTCCTTTATAGAGTTTAGTTTATTTATAAAACGCCAACATATTACACAGCGCAACAGCGCAGGACATTAGTTAAGATTACAGACAATATTTAGGGGTTACATACAGTAATAAGACAATACAGGAATCCATGCAAACCAGATCACGCAGCACAGTATGAGTACAAAGTAATGCTTAGTCAGTCACTGGATTGGAGCATGGAGATTAGGCAAGTCGAGTTCACTTGGGTCCATAGGATGGGTGTACGGTAATGGAGGTGCGTGAACAGGTAGGAGACATGAGGAGGAGGACCCTGCCGAAGGCTTAAAATCTAGAGGGAGAGGTGGGGACATGTAAGGTAGGGGACCAGAGTTCAGAGCACTAGTGAGGGAGCATAGGCCAGAGTAAAAAAGGTGAGTTTTGAGGGCCTTCTTGAAGATGTTGAAGGAGGGGAATCCCTAATGGGGGGAGGTAGGGAGCTCCATAATGTTGGAGCAGCTCTTGAGAAGTCCTGGAGGCGTGCATGGGATTGGGTGATGCGGGGGGCAGTCAGGCGTAGTTAATTGGAGGAGCGGAGTGAGCGACTTGGCATGTACCTCTGGGTAAGATTAGAAATGTAGGTTGGGCAGGTTTTGTGGACAGATTTGTAAGCCAGACACAGTATATTGAATCTGATTCTGGACCGGATTGGAAGCCAGTGGAGGGATTCACAGAGGGGAGCCACTGTGGTGGAGCGAAGGGAGGAGTGGATAATTCTGGCTGCCGCATTCATGATGGACTGCCGCAGGGAAATTAGGGTCATAGGGAGACCAGACAGCAGGGCATTGCAGTAGTCAAGGTGGGAAATTATGAGGGCATGGATAAGGAGTTTGGTGGTGACAGAGGTCAGGAAAGGGTGGATCTTGCAGATGTTATGAAGGTGGAAGTTGCAGGACTTTGAGGTTTTGGATGTGGGGAGTGAAGGAGAGTGCGGAGTCCAGGGTGACACCCAGACAGCGGGCTTGAGAAGTAGGGAGAATGGTGGTGTAGTTAACAGTGACATTAACAGTTTTGCTTTCATTGCAGCAAAACCATACTCTCCTACAGGACTCCTCAACTTCACACTGGCTTAATTAGTGTTCTCCATGCTGAGTGGACAGTGCTGCTGCTTTTTGCTCTAGCCCCATACAGCCCATAATACAATATTCAATTATAAATCACTTAGTCATTGTTTCCCCATCTTTTTCCTGATTTACATTCTGAAATTTATAACCAGCGGCGACATCTTTTGTCCTATCAAATGCAGCTCTGCAGAATGTTTGTTCCTCAGAATTCTGAAGCCAGTGAAAATAATGCCTGTTCTCCCAGAATGCTCTGATAGGAGTATTCTGCAATAGCTACACTACCTAGGCTGAGTATCACTGGGAAGGCAGGACAATATACAGAAATCTATCGATATAGGTTTCTGAAGTGTTTTTTGATGCTAAAATCAGGAAAATTACTGTAAAGGTAGCCACTAACTGTCCAATTTCTAGCGAAAAATCGTTAGAGCGGTCAGATAATTGGAAGAAAAATCGTTCACTACACCATCAATGAACCAATCTTTGCTTCCTATCTATCACAACCAACAAGAAATTCCAAATTTGGTTTTGACGAAAATCCAGTCGTTCATAATCGATTTTTCCCATTAACTGAGATTTACAACCAATCCGATCAGAATTTCTAAACGCTTGAACGATTTTTCGCTAGAAATTGGACAGTTAGTGGTCACCTTAAGAGTCTGCATCCTGCAGAGGGTCAATGAGTCGTGCGTGCGCGCGATGGCAGACGGGGAAGCGGTGCGAACAGTGGGATTGGCGGGGGGGTCAGCCTCACTGGGGGTGAATAGATCCATCGGGCAGATCGCTCGCAAGGTGAAAGTTAAGAGCTGCCATACACAAGCCTGATTATCGGCTGAGGCAGCTGATCACAACTTAAGCGTGGGTATGGGCCTTCAGCAACAGAGGATCATCAAGACAGCCAGGCAATCTGCATTGTTTAAAAGGAAATAAATGTCAACTTTATATCCCTCTCACTTCAGGTTCCCTTTAAGTAACCAGTCACTAAAGTATTTTTAAGAACCAAAAAAACCAGTCAGCGGTCACAGAAGCATGCACTGTGTACTTGATTCACATGACTTTTAGATAATACAGTGTTCTCCCCAGGCCCTTTTAGCCAGGTGCTCCACCCGGCTAGTTTTGGTGAGCACCCGGCTGTCATCGGCTCACCTGCTCCTCTGCTGTAAGCAGAATTGTGCAGAGAAGCGCCGGCCTTGCATTCTCTCATCTCGCCCCACCCAGCTACTTTTTCATGCCACCCGGCTGGAAAACATTTCTGGAGAGAACACTGTAATAGTTTGTGTTGGTAACTGAGCAGTCACACACCTAACTCCATTTTTTTATGTATTAATTTTCCAGATATGCTGATTGATTGGAAGCAGAATTCAGAGGAAGTTATTGTAAAGCTCAACCCAGGAGCTGGAGCATTAAACGTGGATGATCTGAAGGCAGAATTCACAGATACCGATTGTATCATCAATTTCCCAGGTAAGCTGGACAAACTGTGAGGCCTTGTTCACATCTAAAATCGAAATCGATGACGCCAGCGGTTTCGATTCTTTGCGCTTACCTGCGCACTGCGTTTTTTTTTTTTTTTTAATAAAGCGCTGTTCTGAATGCTTTTGCAGAGCGATTCTGTTTTTTCACTTCCTAACGTGAGTCAGGAAGTGAAGTCTTTCAGCCGAAAATGAATAAATACAAATATTTATTAATGAAAGCGCTGGGGAAATCGCTATACAAAGCATTTTTTCAAGCACTTTGCCATTTTCCTATACCTTCCATTATAGACAAATCACCCCTAAAATGATACAGGCAGCACTTTGGTGAGCGGATCTACCAAGCTGATCGCTCAAGTCCAGTCTTATCAGCTGAACGACAGACTGTAAACACGCCCGATTTGACGTCCGAACGACGGGTCGTCTGCGAAAATGACGTGTATGGGCCTTAACTGTAGCTCTAAATCAATCAGCTTCCTTGTAGATCCCGAAGCTAATCATGTAGCTTTTCTACTAATTCTGTATCATCCAGGCAGCACAGAAATGTGCACAGAGTAGCACACTATAAGTACTTTACATGCATACCTTTGCATGCTGTGCAAGCTGTTGTGTGATTATTGCATGCAAATCCCTGCATATTGAGCTCTGTGCATTTTGATCTAGCTTAGGCCCGGTTCACATTAGCTTTTAGCTGCAGATCCAGCCGTACGGCTCCGGTTTCCGCTCCGCTGAATGGACGAAAAAAATGCAACAGGACCCAATTTTCCGGACCGTTTCGCTCAGCAGAAAGGAAACTGAAGGTTTTGCAGCACAATAAGAACCAATGAAAATGGACGTTTTATAGCACACTGGCTGTAAAAACGGACCGGTTTCCCGGATCCAGATGGCCGGATCCGTATTGCCCGATCCGCTAAAAAAAGCAGGTGTGAATCGGGCCTTTGATAATGAAAAGAAAACCTTTCTCCCAGTTATTGACTGTTATGACTTTATGTGCTGTGGCAATCCAAAACCAGAAAAAGTACCCCAATAAATAGCACCACACTGACCAATAGGATAATAGAATAATCACGTAATTTTATTGACCTAATGCAGACGCTGAATAAAAACCATTAAAAATCGCTGACAGGTGATGAGCGTGGTGTTACAGCCATAAAAATATTACATATGGTAAAGATCATAAGTACATGGTCAGACTGATCAAAAAGTGTATTGGCACGTAAAAGAGGAAGTTGATCAATATGATTGAATAAATACAGCTGATTATAGTGCAAAAAAATTCATTTAAGACACTCAAAATATTGTAATGTGCAAAAAAGTATAAATATAGGTAATAGATAAAGGTACCAAAAACCTTAACCACTTGCCGACCAGGGGTGATTTGCCTGATCTGTGCTGCGTGGGCTCTCCAGCCCGCATCACAGATCAGTATTATGCCAGGGCGATCAGACTTCCCCCCCCCCCCCCTTTTTTCCCCACTAGGGGGATGTCCTGCCGGGGGGGTCTGATCGCCGCCGGCCATCTGCGTTTTACGGGGGGGGGGGGGGGGGGGCTCCTCAAAGCCCCCCTCCGCAGCCATTTCCGCCCTCTGCCTCCTTACCTCCCTCCCTCTCTCCGTAATGCGCAGGACGGAGTTCCGTCCTGCGCATTGGATAGGCTTCCGCCTATCAGATGCCGGCGATCCCTGGCCAATCGGAGGCCGGGGATCGCCGATCTGCCCTACGGCGCTGCTGCGCAGCAGCGCCGTATGATGTAAACAGCGGGGATTTCTTCCCCGCGTGTTTACATTTTGCCGGCGAGCCGTGATCGGCGGCTCTCCGGCTGTTCATGGAGACACCCTCCGTGAACTGACATGGAAATCGAGCGGCCGTTTCCATGGTAACCCGCAGACGACCAGTTTACGCCGATCGGCGTTAGCTGGTCGTCAAGAGGTTAAAGGATACCACAACTGAAATGTGACATAATGAGATAGACATGTGTATGTACAGTGCCTAGCACACAGATAACTAGGCTGTGTTCCTTTTTTTTCTTTCTCTGCCTGAAAGAGTTAAATATCAGGTATGTAAGTGGCTGACTCAGTCCTGACTCAGACAGGAAGTGACTACAGTTTGACCCTCACTGATAAGAAATTCCAACTATAAAACACTTTCCTAGCAGAAAATGGCTTCTGAGAGCAAGAAAGAGGTAAAAAAGGGGAATTTCTTATCAGTGAGGGTCACACTGTAGTCACTTCCTGTCTGAGTCAGGACTGAGTCAGCCACTTACATACCTGATATTTAACTCTTTCAGGCAGAGAAAGAAAAAAAGGAACACAGCATAGTTATCTGTGTGCTAGGTACTGTACATACACATGTCTATCTCATTATGTCACATTTCAGTTGGGGTATCCTTTAATGCATCACGCGGGCAAGCACCCGCTTCAAAAGAGGAAAGATTGTTTATTTGTATCTGGTAAACCAGTAATAAGGATCTAATCAGGCAATCCAAAAGTTAAAAATCACTATTACTTTTCTTGTTGGTAAATGATCATTCCCCAGTTTACCTGACTCTTATTTGGTACACAAAAAGGAAGTTGCAGGGCATGCTGGGTTGTCCTTTATTACTTCTCTACTTCCCCTTCAGACTTAACTAATGCAGCCTGATTGGCTGAAGCCTCTTTCCCTCCTGTTTTCCCCTCCCACACTTCTGTTCCTCTCTGATTGGCCAATATTTCTCATGCTGAGACAATGCACTTTCTATAGTGAAGGGCGGGCAAATCAGGCAGAGGAGAGTAAGGGAGGAAATGACATCAGGATTGGCTTCAAAATAGCCACAGTTAATATAGGATATGCTAAGAAGGATTTTCTTTTTCTCTTGTTCTGTAGAAAAATCACTAAAATCAAAACATGGACAGTGCAATGCATATTTTATGTAAGCAGAGCAAGTAGTTATCTACTTATATATGTGGTTTGTTTTTTCTGAGATAGTATGGCTGACAGCTCCTCTTTAAAGGGAATGTCCAAGCAAAATAAAAAAATGAGTTTCACTTACCTGGGGCTTCTGCCAGCCCCATGTAGCCATCCTGTGCCCTCATAGTCACTCACCGCTGCTCCAGTCCCCTGCTGGCAGCTTGCCGACCTCGGAGGTCGGGGGCCGCATTGCGTACATTTTTACGCATTCCCGCTAGTGCAGGAACATTAACACATACATTTTTACGCATTACTGGTTCAATGCGTAAAAATTTACGCATTGAACCAGTAACGCGTAAAAATGTATGCATTAATGTTCCTGCACTAGCGGGAATGCGTAAAAATGTACGCAATGCGGCCCCGACCTCCGAGGTCGGCAAGCTGCCAGCAGGGGACTGGAGCAGCAGTGAGTGACTATGAGGGCACAGGATGGCTGCATGGGGCTGGTAGAAGCCCCAGGTAAGTGAAACTCATTTTTTTATTTTGCTTGAACCTTCCCTTTAAGGTTTAGCGTTGTTTTCCCCTGGTCTTTCCTGATCTTCTTGGCACGTAAGCACTTGTGATTTGTGGGAGTTTTGCCCTCTCACCATTTGCTGCTAGCACTTGGCACTTTACCTCTGGCTATTATGGGAGCGTTATTTGTCAGCACTTCTATTCAGGTTGTGCTGTCTTCATATTTTTCATACACACTTTTGCTCCCTTTTTGCCACTGTGTACAGCATACAGTTCTGCTAGCACTATTGCACTCTGCAATGTATTTATTTTTTTGGTACCTTTATCTATTACCTATACTTATACTTCTTTGCACATTCCTATACTGTGAGTGAATTTTTTGCACTATAATAGTCTATTTATTCAATCGTATTGATCAATTTTTTTTTTTTATTTTTTTTTTTTTATTTTTTACACGTGCCAGTATACTTTTTGATCAGCCTGACCATGTACTTATGTTGTTTACCATATGGAATGTTGTTTTTCTGGCTGTGACACCACGCTTATCACCTGTCAGTGATTTTTAATTGATTTTTATTCAGTGTCTTGTATTATCTCAATAAAGTTACATGATTGTTCTATTATCCTGTTGGCTAGTGTGGTGCTATTTTTTGGGGTACCTTTTCTTGCTGGTGCATGCTTTGCCCCTAGCACACGCTGTATTGGGGTACATTTTCTTGCTGGTGCATGCTTTGCCCCTAGCACACGCTGTATTGGGGTACATTTTCTTGCTGGTGCATGATTTGCCCCTAGCACACGCTGTATTGGGGTACATTTTCTTGCTGGTGCATGTTTTGCCCCTAGCACACGCTGTATTGGGGTACATTTTGTTGCTGGTGCATGTTTTGCCCCTAGCACACGCTGTATTAGGGTACATTTTCTTGCTGGTGCATGTTTTGCCCCTAGCACACGCTGTATTAGGGTACATTTTCTTGCTGGTGCATGCTTTGCCCCTAGCACACGCTGTATTAGGGTACATTTTCTTGCTGGTGCATGTTTTGCCCCTAGCACACGCTGTATTAGGGTACATTTTCTTGCTGGTACATGTTTTGCCCCTAGCACACGCTGTATTGGGGTACATTTTCTTGCTGGTGCATGCTTTGCCCCTAGCACACGCTGTATTGGGGTACCTTTTCTTGCTGGTGCATGTTTTGCCCCTAGCACACGCTGTATTAGGGTACATTTTCTTGCTGGTACATGTTTTGCCCCTAGCACACGCTGTATTAGGGTACATTTTCTTGCTGGTGCATGCCTTGCCCCTAGCACACGCTGTATTAGGGTACATTTTCTTGCTGGTGCATGTTTTGCCCCTAGCACACGCTGTATTAGGGTACATTTTCTTGCTGGTGCATGTTTTGCCCCTAGCACACGCTGTATTGGGGTACATTTTCTTGCTGGTGCATGCTTTGCCCCTAGCACACGCTGTATTAGGGTACATTTTCTTGCTGGTGCATGTTTTGCCCCTAGCACACGCTGTATTAGGGTACATTTTCTTGCTGGTGCATGCTTTGCCCCTAGCACACGCTGTATTAGGGTACATTTTCTTGCTGGTGCATGCTTTGCCCCTAGCACACGCTGTATTAGGGTACATTTTCTTGCTGGTGCATGCTTTGCCCCTAGCACACGCTGTATTAGGGTACATTTTCTTGCTGGTACATGTTTTGCCCCTAGCACACGCTGTATTGGGGTACATTTTCTTGCTGGTGCATGTTTTGCCCCTAGCACACGCTGTATTGGGGTACATTTTCTTGCTGGTGCATGTTTTGCCCCTAGCACACGCTGTATTGGGGTACATTTTCTTGCTGGTGCATGCTTTGCCCCTAGCACACGCTGTATTGGGGTACATTTTCTTGCTGGTGCATGATTTGCCCCTAGCACACGCTGTATTGGGGTACATTTTCTTGCTGGTGCATGTTTTGCCCCTAGCACACGCTGTATTGGGGTACATTTTCTTGCTGGTGCATGTTTTGCCCCTAGCACACGCTGTATTAGGGTACATTTTCTTGCTGGTGCATGTTTTGCCCCTAGCACACGCTGTATTAGGGTACATTTTCTTGCTGGTGCATGCTTTGCCCCTAGCACACGCTGTATTAGGGTACATTTTCTTGCTGGTGCATGTTTTGCCCCTAGCACACGCTGTATTAGGGTACATTTTCTTGCTGGTACATGTTTTGCCCCTAGCACACGCTGTATTGGGGTACATTTTCTTGCTGGTGCATGCTTTGCCCCTAGCACACGCTGTATTGGGGTACCTTTTCTTGCTGGTGCATGTTTTGCCCCTAGCACACGCTGTATTAGGGTACATTTTCTTGCTGGTACATGTTTTGCCCCTAGCACACGCTGTATTAGGGTACATTTTCTTGCTGGTGCATGCCTTGCCCCTAGCACACGCTGTATTAGGGTACATTTTCTTGCTGGTGCATGTTTTGCCCCTAGCACACGCTGTATTAGGGTACATTTTCTTGCTGGTGCATGTTTTGCCCCTAGCACACGCTGTATTGGGGTACATTTTCTTGCTGGTGCATGCTTTGCCCCTAGCACACGCTGTATTAGGGTACATTTTCTTGCTGGTGCATGTTTTGCCCCTAGCACACGCTGTATTAGGGTACATTTTCTTGCTGGTGCATGCTTTGCCCCTAGCACACGCTGTATTAGGGTACATTTTCTTGCTGGTGCATGCTTTGCCCCTAGCACACGCTGTATTAGGGTACATTTTCTTGCTGGTGCATGCTTTGCCCCTAGCACACGCTGTATTAGGGTACATTTTCTTGCTGGTGCATGTTTTGCCCCTAGCACACGCTGTATTGGGGTACATTTTCTTGCTGGTGCATGTTTTGCCCCTAGCACACGCTGTATTGGGGTACATTTTCTTGCTGGTGCATGTTTTGCCCCTAGCACACGCTGTATTGGGGTACATTTTCTTGCTGGTGCATGCTTTGCCCCTAGCACACGCTGTATTGGGGTACATTTTCTTGCTGGTGCATGATTTGCCCCTAGCACACGCTGTATTGGGGTACATTTTCTTGCTGGTGCATGTTTTGCCCCTAGCACACGCTGTATTGGGGTACATTTTCTTGCTGGTGCATGTTTTGCCCCTAGCACACGCTGTATTGGGGTACATTTTCTTGCTGGTGCATGTTTTGCCCCTAGCACACGCTGTATTAGGGTACATTTTCTTGCTGGTGCATGCTTTGCCCCTAGCACACGCTGTATTAGGGTACATTTTCTTGCTGGTGCATGTTTTGCCCCTAGCACACGCTGTATTAGGGTACATTTTCTTGCTGGTACATGTTTTGCCCCTAGCACACGCTGTATTGGGGTACATTTTCTTGCTGGTGCATGCTTTGCCCCTAGCACACGCTGTATTGGGGTACCTTTTCTTGCTGGTGCATGTTTTGCCCCTAGAACACGCTGTATTAGGGTACATTTTCTTGCTGGTACATGTTTTGCCCCTAGCACACGCTGTATTAGGGTACATTTTCTTGCTGGTGCATGTTTTGCCCCTAGCACACGCTGTATTGGGGTACATTTTCTTGCTGGTGCATGCTTTGCCCCTAGCACACGCTGTATTAGGGTACATTTTCTTGCTGGTGCATGTTTTGCCCCTAGCACACGCTGTATTAGGGTACATTTTCTTGCTGGTGCATGCTTTGCCCCTAGCACACGCTGTATTAGGGTACATTTTCTTGCTGGTGCATGCTTTGCCCCTAGCACACGCTGTATTAGGGTACATTTTCTTGCTGGTGCATGCTTTGCCCCTAGCACACGCTGTATTAGGGTACATTTTCTTGCTGGTGCATGTTTTGCCCCTAGCACACGCTGTATTGGGGTACATTTTCTTGCTGGTGCATGTTTTGCCCCTAGCACACGCTGTATTGGGGTACATTTTCTTGCTGGTGCATGTTTTGCCCCTAGCACACGCTGTATTGGGGTACATTTTCTTGCTGATGCATGCTTTGCCCCTAGCACACGCTGTATTGGGGTACATTTTCTTGCTGGTGCATGTTTTGCCCCTAGCACACGCTGTATTGGGGTACATTTTCTTGCTGGTGCATGCTTTGCCCCTAGCACACGCTGTATTGGGGTACATTTTCTTGCTGGTGCATGATTTGCCCCTAGCACACGCTGTATTGGGGTACATTTTCTTGCTGGTGCATGTTTTGCCCCTAGCACATGCTGTATTGGGGTACATTTTCTTGCTGGTGCATGTTTTGCCCCTAGCACACGCTGTATTGGGGTACCTTTTCTTGCTGGTGCATGTTTTGACCTTAGCACACGCTGTACCACAATTATCTTTTGTATAGTATGGAGCTTGTTCTGCCCCTCCCACCTCTTGAATTATTACTTGAGCAGAACGATATCTGATAAAGTAAACCACTTTGCCCAGTCCCTTGCAGTTTACTATAAAAGGATTCTACTGTACTGATATTCTGCTCAGGGTGCTCCTATTGAAAAGTTTCTTCAAAACCCCAGAGTGAAGTTTGCACCCTAGTTTGTTCCTTACAAATGATTTTTAGTTATTGGCTTGTGTTTTCTTATATTGTGTGTTAGCAGATCCCTTCCATGTAATTGTATCCTTTTCTGGGAATTTTATTTAACGACCGCGCGGCAGCCCCAGGACCGCCTAACGCCGATTTGGGGGGGAAGTCCTGGAGCTGCACTTTAGCAGGGAACGTGCGCACGCATGCGCGATCGTTCCCTGCCGAGCAGCCTGCTAGCTGCGATCTCGGCTAGCAGGCCGTTAATAAACGAAAAAGGGAAAGAAATCCCCTTTGTTTACATTGGTACAGCTCTGCAATCTTTTGCAGTGCTTTACAAGGGTCACTGAGCTGTCCCTCAGAGTGGCAGGGATCGAAGCCTTCTCATAGGCTGATGCCTATGAGAGGCGGAGAAGAGGACGGATCGCCATCCTAAGCCAATCGGGACTAGGCAGGGGGGTGGGAAGGAGGGGTTAGGGAGTGAATATCAGGCACAGAAAGCCTGAGGAAAAATAAAACACAGGATCGCAGGAGCGATCAGACACATCCAGAATAATGTCCTGTTAAAGTGGATCCGAGATGAACTTTTACTCATTGCATAATTGTGTTCCTTTCCTATAGTTTATAGGGCATTCCTCTAGCCAAATACTTTTTTGTTTTTGTTTTAATACCGTTTGTTTTTAATATATTGCAATGCTGTTATGTACATGTACGTAAGCTTGATAAACCTCAGCCGAGTTCAGCATATATATAAGGTTGTCCTACATCTAGCAATTTTGTGGGTCGTTTGACCATCAAATTTTGATAATTTTATCGAATCAGAAGAAAATATGTATGGCAGCATGTCTGTACAATCGATGATTTGAGGAATTTCACCCTGAAATCAGTCACAAGCATCTATTGGACATGCTGGAAAATCTTGGCTGCAGGCGCTCGAGGGGCTCGTTGGTAACTGCTTTCGATATCGCTACAATAGACGTAGCCAATGGTCTCCTGGCCAGTATGTTCAGGGCTGTGGAGTCGGAGCAATTTTGGGTACCTGGAGTTGGAGTCGGTTGTTTCATAAACTGAGGAGTCGGAGTCAGAGCTGGAGTCGGATGATTTTTGTACCATCTCCACAGCTCTGAGGGTGTTCCTAAGTCTAAAATGTCCACCCGTGTGCAGTGTTCTAAAATCTCACCTGTCGGCGCAAATCCTAACCTGCAGGACTTCCCTGTCTGCCTTTACTGCGAGTGCCTGTAGCCCGTGGCACCAGGCGTGTGGGACTTCACATGCATCGGTCTGGTGCCACGTGGAACAGGCATGCCCAAGAGAGAATGCCGGCAGGAACTTCAAAATCCTCCAAATTTCTCTTTTCTTCTTTTCCTTTTTCCTTTTCACTTCACTGTTTGTGCATATAGTTTGAAAGATAGGTATAGATCCTTATTATGATTGTTAGAAATGGCTCAATTTTATGGACAAGGTTTTTGCTTCCGCTGAACCCGGTCAGTTTAGCCCTTTTCAGTCCAGAATCAAGTTCCAATCTCGCTGGAGTTAGGATCTCACAAGCTCTCTGAAACATTCTGTACAAAATACCTCTACCCAACCATAATTGGTCTAGTTAATGGGTAGTTGTTATCTTCGTGAGTTCTGTTCTATAATTTTATATGCAATGACCTTTCCTATATAAATTAGTGATTTATTGTTGCATTAGAATACAAAAGCTGTTTATAGGACTAAAAATGCTGCTATCCTATCTCTTCCTATTGGATGTTTATTGTTGTGTTTTTATACACCTATATGTAACTAAGGGCTGGTTCAGACGGACGCTTGCGGAACGTTTACTGCCAGTGTTCGGGGCTTGGCGTTAAACGCTCCCATTCAAGTGATTGTACCAAGCTTTCATGCGCGTTTACACAAACGCAGCGTTCGGGTCCTGATTTTCACTGGCGTTCAAGGAGCCCCTGGAAGCTACATATAGCTTCCAGGAGTGGTTAACCTCGACGGGTAATGTCTCCCTAGGGGAAGAAAAAAACGCGACCACATCCGAACGCAACGTGAACGCTGCTGAAAGCCCGAACACATTGCCGCCACAACGCCAATGAACGCGTCGCCTCCAAACGTCCGTCTGAACCAGCCCTTATAGATATAGTTTAAGGCCGTTTTGACTTCTTATGTTGTTATGAAATCGTGCCTTATGTTCTGCTGTTTTATTTTCTTTTTACTATTTGAAATCAATAAAAATGATTGAACAAAATCCTCCAGATGTTGCTGGTGGAGTGGAGCAGAGGGCAATGGCTGTACGGCCAGCTAATGGTCCAACCCCGCACCACCATTGGCCCACAACCTTACAAATGTCCCTTGTTAGGAGGTTCATTTTTTATTTTATTTTTTAAATGGTGCTTAGGCTGCTTTACAGATGTAATATACTGACTGATGTAAGTTTTTAGGCTTTATAATTCAAATGACTGGTTTGATAGTAATAAATATATTGGCATGGGTAGCATGGTATCTAGGTAGCTAGCAGGGCTGTGGAGTCAAAGCAATTTTCGGTGGTCGGTGGTTTTATAAACTGAGGAGTTGGAGTCGAATGATTTTTTGTTGACTTCACAGCCGTGGTAGTGCTTTTATGTTGCCAGGGAACAGCCTGCACTGAATTTGTATGCGCTACACTTGTTAAATGTTTCCTAGAGGTGTGTTTATAAATGTGTAGCAATGATTTCACACCTGCTGTATTTCATCTGTTGGTTCCCTTCTGCCCCAGAGCCCGGCTTTAATCCCTTCATTACTGTGTTTGCAGAGGGAAGTCAGTGGAATTGTCATTTCCATGAAGAGATCGAGGGCTCCTGCAGTAAAATTCAGTATAAAGAGAAGGGGAACTTCCTACAACTGATTCTGCAGAAGAAAATTCCCATGAACAAATGGCCCAGCCTGCAGGTAAGACAACGATACTAAACCTTTATATCGTGCTTTTTTTTTCTCCTGGCGGATTTATAGTGCCCGCCCCTAGGACACGCTCTATAGGCAGTAGCAGTGTTAGGGAGACTTACCC
Source organism: Hyperolius riggenbachi (assembly GCF_040937935.1). Lineage (NCBI taxonomy): Eukaryota > Metazoa > Chordata > Amphibia > Anura > Hyperoliidae > Hyperolius > Hyperolius riggenbachi. The sequence continues at coordinate 45,191,312 of NC_090654.1, forward strand.
AAGGTCTCCTACTGAATAGGTGCTGACTTTTTACTGAACAGGAGGAGCTGAGATTGGTACCCTGGTCTCCTGTGTCAGAGGCGGAGCCCTTAACCAGTACACTAACCAGCCATCCTCCAGGCACAAATACTTTCCTAAACCCGTGCAGTTCTCGAAGTCCAAATTCCTTTATATTAAGGTAGCCATTAAATGAACACTATTGATTAACATGTTTTTTAAACCTGGGATTGAGAGAGTTCCTGAAGTAAATAAAGTCACTTGTTTATCTCTTTTTTGTTTACTGTATCAAATTCCTTTTACTCTAAACTGATGGCAGTTTGCTCTTATCTGACAGCAGACTGAGCCATGAGGGGCGGGGGAATTCCCTCTCCATATATCGGTTAACCCTGTATGTGTGTGTGAGAAAGCTCTCACTAGCTGCAGCTGCCTGTGTCATGTGTCTCTGACAGAGCTGTCTGCAGAGAGCAGAGGAAATATAACTTTATAACTTGTTATGAACATGTGTAATTGTCTGTGACACCACAGCATTTCATACCATTCTTGCTTTCAGAGAAAAATACTCTGTATTCTGGTTTGCAAAAAAAACCACTGGCAGTGCATTGAAGCAGACCCCCCTTGTGAGAACGATTTGTCCCAGTAGAGCTAAATCCTACACACAATGAATTAAAGCTTTTGCCTCTGATATTTAACATGAAAAGTAGGAAAATGTTTACACAGCTACTTAGATTAGATTAGACATTATTTGTACATTGTCATTTTAGAACACTTGGGTTTGATAATGTTCCTTTTATTGATGGAAACCCATGGACAATCATTTAAGCATTCCGGTTGATCGGAAACGATCAATCATGTCCAGTACTGGCTGAAAACCTGCCAACCAATTCGATCAGCTCAATGGAGCGATCCCATCAGTCTGATTGGATTTGTGGGTTTTAATGTGTCCCTGTAATGAGAGGAACATGGAAGCCAAAGCAGCACGTTTGGCCACCACAGCCACCTGGAAATTTGGCCGCTGCCATAAACCACAGTGTTAATTGTGTCTATTGCCATGCTCAGTGGAGAATTTGGGTGCTCAATGTAGACGAAGCAACAGAAGCAAGCGCAGTAACGGTGCAAAGAGCATAGGAAATAGCGGAATAATATGACGTTATTATCTTTATAGCTAACATTTTTAAAACAAATGGCAGGCGTAAGTGATCGTACATATGGGGCTTGGCTAGTGTCAGACTGGGAGCTGGAAAAGCAGAGGAAATCCACCTGCTGGCCAAGCAGCAGAAACCCTGTGTTATCACTCCCAATAGAAACCTGCAGCAAGTCTTCACTGTGAGCAGCAACACCTGATTACTGCTGCCTGGCCAGCAAGTGGATTTCCTCAGCTTTTCCACCTCCCAGTCCAATACTGGGCTTGGCCTTTATGTAGCTAAACCCCACATCTGCCCTAATAGGAGGGGGGGCGACAAGTCTCTGATTTGCTAGTTGCGTGTGATCCAGTATTTAGTCATGGAGAAAATCCAAAGATATATCAACAAAGGTTATTTAGGTGATACCTTTAAAGTGAATCCGAGACTAAGCACCCTCGTGTATTTACCATATATATATATGTGAGAACAGTAGAGAAAACACCTACCCTGCTCTCTGTTTCATCCTTTACTGCTCAGCCGGCATGTTATCACCCCTGATAAAATCCCCGACTGAGTATTCAGTCTGGCTTTGCTCAGGAATCATTATAACTGAGTCTGTCTTCTCTGATGTCTTTTCAAGCCCAATCCTGCCCCCTTCTGGCTCTGCTTTCCTGTTCTGTATATTCAAAGCATCACAGAGCGCTGGGATGGGATGGGAGGAGCTGCTAATGTAAGGCTATATTGCAAAACTGTTTTTATTTATCTATATTTGTTAGTCATAAGAGGTTTTTAGAAATGGTTTCATTTTGCACAAAGCCCACTAAATAATATGCTTTTCTAATGAACCGTGTTTTGCGTGGAGTTATAGTAAAAAAAAAAAAAAAACAACGCAAAAAACGGCACACCAGAGTGGCGAAAATGCCAGGTATAGTATTTATTTTGTAAAATCTATTGGGATATGTTTATTTTGTGCCAAAGCGTTCATTTCTGGTTTTCTTTAATTACTTTAATGTACAAGATTTCTTTGCAAGCTTTCGACACTTTAAATTTCTTCTTCAGGCATGTTTCAGAACTGGATCAGAACCATACAATGTACTGAACTTTGTATGAAAATTGTGAAACATGTCTGAAGAAGAAACTTAGTTTGGAAAGCTTGCCAAGAAATCTTGTACAGTTAAGTTATTAAAGGTATCACCTAAATAACCTTTGTTGTTATGTCTTCGGATTCTGATTTGCTAGTCATGATCATGTGCTAAGGCAGGATGTCTGCAAATCTATCAGCTGATCAAACCAGTCACATGATCAGCTCTACGGTTTGCTCCCCTAACTTAGACTAGTGCCAATTTTTCTGCTTCTTTATAAAAACTAAATATCTGCAGTTCCAGGTGGACACTGGAAAGTCTACACTGTGTCATTAGTAAGTTGTTTTTTCATTCCTACTCCATAAAGTGAAACTTGACTGACTTTCTCTCCCATCAGAAAAAGAAGAAAGATCAGGGGAAGGCAGCTGCGATGAAGGAAAATGGGAAAGTGAAAGCTGCTTTGAAGCCGCCTGTTCCGGGGAAGAGTCAGGCGAAGCCTGCTGGGAACGCAGAGATGAAGAAGATGAAACCGGAGCAGAAGAGTGTCAAGCGAGGCCAGGAAACAGCTGAGATCCCAGCCGCAGGGCAGAGCCAGCTCTCCGGGAAAGCTGCTGGCAGCCCGGCCCCACAGAGCAGGACGCAGATTAAGAGGGGCTCTCCTCAGAAGCCGGTCTCCTCCGTCTCTGCACGGGACTCCAGCCCCCGCAGTCACAGAACTGTCACCACAGAGGATGCCACAAAGTGTGTGAGCGGCAAAGAAACAGGCAAACTCCCTGACAGGACTCAGGCTGGAGAGTGTGCAATGCTGCCCAAGCCTGCCGGTCCCCATGGAGACGCGCTGCATGCAAGGGGAGACGAGGTAAGGCTGCGCTGGGACCTCTGATGGGAAATCTGCTTTTTTTATGTGTAAATAAAAAATTGTGTATAATTTATTAAAGCCAATGGGAGCAGCTCATTAAAAAAAGAAAACCGATACTTACCTAAGGAGAGGGAAGGCTCTGGGACCTAGTGAGCCTTCCCTCTCCTTAGATAAGTATCTGGTTTCAAAGTATATTGGAGTTAAGCTGGCCATACACTAGGCCGATTCCCCGCCGATCGACAGCAGATTCGATCACTGGGATCGACAGCTCTTCACTTGTTCTGAGCCAAATCTTTCAACTTTCACAAATACAGCCTTCCTATCTCCTGTGAGGCGTAAAGGTAGCCATACACTGGTCGATTTGCCATTAGATCGACCAGCTGACAGATCCCTCTCTGTTCGAATCTGATCAGAGAGGGATCGTATGGCTGCCTTTACTGCAAACATACTGTGAATCGATTTCAGCCTGAAACCGTTCACAATCTGTGGTGGTGGTGCTGCTGCCGCTCCCCCCGCATACATCACCTGCTCCGCCGGCGCGACTCCCCAGGTCTCCGCTGTCTTCTTCTCCTCGCTGGTCTCCGGGTCCGGCAGGCTTCACTTCTTACTGTCTGGGGGAAGTTAAAACAGTAGAGCGCCCTCTACTGTTTAAACTTCCTGCCGGGACAGGAAGACGTGAAGCCTGCTGGATCCGGAGCCCAGCGCGGAGACGGAGCAGCAGTGACCGGGGGGATATTCGCCGGCCGGATCAGGTAATGTATTGCAGCTGTATTGCGTCGGTCGTCGGGCACTTGAACGCCACTAGCGACGCGCTCCCTACCCGTGGGTGGTCAACGGTAATTTCCGGCACGGAGCGATCGGCGGGACTGATCTATTTCAGGATGAAATAGATAGAAATTTAGCGTTAACGTTAACGATTTGACAGCAGATTCGATCCCAGTGATCGAATCTGCTGTCGATCGGTGGGTAATCGGCCTAGTGTATGGCCAGCTTAACTCACCCGATCGCTGTAATCTTGCACTCCCGCCAGATGCCCAGTGCTGAAACTGGCGTCTCTTCTGTGCATAACCTTAAAAAGACTCTGTAATTAAAAAAAAAATGCTCTAGGGGATACTTACCTCGGAAGGGGGAAGCCTCGGGGTCCCAATGAGGCTTCCCCCTCCTTAGCGGGCAATATTTACCTACCGTGATCCTGCACAGACGCACTAGTGGCTCTTCATTCGGGTAAGGCGGAAATAGCCAAACCGATCAGATCCGCTCTACTGCGCAGGCACAAAGGACTCACCCCTGCGCAGTAGGATCGATCGGGTTCGGCTATTTCCGCCTTAGACCCGAACAAAGAGAGCTGCTAGTGTGCCTGCGCAGGATTGTGGTGGGTAAATATTTACCTCGCCGCTATTCAGGGGGTTCCGGCACTGCAACGGGGGAAGCCTCGTTAGGATCCAGAGGCTTCGCCCTCCCAAGGTAAGTACCCCCCAGGGGCCCTTTTTTTTTTTTTTTTCTTATAATACAGGCTTTCTTTAACCCTTTCAGTCTGGCTCGGGTAAATGTCATGGATTCCCCATAGCAACCTTTAACAAAAAAAACAAAAAAAAAACTTCAGGCTGGAGTTTTGTATTGTTTTTTTTTTTTTTCTGTTATTGTGTGGATTTCATGTTTTGGGATGTACAAACACTAATATTCTATTACCTGCTTTCAAAACTGACTTCCTGTGAGAATAGGGATATCAATGCCTAGGAGAGCTCACAGAGATCTGCATGTGATCAGTTTGATCAGCTGATAGATTTTTAAGGCTGTCATTGGCTAGTCATGATCAGGTGCCCAATCTACACGATACGATTCTTTATACGATTCGATTACGATTCTATTTACGATCCGATTAAATCCGACATGTCCGATCAGGATTCGATTCAATGCGATTTGCCATTGTTTTGCAATGGCAAATCGAATTGTATCGAATCCTGATCGGACATGTCGGATTTAATCGGATCGTAAATAGAATCGTAATCGAATCGTATAAACGTTCGTATCGTGTAGATTGGGCTTTAAACCAGGAATTCATCACTGCAAATCCGAACCTTACAAATCAGACTGATCACATACTTGTCCATAAGTTCTGCTAAGGATTTGCCATCCCTGTGTGAGAATGTCAGATGTGGCTGGGTTAAGGTGGTCACTAATGAGCCAATTTCTAGTGAAAAAATCGTTCGAGAGATCATAAATTCTGATTGGATTAGTTGGAAATCTCCGTTGATGGGCACAATCTGTTACAAACTATTATAAAAACGTCCATTTGAATTATCATTAAATCAAAATTTGGATTTTCTTGTTTGTTTTGATAGGAAGCAAAGATTGGTTTGTTGATGAAGTAGTGAACGATTTCACTTCCAATCAGAATTATCTGATCGCTCTAACGATTTTTCGCTAGAATTTGGATAGTGGCCACCTTTAGACTAGTGATGGGTCGTTCGCGAACGAGCCGGCTCTAATGCTACGTACACACATGCGACAACGATCGTTCGTTGAGGACGACGAACGAACTTTTAATTGACGAAAGAACGACCGAAGCAAAGTTAGTTCTATAAAGTGTGTAACGATCACATCGTTAGAACGAACGTTACACCACGTAAAAGCACTCAATGCGCCTGCGCATAAAATTGTAAAGTTCCTTGGAGAAAAAGTGAAGTACGCATGTCCAGCCTGGTACGAACGATCGTTTCCAACGATGTACCACTTTTGCTAACGATCGTCGGTGGTAAAAATCCGCCAAGACAGAACTTTGTTTTGTAGCGATTTGCCTCGTTCGTCGTTTGCCTTAATAGTCGTTGGTTCGTTTTTTGTAACGATCGTCGTTGGTAAAGATCGGGGAACGATCGTTACAAACGACTATAGTCGCATGTGTGTACGCACCTTAAGAGCCGGCTCTTTGATGCGAACGACAAGAGCCGGTTCTTGGTTTAGAAAGAGCCGATGCCTCAGCCGCCCAACACAGCTCTGATTTGCTGTGTAATAAAGGGCGCTGAGGCATGCTGGGAGATGTAGTCCTCCTCTTGCAGCTTGTAGGAGTGTATGGGGCAGAGCAGTAGCAGGAGGGATTGCCCAGTCAGAGAAGCAGTCTGGAGTTGTCATGGAGACGGGGGCGGGGCTTTACTCCGATTCTGAGTGGTGTTTAGAGATATTTAATGAAGAGCCGATTCAGAGCCGTAAGCGCCGGCTCTTTAATGGGAGCCGATTCAGAAGAACCGATTCCCCGAGAAGACCCGGAATTCCCGCTCACTCACTATTAGACTGAAAAGCAGTCTGAACTGTCCTGCACCTCCCTATTTCTTCATCACCCACATGAAGCAGTGAGGGAGGAGCTGGGAGAAGAGCCCAGCCAGTCTCTTCCTGTGAGCTCACAGTTGACCCCGCCCATCTCTCACCCACCACCCACCTCCCTTGTGCTACTAAGGGGGTCTTTCACACTGAAGCCGTGGGAAGTTTTTCAAATGGGAGATCGCAAAGCAAATCACATAGCACTGTGTTTGCTGTGCAGTTTTGAATGCAATGCCATTCATTTAACCTAATCCCAAAAGCAGGCAATCTGCAGCAGGCACTACGTTTTGCGAAAAAAAACTGATCACACCACACGGTACAGGGCACTGCAATTGCAATGGTAAGGGCCTGAGCCCACTGCTGCGTTTAAAAAAACCATACAAATGCATGCGTTTTTTAGGCATTTTTGAAACTCGTTTAAGTTTTAACACGTTTTAAAACTGATGAAAATGCACTAAAACGCCTGAAAACGCATTTCAAAAATGCTGTACGTTCAGACCCTAATAACCGTGCCCTTGCAAAAGGCAAAATGTGTGCACTTTGAAAACCGGATCAAAGCACATGCAGTGTGGAAGAGCCCTAAAAAGAAAGGCCTTTATCACATTATATGGGTAGTCCCCTACTTATGAACACCTGAATTATGAATTATACTACACTATATAGCAAGTTCTGAGTTGTGTATACATATTTTACACTTTTAAAAACAAAGCTGTGATCCAGCACTGGATAATGGAGGACAGAAGGAGGCACAAAGAGGAACAGGTGTGTGGCACAGAGGGGGACACTGAGAGGCACAGGGGACAGAGGTGACAGTGTTCTCACTTAATGAATGGATTCAGGTTAAGAATGACAGTTCTCTATCTTGTTTGCTAACCGGGGCTACCTGTACACGTTGCCATGAGCATTTTGGCAACGCATATGGTGAGTGACATGCAAGAACATCAGAAGTCCATCGATTGTACTGTCTGACGCTCTCACTTAATGCGCTGCTCAGCAGTGCGATGCGTTATTGCGCTGCTCAGCAGTGCGATGCGTTATTGCGCTGCTCAGCAGTGCGATGCGTTATTGCGCTGCTCAGCAGTGCGATGCGTTATTGCGCTGCTCAGCAGTGCAGTGCGTTATTGCACTGCTGGGCACATTTTTGCCAAAATGCAGCGCCGACTCATTCACTGAAGTGATTGGGATCAGCAGCACAACTCAGATGGCGTGCATTGCCTTCCGTTCGCACGCCCATCTGCATTGGATAGTGTGAACAAGGCCTAAAAGTGTATACAAGTAGCCTCAGGAAGGGGAAGCTTCTGAATACTAAAGAGGCTCTTCTCTTTCCAGTGTTTATGCTGGAAATACACGATGGCTTTTTTTGGGGGGTCTTCGATTCAATTTTCCGATCTATTTCTCGCTTGATTCTCTTATCATTTATTATCTATTTCAATTTACTTCTATGAGAAATTGATTACAAAAACGATTGAAAATAAGATCGGACGTATCGGAAATTATCTATCCAACCATCTACCTAACAACATAAAATTGTATGGTATATTCCTAGCATAACGACCTCTGAAAAAGAACTTGTTGGCAGGTTGTCAACTCAGTAAACAGCCGGGCCAGACTGGGTGTGTGTGCAATGGCGCAGACCTGATAGAATTGGGCTATTTCTGCCAGAGCCTGAGTGGGACAGTGCTGCTGCTCTTCGGGGGTCCCGGCCCTGGAACAGGGTGACGTACTAGGATGGGGGAAGCCTCTTTAGGATCCAGAGTCTTCACCCTCCCCCAAGGTAAGGATCAGGTTTTCTCGTCAAACAAAGTCACAGGTTTACTTTAAAGTGGTAGAAACAGGTAGGAAGGCAGTTTGCACAGCAGCAGTATGTAGCCAGCATGGAAGGGGGTTAGGCAGGTAGAACACACCTCACCCACGGTGTTGTAACTTGCGTGCTCTGATCCAAGGGAAGTATATACATGGAAGGAGAAGGAGCAGGAATGATTGGCACTGCAATGTACATATATTCTACAAGAAGTGAGGCACAGTCCGAATGTATAAATACAAGACAGTAGTGCAGCATACATGGACATACCGGTGCTCAGAGGTGTGGTGGTGACGGTGGGTGCTGGGCACTGCTCGCCTGATGGCCGTTTCGTGCTGTATTGAGCTTTAGCCTCCGTAGAAGCTCAATACAGCACGAAACGGCCATAAGGCGAGCCGTGCCCAGCACCCACCGTCACCACCACACCTCTGAGCACCGGTATGTCCATGTATGCTGCACTACTTTCTTGTATTTATGTACATTGCAGTGCCGATCATTCCTTCTCCTTTTACTTTAAAGTGTACCTGAACTCTTGCACAAGACAAAAGGATAACCTAGAGAAATGCCCCCTGTATATATTTAGAGAGTTTAGTCTATCTAGTTCCCCCTCATCTGTGACTAATCAAAAGTTGTAAATTGATCTCTCCCCTGTGTCAGCTGACTGCCATGGCAGATAAGCAAATTAGAAAGCACAGGATGTTAATAATATGCCTGCTTCCATGAATACAGGAAGTAGAAACAGTGCAGATTTATTGCAGGATTTGTATCAGCTGTAACAAAAAAGTTGTTTTTTTTTCTCTCTCTCTTTAGAGGTTATTATGCTGTTGCGTATCTTTTCGAGCAGAGAGAAAGTCCTGAGTTCAGGTCCGCTTTAAGCTCTATTCACACTCGCTTTTGACAGGTCGTTAAACTTCAAACAAATTGACTACAATGATTTTCTAAGGGCCAGTTCACATTAACACATTTTGTCTGTAGATCAGCGCAGTTTCCACCCCAGGATTTGTTTATAAAGGGCTGCATGTGCTCAATACCAATTATGGATCGGTAGCAGCTGCTGCACATTCAGTGTAACTCATCAGATTCCAGCTGCCATTGAGAATGCAGATCTGGAGAGATGGATCTGCGGCTTTAGTAAATGTGTGTGTGTAATGTCCCCTGGCTTCCCTGTAGCTGTGCCCAGTGAGGCCGCTAGCTGCTCTGACCCGCAGTATAAAGCCTGCAGCCCCTGGGCGGGTGGAGACTGTTTATTTCAGTAGCTGCAGTGACGAGCGTGGAAGCCACGACCGGGTGATTCTGTTACTAAAATTATACCGCTACATATTGTCCCCTGGATCTGGTTACCAAATGTGAAGTGTAGCTGCAGCTATAAATAGCCCAGTGTCATTCTCTGGTGACCGCTCGTCCTGGTAACCCGAAATTCCTGCCTGCGTGTTAAAGAGAAACTGTCATGTAAACTCTGTGAAATCCAGGAGGATTTGAGTGGGTGTGTATGTGTGTGGCAGTAAGACATGTCATTCCTGTGCATAAGCACTGAAAACCATGCATGAGCGGCTCCATGCTACTGCACAGGCCGTCAGTACGTGCTGCTGTGAGCTTTCAGAGGGTCCCAGGCAGTGGTCTGGAGGAGGATGTGGGACGCCTCTGGAGCATCCAGAGACTTCCCTCAACCCAGGTAAGGATCTGACATCACTGCTGCCAGTTGGGAGGAGCAAAGGTGGGAGCAGCGAGGCAGGTGGCAGCTCCCAAGATTTTTCATCTATTTTATGCTAAAATGGATTCACAATCTGTGTGTGGGCAGCCATTAGATTCGATCAGAGAGGGATCTATCCGATGGTCATTCTGGTGGCCATCTATAAGTGTATGGCGACCTTTACCGTTTTATTTTCAGTTTTAGAGTAGCAGTTGCAATATGAAGTGTAAACAGCAGCCATGACAGTGTGAGGTAGAATCTGGAGCATTCAGCTCTCAGGGGAAACATTTATTTACCATTTGAAGTTTTTTGGTTTTAATTTTATACATTTCTTATTATTATCTTAGCAAGAACAAACTTAATTGGTGCCCTATATTACAGTAACACGGGACATTTTTTCTGAATGAAATTTATCAACCATGGAATTTATTTTTTCAAATTATTTACAGTACATTTTATGTAACAAGTTTAGGTTGTACACTAAAACAGTCTAAAACAGCAGGTGAAACCGTTTTAGTGCAACAAGTCTCTATATATTACGACGGTCATCCAGAAAGTAACAGCTGTTTGTATCTGCCACGCAAGGTATTCTTCCTGTGTAATGTAACTTGCATCGGTCAGGATAACCTCTTCTCTCCCTGCACCGCTTGTCACATGACTGCAGAATGCTGGTAACTATTTGTTCAGCAGTATTAACATGGAGTCCCCCTCAACTCCTCCAACTCGTAGGTGAGGAGTGTGATACTACTATGACAAAACTATTGAAACCCCATAAATACATAAGATAGATGCTTAAATGAAGCAGGTAATTATTTGAAGAAATATTCAGAAGATAGCGTCTTATATAAAAATTAAAGATTCAGGAAATTATATTAAAAGAAACCGTTCTTTCCAAATGACTCTCATACTTATGACTGGAATGTTTATTTTCATGTGTCTCCATTGAAGAGACTCTTCCCACTTCCTCTCATTGTTGAATATTGACAGGAAGTGACATCACAAAATCGATCTCTAAACTTTCTCTATATATCCACAGCTGCAGAAAATAGTGTTTATGCTGTGTGTGATTTTTACTCTTTTCTCATTGAAGGCTGCCGTGTGTGACAAGACGACGACGCTTGTGCCGGATGAGCAGATGGTAGTCCAGCCTGTATGTCCCTCCATAGCCGGTGACAGGATGCAGGTGGATGTGGCTGCAGAAGTGACTCTTCCACCTAAGGAGGTGGCCTCTGACCCTCTGGCAGAACAGGGCATGCTTTGTCATGAGGACACCCTAAACCCCCCAATGTTACTTCATGATAAGGACACCAATTTGGCTTCCCCATTACATCCATCAATGCAAGAAATCCTTCCCCACCTGGAGCAAGTACAGGAAAAGCCAAAGGAGGCCAGTAAGGACTGGAGTCTGGAAGACGGCACATCAGGTAATTGTCTGACCAGGCTGGCATGTCTGTAACCTTGTAGTTGTAAACTGTTCCTACCACAATCTATAACTAAATTGTTCTGATCTGAAATGGTGGAACATATGATGACAACTTTGTATTCAGAAATGTTACACCAGTTTAACCTCCCTGTCATTCAGTTTCTGCTGGATTTCTGTGCAAAATGTGATCAAATTTAATTTTCATAACCTTTTTTCCTGTAACTTACCAAAATGTGTGAAGCAGGGTTCTGGTAAACATTTTGAGTTTAATAAAAGCTTGAAACACAAAATCTAAACTAAATTTCCAAATTGCTCCCCAAAATCTCTGATCAGTTGTATTTTCAAGCCGCAACTGCTCAACCTGCACGAATATGAAGGTAAAGAGAGATTGTTTGGCTGCCCATACACCGCAGGCTGATTCCAGATCGATTTCACCATGAAATCTCTCAGGAATCTGCCGCTCCCCCTGTATATGAATGTACCCCCATGTGTGCATTTATATATTACCTTTGCTGTGTCACCCACTGCGCAGTGCCCATTTATTTTCAGAATCCCCTGCATATTATTGTAGTTAGGTAGCCAGGTACAGGTGTCCCCCCAGTATAGGCTAGCTAGGTACAGGTGGTGTCCCCAGTCTAGGCTAGGTAGGTACAGTTGTTGCTCAATATAAGCTAGGTAGGTACAGGTGTTGCTCCGTATAGGCTATGTCCCCAAGGAGTCCCCAAGTATAAATTACAAGGCACAGGTGCCCCCCATTATAAATAAGGCACAGGTATCCCCCCAGTATAAATCTGTTAGGTGTAGGGGCTCCATAAAGGTTAGCTAGCAACAGATTAGAATGCATCTGTGCCCCCCACTCCCTTCCCCTCCCCCCCCCCCCCCCCCGATCGCTCCCGATCCCCCCCGTTCAGTTGCCTGCCCGCCCATTCGCTGGCTCACCATGCTTTGCAGAGTGCTGTGGGTGGTTTTCTTACCCATCCGCGCTTGTCCGCCTGGCACCATGCCGCCACCAGTAATACAGATCCCCCACTTTGTACCCGAGCGTCCGTCCGTCCCCTGGAGCAGTTTCTTGATCCACCCTGCACTTCCAGTTGTTCTAGCTGCAGTCTCACAGCTATGATCGCTGCTGTGGCGACAGGCGCCACTAGAGGGTGTCATAGCTGTGAGACTTCAGAGAGAACAACTGGAAGTGCAGGGTGGATCAAGAAGAAGATGAAGCTGCTCCAGGGGACGAACGGACACTTAGGGACAACGTGGGTTATCTGTATTACTGGGGGTGGCTTGGTGACGGGGACAAGCGCGGATGGGCAAGAAAACCACCCAGAGCACTCTGCAAAGAATGGTGAGCCAGCGAAAGGGCGGGCAGGCAACTGAAAGGGGGGAAGGGGGTGGAGGGCGCCGATACTATCTAATCTGTTGCTAGCTAACCTTTATGGAGCCCCTACACCTAACAGATTTATACTGGGGGGACACCTGTGCCTTTTAAAAAATCCTGAGCAGCATGCTGCCCGAAACTGTGTCGGGCATACCGCTTTTAGCATCAATTTCTTGCCTGACCGTGTCTGTCACACTGCTCAGGAGGTTAAAGGAGATAAAAAGGGTCAGTAGTTCATAGATTTTAGCTCTGGCATACTTCAATGAATGGGTCATTGAGCAAAAACAATAATAAAACCGTTAAAACTTAAAATTAGATTTAAACATAAAATAAAACTGTGGAATATCTTAAAAAGTCATTTTTGGGAGAAGGAAGATGGAAACGATTGTTCATTTCATTCATTTATTTTTCGCCTCGGGCGGCCAGAGACATTCTGGACCGGATGGCTCTGGCCGCTTTATGACCAGAGCCATCCTTGCTATTTTTTAGTACTGTAATTGTTGTGATTGGCTGGATATGCAGAAGCCCAGCGTGACATCAGAGGGAGCGGGTGAAGCGAACAGCTGAGGGAGCGACGAGACTGCGAGGCGGGGATGATTTGAAATCTGTCCTGGCAGGAATAACTGGCCATAAGTTCCAGAAGAGGTTAAAGAGAACCAGTGGCATAAAAAAAAATAGGAGAGGAAAGCCTTTGAGTCCTCCAGAGGCTTCTCACGCTGTCCTCTGGTACTCCACCGCTGCCCGGGACCCTCCTGCACATTACAACTGCGCTCCTCTACTGGCATGAGGGTGACCACGCCTGCACAAAAGCACAGAGCCGCTCTTGCATGAGCACCTCCAGCAATACTGCACAGGCGTGGCCTTACTTGTGCTTGAATAGGAGCGTGGGCCCGATATGATCACCAACATGCACTTATTCCAGGTTCACCTCTGGTACACTTGAGGCTGGGTGCACACATGGCTGTGCATTTCTGTCGTGTGCGTTTTTAGTGCGTTTGCGGTTTTTCCACATCTGCGTTTTTCTAGCGTTTTGTGTGCGCATTTACGCATTTGCAGTATGCATATACAAAACGCATGTGTGTTTTGTATGTTTTCCATGAGTTTTTCTGTTGCGTTTCATGCAAATCACTAGGAAGACGGAAATACATCAGAAAGCAATTTACAAAAAAATAAATAAATAATGAAAAATGTATTCAAAACGCATTACGTTGCGCTACCATTGACTTTCATTATGTGCGTTTTTGATGCGTTTTTGAAAAATATGCAACCAAACCAGCGTTTTGAAAACGCATACAAAACGCATATGCGTTTTTATGTGTATTTTGATGCGGCCCATTTGCTACCATTGCAGGCAAAAACGCAGCTTTTTCCACGCTAGCGTTTCTGTTAAGTGTGTTCCTAGCCTCAAATGAAGAACTTTACCGAAAGATAGTACTAGGGGAAAAAAATAAATCACAGCGTTGGAAAGTGAGAAGTTTAAGGGCAGTTTCCACTGTACCCGGTGTGATGCGGCTACATAGATGGCTGCATTGTGACCAATGCATGGCAATGGAAAAATTTCCATTGCGTGCTGGTTTTTCGTAGCGATGCGAGAATCTGCAGCATGCTGCAGATTCTCGCACAGTAGCTTCCGCCCGCCATCTTCTCCAATACACTTCTGCATCGGGAGATGCGGAAGTGACACGAATGGGAGTGGAAGTGATACGCAGCCGCATCGGCTCCCATTCACAAATAGAAACGGGCCCTAATAGAACATAGATCAAGAAATGATTGATACTCGCCATTTAACTTGTTCATGTTGTTTGTTCTGCCATGAGCCTACAGGTCAGCATCTTTACTACTGGTAGGCATTACCCAAACGAACAGCGCAAATGGCCCTTATCTATAAACATGCTCACTAACAATGTGATAGGCCTAAAAGGTTGTACAGCTGTTATCTCCCACAATGCAACAATGTTCACAAACAGGAAACTGTCATCACGCTGTTAGAGGGGTCTCACCACAATATCAGCCATATAGATGTCCCTGATGAGCTATTCGAAAAAAAGAATTAACGTGCGCAGTCCTGGCCGCACTTACCACTCGATCACGCTTGCGTACTGGGAGCAATCTGCACAAGCCCAGTTGCAGTTTTAACTGCACATGTGCAAGCTGGAAGTGCGCGCTTCTGAAACTGCGCATATGCAGTAGTACTTTACTGTGGCTGATGGCGGCGCAGTGGAGGGGACAGGGAGGATGGGAGCAGACTGACTACAGGGGGCTCGGGGAAGATCCAGTAATTATAAATACTTGTTGCTTTTATAGTCTCAGGTGCACTTTTAATTGTTGTCTGGTGTTTTTTTTTTTTTTTTTTTTTTAACTTGCCCATTACATCCTGCATTAGCCATTATCTGTAAACCATAAAGGGGACAACTGCTTCCATCTCCCCCCTCCTTGCCAGCTCTCCTCTGGCATCCCAGAACTTGTAGTGCCACTTCATGCAAGCTTATCTTATTATTACAGCACACTTGGCCGCCCCCAATCAGTTCTGCTGCATCATGTCACAGCTCTGGCTGGTGAGAAAAGGTTATGTTATCCCAACCTTACCCCCTCCCCCCCCCCCCTTCCTGATTACATTACCAGCTGCGTGGTGTTCTTGGAGACAGCATGAGGACCCAATGTCTTTGCCTTTTTTTCTTTCTCTCCACATTTCACAAGTTTGTTTTGCTTGTGATCAGTGGTTTGGCACATCTAGAGGTTGTGATGTTAGCCTCTGTAAGTTAGTCTTGGTGGGAAGCAGTGCGGTTTCCTCTGCTTGACCCGATCTCAAAACTTTTCGCAGAAGGATTTGTTCCTCCGCCAACAACATGAGACTCCACTCTGAAGGTAACTGAAGCTGAGTGCTTCTCTGTGCGGTGACGTGTTGACAGGCTTTACATGGCTGTACGGGCCAGATATAGGTAGCTGCTGTATGGAGATGGAACGGATGAGATTTATCGCCGGCGCCTGACTTGTGCATGTTATAAGAAACGTGCGAGTGAGCTTATTCAGTGCTTTAGGAGATGAGGAGGCTGTTTAGCAAATTGGAATCTGTTACGTTATAATCACTCACCTGCTGTGTTCCTGATTGTCTGCTAGTCACACTCCTAACAAGCTTTGCATTGCCCATATAAGGTGTAGCTTCCCTTTCCTCATCTGATTCGCTCCTCCGCTTTCCTCTCTGGGTATATTCTCCTCCCGTCGGGCTGGTTTGTTTTGATGGGTGTAGATGTTGAAATGACGCCGAGTCCTGATCACATGAAAGGCCTTAAAGGCGCTGAGAGGGAAACCTTTTCCATAGGGCAGCAGTTGGATTTTTAATGCCCAGCTCTAGACAAATCTCTCCTGTTTAGTTTATAGTTGTATTTATATACAGCGCTGCGTAATATGTTGGCGCTTTATAAATACAATAAATAATAATAATAATATAGCACTATTATTTTGCAGCGTTTTTAAAGAGGAACTTTAAAGTGAACCTCCAGACTAAAAATCCACTTGGCAGCACTGAAAAGGCCTGGTGTTTAACAGTTTCACAGCATCAGAACTTTGTTTTTCTTACCCAAGCCTCATTTTTAGCTGCACAAAAGCTAAGTTCTGCCCCATCAAAGAAAACTGCCCGGGGATTTTTCCCCTGATGCTGTACAAAGCATGATGGGATTTCAGATGATGTTCTCGTTGCTTAGCAACTGGGAGGGGTGATCAGGACAGTTGAAACTGTCTCATGCTCCCTGTCACCTCCTTTCAACCAAAAAGATGGCTGCCCTCATGAAATCACAAACCTTTGCCTGTTCTTTTAAAACAGGGTGGGTAAGAAATTATATTGCCTATCTATTTTTATTAACATAACAAATGTAACTTAATGACAGTATGTTTGTTTAGGCTGAAGTTCCTCTTTAACCCAGGATTGAACTTCCCAATCAGTAGCTGATGCCACCTTTTCCAGGAGAAATCTTTACCTTTTCTTGATTAGATCATCAGGGGGTCTGTATGGCTTATATTGTGGTGAAACCCCTCCCACAGTGTGATGTCATGACCATGGTCCTGACAGTTTCCTGTCTGTGAACCTCATTGCATTGTGGGAAATAAAGCCTTTTCCCAACTGCCAAGCAAGCCATATCTCCCCGTGTGCATAGAACTCTCAGTAAAGAACATTCCGTAAGGATCGCCTGGCAGAACTAAAGATGTCGCCACTAGTGATACATTTCAGAATGTAAATCCGGGAGAGGAGAGATGTTACAATGGGCAAACGCTGAATCTATAAATTAATATTTTAAAAAAATAAGCAATTTTATTCGTTATGTTTACTACCATTCCTCTCTTCCAAATGGACTCGCTGTGCCTTTGTCTCACAATGGAAACCCAATCATAATCTTGGTCTAAAATTCTTAATTGTAGCCTACAGTCAATTTTGGGGGAAAGCTAGGTAAGGTTTTAAGTATATATTAGGGTGGTTTTGGCTAGAGCAGGGAAATGTGCGGACACACGCACAATTAGGCCTGGGATCCACTTGTGATCCACTTTGCGATGGATAGCAAAGTGACTGCGATTTGCACAATCCCGGGATTTTGATAGCGTTTCCCGGAGCAATTGCAATTTGGCTCTGCAGCCACATATTTGTTTGTCTGGACCGTACAGCTTGGTGCACAGAAAGCGTACGTGTCAGGCGGCCAGTTTGCTGGGCGCAGGGTGTGCCGAATGACAGCTCTCCCCGTTGCCGATCAAATCCCCGGGGACATTAAATAAGAGTCCCTCTCCGAGTTGTCACAACTCTGAGGGAGATGTAATCTGGGGCTCAGCGATCCCTGGAACCCCGAATCGCCCTTACGCATCCCGCACAGTATAGCATTGCTGCTATAGCGGTACCTAGCTTTGGTGCTGAGCACCGAACCTGCTTCACTCAGAAATGCCCCCAGGATCACTTAGCAGCTCATCTCACCACATTGGTGTGATCAGGAGCCATCACCCTGAACACTTCCTTTTGCTAAATGTTTTGAACGTGGTGGATGGAGGAATAAAGGTTTGGATAAAGCGGACCAAAACTCTTGCACAGGAGACAGGAAAACTTAGAAAAATCCAGCCTGTGTGTGTTTGTTTAAAGAGAACAGCCTGTCTAATTCTCCCTTCTCAGCAAGTAATCACTAGTGTAGTCTATTTGAGCCGTCAGCTCTATGCTGATTTATATACAAATATGTAAACACCGGAGGTTAACTCTTTCTGTGCTCCCATGAAACCAGGAAGTAGACACTGCAGATTTATTGTAGGGGCTCTGTAAGTGTAACAAAAAATTTTTCTTTAATTTTACTATGCTGTTGCTTATCTTTTACAGCATAGAGGAAGTTCTGGGTTTAGGTCTGCTTTAAGGTGTCAGTGCAGAAATCTGGTAGAAGATAAATTAGGTTATTATTGTGTTCTGAAGAGTAGTAATTAGTTATTGCTTGTTTCAGATTCGGAGCCCTACGTGAACCTGACCTTTGTGAAGAATGACCATTATGAGAAGGGGAACGACGTGGTGGTGGTACACGTCTACGTGAAGGAGATCTGCAAGGACACCTCGCGGGTGCTGTTTCGGGAGCAGGATTTTACGCTGGTCTTCAGGACTGGGTAAGTTTTAAAAGGGTAAGCATGCTTATAAATATACTGAACCACCCTCACATTGTGCCCTGATGATCAGGACTGTTGTAGGCAGCTGTCACTCTCTTCCCTGGCATCGTTTTTGCATTGTTGCAAAAAAAATTTTCAGTTCCATATTGTTTTCTGTTGGCTTTTTTCCATGCATACCAATAAAGTGAATGTACATGAGAACATATATAATTCAAGTAAACCTCTGAAGCAAGCTGTAAAGAAAAAGACAAAAAACGTACTCATCTATTTAGAGGGAAGGCTCTGGTTCCCATAGGGCCTTCCCATATCTCTCTCTCTCTGCGTTTTCATTGCCCTGCTGTCCCCTATTCAAAATTGGCGCCTATGGTACTCTTTGGAGGGCTTTGGAAGCACCTTGAGTGTTTCCGAAGACTGACGCTTTGGGTTCTGCTATGCGAGAGCAAGATTATTGGTGTAATTTGGGTTCCGGCGATACCTGTACCCTGAATTACTTCTCCCTCCAAGTTGATACGACCTGGAGGGGAAATAGTATTTAACACCGCCTGGAGCTTTAGTGGTAGCAGGTTGAGACGTCATTTGTCTCACCCTGTGCCCCTCCCTGTATTAGGGAGTATTTTTTCCTTTTTCTTTCACTGCTCGTTTCAGGGTTACTTTCACTTCAAAATCTGATGCAATTTTCGCATAACAAATGCTGTTTTTCATTTTACATTGATTCGCGACTCGCATGTTCGCTGCGGAAAAAAAAATTCATCCCAGTTAAATTTTTATGCAGAAAGTCTACACATACCTCACACTGCTGTGCTGTTGCCATGCCAGATGCTGCAGACTTGTGACTGCTTACAGCCTCTAACTCCACCTCCTCCATGCTCCCCCCCCCCCCCCCCCCCCCCGTTTTCTATAGAACCTAGCATCTTTTCGGCGTCCACTGTCTGTGTATGCCATCATTTTATACCCTGCAACCCCCCCCCCCCCCCTAACTTCCAGTTGTCTGGGTTCCGGGACTTTGCTATATTAAGATATTTGGTGCATTTCATTGCAATTTGATGATGATTGCTATTGGCTGCTGGATAAATAGAAACTTTTCTGGTGTTTGCAGAGACTCCAACTTCCTGAGGCTCCACCCTGGTTGTGGCCCCGACACAGTCTTCCGGTGGCAAGTAAAGCTTAGGTGAGGAGCCGCAGTGTTAATAAGGTGCTGTTTATCTTTCTTCTGGATACCGATTGCAAGCAATAGACTGTCCCTCTGCTCTCTCTTCCAGGAACCTGATAGAGCCAGACCTGTGCAAATACCACTTCACGGGGACTCGCATTGACATCTCCCTGCAGAAGAAGCAGTGCCAGAGATGGGGAGGCTTGGAGGCTCCTGCAGCACAAGGTCTGCACCGTGACTTCCACCTTCCTCCAACATATTAACCCCTTACTGACCAGTTAATGCCGATAGGCGTCAGGAAGGCGGCAGCCCCAGGACCGCCTAAACCCGAAAGGAGTCAGGAGCAGCGGGCGGAGATTAACGGGGATTGCGTACGCCGATAATCAGTCTCCCAGCGGCGATCGCTGCTGTTAGACTGTTAGAGGGCGAATCTACCGTCTATTTACATTGTACAGCGCTCCGATCTACAGCAGTGCTGTACGGGGGACAGCCGTGTCTCTTGGCGGTCCCCTGGAGCGGCGCCATCGCGATCCCCTCTCATAGGCTGATGCCTATAAGAGGGATTGCAGTGATTGGATCTCGGGGGGGGGGGGGGGGGGGCAAAAATACATTAATAAACAATAGGCATTTTTATAGATAAAAAATAAGAAAATTAATTTAAAAAAAAAGACAGCAGCACTCAGATGCCACCAACAGAAAGCTCTGTTGGTGGCAAGAACAGGCATCATATAAACATTGAAAAAGACAGAAGTGAGTAGCGACAGACTCATCCCTGGCAGCGGCAGAAAGCTAGAACTCTGCAACAGTCAGAATCGGTTTCCTAGTCCTGCATACTCTGCTTCTGGCAGCACTCATTTTCTGTCATAGGTGTATGTCCAGCTCTTCCCAGCAGTCTGACAGCATGAAAATGCTGAACCAAGCAACAGACCCCTCCCCCCAAGAGCCTGCCATTTATCCCTACTTTTGGGGTGCTTCAAGTTATATGACCAAATTTACAAGCCAGAATTTTAAACTACAGAAGATTCTTCAACCCTCCTGGCGGTCTATTAGAAACCGCCAGAGGGCAGCGCAGCACTGTTTTTTAAATTGTATGTATTTTTTTTTTAAATTCTGTAGCGAGCCTAGGGCTCGCTACATGATAGCTGCTGTACAGCGGCATCCCACCGCCCGCTTCGATCGCCTCCGGCGATCTTTGATCAGGAAATCCCGTTCAAAGAACGGGATTTCCTGAAGGGCTTCCCCCGTCGCCATGGCGACGGGGCGGGATGACATCACCGACGTCATGGACGTCGTGACGTCTAAGGGAGTCCCGATCCCCCCCTCAGCGCTGCCTGGCACTAATTGGCCAGGCAGCGCACGGGGTCTGGGGGGGAGGGGCAGCTAATCGTCGGGTGGCGGCGGCGATCGGGCAGTACACGCAGTACAGTGCTAGCTGCGTGTACCAAACAAAAATTATGCGAATCGGCCCAGCAGGGCGTGAGAAATCCTCCTGCGCAGCATAGCCCGAGCTCAGCTCGGGCTTACCGCCGGGAAGGTTAAAAGGAACCCGAGGTGTGAGACTGTGAGACCTATAGAAGCTGCCATATTTATTTTCTTTTAAACAATACCAGTTGCCTGGCAGCCCTGCTGGTCTGTCTGGTCAGTAGGGTCTAAATCACACACCTGGAACAAGCATGCAGCTAATCTTGTCAATTTGTCATAGATTTGCATGTTTGTTCTGGGTCTCTAAATATTAGAGGCAGAGGATCAGCAAGACAGCCAGGCAATTTGCATTATTTAAAGGACTACGGAAGTGAGAAATATATGGAGGTTGCCATATTTATTTCCTTTTATAAAATACCAGTTGTCTGGCTATCCTGCTGGTCTGTTAGGATGCAGTAGTGTCTGAATCACACCAGAAACAAGCATGACGCTAATCTTGTCAGATCTGACAATGTCAGAAACACCTGATCTGCTGCATGCTTGTTCAGGGTTAAAAGTATTAAAGGTAGAGGATTAGCAGGATAGCCAGGCAACTGGTTTTGCTTAAAAGGAAATAAACATGCCAGCCTCCATATCCCTCTCACCTCGGGTTCCCTTTAACATAAAAATGTAAACAGTTAGCAGATCTATTAACCTCCTTGCCAGCTATCCCGAGCTCAGCTCGGGGTAACCTGCGTAGGAGGATTTCTCAGGCCCCACTGGGCCGATTTTCCCCAAAAAAATTTCCTGCACGCAGCTAGCACTTTCGCGCTATCCGCCGCGCGCCCCCCCCCCCCCCCCTTCCAGACCCCTTGCACAGCCTGGCCAATCAGTGCCAGGCAGCGCTGAGGGGTGGATCGGGATTCCCTCTGACGCCCATGACGTCATCCCGCCCAGCAGGAAATCCTGTTCTGAACGGGATTTCCTGCTTACTCTGATCGCCGAAGGCGATCAGAGTGGATATGGGGATGCCGCTTGTCAGCGGCTATCATGTAGCGAGCCCTGGGCTCGCTACATGAATTAAAAATTTTTTTTTTAAAGTGTTGCGCTGCCCCCTTGCCGCCAGAATTTTAACGGCAAGGGGGTTAAGAACGCTGTTGTAAACCAGCTATAGAAAAGTAACTAAAATTTGAGCTAGGTTGATGCAACATTGCTTATTTTCTCTGAAGCGAGAGGGATATGGAGGCTGCCTTACTGTATTTCTTTTAAACAATTCCAGTTACCTAGCAGTCCTGCTGATTTGTTTGGCTGCAGGAGTTTCTGAATTACAAACCTGGAATGAGCATGCAGCAATCCAGTCTGACTTTGGTCAGAGACGTGATCTACATGCTTGTTCAGGGTCTATTGGTAAAAGTATTAGAGGCAGAGGATCAGCAGGATAGCCAGGCAAAATTAATTGTTTAAAAAGAAATAAATAGGTCCGCCTCCATATCCTTCTCACTCCAGGTGTCCTTTAAAAGTGCTGTTTATATGGCTGCTGTGCTGATCTGGCTTGTGCGCTTCTTAAAAACACCTAATGCTGGGGATACACGGTACGTTTCTGTACCGTGTATCGACCAGCTGATAATATTCAGCTGGCCTGATCAAGCCGCTCGACTCCCGCTCGCTCGATCCCTGCCGGCGGACCATGGCAGGGAATCGAGTGCTGATAAGGAAGCGCCGGCGGGGACGAGCGGTAATCGATCCGCGCGGGGACGTGGCTGGGGTCGATCCGACGCCAATTGGCCGCCGGATCGACCCGTGTATTCGCAGCATAAAGCCAAAATGATGAGGGCTGTCCAGTCAATTAAATTTTGGTGAAGAATCTCAGGAACCAGGAGAGGAAAAAGGAAACAGAAAACACCAGGAGCACCAGATAGTGTAGTATTTCCAGGCAATTACTGTATATACTGCAGTATAAGTCTAGAAATGTAGGTCTGCTTCACTTCATAAAATTATAGGGGTCGACTTATACACAAGTCACGGGCAGCACTGAGCAATGTGTGTACTAATAGTGACGTTCTCATTTGCAGCAATGTACCCAGTGGTAAGTGATACTTTGAGGCAAGGAAATGCCAAGAAAACACAGGTCTGAAAGTCCTGGCCACAACAATTAACAAGGAAAGGGACTGGGGGGGAAATACTGGACTACATAACAGGAAGTGAGTAATTGCACCACTTAGTGGCCTGGAGGAGGTATTGGCTGCACTTAAGGGACACAGGGCCGGCCTTTGACCTGAGCGACCGGTGCGATCGCTCAGGGCGCCGACGTCTAGGGGGCGCTCCTGTCCCCTGGCCGCATGTTTTGAGATGGAGGCTGCCGCTGCGGGCCCCGGCTGGGTCCTCTCGCTCCGCCCCCTGGTGCCGCTGCTGAGGGCAAACATGTCCGTGATGGAGGGGGTAGCTGCAGCGCGGGGAGGGCAGCCCGACCTCTCCCTCCCTTCCTCTCCGGGCCACCCTCCGTGCTCCCCCCTCCGATCCGATGCAGACTGCAGCAGAGATAACAACTCACCTCCCTGGTTCCGATCGCCGGCGCCTCTCACTTGCCACTGGTCTCTCTTCTACATACATAGTCACTGATACACACTAAACTTCCTGCTTAACAGGAAGTTTAGTGTGTATCAGTAACTATGTAGAAGAGAGTAGACCAGCTGCAAATGAGAGGCGCCGGCGATCGGAACCAGGGAGGTGAGTTGTTATCTCTGCTGCAGTCTGCATCGGATCGGAGGGGGGAGCACGGAGGGTGGCCCGGAGAGGAAGGGAGGGAGAGGTCGGGCTGCCCTCCCCGCGGCTCCCCCTCCACTATGAGGGGAGGGGGGAGGGCACCTACCTACCTACCTACCTACCTACTCTATACTGGGGGCAGCTACCTATCTAACCTATACTGGGGTCACCTACCTATCTAATGTATACTGGAGGCAGCTACCTATCTAACCTATACTGGGGGGGCAGCTACCTATCTAATCTACACTGGGGGCAGTTGCCTATCTAATCTACACTGGGGGCAGCTACCTATCTAACCTATACTGGGGGCACCTACCTATCTAACCTATACTGGGGGCAGCTACCTATCTAACCTATACTGGGGGCAGCTACCTATCTAACCTATACTGGGGGCAGCTACCTATCTAACCTATACTGGGGGCAGCTACCTATCTAACCTATATTGCAGGTACCTACCTATCTAACCTGTACTGGGGGCACCTACCTATCTAACCTATAGCTGGGACAAATGCCTACCTAACCTATACTGGGGCAAGTATACTGGCTACCTATACTGGGGGCACCTACCTGGCTAACCTATACTGGGGGGGGGGGGAGAGATCTATAGCTGGCTACCTTTACTGGGTCACCTATGCCTGGCTACCTATACTGGGGGGACTTATAGCTACATGTCAGGAATCAGGATGGACGGAGGCGCGCTGAGCCTCAGGCTGCTGCAGAGAAGCGCGCAGCATGTGTGACAATATCCTGAGTGACGACGAGTCCTTCTCTCCTGCTCCCAGAATCCTGGCACTAAGCCCCCCCCATTAGTGTATGTGTGTGGTGCGCTCACACGCGAAGAGGATGAATGTGGGGGGGGCACCAAAATCTGGTTACGCTCAGGGCGCTGTGAAACCTAAGGCCGGCCCTGAAGGGACAGGAGGGGTTTATGGCTACAATACTGTATGCAGTGCAGTCATTAACCCTTCCCCTGGGCCCCAAGTGCAGCCATGAACTTTGCTCGGTAGACTTATACTTGAGTCAATAAAAAAATCCAGCTTAAGAGGGTTGAATATTGGAGTCGACTTATATACGAGGTCGACTTGTATTTGATTATATACGGTAAATAATGTGTGACGCAAATATACTACTTAGAAACCTGGGTTGCTATTAGGCAACTACAATATTAGACAGGTGGAGAGTTCTCTCTCCACGTGGATTGGGCTTCCTCTTCTTCAGGATAGGTTGGATCACACGCCAGAAAAAGGACACTCCTAGAGGGAGGGGAAAACTGTACACAAAATGGGAGGAGGCATCCCCCAGTGTAATATGCAATGTGTAAATGTGGCTAATGAAACACCTCAGGTAGGAGGTTTAAGGATAAAAATGTTATTGGATGACTCGTTTCGTGGCACCTGCCTGCTTCCTCAGGTCTACAGTATAGTGTCTTATGAAGCTGCATGCAAGGACTCGGAGCACCTAATCATGTAGCGTTTTTTTTAAAATTCTTTTAGAAGGGACTACAAGTGGCAGCCAGCGTTGACGTTAGAGCTAGTTTGTTAGTCAGTTTATTCTATTAGAGGATATGCCATCTGACTGCTAAACAGAAACTGTCTTTTGCATATTTTTAAGGTGCAGTGGGTGGTGCAAAGGTTGCCATGCCCGCAAGTCCTGCCCCCCACGATAAAGCACAGCAGGGGACCAATCAGCACGCGCTGTCGAGTAAAGAGGAAGCCAGGGCTGTGGAGAAGGAGAAGCCCAGGACAGAGGACGCCAGCCTGGAGAAGGTCGCATCGAGAACGACATCTGAGCACGTCTCTGTGAAGCCAGAGACCCTTCTGCCTGCTGTAGGTATCCCCAGTGCTGGAGCTTATACTATTATCTTTTATATTCTTAGTGCAACCTATCATATGCCTGGAAGTGGTGACATCACTGAATTATACAGCACAGGCAGGTTCTTCTTTAACCTCCTTGCCGGTCTAAAAAATCCGGCAAGGAGGCAGCGCCGCACTTTTTTTTAATTTTATTTTTTTTAAAATCCTGTAGCGAGCCCAGGGCTCACTACATGATAGCCGCTGAGCGGCGGCATCCCCCCACCAACTCCGATCGCCTTCGGCGATCAGAGTATGCAGGAAATCCCGTTGAGAACGGGATTTCCTGCAGGGCTTCCCCGGTCGCCATGGCGACCGGGCGGGATGACGTCACCGACGTCATCAACGTCGGGACGTCACAGGGAATCCCGATCCACACCTCAGCGCTGCCTGGCACTGATTGGCCAGGCTGCGCAGGGGTCTGGGGCGGGAGAGGGGCGGCTCGGCGCGGCGGGTAGCGACGAATCGGCGGTGAGCGGCGGCGATCGTACTATGCACGCAGCTAGCTGAGTGCAGGAAAAAAAAATTATGCAAATCGGCCCAGCGGGGCCTGAGAAATCCTCCTGCGCAGGTTACCCCGAGCTGAGCTCGGGATAACCGGCAAGGAGGTTAAAGGGGGCACTACAGCGAAAAACTGTAAAATTTAAAATATGTGCAAACATATACAAATAAGTAAAATTTTTTCCACTTTAAAATGAGCCATAAATTACTTTTCTCCTATGTTGTTGTCACTCACAGTAGGCAGTAGAAATCTGACAGAAGTGACAGGTTTTGGACTAGTCCATCTCTTTATAGGGGATTCTCAGCAAGGTTTTTATTCTTTATAAAGATATTCCCTAAAAAGGATTTAACCTCCTGAGCGGTATGGACGAGCTCAGCTCGTCCATCACCGCCGGAGGGTGCCGCTCAGGCCCTGCTGGGCCGATTTTGATCAAATAAAGTGCAGCACACGCAGCCGGCACTTTGCCAGCCGCGTGTGCTGCCTGATCGCGCCGCTCTGCGGCGATCCGCCGCGAGCAGCGACGAAAGAGGGTCCCCCCAGCCGCCCGAGCCCTGCGCAGCCGGACCAATCAGTTAAGGGCTGGATCGGAGGCGGCTGACGTCAGGACGTCGGCTGACGTCCATGACGTCACTCCGCTCGTCGCCATGGCGACGAGGAAAGCCAAACAAGGAAGGCTGCTCATTGCGGCCTTCCTTGTTTATTCTGGGCGCCGGAGGCGATCGGAAGAACGCCTCCGGAGCGCCCTCTAGTGGGCTTTCATGCAGCCAACTTTCAGTTGGCTGCATGAAATAGTTTTTTTTTAATTAAAAAAAAACCCTCCCGCAGCCTCCCTGGCGATCTCAATAGAACGCCGGGGAGGTTAAACAATGATGCTGGCCAGCTTCCCTGCTCCCAACACAGTTTTTTGGCAGTTGGACAGAGCAACTGCCATTCACGAAGTGCTTTTGAAAATAAATATATCCCTGAGAATCCCCTATAAGGAGATGGACTAGTCCAAAACCTGTCACTTCTGTCAGATTTCTGCTACCTACTGTAAGTGACAGCAACATAGGAGAAAAGTAATTTATTGCTCATTTTACTCTGTAAAAAGTGTAATTCTTATTTGTATATGTTTGCACATATTTTAAATTTTACAGTTTTTCGCTGTAGTGCCCCTTTAATGTACTTCAACTTTCAGTTGATATACTCGCCAGGAAATGGGAATTACTCTTGAACCCCGCCCCCCAAGTTGGCAAAACAACTGTGGATTTTGCTCAAAGCCTTGCCGAAAAAATCCACAACTCTGTGACTCCCCACTTACGTTTTTGTGGGTTGCCCCCAGCTCAGGGGCTGCCTATGAGGCTGGGTATGCCAGCTTGGTTGCTGGAGGTTGATGTTCCTCTTTGTTGTCCCCAAGAAGGCTGGAACCTGGTGCTCTCCGGCTGGTGCCTGGAATCTGTACGCTTGTGAGGAAGCTATTTAGAGGTTAAAGAGACTCCGTAACAAAAATTGCATCCTGTTTTTTATCATCCTACAAGTTCCAAAAGCTATTCTAATGTGTTCTGGCTTACTGCAGCACGTTCTACTATTACCATCTCTGTAATAAATCAACTTATCTCTCTCTTGTCAGACTTGTCAGGCTGTGTCTGGAAGGCTGCCAAGTTCTTCAGTGTTGTGGTTCTGTGATGCATCTCCCTCCTCCAGGCCCCTCTCTGCACACTGCCTGTGTATTATTTAGATTAGTGCAGCTTCTCTCTGCTCTATTATCTTTTACAAGCTGGATAAATCGTCCTCTGAGCTGGCTGGGCTTTCACATACTGAAGAATTACATACAGGCACAGCTGTTTGCACTCTGCAGGAAGAAACAGCCTGACACTTCAGTGGAAGATAGCTGCAGGGGGAAAGAAGCACACAAATGATCTCTTAAGATTAAAAAGGAAGGGTGTATACAGCCTGCTTGTGTATGGATGTATTTTCTATGTGTGGACATGCTGTACATCAACCTACTTCCTGTTTTGGTGGCCATTTTGTTTGTTTATAAACAAACTTTTTAAAACTGTTTTTAACCACTTTTAATGCGGTGGGGAGCGGCGAAATTGTGACAGAGGGTAATAGGAGAT
Source organism: Hyperolius riggenbachi (assembly GCF_040937935.1). Lineage (NCBI taxonomy): Eukaryota > Metazoa > Chordata > Amphibia > Anura > Hyperoliidae > Hyperolius > Hyperolius riggenbachi. Next base: position 45,219,362 of record NC_090654.1, read on the forward strand.
GTCCCCTAACGCACTGGTATGTTTACTTTTGTGCGATTTTAACAATACAGATTCTCTTTAAGGCCCAATTCACATGGACGATTGGGAAGGGGGGTTGTTGCTCTTTAAACCTTGTTGTGTTGAACCATCTAGTGTATCCTCCCCCCCCCCCCCCCCCCCCCCCCCAATATTTTGGTTTTATTGAACAGTATTAAAGCAAGAACAGACATGTTCCAATTCAGTAGAAGAGCCGGCACATGAAAGGTCTGAGCAGTTATGCTCAGAGTAGTCAAGGTACACTGCTAGTAAGAGACAGACCTGTTGCTATGAAAGTATGCTTGAGTACAGATAGCATCTATTAGGGAACACAGTACCAGATATGACATGGGGTAGACGAGCATTTATGTAAATTAAAGAACTTTATGAACACAACAGGGGCTGGTGTTTGAACGTATGCCACCAGAATGGTAAATTTGCCGCCATCACATCAGGCCTGTGTTGCTTAACCTGCAACAGGGAGCAAGCAGTTCATCGCAGTGAAATGAAGCTAGCTTGTTGCGTCTTTTTGATGACTCAGTGAAAGCGGGCCCTTGCACACTAGAGGCCTTTTTCGGCATTTTAATGCCGCAGTTATAGTTGGCGTTTTCCAAGGTAAAATGAAAGTTCCTAGACTTTCATTTTACCTTTCACACTTAACGCTGCGTTTTGGAGCGTTGCGTTTTGAAGCTCCCAGGAGCTTTTTTAGGGCTGACTGCGGCGTTTCTCATTACAATTGATAGTAATGTATTGGCGTCAAAACTCCTTCAAAACGCTTGCAGCCAAAACGCAGCGTAGCCTTTTACCGCTACCTGTAGTATGAAAGAGCCTTTAGGGTTCTTTCACACTACAGGCTGCGCTAAAAAAGGCTAAAACGCTGCCTTTTACTGTCAGCATTTTACAGCCAATACATAGCGTTTTCAAAGCGTTTTACAGCTCATATGAAAATGTCCTTTTTTTTTGTTTGTTTCTTTAAAAAGAAGTCAACAAGTCATCTGTAAAAGGCTTTGAAACAGCTGTAAAAAGCTGTAGTTGGCCTTTTCCATTGACTATCATTGAAACGCGAAAAGCCAACTTCGGCTGTAAACAGCTTTGAAACAGCTCCGAGGAGCTTCAAAACGCAACGCCCAAAAAAGCTGCTTTAGGTGTGAGAGGTAAAATGAAAGTCTATGGACTTTTATTATACCTTGGAAAGCGCAAACTATGGTCTTGGCTATAAAACGCAGAAACTAGCCTCTAGTGTGGAAGAGCCCTTAAGGCTGAGTCTGTTGATAACCACCTCATCTGCCGATAATTCGGTGTGTATACATCAGCTCCGACCACCCCCCAGCCAGCGACCCGCCAGACAAATTAATAAATGGGTTGTTCTCCGCGCTTGTGTCGTGGGAAGTCACGTCTGCACCACTTTGTTGGCTCTCCCGCAACCCCCCCCCCCTCCCCCACCACCACCTTTTTCGTCAGGCGGTAACAAGCTCGTTATAGTGGACAGAGCCCAATCCATGTCGTCCCTTCCCCTAACCCCCCAATGTGCAGTGTTTTAAAGTCTCCCCTCTCCAGCGCAACTCCTGGCCTCCTTCAGTGTCCGCCATCAGTGTAAGTGCCTGTACCACATAGCACCGCACCTGGTGCCAGTCTTCTCCCCAGAATTTTTTTCCAGCTGGGTGGCATGAAAAAGTAGCCGGGTGGGACGAGATGAGAAAATGCAGGGCCAGTGCTGCTGTGAGCAATTATGCTTACAGAATAGGAGGAGGTGAGCCGATGACAGCCGGGTGCTCACCAAAACTAGCCGGGTGGAGCACCCAGCTAAAAGAGCCTGGGGAGAACACTGGGCGCCACATAGTAGAGGCACTGTGTGTGACGCGGAACACCAGAGGAAGCAAGGAGTTGTGTGAGAGGACAGGTGATACATTACAGAGGCGGGTTCTGGGAGGGAGGGGCGACATTATAACACTTGGGCTGAGCCCAGGAAGTGTTGTAGGCTCACTTCATACAGAAATCTATCTGCAGTGTATGGGCAAACAACAGATTCCTCTGATCAGATTTGATCAGAGAGGTATCTGTCTCCTGGTAGATCTGCCTATGTAAAGACTGATGTATGGTAACCTTCAGGCTGAATAGAATGAGCTACACTAAAATTAAATGTTGGACATGATCAATCTGTTCCGGTCTGATCTGTAAGTGTGTTATTGGCTGGTAGCAGTCATGTGTTCATGTCTCACTTGTGCTTCCTGTGAGGAGTACAACCATTCAGTTATGTAAACAGAAACCTGATTACTAAAAAATAAAAATCACAGGTTTCTTCAAGAATCCTTCTCAAGGAAATTGCATGTAAAATATTCAGCATCTGTATGTTTGTCTATCCATAGCCCAAGCCGACATGTATGGTCCCTCCGATGACACACAGCTCTGTGAGCAGCGACAGTGCCCAAGAGGAGGAGGAGAAGAGAGTCTGTCTGCCAGGTTTTACTGGTCTGGTTAATCTGGGAAACACCTGCTTCATGAACAGTGTTATCCAGTCTCTGTCCAACACCCGGGAGCTGCGGGATTACTTCCAAGGTGAGCTTCATTTCATGCCTAACTTATGGTGTGTACACACTTGAAAGATTAATGAAAGACATCAGACCAATTTTACCCCCTTCCATGTAGTTTGAGAGCCATACTCTACACAGTCTATTCTATTGAGCTGAACTCCCCTCCCCATCAGATAAAAATCTTTGCAAGATTCTGTGCACAGACATGCTGTACGCATGCAATAGATCAGTATCTGCAAAAGATCCGTTCCTGCAAAAGATCCGTTCCTGCAAAATGCATTCATAGTCTATCTGCCGATCCTCATACACACCTTGTTTTAAAGAGGAGCTGTTAGGTATAAGGTCTCAGAGAAAATAAACACATATATCAGTAGCTAAAGATTGGCTGTACTTACATTACATATGCATTTCACTGTCCACGTTTGTACTTCACAGAATTTGTATATAGTATATGCAGAGATTGATGCTCCTGATAGCTCATGGCAGGTTCCATGTTTGTCTGTCTCCTATGAAGTCAAATGTGTCGTCATGTCCTGCCTGCTTCCTGATCACAGAAAAGCTCGTACTGAATAACACTAGTGTGCAGTGAATATTAATTAGCCATGTGGCTAGGAACAATAGCGGACTCCTGCAGTGTACTCTGCCCGGAGATTTTTCAGTGCTGTGCGCTGGACTGAGTTTTAAGCTGCTGAAACTTGATCCTGTAACTTCTCCTTAGCAGCCGAGGGGAGGGCCCCAGAATGCTTTGCAGTATGGTATGCGGCTTGCGTCCTCTTGGGTCTAACAGCTTTGCTGATAAGCACACATCAAATGTAAGAGAGATTTTTATCTTCACTATTGCCTTTTTGGCTTCCGTCTAAACTGTTTAACACAGGAGAATAGAGGTTTAAATTAGCTTCTGCAGCCTGACAGTTACTCTCTAAAGAAAACCTGAACTGAACATTAAAAGTCAAAATAAACATACACAAGTCATACTTACCTCCTGTGTAGTCTACTACTTAATCTATTTTTCCTCTCCTGTGTCCTGTTTTTCCACTGTGATCAATAGAATTCTCCGTCCTCCATTTTGAAAATAGCCATCACCTCATAACAGCTTCCTGGTCAGCGCACTGTTAAACTGTAATATCACCCACTTGAGCCATAGGGAAACATGGACACATCAGTTCTCCTCTCAGCTGTAACTGACAGCAACTGATATATAACTGACATCAACTGATATATTTCAGTTCTGACAAAATGTTGTCAGAACTGGAAGGGATCACTGTAAGAAGAAAATGGTGAGCTTCTGAGAGGAACTGATGGCAAGGTAACTATGTAATGTTCATTTGAAGTTACCTCATGTGTTTATTTTAAATAATTTTACTCAGTACAGGTTCTCTTTAAGCCCTGTCTACACGAGGCGATCTGACGGGATCGCCTCTTCCGCATCCCGCGCGTACCCGCCGCGTCCCCACGCGTGCGTCGGATTCGATCCGCCCTCGTCCCCGCGCTGCGCCGCTTATCTTCCGCTCGATTCCCTGCCATTGTCCCCTTGTGGGGAACGAGCAGGGAATCGGCAGCGGCAAAATCGGACCTGACTGATCTTATCAATCGAGCCGCATCAGCGGCTCGATTGATAAGGAACATCGAAGCCTCATCTACGCGTGTAGATGAGGCTTAACAGACAATCATCTGCAGATCAGATCCACCAGGATGGTTCTTCAGATCTGCAGATGATTGTCAGATATGCAGACAAATGTCTGTTAAACAAGGTGTGTATGAGGATCTGCAGATACCATAGACTATGAATGCATTTTGCAAGAACTGATCTTTTGCAGAAACGGATCTTTTTTAGATACTGATCTTTTGAAAATGTGTACAGCATCTGTGTGCAGCATCTTGCAATGATTTGTATCTGAGGAGTTCAGCTCCATAGAATAGACTGTGTAGGTATGGCTCTCATGCTACATGGAAGGTGGAAAAATTGATCTAAGATCTTTCATTAATCGTTCAAGTGTGTACACACCATTAGTCTGTCTACAACATACATAATGCACGATTGTCAACTACAAAGTCAAATTCCATTTACTCAGTGCTCTGTGTTTGTTACATAGTCTACATGAAGTCTGCATTGCAAGCATTTCAAGCATTACAGTATAAGCATAAATGTTTCTGCTGTTATAAATCTTATCTCGACCAGTGTACACCAAAAACTGCTAGCAGATGCGCAAACGCTAGAGGTGTTTAAAGCAGATTTTCACAGCAATTCTAGGCATGTTTAGACAGATTTTCTAAACATGCCTAGCGTTTTTTGGAGCGTTTTTGTGTAGCAGATTTCATATAGTGTTACAATAAAACTGTAAATGAACAGCTTCTGTAACAAAAACGCCTGGAAAACCTCTCTGATCTAGCATTTTCCAGAGCAGTTTGTCACTTTCCTATACCTTACATTGAGGCAGAAACGCCTCAGAAATCTAAAAAATGCTGCAGGACCCGAGAGTTTGCATTTGGGGGAAAAACAAACCGCTCTGATGTGCACCAGCCCACTGACATACATTACCCAAGCGGTTTTCCACCAACAAGCATTTTAAAAAAACACCCAAAACCGCTCTTGGTGTGCACCAGCCCTGAGTCAGCCTGGCTTTATTCTGGTATGCACTCAAAATGCTACACGTCCTGCGATTGTTATTAACCTTAATCACAGTCGCACTGGTGGGTTCCCATAGATTTAAATACATTGGCAAATCATTTTTATGGAATCACTGCCCATTGTGGGCGATCCAAAATCTCCCTAGTGGGTTTCAGCCCTAACAGTTGCCAGAGTTGTTCCTCCGGATGGATCGGTCAAAAAGCCTGATGTCAGTTGCTATTCATTTGGCTACATTTTGCACACTATAGTCTTCCAACACGCCAAAATCTGTTGTTTGTTGAATAATGTACTGCATTTTACTATTTGTCACTATAGTGCCTCCTTAAAGAGAACCCGAGGTGGAGTTCTGACAATGCTATCTGCACACAGAGGCTGGGTCTGCTTATATTGCCCAGCCTCTGTTGCTATCTCAATCCCCCCCTAAGTTCCCCCTGCGCTCTGCTAAGCCCTCCTAAATCACGTGTCGACAGCGGGCTGTGTTTACCCATGTAGTGTCACTCTCGCCCCCCCCCCCGCCTTCTGCATAGCTCCGGTCCCCGCCCGCGTCCCTTCCCTCCAATCACCAGGGAGGGAAGGGACACGGGTGGAGACCGGAGCTATGCATGAGGCGGGGGAGCGGCGAGTGACACTACATAGATAAACACAGCCCGCTGCGACACGCTGCGTGTCGACAGCGCGGCTGTGATTTATGAGGGACAGCAGAGCGCAGGGGGAACTTAGGGGGGATTGAGATTGCAACAGAGGCTGGGCAATATAAGCAAACCCAGCCTCTGTGTGCGGATATCATTCTTCTCTTTAAGATTTGTTGTAAAGCATCCAAGATGAGCAATAGGTGTTGTTTTTTTGTTGTTTTTTTAATGCCCATTCTCTGTGTTGGTGTTAAATAACTATGCTTCAGCTTTAGGCTTGAGTATGATCTTTTGCTCTGTAATAGTTTTCTTTGTTTACGTTTTCTTCTTAATCCTTAAGATCATTCGTTTGAATCGGAGATCAACTGCAACAACCCTCTGGGCACCGGCGGTCGTCTTGCCGTAAGCTTTGCTGTGTTGTTGAGAGCCCTCTGGAAAGGAACACATCACGCCTTCCAGCCCTCCAAACTCAAGGTGCCAGTGCTCTTCCTCTATTCTACATTTGTATATGTCTGTAGCTAACGTCCGTCAGTTGTGAAGAAGGCTGTTCTGACTATAACCTGTAATGGCGTTAGACAGAATTTTGCCAGCGAGACTGGAATGCTTCGCCCCTGCCTACACATCTGCAATATTTGTAGTATCCTACCTTCTGGTTTGTTCCATTTTACCAGTCCTGGTATTGACCTACTTGGCATATACAGTAGAATCCCTTTATAGTAAGCTCCAAGGGACCTTGAAATGTAGATTTCTGTATCCGAATTGGTCATACACTATATATTTATAAAGACGCATTTGCTAGGACCTGAGGACTGCGTTTATTATATCCAGAGGTTTAATAAATCAGTTTAACCACTTGAGGACCCACCCTTTACCCCCCCTTAAGGACCAGCGCTAGTTTGATTGATCTGTGCTGGGTGGGCTCTGCAGCCCCCAGCACAGATCAAGGTGCAGGCAGGGAGATCAGATTGCCCCCCTTTTTTCCCCCCTATGGGGATGATGTGCTGGGGGGGGTCTGATCTCTGCTGCCTGCGAGTGGCTGGCGGGGGGGGCACCTCAAAGCCCCCCTCCGCGGCGAAATGCTCCCCCTCCCTCTCCTACCTGGCCCCCTTTGGTAAGCCGGGCTGCACAGGACGCTATCCGTCCTGTGCAGCCAGTGACAGGCTGTCTCCTGTCACATGGCGGCGATCCCCGGCCGCTGATTGGCCGGGGATCGCCGATCTGCCTTACGGCGCTGCTGCGCAGCAGCGCCGTACAAATGTAAACAAAGCGGATTATTTCCGCTTGTGTTTACATCTAGCCTGCGAGCCGCCATCGGCCCCCCGCCGTGATTTGACAGGAAGCAGCCGCTCGTACGAGCGGCTGCTTCCTGATTAATTAGGCTGCAGCTGGCGACGCAGTACTGCGTCGCTGGTCCTGCAGCTGCCACTTTGCCGACGCACGTTATGAGTGTGCGGTCGGCAAGTGGTTAAGTGGGTTTTTACTAAAAATATGGTTTTCCTCTAAAATATTAAACATTCAAAAGGAACATGAAATGCTATGAGACTGCTCTGATGTCTTTTGAATTCACCCCACTGAAGCTATCGTTGTCAGCTACAGGACAAATTACCAGATATACTCACAGTAAAGTAATTAGTAAGCAAATAAATGCGAGAACGTTATCTATTTTCCCCCCCCGTGGAATCTTTTCTGCCTCCTGTACACAGTGTATATACTTCCAGCACAATCTGATAATTCTAGCTGGCAAAGGCAGGCTTGTCAATTAGCAGCTGAATGAAGTGAAAAGATGGTTTTAACCCTTAAAAACCAGTCAGATGGTCTTAGCTGTTAATTTTATGCTGTGTTTATTGCTTTAGACTACAGGTTAAATTTGAGTAGAATTCCACCAGGGCTGTGGAGTCGGTCCAAAAATCCACCGACTCCGACTCAGACTCCGACTCCTCAGTTTAGGATTCCTCCGACTCCGACTCCGACTCCACGACTCCGACTCCTCTAATTTGCATATTACAATTTTGTTGATTAAAAGTATGTAACATGAAATTTGTCTCTTAACTGCCAACGCTTAGGAATTTTACAAGACAACTGAAGTGAGAAGGATATGTAGACTACTATATTTATTCCCTTTAGACTAAAACTAGTCCTTGGTAAGAGTACTTGTAAAAGGTACAAACCGGAACAAAGAACATCTATCAGGCCCTAGGCAATGTAAGTGTGGGTACATGTAAGAATGATGTGCAGGTACTCTGCAGGGGAATGAGGAGATTGTAAACAGACAACACCTCTGTGTTCAATGTGCACAGCATTCTCAGTGGATTCCCTGCAGCTCTGTGGGGAGTGCATATGTAGAGTATAGTACTACTGTGTAACAAAGTAAACCTGAGACAGATGAAATTAAAGTTTTATACATACCTTGGGCTTCCTCCAGCCGCCTTCAGGATAATCAGTCCCTCGTTGTCCTCATCCGCCACCTGGATCCTCTGCTTTGAGTCCAGGTACTTGAGCCAGTCAGGCGTAGTGCGCATGCACACACTCCGCCGCCAGGAGCATACTACACCTGTGCAGCACTATTGCGCAGGTGCAGAATGTTCCTGGCTGTGGGAGCGGCATGTGGCCGGACAGCGCTGACTGGCTGAATTACCAGGACTCATAGCAGAAGATCCGGGTGGTGGAGGACAGCGAGGGACTGATTAGCCTGAAGGGGGCTGGAGGAAGCCCCAGGTATGTATAAAACTTTACTTTTCATCCGTCTCAGTTACCCTTTAATTTGTAGTCACCAAACCAAATTTTAACAACCTATCAAATTATTTGATTTCATCAGCAAAGGGAGTGCATACATTTGCATAAATCAGCATCAATGCAGAATTATTTCCATCTCGTTGACCATCTCTATTAGTGACACAGCTACACATCAGGCTTTATTCTTACAGCATAGATGTTATTTAGTATATATAAGAGATTCCTGTGTACACATCATATAAACAGTCACAATCAGATTTGTATATCTGACCTTAAAAATACGGGGACTGCTTTATTGAAGCAGCACAAGTAACTAATTTTGATTGGTTTATTTCATTTTTGTGGACTAAGCACAGCTATTACTGTATATATACTGTATATATCCATTATTTTTCATGACTATTATCTGAGAAATAGAACATTTTATCATATTTTCTATTTTAATTACAGTTACAAATTCATTAGGAGTCGGAGTCGGAGTCGGTGCATTTTTTCCCGACTCCGACTCCGACTCCAGGCACCCAAAATTGCCCAACTCCACGACTCCGACTCCACGACTCCGACTCCGACTCCACAGCCCTGAATTCCACTTTAACCTCCCTGGCGGTATAATTATTTCCGTATTTTTGGGACCCTAAAATTTGAAAAACAATCATACTGCACAGAGATCTGCAGCAGCCCTGCATTTACTCACCTTCCTGGAATCCAGCCCTGCAATTCACCCTCTGTCCTCTGGGTTGCGCTGTAACCTTGTAGTGAGATTGCTGTCTGTCGTCATGACGACAAATGGCGATCTCACCAGAGTGATGCAGGGCCTCCAAGGACAGGAAGGAGAATGACTACAGATGTCTGGATCTGTTATACTCGGCATAGAGCTCCCAGCGGCTACCACGAGTCAGGTTCAGGGTTACCGCTCTGAGCTGCTGTTCTCCACCCCAACCCTGACTCAAGGCTACCGCCAGGGAGGTTAACAGTCTATAGATGTTATGCACTTGTATGGAAGTAATTATTGGCTGCAGACCTTATTGAAAATCAACCTTCTCTTCACAGGCAATAGTTGCCAGTAAAGCCAGCCAGTTCACTGGTTACGCCCAGCACGATGCTCAGGAGTTTATGGCCTTCCTTCTGGATGGTCTCCATGAAGATCTGAACAGGATTCAGAACAAGCCATACACAGAGACTGTGGACTCGGATGGAAGGCCAGACGAGGTACAAGAAGCTATACGTACTTCTTTTTTTAAGCAGAATTCTATGTACATGTTAGACCAAGGACAGAAGTGGAGCTTACCAGGGCTGTGGAGTCGGGAAAAGATCTATCAAAAAGATCAAACAAATGCATAGGAGCACCTTAAAGAGGAACTGTAAGCAGAAAAAAAAACAAAAAAAAAACGGACTCCTAGAGAGTGATGAGACGAACCATTTTTACTCCTGGCAGAGTAACAGTTTTTTTTTTCTTCCAGCAGTTGTAACTGCTATACTAGGCTGTAACCACTTTTTTTTTTTAACTGACTGATGTCATCTGTAGGCGCCCAATGCATGTGTGGAGAGAAGTGCAGATAGAGAACCATACAAACAAAATTGAATGGTTGTTGTAAAGCAGTTTTAGTAAGTAATTGCAACAGGGTAAATGTATGGAAAAAGGGTGATTTATTGTAATGGGCTGGGCCCCTTTCCACTGGCTGTGATTTTTACTGATTGCGAGAGCACCACGATTTACATATACATTGCGGTGCTCATTTCCCACTAGTGCTCCCATTTTTTCCCAGAATGCAGCTGTCGACTTGCGTGATTCTCGTTGTAATCGTGCTCCAATCCCAACAGCTATACAGCGTAAATGCGGCAAGTGGATAAAGCAGCATGTGCGATCACAAATGCAGCGTAGTTGCGATCGCGTTTGTAATGGAAAAGGGCCCATAGAGGAGAAAGCAAAATGAAAGCAGATCAGGCTGTTTCTATACAGTTAGTATCAAGTTTCAGCATAGCGTCAAAGTGCTCATACACTTATCGATTTTCTCATTCAATTCCTTGCAGATTCCTACTGGGAATCGATTCCCAAAAATGTCTGATTGATTTTTGATCAATGCCTTGGCACCAATTATCACTACCTTATATTGGTGACTATTAGGCGCTTGCTGGAGCAGTTTCCTGAATTACCTGATCCACTAGTTATCCCCTACCCTCCTGGCAGTATTTTCTGGTGGTCTAGTGGTTCCCCCTCAAAGTCTTCCCTGGCAGTCAAGTGGTCCCCTCTCCTTCTCTAAAGTATTCCCTTAAACCCTGGTTTTCTCACAGTATTCCTCCAGTCATCCTGTGCCCATGCTGTCAGTCCGCGATCCTCTCGTCAGCTGTATCGGCCTCCAATAAGCTGAAAGTGTGGCCCCAGGGCGGGCGCTGCATCGCTTTCCTGTGCACGGCAGCGTTCTGCACATGCGCAGTACAGAAAAAATCATTACTATCAGGATGCATGCAGCCCAGGGCCAAGCATGCGTAGTACCTCGCGACTGGCCACAACTAACCAACTTTGAGAAGGGTCACTGATGCTGACTGGAGGGTCGTGGAAGGACAGCGCGGGCACAAGATGACTTCAGGGAGCTGCAAGAAGCCCCAGAAAAATGAAACTGCATGTCGTTTGACTAAAAGGGAATCTGAAGCGATGTAAAATTATTTGAAATAAACACATGATGTAGCTGCAAATGAATATTACATACTAACCTCACCGTCAGTTCCTCTCAGAAGCTCCACATTTTCTTCCTACAGTGTATTTTGTCAGAACTGAAATATACCAGTTGCTGTCAGTTATATATCAGCAGTTGTCAGTTACAACGGAATGTGCAAGGTAATGTCCATGTTTCCCTATGTTTCCCTATGATATTACAGTTTAACAGTGTGCTGACCAGGAAGCTGTTAGGGGGTAATGGCCATTTTTAAAATGGAGGACGGAGAATTCTATTGATCCCAGTGGACAAATGGGACGCAGGAGAGGAGAACGAGATTGAGCCGTAGACTACACAGGAGGTAAGTATGACCAGTGTATGGTTATTTTTACTTTTTATTTTCAGTCCCGGTTCTCTTTAAAGTGTACTAGAGACGAGTAAGTATAAAAGATTTATACATACCTGGGACTTCGTCCAGCCCCTCCGCACTGATCGCTCCCACGCCGTCTTCCTCCGCCTTCTTTTTCTCCCATTAACAGTCCTGCTAGCTGAGCGAGTCGCGGCGCACTGCGCATGTGAACAAGAAGGCGGAGGAAGATGGCGTGGGAGCGATCAGTGGTGCAGAGGGGCTGAAGGAAGCCCCAGGTATGTATAAATACTTACTGGCTTTACAGTGTACCTGAGACAATAGTCGTGTCAGGCTTTATACTTACCTGGGGCTTCCTCCAGCCCCCATGAGGTCGCTCGGTCCCTCACCGTCTCCCCGGGGCCTCTCCTGGACAGCCTGATACTCTAGCTGAGTTGAGCTCCCCATGGCAGGTGCAAAATGCTCCCGGATACGGGGTGCGATCAGGGAGCAGATGCTGCCGGTGAAACGGGGGACAGGAGTGGCCCGGGGAGATGGCGAGGGATGAAGTGGCCTCAAGGAGGCCGGAGGAAGCCCCAGGTAAGTATAAAACAGGCTTGCTTAAAATTTCTTGTTAACCCCCGATTAGTATGGTAGCCCCCCATACCTTTTAGCTGTATTCCTGTATTCCTTGGTATTCTAGTGGACCCTCCCCCATGCATGTGTGGCAGCAGTTTATGACCCCCCCCCCCCCCCACACACACACACACACACAATACACCCACTACACCTAGGGAGCATTATTTTACTGTACACTAGAGCTCCCCCCTCCCTGAATTACTATCATGTACCTGCAAGCCTCCCTCCCCCCTGCAGGCTGCAGCATCTCTCTCCCTTCTCCTTGCTAAATGCAGGCTATACTCCCTGTATACCTTGTCCAGTGTTGTGTCACTCCACTCTGCAGCTGTCATCAGAGATTGAACTATTGTGCAGCATGTGACTAAAAACAGTTCAGTACACTGAGCGGCTCTGATGACAGCTGAAGAAGTGAGCAGAGGGAAGCAACGCAGAACACTGGGTAAGGTATACACGGAGGATATATTACACTCTGCAAGCAGGAAGGGCGAGATGATGCAGCCTTCAGGGAGAGGCTGGGAGCGGAGGAGACGGATGGCCCAGAGAAATTCCTGCTGACCCAGGGTCGGACTGGGACACTGAGAATGTTCAACCTGGGGCCCACTCGCCCCATAATTTAGAGCTCACATATGATGCCTATGTACTCTGTAAAGTACTGCTGTGTGGTACCATATTAATAATATGGCAGACAATAGACTATGGTAGGGATTAGATTGTAAACTCCTCTGAATATAGTCAACATGACTATGCCGGGTCGGTTCCAGGAATTTTTTTAAAGAGGGTATTGTGCAGGTCCACTAGTTGGGGTAGATGGTTAGCAAAAAATGGGTCATGGAAATTACTAAATATGCATAAAATAAGTAGCGGTGTTATTTAAAGTTTTCCCAGAAAAACTTTGGATGAAGCTCCCTCTCCTTTAGTAAGAAGTAATGCCTTGGTTAGCATACTGTACATATGGCAGGGATTAGATCAGGCATGCTCAAATCACGAATTCGGATGAAATCTGAATAGGTGTTATTCGGATTTCATCCAGTTAATTGCAGCACCAGTGAGGGTGGGCGAGGGGAGGTTAATCTTACCCATTAACTGTCTTCTTAGCTCCGTCCATCGGTGCCTCCCACGCTGCTTTCCAATCTGGCGTCATGTGATTACAAACACTTCCTCCTTCCAGGTTGAAGGAGGAAATGTATAGTCACATGATGCCAGGTTGGAACGCAGCGTGGAAGGCGCCAATGGGCGGAGCTAAGAAGACAGCTGAAGGGTAAGATTAACCCCCCCCCCCCCCCCCCCCTCCCGCACAGGTGCTGCAATTAGTAGGATGAAATCTGAATAACACCTATTCTAGAGTGACCAAATTTTTGTGGGTCCAACCTGGGACGGGTGGGGGAGGCGTGGTGGGCGCAGCGGCAAAAAAATGGGGGGGGTGTGGAATGTGGCGCGCGCAGCAACGAAGACTGGGGGTGGGGGTCTGCGCCGCGGCAAAAAATGGGCGTGGCCATGCCATTGTATGGGCGGAGCTAACGTTATGATGTAACAGCGAGGCATAAGAAAGCAGCATTTACGAACATCACGGGGGCTAATGGGAGATGGGAGAAGGTCACTGGGGCTAATGGGAGGGAGGAGGTCACAGGGGCTAGTGAGGAGAGGGAGGAGTTCACTGGGGCTAGTGAGGAGAGAGGGAGGAGATCACTTTGGCTAGTGGAGGGAGGGAGGAGGTCACTGGGGCTAGTGGGGGGTGTGAGAAGGTCACTGGAGCTAGTGGGGGTGGGAGGAGGTCACTGGGGCTAGTGGGGGTCAGGTAGGTCACTGGGCTTGTGAGGTGTGGGAGGAGGTCACTGGGGCTAGTGAGGGGTGGGAGGAGGTCGCTGGGGCTAGTGGGGGGCAGGTAGAAGGTCACTAGGCTAGTGAGGGGTGGGAGGTCACAGGGGCTAGTGGGGGACAGGTAGAAGGTCACTGGGCTAGTGGGGGGTGGGAGGAGGTCACAGGGGCTAGTGGGGGGCAGGTAGAAGGTCACTGGACTAGTGAGGGGTGTGAGGCGGTCACTGGGGCTAGTGAGGGGTGGGAGGAGGTCACTGGGGCTAGTGAGGGGTGGGAGGAGGTCGCTGGGTCTAGTGGGGGGCGGTAGAAGGTCACTGGGCTAGTGAGGGGTGGGAGGAGGTCACAAAGGCTAGTGGGGGGCAGGTAGAAGGTCACTGGGCTAGTGAGGGGTGGGAGGAGGTCACAGGGGCTAGTGGGGGGCAGGTAGAAGGTCACTGGGCTAGTGAGGGGTGGGAGGAGGTCACTGGGGCTAGTGAGGGGAGGGAGCAGTTTGCTGGAGCTAGTGGGGGGAGGGAGGTGGTCAGTGGGGCTAGTGAGTAGATCACTGTGGCTAGTGGGGGGGAGGGAGGTCACTGAGGCTAGTGGGGGCAGGGATAAAGTCACTGAGGCTAGTGGGGGTGGGAGGAGGTCGCTGGGGGCTAGTGGGGGCTGGCGAGGTAGATGCATACTTACTGCCTCCTGGCTACAGCTGCCCAGTTCTCCAATGTTGCAGGGGGCGGGGCTTCCTCCAGGCAGGGCTTCCACCTGCCAGACACATGCTCTACCTGGCTGGAGGGACTCTACATAATACTTCACAGTCCATTGCGGGGGCGGGGCTTCGGCCGTCATGGGCGGAGTTTTGGTCGTCCGTGGGCGGGGCTTCAGCCGTCATGGGCGGAGTTTTGACCGTCCGTGTGTGTTCTACAGCAGCAGGGATACTTGGTGAACTCTGAGCAGACAGCGCACACACACGCTGCTCACAGTCACTCCTTCTCCTGCCCCAGTCTCCACCGGCATGTGGAAACAAATCAGCCTGTGGGCGGGGCATCAGCTGCAAAAGGCCCACTGGGAAATCTCCCGTGACATTCTCTAGTGACCCTGTGCTGACCACCCGAGCAGGAAGAGCGCTCTAAGAAGTGAGAGACACACACACGGGCTGGTGCTATCTCTGTACACTTCCCCCTCTGCGCGAGGTGTCCTGCAGAGATGACGTCAGCTTTTTTTTCCTTCTTTTACAACTGCTACTACCCAGAAGGCTGTTCGTCCTAGGCTCAATTAATATTCAGCCGCGGACTTACATCATTAGGTGGGCGGGGCTTATGCCTTAAAACTGTATTAAATGTGGATTTTGCTACTTCTTTCTGGAAAAAAACTTGTTTTCACCGATAAAGTGTACATCAGCTTCATGCTGGTGATGAGATGATGATGTGCTTACAGTTCCTCTTTAATAGAACAATACATAATAAAGATAGACCAGAACTAGAATGAAACAAAACCGTGCAGTCTTGCAATCACCCAGACCCTCTAAACCAGGGGTCTCAAACTCGCGGCCCGCGGGCCATCTGCGGCCCTCGATACAATATTTTGTGGCCCTCGCCGGCTAAAAGCTTCCTTATAGTTCGCTTAAGTGCTCCCAAGTAATCCGCCGCATCCCCACCGCTAAACGAGGGCTGCAGAGACCCCAAATCGGCCTGGGGGCAATTCGCCGGCCTTTCCTGGAAGGGGCAGAGCTTTCAGCCTCAGCTCTACCCCTCCTGATGTCAATCGCCGCACGGATTGCCGCCTCTCCCCGCCCCTCTCTGTGAAGGAAGAGTGAGAGGGGCGGGCAGAGGCACCGCGATTGTGAAATTCCTTATGCGGCCCAGCCTCATCCTGACTTTGCCTCCTGCGGCCCCCCAGGTAAATTGAGTTTGAGACCCCTGCTCTAAACAAAGAAGCCCCCAAGCAAAGAAATAAAATACGCCAGTGAATGGCAACATAATGTACACAGTCTGTACAATTACCACCCCACTCGCCCACAAAATGGAAGAGGAACTCGATGCAGATCTCTATATACCAACCACTCCTCCCAAATTACATCAAAGTGATCCAAGTTTTCAGTACTTAAAGTGTACTCTGTCTATCAGACAAATCATGTCTAGAGGGTTCTTAAAGAGACTCTGTAACAACATTTGAGCCTTATTTCTTCTATCCTATATGTTCCTATAGCTGTTCTAATGTGATCTGGCTTACTGCAGCCTTTCCTAGTTGCACAGTGGCTGTATTATCTCTGTTTTATGATCTAATCTTCTCTCCTCTGTCGGGCTGAGGCAGTCAGGCTGGAATGTGCTCTGCTGCTTGTGATTGGATAGAAGCTATACACAACCTCTCCAGGCCCCCTGCACACTCTGTATGACTCAAAAACTAAGCTACTCTCAGCCTATCACTTGCTATGTGTTTTGTTTGTAAACACTGCATAAAACTGGCAATTACAAGCCAGGATTGCAGCAGGGAGTGGCAGAAACAGCACAGAGGGGCCCAGAAGAACATAATGAATAGAATGGTATGCTTTTTATTGTAAGAATTTTACAGTACAGATTCTCTTTAACCAGCTCAATGTCCAACACAGAAACATGGGACACAGAAACCTTTAAAGTTGGATGATATCAGTGAAGAAGGAAGGAGTCTTGGTTTATGCACTTACTATTGGAGCAAGGAGATGTAGCTTTACACCCATCATAAGAAAACCATTGACAAGTGAAATAAATAGGGATTATCTTGATACAATTGGAATAATATATAGGGCTGCAAATGAGCAGTCAGTTCTTAAAGTGAACCTGAGGTGAGAGCGATATGGAGGCTTCCATCTGTATTTCCTTTTAAGCAATACCAGTTGCCTGGCTGTCCTGCTGATTCTCTGCCTCTAATACTATTAGCCATAGACCCTGAACAAGCATGCAGCAGATCAGGTGTTTCTGACCTTATTGATAGATCTGACAAGATTAGCTGCATGCTTGTTTCTGGTGTGATTCAGACACTACTGCAGCCAAATAGACCGACAGGGCTTCCAGGCAACTAGTATTTTTTAAAAGGAAATAAATATGGCAGCCTCCATATCATTCTCACCTTGGCTTCACTTTAAGGCTAGGCTCCCACTTTAGCCAAGCCTCCAGTGGTAGCGGACATTGTAGTGTATGCTCCGATGGTCCGTTGTGGTTCAGGAGGTGACTAGAGCATGTGCGTTTCTACCACAGGTTATATGGGAAATGCATTCGCTCTCCGGGAAAAACTGCAGACAGCACAAAAGTACAGTCCGCTTACCCCAACGGATATGCTTCAGACTGACAAGTCTAGAATAGGATCTGTCGACTGTCAGTTCTGCAATGAGGTAAAACAGCCAAAAAATGTCTGTTTTCTGCTATAGTGAGAACACAGCTTAAAGAGACTCAGAGATGAGTCTTCCTGCTGTTTTTTACTTACCCAGGGCTTCCTCCAGCCCCATAAGCATGGATGTGTCCATCGCCGTCCTCCCGCAGTCCTCCGTTCAGCCGCAGTCAACTCCCGGTACGCGGCTCAGTCTGGCTGAGTAACATCCGCGAGGGTCTTTTGCGCTTGTGCAAAAGGTCCACGCATGCGCAGAAGGTCCACCGCTGACATCACTGAGCCGCTTACCGGGGAAGATAGCAGCTGAACGGAGGCGCTGAGAATGACTGCGAGGGACACAGCCATGCTTATGGGGCTGGAGGAAGCCCCCGGGTAAGTAAAAAAACAAAAAAAGAAACAGCAGGAAGACTCGGCTCTGAGTCTCTTTAAGTGGAACTGAACTGCACAGACTCCACTCCTCGGAATCCAGCACTGCCATTCTCCCTCCTGTCCTCCAGGTGGCGCTCTACCCCTACGGTGAGATCGCCATATGTAGTCTTTTGACAAACGACAATCCTAACCAAGGGATCAAGAGCCTCTGAGGGCCGGAAGAAGATGGGCTACGAGTGTCCCGATCCATGGGAGGGGAGTTACAACCACCGCTGCGCGCACTATGCTTTCCTATACCTCTCAACGTTCACCCCGAGCCATGCTTGGGATTAGTGATCCCAGCTTCTTCTTTTTTTCCCATACCTCTCAGCGGTCACCCCGAGCCATGCTTGGGATTAGTGATCCCAGCTTCTTCTTTTTTCCTATACCTCTCAGTGGTCACCCCGAGCCATGCTCTGGATTAGCGCTTCCATCTTTTTTTCACCTCACCAAGGAGGTGTAAAGAAGAAACAAAAATGGAAAGTTAGAGGTGGCAGCCCACAGTTTCTGCAGTTATCAGTGTAGGATGCTTTGGGGGCATAATTATGTAAGTGATACCATGTATGAATGTCCTGGCACTGTTTCCTGGCAGGAGGTTGCTGATGAAGCATGGCTGCGGCATAAGATGAGGAATGACTCCTTTGTGGTGGACTTGTTCCAGGGCCAGTACAAGTCAAAGCTGGTTTGTCCCATCTGTGCTAAGGTGAGTGTGTATAATATTGTGGTGTTTATTTTTCCATATGACTTTTCAGGTGACTTCTCTACTATCTGACGTAAAATGAGAGTGGTTGCCCAGCTTTTGTTTCTTGGGTAGAGTACACAATAAAGGTGCTTTTGGCTCTAGGAGTTATGCTCCCGAGCTGATAGAACCTAGGCCCTAAGAGGTTGTGAGGTAATAGATCCTCTCTGCTCCAGGAGTTATTCTTCGGAGGGGCAAGAACATTTCAGGTCCAGAATTTGTGTGTCTCGAGCAGGATTTTTCAACCAGGTTCCTTGAGGTCTTTGCACGGGTTCCCTGGCAATTTCTCCTCTCGTGACAGTGGCGGACTGAGAATGTTTCGGTAGTACCTATTTGGCTCCTCTTTGTCCTCTTCACTCATTGTATGCTTTCTTTGAATGTGGTAGGGGTGGAGTTTAGAGTCTGAAGCCCTATAAAATATCTTTTTACTTACAATTCCTCTAGAGCAGTGGTCCTCAAACTAAGGCCCGCGGGCCGAATGCGGCCCTCCAAGGCTTTTTCACTGGGAACCCAAACCAAAATGTATAACTTATAGATGTGGCCCACTGCACCCTTACATATCAGTGGCCCGCATATAGAATAGGAGTGCTGGCACCACCCATCCACATGAAGCCAGTGAGCAGTCATTCGCTTCCAATCCATTTCTGCATTAGGTTACACTGCTGTCCAACTGGACGTCAGGTTGTCACCTGGGTATGCTTCACTGTCTGGTGCACAGATGTTTTTCGAGTGCCACATGACTGAATGGCTGCTGCTGGGAGTTCTCCTCCAGGCATGATTGGGGTGAATCAATACCTAGATTCAATGTAATGTTTTTAAACTTATGTATGTTCTGGCCCCCCGGGCAGTCTGAAGTATGTTGACGCGGCCCTTGACCAAATAAGTTTGGGTACCTCTGCTCTAGAGTATTATGCCAATAGCTGAAACGCCGCATTCCCGCAGCTAAACGATGCCTCTTTACCCCCCAAATCCCCGGGGCAAAATCCGGGGATAGCTTCCTTAGAGGCAGAACTTTCCTCTGTAGCTCTGCCTCTGGTCGTGTCAATCTGCTCCGGATGCCACCTCTCCCCGCCCCTCTGTCTTCTTTCACTGAGAGGGGCGGGGAGAGGCGAAGATCCGCGCGCAGATTGACGCAACTGGAGGCAGAGCTACAGTGAAAAGCTCTGCCTCCCCAGGTAGCAAAATCCATGACTTTGAAAATGGTGGATTTTTGCGCCGGTATTTGGGGGGTAAAGAGGCATTGTTTAGCCGCGTGAATGCAGCGTTTCAGCTATTGGCATTATACTCAAGAAAAATTGTAAGTTAAAATAGATATTTTTAAGGCTTCGGGTTCTCTTTAATAGAGCAAACTATAAGAGGGGGTACTGTTAAAAGATCTGTATTGAAGAATATGGAGGCTGACATATTTATTTCCTTTTAAACATTACCAGTTGCCTGGCAGCCCTGCAGATCTATTTGGCTGAATAACACCAGAAACAAGCATGTGGCTAATCTTGTCAGATCTGACAATATTAGAAACACCTGATCTGCTGCATGCTTGTTCAGGGTCTATGGCTAAAAGTATTAGAGGCAGAGGATCAGCAGGACAGCCAGGCAACTGGTATTGTCTAAAAGGAAATATGGCTGCCTCCATATACCTCTCACTACAGTTCTCCTTTTAAAGCAGCACTAGATTGGAGGTTAGAATAATATGGAGCACATTCACAAAAGGCAATAGAATAGGGAGGCAGTATATAGAGGGGCACCATAATGAGTAATGTAATAAAGAGTATTGTTTTAGGGGGGCACTATAATTGTGGAGTCTATAGTAAAAATACTAACTTATGCTGGGTACACACTATGAGATTTTCTGGACGATTTGCTGTCAGATCGATTATATCCATCATGTCTGGTAAATGCTCGGAGATCGATCGGAAAGCAAATCGGACATGTTGGAAATAATCGATCTGAAAGTAAATTGGCCATAAAATCTCAGTGTGTACCCAGCATTGATGGGTCGGCATGGCCAAAAGTAATTTATAGCTCTTTATCCATAAAAAAAAAAGATAGGGCAGCAAGTGACAGACAGCTGTTTTGGGTAATCTCAGCCCTTTATCAAACTGCTTGTGCCTTTGATAAAGGGCTGATATGTCACTTGCTGCCCTATCCGCCTCTGACACAGGAGACCTGGGTTTGAATCTCGGCTCTGCCTGTTCAGTAAGCCGGCAGCACCTATTCAGTAAGGAGTTCTTTGGTCGAGACTCCCTAACACTGCTACTGTCTACTGAGTGCGCTCTAGTGGCTGCCTCACAAGCGCTTCGAGTCGGACAGGAGAAAAGCGCTATACAAAAAAAGGAATTATTAATAATCTCTTTTTATGAATAAAGAGCTATCAATTACTTTTGGTGGTGCCGGTCCATCCTGTTCTCTGGCATTGTACCCAAGTGGCACTAGGGTTGGTGTCTATTCACGCTGTCTCACTACACATTGGTGCTCCCTACCACCTTTTTGCATTTACTACAATAATAGAAAGCACTGTACATGAAATGTGTTTTTGAACTTTAAAGAATCTTTAAAAAAAATGTGTTTTTGAACCTCCAGGAGTTGTGCTTCTGAGCTGATAGAACCTCTTGGATCCAGGAGTTGTGCTTCTGAGCTGATAGAACCTCTTGGCTCCAGGAATTGTGCTTCTAAACTGATCGAACCTCTTAGCTCCAGGAGTTGTGCTTCTGAGCTGACAGAACCTCTTGGCTCCAGGAGTTGTGCTTCCGAGCTGATAGAACCTCTTGGCTCCAGGAGTTGTGCTTCTGAGCTGACAGAACCTCTTGGCTCCAGTTGTGCTTCTGAGCTGACAGAACCTCTTGGCTCCAGGAGTTGTGCTTCTGAGCTGATAGACCCTCTTGGCTCCAGGAGTTGTGCTTCTGAGCTGACAGAACCTCTTGGCTCCAGGAGTTGTGCTTCTGAGCTGATAGACCCTCTTGGCTCCAGGAGTTGTGCTTCTGAGCTGATAGAACCTCTTGGCTCCAGGAGTTGTGCTTCTGAGCTGATAGACCCTCTTGGCTCCAGGAGTTGTGCTTCTGAGCTGATAGAACCTCTTGGCTCCAGGAGTTGTGCTTCTGAGCTGATAGAACCTCTTGGCTCCAGGAGTTGTGCTTCTGAGCTGACAGAACCTCTTGGCTCCAGGAGTTGTGCTTCTGAGCTGACAGAACCTCTTGGCTCCAGGAGTTGTGCTTCTGAGCTGACAGAACCTCTTGGCTCCAGGAGTTGTGCTTTTGAGCTGATATAGTTACATAGTTATTTTGGTTGAAAAAAGACATACGTCCATCGAGTTCAACCAGTACAAAGTACAACTCTAGCCCGCCCCCTACATACCCCTGTTGATCCAGAGGAAGGCGAAAAAAAACCCCACAAGGCATGGTCCAATTAGCCCCAAAAGGAAAAAATTCCTTCCTGACTCCAGATGGCAATCAGATAAAATCCCTGGATCAACATCATTAGGCATAACCTAGTAATTGTAGCCATGGATGTCTTTCAACGCAAGGAAAGCATCTAAGCCCCCTTTAAATGCAGGTATAGAGTTTGCCATAACTACTTCCTGTGGCAATGCATTCCACATCTTAATCAATCTTACTGTAAAGAACCCTTTCCTAAATAAATGGCTAAAACGTTTTTCCTCCATGCGCAGCTCATGTCCTCTAGTCCTTAGAGAAGGCCTAGGGACAAAAAACTCATCCGCCAAGCTATTATATTGCCCTCTGATGTATTTATACATGTTAATTAGATCCCCTCTAAGGCGTCTTTTCTCTAGACTAAATAAACCCAGTTTATCTAACCTTAAGCGAGACCTTCCATCCCACGTATCAATTTTGTAGCTCGTCTCTGCACCTGCTCTAAAACTGCAATATCTTGTTTGTAATGTGGTGCCCAGAACTGATAGAACCTCTTGGCTCCAGGAGTTGTGCTTCTGAGCTGATAGAACCTCTTGGCTCCAGGACTTGTGCTTCTGAGCTGACAGGACCTCTTGGCTCCAGGAGTTGTGCTTCTGAGCTGATAGAACCTCTTGGCTCCAGGAGTTGTGCTTTTGAGCTGACAGAACCCTTTGGCTCCAGAAGTTCCCTCCCGAAGAGCTCCTGAGGTAACCGAACTCATGGAAAGCTTAGCAGGAATTGACAGCTACCCTTTTCTCATTCCAATGATCAAGTGCCATTTGCTACCCACCACAGTCATTTAGTCTCATTGTCGGAAATGCTGCCTGCTACATGATCAGTTTGTTTGCTTGAAGAGCATAGTGGGAATAAGTCAAAATGGACATCTCCTCGTTTTGTGGTCCTGGGCATCTTCCAGTGACCTAAAGTAACACAAATTGTTAATGGAAAATAATTGAGGGAACATCACAGAAAAACATTGGGGGGCATAGTCAATGTTCTTTAGGTAATAAAATACTGTTCTTGGAAAGCCATCTCATTGTAGTTTGCTTGTTTTAAACTCTAATCTTTTTGAATCCACATTTGGAATGTAGCTGTAGAATTGTGTCTGGAGAAATCTGCCTGGCCCTGTTGTTTTTTCCTTGAAATATATTTTGAGTGGAGCGTGGGAGCTCGGGGTCACCTCATTAAGGGAGGCCACCAAAGAGTTGTAGCAGCTATGCTTGGTTGGGAAGGAACAAATGCTGTATTGTGTTAAGACCTGAGATGGCACTTATGAAAAGCTGTGGAGTTCAGAGAAATTACAATGTGGAAGAAAATCAGGACCATAACCTACAAAATTGCACATATCCCATTCAGCCACTAGATGGTGCAAGTACAGTATATAGTCCAAAGCCAAATACTCAGTGCAAGACTGAATTCCGAATCTATTTATTTCGCCAAGTACAACGTGAGTTGTACCCGGAATTGATTTTGGCACAAACCGGATCGGTTGCTAGGAACTGCAGATGAACAAAATTTCCACAGTCTTTACACTAAAGAGCTTTAAGGCCTGTACCCACGACGGGATTTTTAGCAATGACTGGTGATATATATTTTTTTTTTTAGTGATAAGCAATCGTTTCTGCAATTTCGCGACGTGGGTACATATGCGCAATTAATCTGATGATTTGCGCCCGGCATGACAGATCAGATCTTCAAAGTGAACCAGAGACAAAGTGCCCTCATGTATTTTACCATATATTTATCAGTGGGAACATTAGAGAAAACACCTACCCTACTCACTGTTTCATTATTTACTGTTCAGATTGCTTCTTATCACCCCAGATAAAATCCCTGACTAAGCATTCAGCCTGGCTTTGCTATAATGACTCAGCTATAATGATTCCTAAGCAGAACCACAAGAGGGCAGGCTTGGGCTTGAAAAGACAGCACAGAAGACAGACTTAGCTATAAAGATTCCTGAACAAAGCCAGACTGAATGCTCAGTCGGGGATTTAATCTGGGCTGATAAGAAGCAACCTGAACAGTAAATAATGAAACAGAGAGCAGGGTAGGTGTTTTCTCTGTTCCCACTGATGTATATGGTAAAATACAGGCGCGTGCTTTGTCTCTGGTTCCCTTTAAGGTCCCCAACGACTCCTGCACAAAGTACCACGATCCTTTGACCTCCTATTCGCGCCTGTCGCCACGTATTCTCGTGTGTAGGAAGATGGATATGGGAACTTTGTTTGTCAGGCTGTGAGGTTCACCGATAAATCCTCAGGTGAGTATTCAGCAGTAGTGATGAGATGTACACAACAGCAATAGACCACAAGAAGATTGCCAACAATCATTAAACAAAGAGGGGTGCAGGGGGAAGCTCCATAGACTTTAGCTTATAGATTATTTTAAAGATCTGTACACACGTGGGATGTTGACCAAATTGATCCGGTGTGATCAGTCATGACAGACTTTGAAAATGTGCCAACATCGGTTACCGCTGTTTTCTTAAGAGAGTTGTTGACGGTTGGAACAATCGGTCATTTTAAATATTAAATCTTGCATTGGTTATGAACCTTAACCGCTTTTTGACTGCGGTCATTGAAATCTACATCAATCTACGTTCATGGCTGTTCCCGTTATCTGCAGGCCGACTGCAGAGCTCTGTGAGCCAGTCAGGAGCTGATTTCATTGGCTTCTGACTCCGTGATCACGTTCAGCCTTTCTCATTGGCTTACAGGGTCAGGAGCCAATGAAATGGTGGCAGAGAGAGTGGCCTGCAATGATGGGTGAACAGCAAGAGCGGCGGGTCCGTGAGTCAAGACGTCGGAAGGCCCCATTTTTTGGTACCAGCAGTCTCTGTTGCTTAAGGGGCTAGAGACTGCTGGTATGCAAGTGGATAAGACAGATGTTAGGGGTGTAATGCAGGACGCTATTGCGGACGGAAAGGCAAAGAAGACTACGCGTGGCCGGGCCTGTCGGCCAAACAAAACTAACTGTCGACAGGGGACAGGAAGATCCGTGAGTGGCTGCGAGGGCACAGGACGGCTGCAGGGGGCTGGTAGAATCCCCAGGTGAGTAAAACTGATTTTTTTTTTTTTTATTATTTAAAGGGGCACTATGGCCAAAAGTTGTAAAATCTAAAATCTGTGCAAACCTAACCAAATAAGAAGTACGTTTTTCCAGAGTACAATGAGCAATAAATTACTTTTCTCCTATGTTGCTGTCAATTACAGTAGGTAGTAGAAATGTGAGAGAAGTGTCAGGTTTTGGGCTAGTCCATCTCTTCATAGGGGATTCTCAACAAGGCTTTTATTCTTTATAAAGATATTCCCTAAAAAAGATTAGAACAATGATGCTGGCCAGCTTCCCTGCTCACTGCACAATTTTTTGGCACTTGGACAGAGCAATTGCCATTCACTAAGTGCTTTGAAAATAAATATATCCCTGAGAATCCCCTATAAAGAGGTGGACTAGTCCAAAACCTGTCACTTCCGTCAGATTTCTACAACCTACTGTAAGTGACAGCAACATAGGAAAAGTAATTTATGGCTCATTTTACGGTGGAAAAAATGTACTTATTTGTATATGTTTGTACATATTTTAAATTTTACAGTTTTTCGCTGTAGTGCCCCTTTATGTATCCCTTTAACATATGGAGAAATGGTATATTTTCTCATAACTGTTCGTCAGATTATGGTCTAAAGGCAGAATGTTGACAAACCTCTCACACTCTTTCTGTTTACCAGGTTTCTATTACATTTGATCCCTTCCTGTACTTACCCGTGCCCTTACCACAGAAGCAGAAAGTGCTCACAGTCTACTATTTCGCTAAAGAGCCGCACAAGAAACCTGTGAAGGTAAGACTGCCTCTAAATGCTGATCAGCGGGGTAAAGAAGCATTTCTCATTTGTACATTATGTAACAGGTTTTGTGTTCAAGATTACAAGGCGTCCCTCTAATAATGATGGCCTCACTTACTGCAAATAAGGGAACATAGGGCTTTCTCCAATGCCATTTTTTATGGTCTCATGCAAAACCTTGCAGGAGAGGTTATGCACCCAGCAAACCTGAAAGTGAAATGGAGGTTGCCATACTTATTTCCTTTTGAATAATGCACATTGCCTGGCTGTCCTGCTGATCTTCTGATAAGTTTAGTCATAGGCCCTGAACAAGCATGGAGATCAGAGGTTTGACTGAAGTCTGACTCCGTTTGCCGTATGCTTATTTCAGGTGGGTGATTCAGATGCTACTGATGCTTGAAAGAACAGCAGGACAGCCAGGCAACTGGTAGTGTTTAAAAGATCATAGCTATGGCAGCCACCATATCCCTCTCACTTCAGGTTTCCTTTAAAGTTAACCTGAAGTGAATGTAAACCGATGAGATAAACCATTGTAACCTATAGTCCTAATCCTAAATTCCACTTCCTGGAGGCTCCATAGCGCTTTTTTTTTAAATCTCAAAGTGTACCAGAGTTGGATTAAAATAAGTTTCAGTCCCCTCCCCCCCCCCCGCACACTGCATGCAATTCCGATTTTTAATTTTTATTTTTTTTTACGTCCGATTCCAATTTTTAATCGTTACTGTATGCTGCATTTTTTCTGCGTTTTTCTGTTGATAGCATTCAGGGAAAATTGGAGTCGCAAATCGTTATCCAAATCTGATGTGCAGTGTGCAGGGAGCCTTATACATACCTGGGGTTTCCTCCAGCCCCATGCGCAGAGATCGCTCCCACACCGCCGTCCTCAGCCTTCTGCAGCGCCGGTACTGGTCCCGTCATTTCAGGCAGTCTCGGCCAATCTGACGCAAGAGAAAACACAAACGACGGCGGAAGGCTGAAACCGGTAGGGCTGTGGAGACTGGACGTTTACTACGCAGTTATACCCTTTGTTGTGCACTGGGTGTGCACGAGACACTTGCTTATTACAAAAGGGTCCCTGTTACAAGGGCCCTCTATGTACAGTTTTATATTTGTGTATGCAACTTGAATAAATACTATAACATGACATTTCTGCTGACGCATTGTTGGTTTTTCTTCCGCTGACGGTCACCTATTTCTTTGAGCACTTGGTGGCTGCAGCATATGTCATTTCTGGCTAACTACTGGAGTTTGGATGTAGCGCTGAGGATTGATTGGAACAGAGTTTCTGGTTGAAACATTGTCAGTTTGACACTGAATGCAGCAGTAACCTACGGCCCACCCGCCAAAGAAATTGTCATGGGACCCCCTCCTTGGATTCATGTAATGTTTGCCTGCTCCAGCAATACATTATCTCCTCTGTTCCTTCTGGCAGTCACATGCTCTGTGCTTCCTTTCCTCCTTCTTACGAATCATGTGACATTCCTCAGGAGCCAGACGCATGCAGCATAGTGTGTGTGGCTGACAGGAAGATCAGAGGGGGACACAAAGATGGTCACTATAGTTTTGTCAGTTAGAGACTGTTGAATAAACCTAGACTATGTTTAAGACATAGACCATGTGTACAGAGAAACTGTGACCAAGAATTGAACTTCATCCCAATCAGTAGCTGATACCCCCTTTCCCATGAGAAATCTATTCCTTTTCACAAATGGATCATCAGGGGGCTCTGTATAGCTAATATTGTGGTGAAACCCCTCCCACAAGAAACCTTGAGGACCATGGTCCTGGCAGTTTCCTGTCTGTGAACCTTGTTGCATTGTGGGAAATAGCTGTTTACAACTGCCAAAAAAGCAAGCAGCAGCTACATCACCTGCCAGCAGTAAAAATGTCACCATGTGATAAATGTCAGAATGTAAATTAGGGAGCTAAAAGATTTTACAACAGGCAAACACTGACTAAATCATTTATACATACGGTAATTATTGTAAAAATGAAGCACTTTTTTTATTACGTTATTTTCACTGAAGTTCCTCTTTAAGATTTTGGCCCCTTTTATGATTGAGTTTGACACATCTGCTCTAGATGCAATTTCAAGTAGTGCAAAAGAGCAGCCCCATTCACTTGTGTGGCGTGGGACCGTACAGTGCCATGCTTTACCACAGCCAGCAGCCGAACCAGACATGCCAGCTAGACCCAGTAAACTGATAAGTTGCAGTTCTTGTGATCACTGTATGTATGACAAGGTATTCTTTGTTTACACATAGAGTAAGTGTTCCCTCTCCTCCCCACCTCTCTCCTCTCCTGCACAGTTCCTGGTCAGTATCAGTAAGGAGAATTCCAGCGCTTCTGATGTGCTGGAGTCCATCGCACAGAGTGTAAGAGTGAAGACTGAGAACCTTAGACTTGCCGAGGTAAGATTAGTGTGTGGGCTGTCAGAGGCGACTGCGCGGGGCTAATTAGATCCATATTTATAGAATGAACCATTGACTCGCATCGTAGTGTACCAGCTGGCCTGGAAGTCCTCAGATTTACAGAAATGTTTTTCTTTAGGTGGCGAAGAACCGCTTCCACCGCATGTTCACCCCATCCTGCTCTGTGGATTCCGTGTCCCCCTCTGACTTGCTCTTCTGCTTTGAGGTTCTGTCGAAGGATCTCGCCAAGGAACGCGTTGTTGTGCTGCAGGTCCAACAGGTACCGGTGACATTTCACATCCTGCCTCTCCTTTTGATATTTTTCTTTGTATTCGGTGCACATTAATGCCCAAATATGGATGTAATAGTATTCCCCAAATCACCCTCACATCCTCTTGTGTGTGTCTGCTGAACTTAAAGACAATCTGTGAGAAAGAAAAGGATTAAAGTTCGATACTAATGCTGGGAATACACGGTTCGTTTCTGGCTCTCGATTCTCCTCTCGATCGTTTTTCCCGCTCGATTCTGAAGTCGATTCTCTTATCTTCCGCTCGTTTTTCTTATCTTTTTCTATTCACTTCTAGCAGAAATTGAGTGGCGAAAGGATCAAAAGGAAAGTTGGACATGCCGGAATTTATCCATCGAACCATCTAATCACCTCAAATTGAACCGTGTATTCCCAGCATTAGATATAGGAAGGTTTTGGTGTTTTCATGTGGTGAATTCCAGGATCACCTATGTGGTAAGTAAAGTGAGCCCAGGAGCCCAATGGTGTAGTAATTGTAAGCATATAGCTGGATACTCACAAGGATGGGTTGTAGATCCCTGCAACCACTGTATAGGCTTTCGGGGGAATAAACCATGCCTGTTCTGTACTTCAGGTCCTGCCGTATGCTGGATGGTCGCTCTCCTAGATGTTGTTTTGGCTAAAACTATTACCTCCCAGAGGTGGTCTGACTGGAAATTTGTGGGGAATGGAGGTGCCCAAAATATTGGGTTAATAGTTTTTTATAGTTAAAAAAAAAATCATAAAAGAGAGAGGTGTTCTCTTACCCCTCAGGAAGATAGTACACCATTTCAACTGGAATTTTTTTTTTCATTCAAAACACGAAGACCAAGCGTTTCACAGGTACTAGCCCGCTTCTTCAGGCCAATACCCAGTGCCTTGGAACAATGTGCATTAGGGTATAGTCACCTATGATGGCCTCTTACAGAGGAACATTAACCCAGTATTGAACTTCATACCAGTCAGAAGCTGATGCCCCCTTTCCCACCAGAAATGTTTAACTTTTTTCAAATAGATCATCAGGGGGGTCTGTGTTGCTGATATTGTGGCGAAACCCCTCCCAAATAGAACTCTCAGAATCAAGCATTCCGCAGCGATCACCTGGCAGATATGTGCCTTCCCCAGCCTGGCAGGGTATGCAGAGCAGGCGGCAGGGAGCTTTTATATTCACCCGTTTAGACGCCGGACCTGCTTCCTCTCTTCATCCACCTGCAACGATATACTCCCAGCATCCTCTCCTGACTTCCCATCATAAGTTACATGTGATCGGGGCTCAGAGGATAGTGTCAGCAGTGCAGCGCCACCCAGTGGTGGAAGAGGGGGTGATGGCAGAGACTCTTCCATACCTCTCTTCCACCAGCGGGTGGCGCTGCACTGCTGACACTATCCTCTGAGTCCAGATCACATGTAATAACATTTGATGGGAAGTCAGAAAAGGATGCCAGGAGTATATCGCTGCAGGTGGATGAGAGGCAAAGCCGGACCGGAACAGGTAACCCAAAAAAAAAAAAAAAAAAAAAAAAAACCTCTCCCTGCGCCCCTCTCCATTACCTCATTAGGCCGAGCGAGTTCTGCCCGGAGGATCGACTTGGCCAAGCTCTGGCAGAGAGCCTTGTTCTTCTCACTTAACCTGCCCACCGTGTAATGTCACTCCTGCCTCTCCGTTGGCCCTCCTCCATACAAGGCCTATGTACAGCCTCGGCCCTGCATTGTCACCTGAGAGATTGATTCTCAATACTGTGCGGGCATTAGGAATTCTGATCTGTGTACGGTTTAAGTGAAATGTGTTTTTAATAGTGAGCCCCGCTAATCACAGGGCGAGCTCTGATGTTTCTCCATCTTTCTGTGCAGCGACCCCAGATTCCCAGTATCCCGATCTCCAAATGTTCCGCCTGTCAGAAGAAGCAGGTCTCCGAGGAGGAGAAGCTGAAGCGCTGCACCAGGTGCTATCGGGTTGGATATTGCAACCAGTAAGTGTGCTTGTTTTCCTTCTTCACAAGGAACCTACAACTTAAAGGAACATTATCAAACTAAGTGTTTTAAAATAGCAATGTACAAATACTGTCTAAGTAGCTGTGTAAACATGTTCCTACTTTTCATGTTAAATATCAGAGGCAAAAAGTTTAATTCATTGTGTGTACATTTTGGAATGTTTCATTTGCATAGGTGAATCTCTGTTTCATTATTACTCTGTTTTTTGCATGTCAGACTGCAGAGTTACCATATATTAAAAGCCTCTGGTGTCAGGCTTCACACACAATTACAAATATTTATGTTGCACATAAGATACATTTCCTCTGCTCTCATTTAGACAGCTCAGTCAGAGACGCAGGCAACTGCTAGTGAGGGCTTTCTCACACACTGGGTTAACAGATGTAGTGGGAGGTATTCCCCCTCCCCTCATGATTCAGTAGTGGCCATCTGTGAAGTGTGAAAGAACTTTGATAACCGTAAACAAACCGATAAGCAGTGAAATGTACACACCAGCACTTCCCAAACAATTCCTATCTCAATTGAAAAAAAAACTGTTAATCGATAGTGTTCCTTTAATAGCTATTTTCACTTCCTGATCACTGTGATTGGCTGACAGTGATCAGGCGGTCAGGAGTCAATGAAAGGGTTCCTGACCGATGCATGGAATTCTGCTGTCTTTAGCCATCGTAGATCTGTGCCAGTGGGGACGCGCTATTGTCTTGTGCTCGAGATCTTTCAGTGTTAAAACTACACCGCATCAGGCCTAGGCAGCCACAAATGTCGCATAGATTTAACTATCAATGGTCTCAAGTGGGGTCCATCCCTGGGCAGTAGCATGAAACCGCTTGTACACCAAGAAAAACCTCAGTGCTACTGCGTGGGCTGTACCTTGTGCAAGCGCAGTGTGGCCACGCTCATACAGGCCAGGGGAGAGCGGCCACAAGCAATATTGCTTGTTAGTCAATTATTGTGAATAGCGTCCATAACTCAGTGGACGTACACACCTTTATAGCTGCATATTCAGAGACAGAACCTTATTTAATACCATGGGAATGCAACTACTGTGACACCTACTTCAGGGCTGGGTCACACGGGCGATTGTTGGTCATTTTCTGCTAGCTGTGGTGCCCGTCGCTTAAGCGCTGTCCATTTGAGTACTTCTATAATTTTACCTTTGTTTGTGGGAACGCCACTCACCGATCCCGATTTTTCCCATTGTTTCAGCCAACCCTGGAAGCAACATGCAGCTTCCTGGGTCGCCTACTGCCTCAACCCGGAAGCCGGCAAATGCTTTTCTTTACAATTGTAGAAAAGCATTTGACTGAGAGGCCGCAGGAGGCCCGTCAGTTGACTGTGTTAACCCGCCCCTAGCTGAACCAAGTTCAGTGGAAAGTGAAAACTTTGGATGTAACACTGAATAATTTCTTATACTGATTTTTTTTTTCCCCTGCAGGATTTGCCAGAAAAACCACTGGCCTGAACACAAGGTTACCTGCCGACCCGAAAACATTGGCTATCCCTTCTTAATCAGCGTTCCAGAGTCCCGTCTGACATACGCCCGCCTGGCGCAGCTTCTGGAGGGTTATGCAAGGTTGGTCAAATGTCCCTTAGCAGGAGGCAAAATGATTTGCTGGAAGTGTGACCTGTAACTTATTGTTTGCCTTGATCTATGAAGACCTGTACGCATGCTAGATGGATGTCGCCCAGTGGGGATCGGGATCTGATCTCTTGGCCGACATGTCTGAGCTTAGGCTTTACAGAAAATGTATACTGTGGTGGGGGGGCGGACATCCGACAGTGACACAGGTGTTAAATCATGCAGGGGAGGGGTGCTTCAGGAGTCAGGGGCTGCCATACACACTCTGGATTTTTGGCAGAGGCGGTTAGCGTCTGCCAACTTTTATCTAGCATGTGTACGGGTTTTACGATGTGCATCAGTTCACTAGTTTCCAATCCAACGGTCTGCACCAGGGTTGAGGAGTCGGAGCAATTTTGGGTACCTGCAGTTGGAGTCTGAGTCAGTGGTTTCATAAACTGAGGAGTTGGATGATTTTTGTACCAAATCCACAGCCCTGGTAAGTATTAGACTAAGGAGTCTGAGTCTAGGAGTCTGAACCATTTTGGGTACCTGAAGTAGGAGTCGTGGTTCCATAAACAGAGGAGTCCCAGGGAAGAAACAGAGAAAATAACTTTCTCTGCTCAGTAATTGCTTACTGTATTTTTCGGCATATAAGATGCACCTTTTCTCCTCCAAAAAAAAAGAGGAGAAAAAGTGACAGCGTCTTATATGCCCCCGACGTACGAATGCCTGCCGATACAACCCACCGTGATGTCGGGGACTCCCTCTATTGTCCCTGTGTCTCCTCCACTCACCCCTTGTGTCCTCCTTTGCTCTCCCTGAACAAAATTGAAAGAAGCAGCACTGCTCACCTAATCCATCGGAGCCCGCGGTGATCAGACCTCTGTCTCACGGCTCCCCTAATGCCTACATCTGTTGATGCGATCATCAGAAGCTGACACTAGGGGAGCAGTGAGAGATAGGAGAGGTCTCTGATCACCATGGGCTCTGGTGGATTAGGTGGGCCGTGCTGCTTTCATGTATTCAGGGGAAACTGAGGAGTACACGGGAGGAACAGGGGACAGAAGAGGACTCCATTACAGGGAGAGAACATCTACAAGACACTCCTGCACCTTGGATGCACCAGGTTTAGTATTCCCCCCCCCCCCCCCCCCCCCGGTTTTTGCCCTCTACACCTAGGTGCGTCTTATAGTCAAAAGCATCTTGTAAGCTAAAAAATATGTTAATTGCAAGTCAGTCTGATAATTTGTCCAGCAAACCAGCAATGTTATCTATTAAGCTATTTTATTCATGGTTACTTTCACTAGAGTTTCTCTTTAACCACTTAAGCCTGAAGGGTTGTTTATTTTTTGCATCTGAGCAAATTTCACCTCCCATTCATTTGCCAATAACTTTATCACTGCTCGTCACAATGAATTGGTCTATATCTTGTTTTTTCCGCCACCAATTAGGCTTTCTTTGGGTGATAAATTTTGCTGAGAATTAATTTATTCTGAATCCATTTTAACAGGAATATTAAAGAGACTCTGTAACATTCAAAAGATCCCCTGGGGGGTACTCACCTCGGGTGGGGGAAGCCTCCGGATCCTAATGAGGCTTCCCATGCCGTCCTCTGTCCCACGGGGGTCTCTCCGCAGCCCTCCGAACAGCCGGCGACTGTGCCGACTGTCATTTCAATATTTACCTTTGCTGGCTCCAGCGGGGGCGCTGTGGCGGCTTTCCATTCCGAACTACACGTAAATACCCGATCTCATTCGGGTCCGCTCTACTGCGCAGGCGCAGGAAACTTGCGCCTGCGCAGTAGAGCGGACCCGACGGCGATCGGGTATTTCCGTGTAGTTCGGAGCCGACAGCCGTCAGAGCGCCTGCGCAGGAGCCAGGAAGGTAAATATTGACGTCACCGCTGCCCGGACTCCACAGAGGGCTGCAGCGAGACCCCTGACGGATGGAGGACGGCGTGGGAAGCCTCATTAGGATCCGGAGGCTTCCCCCACCCGAGGTGAGTACCCCCCAGGGGATCTTTTTATGTTACAGTTCCTCTTTAAGAAAGAAATGGAAAAAAATTATTTCTCAGCTTTTGGCCATTATAGTTTGAAATTAATACATGCTACCATAATTAAAACTCATGTATTTTATTTGCCCATTTGTCCCGCTTATTACACCATTTAAATTATGTCTCTATCACAATGTATGGCGCCAATACTTTATTTTGAAATAAAGGTGCAAATTTTTCAATTTGCGTCCATCACTATTTACAAGCCCATAATCTAAAAAAATATATTAATATACTCCTTTGACATGCATATTTAAAAAGTTCAGACCCTTAGGTAACTATTTTTTTTTTTTTTGAATTATTGTAGTTTTCTATTTTTTTATTAAAAATTGTGTGTGGGTAATTTTTGGTGTGGGAGTAAAAACAGCTAATTTTAAATGTTGAAAAAAAATTTTTATTTAATAAAAACTGGATTTGAGTGTAGTTTTACTATTTGGCCACAAGATGGCCATATTCAAATAGTCCTGGGAGCGATAGATCCCACTTCCAGGAAGAAGAATGAAGACAGGGAACTTTTTGAACTCAGAAAAATTGCGGCGTCTGATGAGACGCCGTCGATTTTTCAGCAGGGGGCTTTGATCAATGAAAGGGATCTATAATCCCCCCCCCCACTAGGGTGTAAAAGCATGCAAAAAAAATTGCACCACTTTTAGACCCTAAAATCCGGAAAGAATCAGACTGCCAGGGGGGTTAAAGGGAATCGAAAGTGAATTTAATGTGGGCAGTTTAACTTACCTTGGAGGTTCTTCCAGCCCCCTGCAGTCCTTCTAGTCCTCTGCAGTCCCGTTCTGCTGTTTGTAAAAGTTGCTATTGCGACTGACCCAGGGCTGGAAAAAGCCCCAGGCAAGTTAAACTGTCCATTACTTTCACTTTAGGCCTCCTTCAACCACAGCAGCCTGTGCAACTGTTTACAAGCTTTGATATTTTTGTTTTTTGTAGAAATGCCTTCACCTTCAGCCTAGTAGCAAATGCTCATGCCTTTTTCAGTGTCTGATAAAATCAATTTTTTGTGTGTCTCTAGGTATTCGATAAACGTGTTCCAGCCTCCATTCCTCCCCGGGCGGGTGTCTGAGCAGCCTCCACAACCACTAAGTGCAGAGAAGGTGGAGCCCTCAGCGGCACAGTCTAACTGCACCTCCGTAGGAGAGCCACTAGAGGACGATAGAGACTCTCACTGCACCCCTCTGTCCCTGGGGTCCTCCCCCGGCCACACAGCACAGCCAGAGGCAGCAGGAGCCAGCGGGCCAGGCACGGCTTGTACAGATCGACACTCGCTGGTCAGCACGGACTCTGGCTTTTCTGAGCAGTCCACAAACTCTTTACGGGATTTTGATTTCGGAGGAGAAAAAGAAACCACCTATGAAAAATCAGTGAAACCTGAAGGTAGGAGTTTCTAACCCAGTGTGAGTTCTGACTGATTTTGGACTAATCCATCTAATTGTGGGGGATTCTTAGCATTTCCTATATTCTTTACAAAACTATTTCTTGGACAGAATCTGTACAAAGTGGCCAGCCAGCCTCGTTTGCCCACTAATTTGCTAGTTAGACTAAGGAACTGCTGATCAGTAAGTGTTTTTAAGAATAAAGAAACCTTGAGAATCCCCCATGAGGCAGTTGATCAGTCAGTGTGAATAAGCTCTCTGGCCTAGTGCACACCAAAAACCGTTAGCAGATCCGCAAAATGCGAGCAGATTTTGAAACGCTTTTTCTTCTTTTTCTGTAGCGTTTCAGCTAGCATTTTGCGGTTTTGTGAAGCGTTTTGGTGTAGTAGATTTCATGTATTGTTACAGTAAAGCTGTTACTGAACAGCTACTGTAACAAAAAACGCCTGCAAACCGCTCTGAACTGGCGTTTTTCAGAGCGGTTTGCGTTTTTCCTATACTTAACATTGAGGCAGAAATGCATCCGCAATCCAAAAAATGCTGCAGCCCGGGAGTATGCGTTTCTGCAAAACGCCTCCCGCTCTGGTGTGCACCAACCCATTGAAGTACATTACCCAAGCGGATCCGCAGCCGCAAGCGGATCGCAAACCGCAGCCGAAACGCTCTGGTGTGCACTAGGCCTAAGAGACACAGCCTCTAAAGAAGCACCCTTTCCTGTCTTGAGGCACAAAATGTGTGTCAGGCCCTATTGTGTAGTTTGAAGCAAACCATGTCTTTGTATGATTTGTACCTGAAGAATAAAAGGACTTGCGCGCTAGACAACAGCAATATTTTTGCAGTCAGAGGTTCGTCCAATCCAAAATGGATACAGATAGTTTTTTTAATCCTCAGCGCTGTATGTTATAACAGCCCTCCAGTTGCAGCCTGCAGTCCCCCAGTGCTCAAAAATGAGATGTGGCCACCACCCTGGGTACAAACCACAACACAGGCTTAGATTTCTTGCAACAGGGGGTTAAAACATTTTATTTAAAATATATTGCACAAATGACAGCGGTATGACGCCAAAACCCGGTCAGGAAGGAGAGACGGGCTACTTATATCTAGTATATTACTGGAAAGGTTGAGTAATAAGGTGCACTGGAGTGACTATCCGTGCAGATACCTTATATGCAATTCTATGCATCTGCACGGATAGTCACTCCAGTGCACCTTATTACTCAACCTTTCCAGTAATATACTAGATATAAGTAGCCCATCTCACCTTCCTGACCGGGTTTTGGCGTCATACCGCTGTCATTTGTGCAATATATTTTAAATAAAATGTTTTAACCCCCTGTTGCAAGAAATCTAAGCCTGTGTTGTGGTTTGTACCCTGGGTGGTGGCCATGTCTCATTTTTGAGCACTGGGGGACTGCAGGCTGCAACTGGAGGGCTGTTATAACATACAGCGCTGAGGATTACAAAATTTATGATTTTGTGCTACAAGCCTAATTGTTTTTAAGTTATTTTTTTTTTCCATTACAATGTTATTTTAATCCTGGTTGTACCTCCCACCTACAGTGGTTTGCAAAAGTATTCGGCCCCCTTGAAGTTTTCCACATTTTGTCATATTACTGCCACAAACATGAATCAATTTTATTGGAATTCCACGTGAAAGACCAACACTAAGTGGTGTACACGTGAGAAGTGGAACGAAAATCATACATGATTCCGAACATTTTTTACAAATAACTGCAAAGTGGGGTGTGGGTAATTATTCAGCCCCCTTTGATCTGACTGCAGTCAGTTGCCTATAGACATTGCCTGATGAGTGCTAATGACTAAATAGAGTGCACCTGTGTGTAATCTAATGTCAGTACAAATACAGCTGCTCCGTGAGGGCCACAGAGGTTGTCTAAGAGAATATTGGGAGCAACAACACCGTGAAGTCCAAAGAACACACAAGACAGGTCAGGGATCAAGTTATTGAGAAATTTAAAGCAGGCTTAGGCTACAAAAAGATTTCCAAAGCCTTGAACATCCCACGGAGCACTGTTCAAGCGATCATTCAGAAATGGAAGGAGTATGGCACAACTGTAAACCTACCAAGACAAGGCCATCCACCTAAACTCGCAGGCCGAACAAGGAGAGCGTTGATCAGAAATGCAGTCAAGAGGCCCATGGTGACTCTAGACGAGCTGCAGAGATCTACAGCTCAGGTGGGAGACTCTGTCCATAGGACAACTATTAGTCGTGCACTGTACAAAGTTGGCCTTTATGGAAGAGTGGCAAGAAGAAAGGCATTGTTAACAGAAAGCATAAGAAGTCCCGTTTGCAGTTTGCCACAAGCCATGTGGGGGACACAGCAACCATGTGGAAGAAGGTGCTCTGGTCAGATGAGACCAAAATGGAACTTTTTGGCCAAAATGCAAAACGCTATGTGTGGCGGAAAACTAACACTGCATATCACTCTGAACACACCATCCCCACTGTCAAATATGGTGGTGGCAGCATCATGCTCGGGGGGTGCATCTCCTCAGCAGGGACAGGGAAGCTGGTCAGAGTTGATGGGAAGATGGATAAAGCCAAATATAGGGCAAACTTGGAAGAAAACCTCTTGGAGACTGCAAAAGACTTGAGACTGGGGTGGAGGTTCACCTTCCAGCAGGACAATGACCCTAAACATAAAGCCAGGGCAACAATGGAATGGTTTAAAACATAACCTATCCATGTGTTAGAATGGCCCAGTCAAAGTCCAGATCTAAATCCAATCGAGAATCTGTGGCAAGATCTGAAAACTGCTGTTCACGAACGCTGTCCATCTAATCTGACTGAGCAGAAGCTGTTTTGCAAAGAAGAATGGGCAAGGATTTCAGTCTCTAGATGTGCAAAGCTGGTAGAGACATACCCTAAAAGACTGGCAGCTGTAATTGCAGCAAAAGGTGGTTCTACAAAGTATTGACTCAGGGGGCTGAATAATTACGCACACCCCACTTGGCAGTTTTGTTTTTTTTAAATGTTTGGAATCCTGTATGATTTTTTTCTCCACTTCGCGCGTGTACACCACTTTGTACTGGTCTTTCACGTGGAATTCCAATAACATAGATTCATGTTTGTGGCAGTAATGTGAGAAAATGTGGAAAACTTCAAGGGGGCCGAATACTTTTGCAAACCACTGTAAACCCTCAAAAGCTTGTTTTTATTCCACATTGCATACACCTTTGTATATTGTGATAATGGAACAAGCTTTAGTATACTTATTATCTGTGTGATCTAGTATGTAATGTCCTATTAGCCATATGATTTATAATTTAGCCCACACACCAGTCACTTCCTGCAGGCGGCTTTCAGAGCTGCAGTCTGCGGTTTCTAAAATCTAGCTTTGCCAGTGTCCCATGCAATCTTAAAACAAACCTGACAGTCCCTGAGGCAGTAGTCAGCAGGGACAGCTTTTGAAGCACTAGCTAGCAGAGCGGAGACATCTGCTGAGGCACTAGCTAGTAGGAGGGGAGGGGGGGGGGCAGCTTCTGGGGCACTAGCTAGTGGAGGGAATGGCTGCTGGGGCACAAGTGAATCGGGGACAGTTATTGAGGCACTAGCTAACAGAGTGAGAACTGCAGCTGAGGCACACACAAATGGCTGCTAGATCTCATTCATGTGATGTTATCCTGAGGTGGCAGTATGTTTCTCTCCAGTTGTGTGTGTAGCTCAGAGGACATGTAATATTAGTTTGCCTCTACACAGGTCTGTACTATCTATTTGCATAATCATTTAATCTGTTCCTTTATGTAGTTTGGAATTTATAAGACTATTTTTTCCCCCCACTAATGTTTGTTTCTCCCCAGCTGCTGTGCCCGGTTACCAACAGTCGGCAGATATCTCTAGTTCACATGCTGCTCTCTTCTACATCAACCACATCGATGGCTCCGGGAGGGAGGTGAAGCTGGAGGACAGAGGTTTGTGCTTTTTGTACTAGGCGTGCTTATAGGAGAACTATAGTGAGAGAGATATGAAGGCTGCCATATTTATTTCCATTTAAAGGGAACCAGAGACGCCGGACATAGAAAAAGAAAAAAAGATTTCATACATACCTGGGGCTTCTTCCAGCCCCATAAGCGTGGATCGCTCCCACGCCGCCATCCTCCGCTTCCTGGATCCGCCGGTACCAGGTCCCGTCACTTCCGGCGGACACGGCCAATTGTCCGCATCACAGGGGCTCCCTCCATACCCTTACGTATGCGGCTGCGCAGTATGCAGCTGCACGCGTACTGGTATGCTGGGAGCCCCTGTGATGCGGACAATTGGCCTCGTGCTGACGCCGACTGGCCGAAACTACGGGACCTGGAACTGGCTGATACAGGAAGCGGAGGACGGCGGCGTGGGAGCGATCCGTGCGTATGGGGATGGAGGAAGCCCCAGGTATGTATAAAATCTTTTTCCTGGCGTCTCTGGTTCCCTTTAAGCAATACCAGTTGCCTGGCTATCCTGCTGATCCTCTGCCTCTAATGCTTTCAGCCACAGCCCCTGAACAAGCATACAGCAGATCAGGTGTTCCTGACAGTTTTGACAGATATGACAAGATTAGCTGCATGCTTGTTTCTGGTGTGATTCAGACACTTCTTCAGCCAAATAGACCAGAAGAGCTGCCAGGCAACTGGTATTGCTTAAAAGGAAATAAATATGGCAGCCTCCATATATCTCTCACCACAGTTCTCCTTTAAAGATGCAGCTACTTAAAACGGATCTGAACTCAGAACTTCCTCTCTGATCTAAAAGATAAGCAACAACATAATAACCTTTAAAGAAAAGACATCTCTTTGTTACAGCTGATACAAATCCTGCAATAAATCTGCAGTGTATCCCTGCTTTCTTGGAAGTAGACATAGGGTTAACATCCAGTGTGTACCAATTGGCTCTCTGCTGTGGCAGTCAGCTGTCTCACTTGAGGGATCAGATTACAACTTGTGATTAGTCACAGATGAGGGGGAATCAGACAGGCTAAACTCTGTAAATACATACAGGGTGCATTTCTATATGTTTTCCTCCTGTCCTGTGCAAAGGTTTAGGCCCGCTTTAAAGCAAGTCAAAGCAAGTCCAAAGTGGGGGGAGGGGGAGTCGCCTATGGATGAGGAAGGCTCTGGGTCCTTTAGAGCACAGTTCCCCCAACCCTGTCCTCAAGGCCCACCAACAGTACATTTTGCAGAAAACCACAAACCTGCACAGGTGAGGTAATTAGTGTCTCAGCAGAGCTGATTAACTGCCTCTGTGGATTTCCACAAAACATGCACTGTTGGTGGGCCTTGAGGACAGGGTTTGGGAACTCTGCTTTAGAGCCTTTCCGTTCCTTTCACCATTCCTTCATTCCAGCCCTGTCACCCCCGTTTCAATCTGGCATCATGGGAGGATTCGATTGCTTCAGGAGCCGAGTGCTTTCCGAAGACAGGCAGCTCCGTACTTTACAAGCACTTGTACATGCTTGCACAGTACGGAGCCGCCTGTCTTCAGGAGCACTCAGGCTCCCAAATCCTCCCACGGTGACACAGAGCAGAATTCAACCCATCGGTCGAATACTGCTAACGGGGGTGACAGTGCTGGAACGAGGGGACAGTGAGAGAAACTGGAAGGCTCTATAGGACTCTCTCCATACGAACACTTTCATTCCAGCGCAGGAGACTTGGGCGCGGCAGTGAGTAGTTCAGAAGATGGCGCTGAAGTTGCTTTTAAAACACTATAATTCAGCCTCCAGCAATTGCTGGAAGCCGAATTATTTCATTCCTCACCTTCCATGGCGGCTTGGAGGGGGAAGAGTATTTAACGCGGCCGGGACTTGTGCTTTAGCAGGATCAGCCATATATCGGCTGTATCCTGCGTCCAAGTCTCCTGCCCCGATTCCTCTCGTACGCCTCTCCATAGCCTTCCATCTCCATAGGTAAGAGCCCCCAGTTCAGGTAGCTGATAAGCCTTCCACCAACCCCCCTTCCCCCTCCCAGAATTGGTAGCCAGGTGTGCCCTCAGTATTGGTCAGCTCTCTCCCCAGTTTAGGTTGCCGGGTAAGCCCCGGGTATTAGACAGCCCCACCCCCTGTGTTCTAGACCAGTGTTTCTCAACATTTTATTGGTAAGTACCCCTTTTAAAACCCTGTACTCACCAAGTACCCCCTAGCATAGTACACATTATCACAAGTACCCCTTGATAAATATATATTTAATCGTAGTACATGATAATTGGTTGTGAACAATTTCCAAGCATTTACTATTGCAGGGGCGGGGGCGCGGGTGTTTGCGCGACCTAGTGGACAGTGCCCGGCTATGGGGGGGGGGCGGCTGCATAGCTAGCATAGTTGCCCCAGTATAGGGAGTTTAGTTGCCCCAGTATGGTTAGTATAGTTACCCCAGTATAGTGCCCCAGTATAGCTAGTATAGTGCCCCAGTATAGCTAGTATAGTCCCAGTATGGATAGGTAGTGCCCCAGTATAGCCAGTAAAGTGCCCAGTATAGCTAGTATAGTACCCAGATAGCTAGTATAGTGCCCAGTATAGCTAGCATAGTGCCCAGTATAGGTAGGTAGTGCCCCAGTATAGTGCCCAGTATAGCTAGTATAGTTGCCCCCAGTATAGCTAGTTTAGTTGCCCCCAGTGTAGGTAGTTTCGTTGCCCCCAGTATAGCTAGTTTCGTTGCCCCCAGTATAGCTAGTTTAGTGGCCCCCAGTATAGCTAGTACAGTTCCCCCCAGTATAGATGCCCAGGAGGGGGGGAAGCAGCGCTAGAAGGAGGGGCAGTGGAGGCAGCGGTGGGGAGGGGGGAAATATCCCCCCCCCCCCCTCCCTCGGGACCCCTCCTTCTGCCTCTCTCCCCCTCCGTTTAGCGGTGGCAAGTGCGGCTCGGCGGCGGGGAGGCATACGGAGAATTACTCACCACTTCTGCGTTCCAAGCGCCGGCAACGTCATGTCGTCACACATCTCCGCCTTCAATACCGCCCACTGTGCTTCCGCTAATCAGGAAGAACAGTGGGCGGCATTGAAGGCGGAGATGTGTGACGACTTGACGTTGCCGGCGCTTGGAACGCGGAAGTGGTGAGTAATTCTCTGTATGCCTCCCCGCCGCCGAGCCGCACTTGCCACCGCTAAACGGAGGGGGAAAGAGGCAGAAGAGGGGTCCCAGGTGAGGGAGGGGGGGGGGTATTTCCCCCCTCCCCACCGCTGCCTCCACTGCCCCTCCTTCTAGCGCTACTTCCCCCCTCCTGCACCCTAAAGTAGGTACAGGTCTGGCGAGAGGCCAGACCTGTACGGCACACCGGGCAACATGCCGCGGCACACTAGTGTGCCGCGGCACACTGGTTGGGAAACACTGTACTA
The DNA here is from genome assembly GCF_040937935.1 of Hyperolius riggenbachi. Taxonomy (NCBI): domain Eukaryota; kingdom Metazoa; phylum Chordata; class Amphibia; order Anura; family Hyperoliidae; genus Hyperolius; species Hyperolius riggenbachi. The sequence continues at coordinate 45,262,108 of NC_090654.1, forward strand.
TTGCATTTAATTAGCTAAAATACTAGTTTGGTGTTGTTTAAATAAGATTTATCATTTTCTAAAACTCTAAATTTGTTGTTCTTGGTTAAGTATATCAAGTCCGAGTACCCCCAGGAACCATCAGAAGTACCCCCTGGGGTACGCGTACCACATGTTGAGAACCTAGGTTCTAGACTCCCAACATTGCACATGTATTCCATGCACGGTTTTCATGGTCCCTCTTCCTGTCCATAGGTGACTCCGTCCTGGACCTGACCGATGACAGTTCTCTTGCTCTGGTCTGGAAGAACAATGAGCGCATGAAGGAGTTTGTGCTGGTGGAATCCAAAGAACTAGAATATGAGGAGGACCTATCATCTGCCAGTGAGGCTGCTAGGGTTGGCCTGTTCACCCTGGAGCAGTGTCTGAACCTCTTCACTAAACCTGAAGTCCTTGCCCCAGAGGAAGCCTGGTGAGGACATTGTGGTGTCAGTCTGTGGCTGCACTTAGGCTCTGTTTTGCAATTGCGTGTAACTCGAATGTCATTTGTATTTTTCATGACTCAGGTATTGCCCCAAGTGTAACCAGCACAGAGAAGCCTCCAAGCAGCTGATGCTTTGGAGACTCCCCAACATTCTGATCATCCAGCTGAAACGCTTCTCCTTCCGGACATTCATCTGGCGGGACAAAATAAACGATCTGGTGGACTTCCCAGTCAGGTACCTCAATAAGCAGCGGCCTTAATAAGCTTGAAATTTTGTCTTATTTTAGGCTTAAAAGTTTAATGCAAACCTGTCAGCCAGCAAATTGTGACCAAAGGAATGGAAACCACTAAAACGAGTCATCTTGTAGTGCCAGAAAGTCAGTGTCCTTTTCTCCAAAATTGTTTCTGTGTGATGGTAGTCCCCCTGCATCCTCTGCGCGAGCTGCACAGCAGGACCTGCAGATTGCTTGCTGATTGGGTCTACTCTTTTGTCATTGACCACCTCCAGTTAGCCAGTAAAGCTGGGTATGGGGAGGTTTATTCCAAAATAAGCCCCATGTAAGTCCCCCCAGTATTGATATTTAATTTTTCTTTTGAGAGCTGACCGTTCTAATGCATGACCAGTTTTAGTTCCCTTGAAGCAGTAAGAAACTTTTTGGTTGCCTGTTCTTTTTGCCTCTCACTGACCAACCTCCTCAATAATTCTCCCATTAGTTCTTGTGTACAGTGGTGCTATACATGTATTGACCATTATTAAAGATTACCTGTGGTATAAAAGACAGAGCCTGTTATGTCAGGGTCTGCCCTAACGATGCAAAGGGGGGGCTTGTCGGGCTTAATTACTTACCTGAATTCCTGAATTACTTACCTCTGCAACGCAGACAGGGCCATGATTCCAAAGCTCTTCAGGAACCTCTGCTTGCGTTCCGGCTCAGCAACCACCAATTAGGTCTCGGCTGATGAGCTGGGGAGGTCAATGGCAATGCAGATGGGGGTGGCCAGGGCCTCAGCATAAGTTTGAAAAACCCCGCCTGCATTTCTAAAGGGGGGGGGGGGGGGAGAAGGCAATTAATCCTGAGTCATTCCTGAATCATTAATATGAAGCCTGACTAGACAGGTTTTGTCTTTTATGCTGAGGATACTCTTTAATGGGGAATCGCATGTATACAATACTGAACTTTGAGGTTCTTGGGTCACAAGGAGATGAGTTTGTAGCGAATCGGATAGTTGGATATGTGCCGAGTAAGATGCTACTTCCACGTTATTTTGGGTAGTGTGCGTGCAAACTGGAATAACTCACAAACACAGTGCTGACCATTTAGCCACCACATGGTCCTCCATGTCTAGTATTTGGTGGGGAGAGTGTTCTCCTGGTCACCTTGATGGGAAAGGAAGTCTAGCACCTTATATGCTGGTGTTCATTCTGCACATTGTGTATCAAGTGTGTGATGGAGCTTCTGCTTGCAGGGGCCTGGATCTGACCACGTTCTGCATTGGCCAGAAGGAAGACCACCAGAGACCCATCTATGACCTCTATGCTGTCATTAATCATTATGGAGGCATGATTGGAGGACACTACACGGCCTACGCCAGGCTGCCCAATGATAAGAACAGCCAGAGAAGTGATGTTGGTAAGTAAAAGCATTTAACAAGGAGTCTCCATTATGGGTTGACCAAGATGAGCAGATCTCTCGCTGATAGGTGAGCAATTCTGCCCATTCTTATCCAGTGGTCGGCCACACTTTGCAGCCCGAATTGCCCAGTGAATATCTGCTTCATGTAAGGTGCAGTATATTATTGATGAATATTTATTTGCAGTGGTTGGTTTTCTGTATATTGTGGTCAAACTCATTTTTAGTAAATAAAATTTCCCCTGTTCAGGCTTTAAACCATTAGCAGCTTCAATAGAGTTTTCTCATTTGAGATAAGTGCACTGCTTTTTACCTCAGTCGGCAGAACAGAAAGCAGAAGTCCTCTGTTATTGTCTTGTACTGCCCCTAGTGACAGGTGGCCATAAATGCACATTACAGCAGTACTAATTAGAAGCAAGGAAATGTAACAAAGAATAAATAAAAAAAAATGCTAGAATAAGTTGTCCTTGAGCACTTACAAGCCTTAAATAAATTGGCTGCTAAAGGGTCACTGTAGGAAAACCGTAGGTTATGCAACATAATACCTCTAAAAGCGCTAATCCTTTACGGCTAGGTTCACGTTCGTGCAAAGCAGTTTGCACGGGATATGTAGATCTGTATGAGTCTGTCATTCTCATACACTGACCTGTGTTTTTTACCTTTAGGCTGGAGGCTATTTGACGACAGTACGGTGACCACGGTGGACGAGAGTCAAGTAGTCACACGATATGCTTATGTGTTGTTTTATCGACGGAGGAACTCTCCTGTGGAGAGGCCTGTACGGGGGCTTGCTGCGGACCGCAGGGCTGACGCTGGAGCCTCTGCAGAAGGAGCTGCCAGTCAGGTAAGAGGCAGACGGCTGATAGAAACCAAACTAGAATCTATCTGAGGCAAAACTCTGCCCTGGTTCTGATAGCACAACTTCGGACTGATGTGTCCAATGTTCACTCCTGGTCAACGAGTGAGCCCATCCAATGAATGGGATTACCTATTGATTAGAAGTAAATTCCTCAGAGATCCTATTGGAAATGGCTGATAAACAATAATTTGGTTATTGAGTGAACCAACGGGGCGGTATGTAGCAATCGGTCCTGCATATAATATACAGTGTGCGCGTTCAGCTGACCAATCCATATACAGAGGAACCTGCACTCAAAAGGGTTTTTTCTCAGTCAAGCAGGAGTTTTATGACCTATAATTACTTATCAGTGAGAGTTCACTGCAGAGAAACAGTTATTTAGCGCCCTGGATTCTCACTCCTTAGAGTAAGAGAAATGAATTTAAGTTCTAGGTAGGACTGGGACTGTAAATACACTTGGCTGTCTCATAATGTCACTTTGTAGTCTCTTTTAAGCAGTAAGCACAAGAGTAGTCCATGAACTGTGCGATGTCTTCTTCACAAGGTAACAGCCACGTGCGAATCGATCAAAGTTATCAATTTATGGCAAGTTTTGACTTTTTTGATCGCTTCTTCCAACCTCTTGTCTACCTCCCTAGGAACTTGATTTTTCAGCAATACCACTTTTATGAGTAAAACTATGACAAATGTGATCAGATTTGCTGAAACATTTTGGATCACTTAGCGCAGGACTGTACAAATTCCTACAAAGTGTAGTTTTTAATTGATTGAAATTGGGTGCTCTGTGTGGTGTCATTCAGTTGCCAAGCATTTGACCAAGCAATCATTTGTATCAGGTGCCTTTGGGAAGGAAATGGTTTAAAGGGAACTTGAAGTGAGAGGAATATGGAAGCTGACATCTCTTGTCAGCTCTGTATTTGACATTTCCTTATAATCAATGCCGGTTGCCTGACTGTCATGCTGAGCTTTAGGCTTCAGTTGCTTTTGAGTCCCACTCCTACAACAAACATGCAGCCAGTGGCGTCAGACCAGAGTCCCAGCATCTGATCTGCATGCTCGTTGTAGGCTAGTGACTTATAGTATCAGAGGCAGAGCATCAGCACAGACAAACACCCTACCTTCTCCCCTCTTTGGGGTCGGCGTCGTGTTCCTCCACTCTCCTCTACTCCTCAGTGTCATTGTCCTCTGTTCGCTGGAGCACTCCTCCCTTGCCTTGTTTATCCTTCAGGTTTCCATTCATATAGACCAGTGATGGATAACCTTGGCACTCCAGCTGTGCCAAAACTACAAATCCCATAATGCCTCTGCCTCACCGAGTTATGCTCAGAGCTGTCAGAGTATTGCAATGCCTCATGGGACTTGTAGTTCCACCACAGCTGGAGTGCCAAGGTTAACCATCACCGATATAGACCATTGTCCAATAATCTCAAGCCCGAAACATAAATTGTGCCTACCCCTTCCTCTCTCATTAAGTCACTATCTCTAGTCACGTGACGCTGGTATCAGGATTAATGGCCTAGTGACACATGGCCAATGGAAGCAACTTGGTGAGAGAAGAAAGGGGGCTCAACTCTTAGATGGACAGGCAGGATTCATGTTTGTTTCGGTTTCAATTTGGGGACCTGGTTTAAGCACGGAGAAAATGTTTTCATTTTTTTTTTTTCTCTCTTTTGAGGGCATCAAAGGTTTTTCGTTTCTGTTTGGCGATGGCGTGTGTGTGTTAATTTAAAATACGTATGTGTGTTAATTCACAATAAGTATGCATGTAGGGTTTTTTTAGTCTGTTTTATCCTGGTTGCACTTTTGAGTGACCTGGAATCGGCTGTAAGCAGCGTGGAACAAACCTATTCCGCTCTTTTCCCAGCCGGCAAATCCCAGCAGCGAGAAAACCCCAATAAAATCACATTTTTCCTCATTGCAGATTTTTCTTCATTGCATAGTATTACTCCCGAGATTTGTCCCCGTGGCATGGCAATAGTTTGACGGTTTTGAGTTTCATGATTTGTCTACTTGATCTAGATAAATCGCCCAATTTTGCATTATAATTAAAACCCTGGATCTCAAACGCTTTGACTATAAAAAATTTTTATTAAATTTTGACTTGATATGCAAGCAATGTCTTGATATACAAGCACAGAATGTATACGTGCGTCACGCCATCACAACTGAGACGATGATTTCGTCTCCCTTTCGTGATGCAGGATTGTACTTAATCTGAGTGTAGGGACTGGACAATGTCTCATTTCTGTGAAATCGGCAAAAAGTAACAGTCACTGGATAAGTTCCCTGTTAGACGCACAAAAAATGAAAAAGATTGGGTTGAGCCAACAGAAAGCAATGATTCTAGGGCTCGACCACACTCAAAAAGAAAGTAATGATTCTAAGGCCCGAACACATACAGGATGGATGTCGCCCAATGGGGATCGGCACCTGATCCCTCGAATGACATCGCTTGGCTGAGGCTTTGACTACGTGTTCTGTGCTATATGGGCGGGGAGTCGGGGGAAGGCCAACAGAGGTGCGCAGATGTGACATCACACGGCGAGTGGTGAGCATGAAGGTATCGGTCGTTGCTTGGTCGAGGTCATCCGCCTGCCAGATCACTGCCTGGGTGGTGGTCATGGGCTGCTGTACACACATCAGAGGCAGTCATTATTGGCTGCCTCAGTCGACTAAACTACTGTGTACACGGGCCTAGTTCAAGTGAAAGCCCATTCTACACAATAACACTTCTCCACACCTTTCCACCAGCAACAATTCTTTTCAAAAGTAAAGTCCTGGTTAATTTGTTTTACTGTATGTATTTTTACTTTATTCAGTATAGTGCTTTGTATTACCGTATATACTCGTGTATGGGACCAAAAACGTGTCACAAAAAGTTGTTGTCTCCCCCACCATATTTCTAACACAATGGTGGCAATTAAAAAGTCCCCCCTACACAAAAAGCTTATACTAGAGTCGGCATATATATCTAGTTTTTGGACCTTGGAGAGAATCATCTCAGTTTCCATTAATTCTTATGGGGAAATTCAATCTTATAGAAGAGTGCTTTGGATTACAAGCATGTTTCCGGAGCGAATTATGCTCGCAAACCAAGGTTCCACTGTATTTGAAAACTGCCCAACCAGCCTGTAATCTATCTCTGTTTTGTACTTTTTATGTGCTGCCAATGGAGCTTAATTCTCTATGGAAGCTTCTCACTTGATTTCATAGCTGTAGTCTCTGTTATCCGCTGAAATCCGCCTGAAGCCAGTAGGAGAATCAGTTGTTTCGTGGAGTGTTACTAGTGCCTGAGCCAGGCATTCCTTACGGAGCCCAGATCTACTGATTCTATACTGTAGCTGAACTTGGAGGTAGCAATAGAGGGAGAGAAGCAAAGTCCTATTCACTTGCACCAGACACTAGGAAAGTTCTCCTTAGAGTAAACATAAAAATCAGATGAAAGCTCCACCCTGTAGCAGCTTAGCAGTAGCTTCTGTGTAGATGTTATATGTCTAGCTTCTGTGTGCCGTCCCCCGACTCTGACACAGGTTTCCACACACCGCAGGCATCTCTGATCTGGCAGGCGATGGAGGCCGAAGAAGAGGAGCTACGCCAGCCCCTGGACCTCCGACGAAGAGCGAGAGCCACAGCTAGCCACGGTCCTGCAGACCTCCATCTCACGGAATACTCAGATGAAACCCGCATCCGTTATTTCGTGCTGGGCACCACCATGGCAGCCATTGTTGCCTTCTTCCTGAACATTTTCTATCCTTTCATGTACCAGGGGAGGTAGACGTCCGAGAGTCCTATCTGCGGACGCATATGCATTGTCTCAGGACTCGATGACTGTATGACCGTTTTTATGTAGAATGTTGGTATAAATCTGGGCTGGCAGCTCCGCCGAGAGTGGAATTGCAGCCAGAACATGTTGGCGGTTTTATTGTATACATATGTCTGACATGCTTGAAGTGGACTTTCAGCCATTTTGTTGTTTTTTAATAGAGCAGGAAAGAAACTGCCATATTTATATTGCTGTCTGTACCCTTTTCGAGCACTTCCTTCACTTCTTGTGGTGTTCTTACATACTGGAAGTGAAGGAATAAGAACACGATGGAGATTTTAGATCTTTCCCATAATACTAATAAAAATGTTTATTGGTGTGGAGATGGGGAACGTCCCTAAAACAAGAGGCAACATTTCCTAGAGTGGGACACAGACGATAAAAGCCTGACAGAATTTCTAACTAGGGATGGTCAGTGAGATACAAATATTTTCGAGTTAATGCAGCATTACAAACTTTGTGTGCAACTTGAAAACTAACCAATCAAACCATGCTGAGGTAAATTGGTCTATTTTCAGGGTAGTAACACACTAGGCAGAATCACATATGTGTTTTCCACTATGTGCTATGGGGAAAACTCATGCTATTCTGCCTAGAGTGTTCCTTCCCTCAAGCTGCATGAATTTGCATAATCCTGCATCAACTTGAAATTATTTGTATCTCGACTATCCTTATTTCTAAACATCCTGTGAGTTCTGACTCCAGCTCCAGTTTGAAGCCCAGCAACAGGAAATCATTGACTGTATGAGAAGATGCAAGCACATTTGAGATGCAAACACATTTAGGCCTCTTTTCAACGGACAGTTGAACTGTGTGCTCAGCAAGCAGTTGCCAGGCAGCAGTGAGCAGTTACCAGGCAGCAGCAAGCAGTTGTGCGTTTCACTGCCTATCAACTGCCCGTGGAAAAGAGGCCTTAGTTTTTTTACAGCTGCCTTTGTCATCTTTGGGAAAATCATCTTGTTACTAGGGTTGGTTAATAAGATGCTAATAATTCTCATTTGATAATTTAATGCAAATTTATGCAGCCTGGAAATGGACTGCTGCATTTGATCAGTTTCCATGAGTTTGCATAAAGCTTACATCAACTTAAAATGTATTTGTATCCCATTTACCATCACTAGTCACTACCTTTAAAGCCATCTTGGCTTTAAAGGACACCTGACCTGAGACAAACCCACCTGAGGTAAGTTCGTGCTTGATCATCATACATGTGTGCACTGTCCATTCCTCTCCTAATTTTCTCTGGTCCCTGTAATCACTCCTTGAAAAATCTGACTTTTGGCTAAAGTCGAATTCTCAGACCAGAAGAGAAAGGCAGACAATAAATGTGCTGTACCTGGAACATATTTTCCTATCTTCAAAACCTGGCACCACTGTAAATACTTCCATCTTCAACTCACTCCTGCATGAAAAACACAAAATCTCTCCAAAATTTGCATTCCTCTTTCTAGGTTTTGGTAGTAAATTCAAACAGGTACCATTCTCCTGACTGTGTAATAATTATTTATTAAAATGGGGAGGGGGAGGGGGGGACGACATTTATTTTTATACATTTGAATTGATGTAAAAGTCATTTGAAAAACATTTATGTCTTCTTTAAGAAGAGGGAGTGGGAGGAAGCATCACAAAGACTTCCTCTTCCTGTCTGAAAATTTGACTTTAGCCAAAAGTCAGATTTTTCAAGGAGTGATTATGGGGTTTGGGGGTGAACGAGAACAGGAACGGACAATACACAGGTATGGGGCTCCAGCATGATTATACCTCTATACATACCGCAGGTAGCTTTGTCTTGGGTTGGGTGTCCTTTAAGGGGCCGAGCATATTTGGGTGCTACTGCCAATTTCTCAGAAATACTCTATCACAGACTGATGATACACATTGCTGGAAAATGCACAGAAGCATGCAAATGTGCACCGGCCCTAATAGGAACCCTGATCCCAAAGACAGAAAATGAGACATCACCATAAAGATGTAACCTGATTTCCACCCCCAACTCCTTTCTATCAGATAAGAACGCGAGGAGCCTTCTCCCGTAAGAGGACACATCATGAATGACCCACAGAGGTGGTAATCTGGTCTCCACACTCTCCAGATGGTAATGAGAATGTTTTCCTGGGGTTGGGCGGCAATATGCTGCGGTTCTCACAGACCCTGTTTGGAGAAGGGGCAGCTGATGCGCTACAGGACAGTCTGAGAAAGTACCGTATTTATCCAGCCCAGGAGAAATAATTATATTAGATTACAAGAAATTCCAAGAACAGGCATGATTGTCTTCAGCCCCTCTACTCCTCACTAGACTAATACCAAATATTATCACACCAACACTCAACCCGCTGCTTTTAAAATATTAACATTTTCACCCCGCTTTTAAATTGGTTACATATTTTAGCAGAATAGTTGTATGGTTCTAAAACAAAGGTCTTTTCATGACCCGCTCTTGTCATATTTTTCTTTTACCACTAGGGGGCGATGGAACGTTTGTCTGGGATCTAGAACAGCAAAAGTTTATTTATTTTTGTACTGTAAATTATTTATGCAAAGTTTATATAACTGTGTAATAAATGAAATGATTTGGGGAAAGGAGGGGGGCATTGTGGCTTCAAAAATGAAGATGTTGTCAGTTCATGCAAGTTTTAAATGCAGTTTGTTTTTGTTTTGTTTTTTATCTTGAAAGTATGTCCTGTAAAAAGTTGCGGGAATGTTAGCAGTAGTGTATGGGATGTTTCAAGGGACCCTGAGAGGTATATGAAGGCTGCCATATTTATTTATTTTTAAACAATACCAGTTGCCTGGCTGTCCTTCTGATCCTCTGCCTCTAATACTATCAGCCATAGACCCTAAACAAGCATGGAGATCAGACGTTTCTGACTGACAATGCAGATTGCCTCTCTGTCCTGCTGATCATCTGCCTCTAAAGGCAGCCATACATCTAGCAGTTTTGCATAAGAGCGTTTGATCGAAAGTTGATCGACTAGTGGCCCACAGTCTGCAAGCAAATTCCTATGCAATTCTCCTTCATAGTCAGTCTAAACGATGCTGTATATCCATGCTCTGAAATTAGAAAACCATTCTGTTGATTTAAATCATGTGAATGTAAGCAGATACATGTAGGGTCAACCGATATCTTCCACCTTCTCAACTGACGAAGTTGGTCAATTTGACCTGATATCTGCCAATTTTCATTGATCTGGCAGAATGGAACACAATTCCTGATTCAAGAAGGTGATCAAATGGTTGACCATACAGCAAAATCGCTAGGTGCATGCACACCTCAATACTTTTAGCCATGGACCCTGAACAAGATCAAGTTCTCTGACTGAAGTCTGACTAGATTAGCTGCATGCTTGTTTCAGTTGTGTGACTCAGACCCCACTGATGTATGCATAATCAGCAGGACAGCCAGTCACCTGGTATTGTTTAAAAGGAAACAAATATGGCTGCCTCCATATTCTTCACTTCAGATTTCCCTTAAAGTAGACCTAAACTCATGCACAGGACACAAGGAAAACACAGTATGTGTTTAGAGATTTTAGCCTGTATAATTCCCCCTCATCTGTGACTAATCACAATTGTAATATGATCTCTCATCTGTGACAGCACAGGAATCTTGGCAGTCCTCAGCAGAGCAGCTAATTTGTAAACACAGTAGTACTGCGCAAGCCCAGAAAGCTCTCAGCTGTGAGAGCGCGCTTGGCCGGGCTTGGCATGCGCAAAGGCCAGGCTTTCGGGCCAGGGACACGAGCCACCCAGGGAGATGGCAAGGGACGAGCGGCCTTAAAGGGGCTTAAGGAAGCCCCAGGTTAATATGGAACCTGAGATGCTTCTTATCTCTGGTACAATTTAAAGAAGGTTAACATGATTGGTCCAATTTCAAACTGCATAGAATTTACAGGAAATAAGAAAGCAAGTAGAAATGATTTGCATGTCATCGACCGTCCAAGCTAATCCTGCTCACCTGACTAGAGACGTTCGCTGGTTCATTCTGCTGAAATGACAGTATTGCAGTCTCTGGTGTGGAAGCTGCTGCAGGTTAGATTTTCAGCTTCCTGTTGAGGCTCCTCCTTCCTCAGCTACAGACTCTCACCAGAATGTGCTGTCAGATAATTGCATATGCAACATATACTTAAAGTGCGACAGGACTGTGCTTGACTGCTGGAGACCTCAACACTGCCATTTCATCTACAAGAATAAAGCCGTACTGCGAAGTGGATGCAACTAGCCCTAGTCTAGTTTAGGGGGACCCAGCAGGAAACCTCATAAGTAAATTTCGCTAGCCTGATTGAGTGGATGGCGCCCTCTCAAACTGCCAGGCTTCAGATAGGTTGTAGTAAACTACGCCCACAGCATTCGGCCAATCGCAACACTTTGCGATGTGGAGAGGGTGCTGTGATTTGGCAACTGTTCCCTATGAGGTTTCCTGCTGTAGCACCTAAACTAGCGCTGTGTAACCATTATGCATGATCAATTCTTCAAATTTGATGCAAATTTATGCAGTTTGAAAATGGACCAAACCCAAGTTTAAATTGATTGGTCCTTTTTCAAGCTGTGACATTTGCATACAAATTTGCATAATTTCAGAAGTCTTTGCATCTCTTTGATCATCCCTAGTAACCATCAACGTGTCGGATGCCTGGCCCTCACTCTGCTGTGCTGGTCTGAGCAGGGTTCTCCTATAAGGTAAATCTCTCATGAAAATAACAGGTAGGCTGCTATTCCTAGCCAGTTTCCTGACTATTACATCTATCTCTAAATCTGAAGTGTGTCTACTTCCTGCTTTCATAGAAGCAGACAAAGGGTTAACATCCTGTGTTTACAAATTAGCTGCTCGGCCATGGCAGCCAGCTGACACAACAGAGATATCAAATTACAGTGGTGATTAGTCACAGGTGAGGTGGAATTAGACGGACTAAACTCTTTAAATGCATACAGAGTGCATTTCTCTGTTTTCCTTCTGTCTTGTGCAAGAGTTCAGGTCCACTTTAATCTATAGACTTGGATCCTCTCAGCTGAAACAGGTATGCAAGCCAGGTAGTATGTCCGTCCTGATTGGCGTACTTGTTCCAAGTGTATGAGAAGGGCAGGCAAGGAGCCAGCCTTTCCAGGCGAGCAGCAGAGGCGGCCTCCATCTTTCTGTTATGGCAGATGTATATTAAGGTGTAATTGCAATGGTACAAGACATTTGTCAATAGGTTTTGAATTCCCTGTTCAGCAGTAATGGAATTACATTGCATTATGGATTTTGCCTGCGTGTCTGGGTCTGAGGCTGTCGCATAGTCCAACGTTTACTTGCAGCAAGGCCGCACAGAATCCCCGTTCTGTACAGCAGCCATGTGTGCTGTAAACTCGCTAAATACAGCAGAATACACACGAAATGCTTAAAGCGGACCCAAACCAAACATTTTTTTAATTCAAAATATTTAATTTCACCTCTCTGACACATATAAAGATAAATAAACACTCATTCAAGCCTATGAGCATTTCAGTGCATGCTTTTCGCCCTTCTCTATTCATAACTAGGGTTATACAGGTGGCAGCCATTAGCAATTCCTCCTTTGCTGGACACCACCTACTCCACCAGTCTGCCGGATTCTGTTCCGACAATCTGAAAGGAAGGGAGGGGTTCCTCCAATAAATGGTAAATATTTTATATTTGTCATCATGCAGCTGAAAAAAGGCTGCTATTTATTATTATAATTTAGAAAATAGATTTTATTTCTGAAATCTTGTATTTTTAATTTGGGTCCAATTTAATTACTTGTTGGCATCCATCCACTTGGAGCTCTGCTAGTGCAGTCTGCTGCGATAGGTTTCTTTTTACAACCAGTAACTAGTGTAAAGGGGCCCATACACTCAGCCGATTTTCTGGCCGATCGATCGATCGCAAAAAAATGCCATCAGATCGAATTTCAATAGGTTTCAAACTGAAATCTATTGGAATTCTATCCTAGTAAAAAAATGTTCTAAAAACACATCAGATAGATAAGAAATCCATCTGAGCTATCTGCTGCTAATCTGACGAGTGTATGGGCACCTTGAGGGCCCATTCACACTTGAGCGGGAATCGCACGATTCCCGCTCACGGCAAACCGCTAGCGGTTCTGCGAGAACCGCTACACAATGTAGCGAATGGCAGTGTTCTCACTGCCGCGGTTGCGGTTAGCGATAACCGCAACCGCGCTGCATGCAGCGGTTTGCCGGCGACGAGCGTTCCGCGATTTGCGATCGTGATTAGCGTGCATAGCACGCTAATCGCGATCGCTCCAAAACCGCCGCAGTGTCCAGTGATTTTTCTGCGCTAATCGCGGGAAAATCACTCCCGCAAAACGCCGGCGGTAATCGCCGGCGTTCTGCGGTTCTAAGTGTGAATGGGCCCTTAGGAACTAAATAATGGCTGGAGAAAGCACATCAGAATACAGTGATACTGTACTAGGAGAGCACAGAGCAGATGGATGACGTAGTTACCCACTCTAAGCAATTAATGTGGGTTTTCAAGGTTGTAACCGGTAGCAGATCAGGTAAGTGGCTTCCGGGCTGCCTGCTGCATGCAAACAATGGAATGTGCTGCGGTTCAGCTGTCTTAAAGTGGAACTAAACTTAAAACCTCTCTACTCGTTATGGAAAACTATTCACTACAATTTATGGAAATCAAAAAAAAAAAATCTGAAGTTTTAACTTGGTTTCACTTTGCAGACAGCACTGGAAAGGGTTAAGCCTCCGAATACTGTATGGGGAGAGCTGCCTTGGCAGAGCTCCTGCAGTCGAAGCACAGCTGCTAAGAACTAATTTGACAACTTTGACCTGGCTAAACAAACCTAGAACACAGAGCAGTGAATTTCTTCAGCAACTATATGTGCATTAAAGAGTTTGCATTGTGTGCTGTGCAAGAGTTTGGGTTCGCTTTAATAAAAAAGGGGAGATTTTGAACACTTTTGTAAAAGATGTTTTCTCATTGCAGTTGCACTTTAACATTTTAAGTGCAATCACAGAAATGTACCATGGCAGATTTTGTGTTTAGGCTTAAACAGTAACTGTAATTATGAATTGAAGTCCAGTTATTTTGTATCCTGGAGACCTCCTTTATGGGAAATGGAGCTACAGACCTCAATCATGTTTTACCCAGAGTGGGTTGCTACAGCATAGCGTCATGGGGCAGTCCCTGCCAATGCAATTAGACGGCACACACAGTCTGGGCAGTAATGTGGCAAGGCGGGATTTATGCCGTTATGGTGCTTGACAGAAATTCAGGTTGGAGTGAGCATATGAGGTATCCCACAATCCATCTCTGCTGAATATGCAAATAAACTTCTGTTTTGCATAGCTCTTTAGTAAGGTGGTTGTCCTTTGTAGCCCCTTACACCCTCCTAGGAGTTCTGGTTCACCATGAGCTTGCTGAGCAATCTGTAACTATGGTGTTTGACTGATAACTGCCATAATGGTAAGAGCGTTGCCTCGCCTCCTGTCCAGCAAACACTGACACACCCCAGTACTTCCATAAACCAGGTGCAATGCCAGTGATTGGCCATCTCCTGCCATGTGATACAACAGGAACGGGTGGAGTAACACTGTTTTACTGTTAAGGTGAACTCCAGGTTATAAACCAGCTTTGTGTGCAAGAAAAGTGGTACTTTTAAGTAACTGTACTTATAAACGTATGTGCAGCTATTTGCACTTCTGGAGAAATCGGGCTTCTCTGCATCAGTTTTGTTATGCTTTAAATGAAATGGCCTATCATGAAATGTAATTGTTTATGTTTGATCTTTAATTGAGAACCTTTCATTTGTCATGTCCTGTGGTGTGGCATCTAAGCCTAACGATTGTGTCCATAGTTTCTGAATGAGCAGGTCCTTCTCACCGTAGCTTGCCTCGATTGTGTATGCAAAGCCCCCTTGTGAAGACAGCTGAACTCTCCCTCACTCGCCTTGGTCGGTTCAGGAACTCTTCCTCACTCGCCTTGGTCTGTTCAGGAACTCTTCCTCACTCGCCTTGGTCTGTTCAGGAACTCTTCCTCACTCGCCTTGGTCTGTTCAGGAACTCTCACATCATTGCATTGATGATACAAAGGCTTTGGATTTATAGCACACAATACTGAAGGAGAGTCAGGGGTGTTCTGCGGACCAGCATTTTTACATAGAACAGGGAATAGCGGAGCAGAAAAAGTATATTTCTGGCTAAAAGCAAAAATCCTTCAGCGTACAGTACTGCTGTATATAATGTAAACTAGACATGTGCTAATTGTAGCCATCCAGCGATGAAAGATGATTGGCTAAACGGGTTTCCGTTAATATGATTGGCTAGTGTTTGCAGAGTGACTCACAGCTGGCTCGGGTTGTAAGAGAAGAGTGGGAGTAGCAATGCAACTCTTTTTCTATAATACGTCTCTAAAACAACTGCCAGAAACCACGATCGATGCTCTTTCAACCAGATCTATGCAGTTTATTAACCGAAAGTCTAATGAAACATGTTTTGTGTGAGCGTTTGGGGGGGAAGTGACTGGAAGATCACTTGCAGCATAGAATTGCATTGAGCAGTACAACTGACTTGCAGTTAGACCGATACTTAGTAACTTGCTGCTGAGATCAAGAATGAATGTGCAATGATGTGGCATAGCAATTGATCATTATCCAGTGGAATTCAAATAGGATAAGGATCACCCAGCTTGGCATATCAGCCCTTAATCGACTCTGCTACGTCTAGCTTCAAGAGAACCGAAATGGAGGCTGCCATATTTATTTCCTTCTAAACAATACCAATTACCTGGCGTCTCTTTGGCTGCAATCTGCATTGTTTAAAAGGAAAAGAAAATGTCAGCCTCCATATACCTCTCACTTTAGGTTCCCTTTAAGCCAGGTAAGGTAAAGTGCAGTATGTGGCCTCATTCACACTAGAACGTTTTACTATTGATTTCAGCAGCTGTTTGAATCGCTGGCGATCGCTAGCATTTTGAAAAGCGCTACTGCAGTGTAATGTGTATGGCAGTGTTCACACGTAGCGATAGCCAGCGATTTGCTGAAATCACAAAAGCGCTACATGCAAAATTTCTGAACTATTTTGGATTGATTGCTTTTCAATGTTCTAAAAACGCAATTGTTCCAAAATTGCTTTTCTGTACGAAGAAAAATCGCTTTGCTTTTGCTTGCTAGCGTTTTGCGATTCCCAGTGTGAATGAGGCCTGTAATAAAGAAGTGCATACGTCTAAATGACTTTCCTGAACTGAGATCCACTATTAGCTGGATTGTATGGTCTGCGGTATAGAATTTTGCCATTGTTCTGCCTTATTCTTTCCAGATAGCAAGTGTTAATGACAGACTCCATAATGTGTCTTTTTCTTAGCTATGCAAAGTTTGGGTCAGATCTCAATGCCTATCCATTGTATACCCTGAACTTTGGCTATGGGCTACTTTTAATGGGTCCCAACCCTGTCCACCAACCATGCATGTTTTGTCTCTCCAGCACCTGAGTAGTGCTGTTAAAGGCCATGGTCACAACTCTATGCAAAGAGTCTCCCTGTGCAGTGTTCTCCCCAGGCTCTTTTAGCTGGGTGCTCCACCCGGCTAGTTTTGGTGAGCACCCGGCTGTCATCGGCTCACTTCCTCCTCTGCTGTAAGCAGAGTTGTGCAGAGCAGCGCCGGCCCTGCATTCTCTCATCTCACCCCATACTTTTTCATGCCACCCGGCTGGAAATAAATTCTGGGGAGAACACTGCAGTAGTGATCCATTCTTCTTGATTGCGTGGTAGCATGTTATCATGGGTGAGCTTTGTTTAGTTTGCATGACAACTGGGTGTTTAAAGCCCTCATTGGTGACTATAAGCTGGGCTCAGAGGCTTGAAAAACAGCTTGGGCAGCACAGATATGTGAAACAATGCAGTTTAGTCACTGACCTTCCTTAACATAATCCCCAGAAGGGCGAGTTACAGTGAACTTCTCTTTAGAGCTGTTTTGGCAATATGATCATTAACTGCCTGCATCTCTTAGCTATACATCTGTAGTGTGTATAGGTTTCCTGTCGATGTCGTTGGCCACCAGTATCTGAAGAAAGGCACTTCTTGAGTAGAAGGTGCCAGTTGCTGGCCTTCTGTCCTTAGGGCAGAACATTAGTAAAGTGTCCCATCGGAGGCTACCGTGTTGATTTCCATTAAGAAATGCCAGTTTCCTGACTGTCCTGCTGATGCTGTACCTCTAATACTGCCACCAAGTCAGAGATGCTCGAGTTAGACACTGTATTGTTTTCCCGGAAGAAGCGGATAAGGCCAGCAAAACATCCTTAAAGTGGACCTGAACTCTTGCACAGGACAGAAGGAAAACTGAGACATGCACCCTCTATGTATTTAGAGAGTTTAGCCTGTCTAATTCCCCTGCATTTGTGTCTTATCACAAGTTGTAATTTGATCTCTCCCCTGTGTCAAGTGACTGCCACAGCAGATAAGCATATTTGAAAGCACAGGATGTTAATATGTTTGCTTCCAAAGCAGGAAGTAGAAACAGTGCACATTTATTCCAGGATTTGTATCAGCTGTAACAGAGAAATGTTTTTCTTTATAGGTTATTATGCTGTTGCGTATCATTTAGAGCAGAGAGGAAGTTCTGATTTCAGGTCCACTTTAAAGGACACCCCGAGGACACCTTCTTCTCCTAAAAATGACTTTTTAGGATATTCCAGTTTTATTTTAGATTTAAATCTACTTTTTAAGTTTTTTTATTGTTTTTGCTCAATGACACATTCATTTAAGTATGCCAGAGCTAAAATCTATGAACTGTTGATCCTTTTTATCTCTCTCCTGCTCTCAGAAGCTATTTTCTGCTAGGAAAGTGTTTTATAGTTGTAATTTCTTATCAGTGAGGGTCAAACTGTAGTCTGATCCAGTCCTGACTCAGACAGGAACTGTCACTTACATACCTGATGATTAACTCTTTCAGGCAGAGAAAGAAAAAAAGGAACATAGCATAGTTATTTGTGCGCTTGGCACTGTACATACAGATGTCTATCTCATCATGTCACATGTCACTTCAGGTATCCTTTGTGTCCAATACATTAATAATTCTTACTATCCTGTCTCGCCTGGGTATTGGTAAGATTGTTTATTTTACACTGCTTCCAAGCTGTTCAAAAATATTGTGGGTACCTCCTCCCACCTACTCTGAAGAGAAACTTAAATCCTGGATTGAACCATCTTTCAATCAGTAGCTGATACCCCCTTTCCTGAGAAATCTTTACTTTTCTTGAATAGATCCTCAGGGTGGTCTGTGTGGCTGATATTGTAGTGAAATCCCTCCCACAGTGTGATGTCATGACCAAGATCCTGACAGTTTCCTGTCTGTGAACCTGGGTGCATTGTGGGAAATAACAGCTTTTCCAACTGCCAAGCAAGCAGTATATCCCTCTGTGCATAGAACTCTCAGTAAACGAACATTCCGTACAGATCACCTGGCAGAAAAAAAGCTGTCCGCCCCAGTGATAAATGTCACAATGTAAATCGGGCAGAGGAAAGATTTTACAATGGGCAAACACTGCCTAAATAATCTATAAATGAATATTGTAAACAATAAGCAATTTTATTCATTGTTTTCACTACAGTTCCTTATTAAGCCATAGGCCCAGAACAAGAATGCAGATCAGGCGCTTAGACGATAGTCAGACCACATGCTTGTTGCAGTTGTGTGACTCGGACACTACTGAAGTCAGAAAGATCAGCAGGATAACAGGCATTTGGTATTGTTTAAAAGGAAATGGCTATGTCATATCCTTCTGCCTATTGGGTCAGGAGCAATTGCATTGTGTTACTGAAAGGACAGTTACATGGTCTCCGCAGTTCCCATCTAAATGAAGGTATTTGGGGTCATTTTCAGTGTTGTTGGCCTAGTGGGAGTCAGAGGGGGGCATAATATTAATGAAGAATGACAGAAAGTTGGCCAAGAACTGTTATTCCAGAGCTGTGCTGTTAGCAGTTGGTCTGGAATTATTTATTGCTGTAACAGATACTCTGCAGTCTCCTATTTGCCCCATTTCTGCTGTGAACAGAAGTCCTGTCATACTGGGCCTGAGGCTACAGTGTATTAACCGCTTTCTCCGGCGCACCTCTCCATCCATTTTGCCGTGACAGGATTTATAGCTCGCTTGATTGGCAGTCTCCAGCCGTGGCATCTATAGCGTTTACAGCTTATATGCTTTCCCTGGGAATCTGCCAACATGTCTTACCGACTCCCTAAGAAGGAGAAGTAACCGCAAGGAACAAGGCTGTGATTCAATTCCTGGGGAATGTTTTTCTGCCCGATGCTGGAGGTAATATTTGGGTATTAGGAGAATGTTTGTGCAGATCCTATTCTTGCACATTTCCCTGGTGTTGTCACTGCGATCCTAACAGCCGGGTTCATTCAGATCTGATGCAACAGGTCAGGCTACCTCTATTCCTGTGGACCACCTGATCCTAAACTGGGAGTTCAAATGCAGAATCCACTTTATTTATTTCTTTTATACATTTTTTTCTTTGCTCGTACTGGTTATTATTATTTAGTATTTATATAGTGTGACATCTTCCACAGTGCTGTACAGAGTCTTGTCACTTAAAACTATAAGCAGCGATTTAAATTCAATCCAATCAGTAGCTGATACCCCCTCTCCCATGAAAAATCCTTTCCTTTTCTTGAATAGATCATCAAGGGGGTCTGGATGGCTGATTATATTGTAGTAAAACCCCTCCCACAGTGTGATGTCATGACCAGGGTCCTGACAGTTTCCTGTCTGTGAGCCTTGTTGTATTGTGGGAAATAACGACTGTGTCCAACTGCCAAGCAACCAGTCTGTGCATAAATATATAACCCTTTCAGCCTATCGCAATGTTAGGGGGGGGGGGTTGGTTATAAATAAATGGCAGTTGGTGCAGTCTAGTTTTTTTTCTTGACTGCCTGTTGTAAATATGATGACCCCCAGGCTCATTGTGGATCAAACAATGTGAACAAATTACTTGACGAATATCAATAATTTCTCTTCTCTTTTATTTTTAACAGTAGAGTATTGTACTGTTTTAGCCATAAGTGAAAGCAAGAAGTTTTGAATCAGGATGATACCATGTAAATGGTTTCTGGCCCGGTAAGCGAGTGAAGACTGAAGGGGAAGGGGGGGGTTTGGTAGAGTGGGACCAGAGGAGGGTAGGCTGCAAACTACGGCGCACAGTGGCTTAGTGGTTAGCACTCTCGCCTTGCAGCGCTGGGTCCCCGGTTCGAATCCCAGCCAGGTCACTATCTGCACGGAGTTTGTATGTTTTCCCTGTGTCTGGGTGGGTTTCCTCAGGGTACTCTGGTTTCATCCCACATCCCAAAAACATACAGATAAGTTAATTGGCTTCCCCTAAATTGACCCTAGACTGCAATACATACACTACATGATACATACCTAGACATGTGACTATGGTAGGGATTAGATTGTGAGCTCCTCTGAGGGACAGTTGGTGACAAAATATACTCTGTACAGCATTGCGTAATATGTCGGCGCTATATAAATACTTAGATATCAACTGCTTCACCACAAATCAGTTACTACTTGTGTCCTAGTGGAAGGAAAGTAGGAATCCATTTAATAATGGACATATTTTCAAGCTGCATTTGCATAATCTTGTATCAATTTTGGAATCATTTGCTGTCCCTGCTCATAAGTTCATATTCTTTAGGTTTGCTTTAACTGCAAGGATTTTTATGGGACTTTTTTTTAAATCTACTCATCCATGAGATCCTGGAAATCACTTTTAATCGTTTCCAGTCCGTTTTCACGATCACCCTCGCAAAAGGTTCTGTAAATTTTCACGGGTCTGGTGGCCCGATTCCTGGCCTCCCCTGAGTACCACCCCATGTGTCTGTCAATACCGCAGGCCGGGAGTAGCGCCCACCGAATCAAATACTTTTGACTAAGATTTCCCAGCATGTCCGATTGATGCTTTTGACCGATTTTGGCCTAAATCACCCATCGGGGGGGGGGGGGGGGGGGGCGTGTTGCGGTGGTGATTTTCATCTGATTCGATAGTTATTGAATTGAGTGGGTGATTGGCCCGTAAAATTGCTTATGTATGGCCACCTTTGCTTCTTCCCCATGTGCTGTGGTAACGTGGGTGATCAAGGGAGTGCTGCCTGTTAAGATCAGCGTTGCGTGAACGTACTCTGTGTAAAGTGCAGGAAAGTGAGGAGTGTTCCCTTTAAGTGAAAATCACCCGTTTTCTGATCGTTTTACGCAGTAAGCTGACTTTGATCTTCTCATTCCTTCTCTTTAAATACTTGGATTTGCCGTGCGGTAATCCACTGAAATCCCCTGTGAATGCACTAAGTATTTTATGAATATTAGGAAGACAAATACGGCATGAGTGTTACGGTACTCTGGATCGGTTTTATGCGTTCCCAAGCGTATTTACATCTCCACCCCCAGGCACGTAGGCTCTCCTTGTCTCGTGGAAACGCTTCTTGATAATCTGATGTCAGATATATCAAGTATTTGGCCAGGAGCCCCTCTACCAGCTGTCTCTTGCGGGGGCAGGCTTCCAGAGCTGCAGGCTTGTATTTTCAGGCCGCTCTTGAAGTCTGAACAGCATTCTGATGCTGAGCCAATCGCCGGAGAAGCCCCTCCCATGGCATGCAATAAGTTTCAGCGGGACTTCGTCAGGTCATACAACTAGATTTTGAAAACAGAATTATTATTGTTTTATTTAGGTACTGAAGCCCGGTTCGAGTGGCAAGCACTGTAACTTGCAAAACTGAAATCTGAAGGATTTGCAATGTTTTATTTTTATCCGAACTGATCTTTAAAATTAGTGTCCACAATTTAAACAATCCTGTAAACTGTATCGGAGTATATTTTAAAGTAAGCCAAACCTATATTTAAAAAGAAAAAAAATCATCTGTTATGTCTGAGTGGCGTTTCAGAAAGCTAAGGGGCGGGGTTATCTGATGACCTCACACACTGGTCAGTGCACAATCCTGCTCAGGGCATACATATGATTTAGCCGCTGGGTGATTTGGGCGCAGGGTAAAGCCGATATATGGCTCACCCTGCTCCTGCAAAAGTCCCGGGGGCGTTAATTACAATTCTCCCTCCAGGTCGCCATGGATAGTGGGGTAAAGATGTAATTTGGGTTCCAACTATTGCTGGCGGCTGAATTAGTGTTTTTATAGTAATTTGTGCTCAGTCTTCTGACGGCGCTGACATTACGGAGTGCCACTATATCCGTAATTCCTATTACAGCCTATGGTGGCGCCGATTGCGCCCAAATCTCCAGCGCTGTTTTGACAGTGCTCCTGCAAAGGAGCAATGTCTTAACCTGTACACACAGTAGATTTTGGATCCAGCATGTGTATGTAGTTATATAGGGCCCTTTCACACAGAAACCATTGTGTTGTGTAGCAACGGGCAATTGCAACACAATGCAGTGATATTCCTATGGGGCCTTCACAGTGAGCTGCAGGTTCCGACGCAGTAACATACAGCTTGTGTGCGTTTGCAGTGGGAGTGAGGCATATATCATTGCACTGTATGGTCAAAACACTACTGCATGGTGCAACTCTTTGGCCACATTTTGATATGATCGCTGTGCAGCATACTCAGGTAAGTATCTGGCTTTTAAAAAAAAACAAAAACGATTCCAAAGGAGAGGGAAGGCTCTGGGTCCTAATTAGCCTTCACTCTCCTCTCATGGTCTCCGTTCCAGCGCTGGCTCCCCCATAGCAGTATTCAACCAATTTGGTTAAATACCGCTGTCTCCGCCACCGAAGGGGGCTTTGGAAGTCTTCAGGAGCCTGAGTGCTCCTGAAAAAGACGGGCCGCTCCATACTGCGCACGTGCGAGTGCCCTCTCTTTCGCACTCGTGCTTGACTATGGACCTGCCTGTCTTTGGGAGTACTCTGCTCACGAAGACTTACAAAGTCCCCCGCGGTGGGGAATTCAAACAGGGGATCCTGCGCTGCACCAAGGGCACTAGGAGAGGATCCAGGGGGGGCTCTATAGGACCCAGTAAGCACAGCTCACACTGTGCAAGAGCAGCAGTGTATGTAGTATGGATGTGCTGTCCCTTGTGTTGGTCAGTTGACGTGTCTGCAGCAGTGTATTTTGCCTTTCTATGGCAACGCATGCGCTGTCAAAAAAAAAAAAATGTATGTCCAGTTTGTGGAGAGACCTGGGTGCAATGGACTCAGACTTGTGTGGGTGAACCCATAGGAAATTATATGCCTGTTAGTTCAGTATGGCAGCGCTCGTGCACGGAGGGGAGCAGGAAGTGCTCGTGCACGGAGGGGAGCAGGAAGTGCTCGTGCACGGAGGGGAGCAGGAAGTGCTCGTGCACGGAGGGGAGCACAGCCGTGAACTAAAAGAGGGTATCGTTTAGTGCCGGGCATGGGAATCCTCTGAAAGATCCTCTTCTTAAGTAAGTATGTTACTTTTTAGGGGGTGGGGTGCCTCGCATCAAGTTTGTATTGCTGTAAAATAAGCAGGTCATTGACCATTGCATGTCCTTGACCATTGCTACTCTTTAGCATTGCAACTCCTGTGGAATGGTTGCCATTCTGTCTTAAGTAGATGACCTGCTTTTTTTTTTTTTTTTCGTACACCCATCATGCTTTTGGACCAGAGCCTTGAAGGGTTAACGGATTTATATGGTGCGTAAGGCCCAGCATTGTTGCTAAATAGCATTTGCAATAATCTCATTAATCCCCGCGGGCATTAAGATCTGTGCAATAGTTATTTGTGTATTTTTGTACTACTTAAAGCGCTCCATTTCTCAATGACTTAAAACCTCTGTAACTTTAATAATTGTCAGATATTTTATACTTTGCAGATATTTTGTATGAGAACTTTATTTAAACAACTCCTTCTGTAAAGTTAAATGTTCCTTTGTTTGGAATGTCTAAGCTGAATAAAGTTGCTTTTAAAAAGTCAGAATGTTGGGAGAATTGTTTTTGAAGAATATTTGGTATTTGTGGGGACACACCATGTTAGCTAGACCCTTTACACTATAGAGATGAGATTAATTTATAGATGAATGCGAGCGTGAAATTATCATCTCAACAGGAAATAAATCTGCAGTAATCAGCCAGTCAGGTTTTTTTTTTTTTTTTTTTTTTTTTTTTTTTTTTTTTTTTTGCACTTTTCAGAGGAAGGGGACCCTGCGTGGCCCCAAAACAATTGTTAATCAATGGTGTTTTGACACATTTTGAAGGAATAAAAACGTTTTTTGCTCATGAGAAGAATTCCTGATTATGCAGGGTGTCTGCTTTGCACCCAAGGTTTTGCACCCACCCAATACGGTAAGGTGTGCCACTCCAAACCTCCCTCTGTGCTTTCAGTAAATGAACATTCCGTACAGATCACCTAAAGATATTACCACCATTTCAGAATGCAATCAGGGAGAGGAAAGATTTTACAATGGACAAACACTGGCTAAATCTTTTATCAGTCTATATTGTAAAAAAATAAGCAGTCTTATGGCTGAAGTTACGGGACCCGGTACCGGAGCTGGAGAACACCGAGGACGGTGGCGTGGGAATGATCCGTGCGGATGGGGCTAGAGGAAGCCCCAGGTATGTATAAAACTTTTAAGTTTACTTGTCTCTGGTTTCCTTTAAAGGTGCCCATCAATAGTACAATTTTTATGAATGATTCTAAAGTACAATTTTTGTTTTAAATTAAAAACGACCCTTTCCAAAAAAAAATTCCCCTGATTTTTACTTGCGCGTCATTGCAAGCAGGCAGAGCAGCGGCGAGTCAATGGACGGGGAGAGCGGCTCCAGCTTGTCGTTACACAGCAGTGTCCGTGCTGCGCTGAGAGCTGCCTCCCCGAATACCTGCAGGACACACGGAGAGTGTGGGGACCTTTCTCTACTGTCTGTGCCGGTGGGATAGCGGATAGGCGCCTGAGCTTTTACGGGGCTATGGCAGTTGGGGGACAAGGGGAAAAAGGGCTATACCATCTGTTGCAAATAACAGATCACCTGACACAGCTACCCCTATGAAGGGATTTTAGCTATTAAAAGTCCGTCAGTGCAAGTGCAGGCACTGACATATATAGAAAACAGTGACATGTGAATGTTTAAAGAGAAACTCCAACCAAGAATTGAACTTTATCCCAATCAGTAGCTGATACCCCCTTTTACATGAGAAATAGAATGATTTTCACAAACAGACCATCAGGGGGCGCTGTGTGACTGATTTTGTGCTGAAACCCCTCCTACAAGAGGCTCTGAATACCTCCGTACTCCTGGCAAACTGCCACAATGTAACAATGTTCACAGACAGGAAATGGCTGTTTACAGCTGTCTAACAGCTAGAAACAGCTAAATAACCTGCCCACAGTAACAATGTCACCATGTAATAAATGTCAGAATGTGAATCTGGGAGAGAAAAGATTTTACAATGAGCAAACACTGACTAATCATTTATACATAATTATTGTAAAAATGAAGCACTTTTTTTATTTCATTATTTTCACTGGAGTTCCTCTTTTTTAAGCACTATACTAGAAATTAAAATACATGACACGGGATCATCTGTATGTTTGGTGTAACTACTGTGGGGGATGTTAAAAATTGTTTCACGATAGTGGTCCTTTAAAAACATTCGATCACAAATTAATGTTGGAAGCTTCTAGAAAAGATTTAACAAGAATGAGTTAAAAAAAATCATATACATCAACTTTTTTTTGAAAATTTTTTGAAAAATTCGATAATAAAAATTCTCCAGGCGGATGGGAAAAATGCCTACATACGATGGACTATAAAATTGTTTTTAAACTGTAATGCGCAACTTTAAAAAAAAAAAAATATAAAAGCATTCATAAACATCAATGGGCACCTTAAGGATTTGAGCACAAATGCTGGGCTTTGCCATTCCCTGAACGGTATAGGGTTTATGTACCCTGTTTCCCCAAAGATAAAACCTACCCAGAAAATATTTTTCCCAGATTTTTGAGTGGGTTGGCAATATAAGTCCTACTCCCCCAAAAAATAAGCTTTAGTTACAGTTCTTAAAGTCAATTTAAATAGTGTCCAGGCAGTTAAAATATATATGTAAAAAATCAATTGACAATAGAATGCAGCAGGACAGATGGACCCTTCCCCAAGGAAAGCAGACCAACAAAATTGTACTCAAAAGACCCCATGAGACCCAAAATCATAAGTTGGCAAGTTCAGGCAGCAAAACACAATAATTCGGCCTCCAGCAATAGCTGAAAGCCGAATTATCATTCTCCACTATCCATGGAGGCCTGGATGGTGTACTGGTTAAGGGCTCTGCCTCTGACGCAGGAGACCAGGGTTCGAATCTTGGCTCTGCCTGTTAAGTAAGCCAGCACCTATTCAGTAGGAGACCTTGGGTAAGACTCCCTAACACTGCTACTGCCTATAGAGCGCGTCCTGGTGGCTGCAGCTCTGGCGCTTTGAGTCCGCCAGGAGAAAGGCGCGATATAAATATTCTGTGTTTGTTTGGAGGGGGAATAGTAATTAACTCGGCCCGGACTTGTGCAGAAGCAGGATCAGCCATATACCGGCTGTATCCTGCGCCCAAGTCTACCGGTGCCGATTTCAAATGTATGCAGTTCAGGGATGTTGATATACAAGGAAATATCATCACAAGAAATTCAGGATGGAGTTCACGGTTTTGAGTTATGATCCAGAATGTGATGACTGTACTATATTGCAGTGAATGTTTGTTTTATTCAAGAATAAATGTGTACCGTAGATCGTTGTTCATAGAAAAATAAGGGCCCGTTTCCACTATCGCGAATCTGAATGCGTTTCCTGCATGCAGATTCGCACACCCAATACAAGTGGATGGGCCTGTTTCCACTTGTCAGTTTTCCTGAGTGTTTTTCTGTGCAGGATTTTTCTGCACGGCAGAGCCCTCAGAATGCGCCTGCGTGTGGAATGCATGCGAATCGCCGCTAATGTATTTAATAGGGAAATCGCCTGCGGCTTTGGTATGCAAATGTTCATGGAAATGCACACCGGCACTGCCATGGTTAAATTCACATACAGCGTCATTCATGCGAATTTTCATGCGAATTCGCATGAAAATTTGCAGACACCCGCATGCGAAATTCGCATCCGCATGCGAATTTTTACCACGGCGATTCGCACCGCACAAGTGGAAACGGGCCCTATGACCTCTTCTGAAAACAAGCCCTAATACGTCTTTTGGAGCAAAAATGTAAATATTTTTGGGGAAATGCACTTGAGGAACCCATTTCTAGTGTCTGTTGTGAGATGAGACAGTGTTTGTTTTTTTATTTGTTAGTCTTTTTTGTTGTTGTTTGTTTTAAGGGTTCTTAAAAAAGAAAATAAAAATCGTAATTTCTGTTTTGTTTCTAGGGTGTCAGCAGCATGGCTTACGGGCCTAACTTGAGTTCTGAGGACTCCCCTCAAGGAGCAGCAGAAGCGGTGTCGGACCTGTACCCCCACTCTGCGGAGGCCGCCCCCTCTTACAGCAACATGGAAGATGTTGACTAGTGCATCTCTACAAAAAGATGAAAGCGTGTTTTCATTTTTTCTTTTTAAACTTTTTTTTTTTTTTTTTTTTTTAATTTTGTGAGTTTGTGACATGGGACTACATGCTGACAAAGGATTTACATAGCTGTTTCATTGAATTTGACTTTTTTTTCTTTTGCCCTTTTTTTTTGTTTTTTTTCCTTTTTGAAGGAAATGTAATGACTCAGTTTTTTGGTATTATCGTAAGTTAACGCCCACCGGTTTGTCTTGAAACCCGCCTTGCGGCGTGTAGAGGGGCTGTGCAGCGCTCTGCACTGCCGCTGGGATTAACGCACCCATGCACCTTGCTTGTATTATGATTTGGGACATAGCCCCCTCCCCCCCACCTTTCTCCATATGTACAGCTTTCTCTGGTGGGTGTAGACAACCGCCCGTCGCACCATTCTGTATTTGAAATCCTTTTACTTTGAAGACCGCACTCACCCCACAGTTTATCCAGATGTATCCCCAAAAGAATCCATCTACTCATCCGAACACCTCTCCTCCGCACAGACCTTGGAATCGCTGCGATCGAAGCGCGGGAGTGTGTGACCATTTGATATTCAGAATGTACCTAAAATAAAATATTCAGTCAAAAGTGATTTGTGTTTGTTACTTTGAAGAGAGCTGTGGCCAGGATTTAAAAACAAAAAGCAAAACTTATTTTCAATTAAAATTATAAAGCTGGCCCTACACTCATAGATTTCCACCCAATGTTCCAAAACGTTTGATTCCTTTCCGAAAATCATCTATTCAAAAGGAATCTATTCCTACCATACACTGCGCATCAATTTCCAATAGATTGCAGCAAGAAAATCTACTGCAAATCGACTCACAGAGTTGCACTGTTCTATGCAATACAAAGCTTTATAGGCCATCAATCTGCCAATGCTCTTGCCCAACCCCTGATTGTTTTACATTTTCCATCCTGTCTGATCAATACTTTTAATAGATTTTTAGTCAAAAATTGATCGATCTTACATTTTGAGGACACCATTCCCAGCAGATGATTCAAATCTGCAAGAAATCTAATCAGAAAATTGATGTGTATGGCCACCTTTACTGTACTTGCGTTGCTTAACTTAAAATGCAACAACAAAAAATCTGGATCCTGTTTTAAGAAGCAACTGCACTTAAAGCGGATCCGAGATGAAAAACTAACTCTAACAAGTAATTTGTCTATATATCTTATCTAAAGTTTATGCAGCAAATCTAGCTGCAAACCGTTTCAACAGTATATTATTATTTATTTCTGTGATACTATGAGAGCGGCCATGTTCTGTTTGTCACATTACACACAGGAAAGATGATAGCATCTCCAGCCTGTGACAAATTCACTCCCTCTCCCCCTCTCTCCTCTCTTCTGCCGCTGAAATCTCTGGCTAGTAACCACCTTCTCCTCCTCCTGCCCAGACTGAGCTCCCATAAGCCCTTGCTACAGTGCCAAGGTTCTCTGAAGAAGCTATGGGCGAGGCTTGTTTAGTTTATAGCGAGTTAGAGTATTAAAACAAAAAAAAAATATTTGGCTTGAGGAATGCCCTATAAACTATATGAAAGGAACATAATTATGCAATGATTAAAAGTTTCTCAGATCCACTTTAAAGGGAACCTGAAGCAAGAGAGATATGGAGGCTGCCATATTTATTTCCTTTTAAGCAATACCAGTTGCCTGGCTATCTTGCTGATCCTGGAATACTTTTAGCCATAGACCCTGAACAAGCATGCAGCAGATCAGATGTTTCTGACATTACTGTCAGATCTGACAAGATTAGCTGCATGCTTGTTTCTGGTGTCTATTAAGACACTATTGCAGCCAAATAAATCAGCAGGACTGCAAGGCAACTGATATTGTTTAAGGAAAGAAACATGGCAGCCTCCATATACTTTTCACTTCAGGTTCCCTTTAAGCATGTCACCCTTATAAGGAAGATTAAATCTTTGCTTTTAAAAATGACCACACTGCTTTGTAAAATGTTCTACTTTTCTACTTGTAAATTGGCCATCTGCACTTCTTTTTTTTTTGTTAATATTCTTCTCAATACCTGCACTTGAAGCACACATTGCTGTTATAAAAAACCTGGAGGGGTAAGTTCTAGAGCAGGCCGTTGAGTCGATTGCAATCTGTTTGATCACATGATCACAAAGGACTTCTGGGTAGATTGTCGCCACTCACCAGAGTTCGAACTATGTCTGGTCAAAGTTCTGATCGCCTTTTTTTATCCTCGACCAGAAGACAGCCCAATATTGATAACGTTTAATTGTTCAAACAGCTTGAAGTGTATTTGATCAATGAAAAGAACACTAGAACATTGATTGGAAATTAGTGTAATATAACATTTGTAATATAAGTAGATCGCGAGCTATTGCAAAAATAAAAAAATGAATCCATCTTCTTTGGTGTAAGAAATAGGCTTAGAACCGTATGTACGAAAGACACCAATTTTTGCTCCACAGGATCCACTGAGAACTGAATTTATTTATTTTTTCCCCTATTGTGTGAATTTATTAGTTCAAAAATAGCTGGTGACCCCTAGTGGAGCTTTGGGAAAACTAACAACTTCTAACTTGGATAAAATGATTTGTTTTCAAGCAATCCTGAAATAAACTTTCCTTGAATCGGCCTCCTCTAGAGATCTCTGCTGTGTAAATAACGGTGTTTCTTAGCAGTCCAGAGCTGCAGAATGTATTGTCTGAGGCATGAGGTCAGCCATCTTGCATTTTAAAAATGACGTTCACTGCAATTCACATGCTTTTCTTTTACTTTCGTCTGTTTCTGCCTGTGAACATCCCTAAGATAGCATTGTTTTCACAGGAGGGATGGGGCAGGTCAGGGAACAACTACTGCTAACTGAGTTTTACTATTTCTCAAACATCCTAAGAAAAAAAGCATTAGGAGCAGAGACATAAGTCTAATGTTGTTTCCAGTACAGGAAGAGTTAAGAAACTCCAGTTGTCATCTATGCAAATTGCCATTGAGCTCCACCACTTTCGAAGTCGCAGAGAGCTCTGTGTTCTGAAGCTTGTTATCTTAACTGTATTGTTTTTTTTCTTTTGCAGAGAACAGTTCAGGACAGGTCAAAAGTTCACTGCCTGTTCTGTAAAAAAACATTTAGAATGCTGAGTAGTGTGTAAACTGCAAATATTAGAAAGGCTGGTTTTCTGGATAGGGAAGAGAAGGCGTAAAGTAGAATAGGGAGCCTGCAAATGTCAAGCAACACATGAGAATCAGTTGTATATGGATTTTACACATAGAAGAGGGGGCTGCTGAATGTGGATGTTAAACATGGGGGCTGCACATGGTAGAGATACCACAAGACAGTTCGCCTAGACCAGAGGACGAAAAATGATGAATCTGGCCTTGTGAGCCAGCTACTATTATGTTTTTTGCTGTGTGACTAATTGTCCTGCCTTGTGAGCTCCTTGGGCAGGTTATTAGCTTGATTACACAAAGCAATGTCTTCTGCACAATCAATAAAAGCCAATTAACCTAGCAGTTTGCTTTAGGGTTGTGGGAGGAATCCCTCAACCCCCATGAAATTGTATCCTGGCCATGGTGTGCATGATTCCAGCTGCCACTCTACATATTTTTTAGGGGAGAACTCCGTTGTAGCTCTTTCTGGAAACCATCCCTCGAGAGCATTGTGATTAAGCCTTCATGTCCCATCCACATTGGCCATTAGCAAGCAATTTTAATAGGCCAGTTCTTCCTTAGATGAGGCAGCGATGTGGCTTATCAATCGAGCCGCTGATGCGGCTCGATTGATAAGATCCGACAGGTCGGATCTGGTCACCGCCGATTCCCTGCTTGTTCCCCGCGAGGGGACAATGGCAGGGAATCGAGCGGAAGATAAGCGTCGAGGGGACGAGCGGGTATCGAATCCGGCGGGCAAGCGGGGACGCAGAAGAGGCGATCCAGCGGCTACTCGAGCCGACGGATCGGAGCCTCATCTACGCGTGTAGATGAGGCTTTAGATTTTGAAAGTAAATGTCCAGTTAAGGTCCTGGCCAGCCTCAGGTTTCTCAAGGATGAACAGAGGTCTGCAGAGACGCCATGGAGGCATCTCTGATAACATCTTCAGAAGCTGAAAGTGGAGTAGAGCCAGTGTCATTAGTTCCACATCACCATCTGCAGATAAGGGAATAAGAGCAATCACAAGCATGAAATGAAAAATGTCTCTGGGGTTATCTGAGACTTGCTGGAATACCGAACGTCCCACCGAATGACTCAAGTTTTTCAGTTCTCTGAAATTCACCCGTTACTTACCAGGTTGTGTTTCTGAATACAGTTTTCTTACTTTATACAGAGTTGTGTAGGTGTACTGAGCATATGTATGGAGGTGTTGGGGCCATGGATCACTGAGACCTGGTTCTCTTCACGGTATCAATGTTTTGAGGTTTTGCAGAAAGACCCTGAGATTTGGCAAAGGGACATTTTTCCTCTACTGCCATTAATGGGTTCTTGGTGGTCTACAGAATAATTCAGACCTGGCACTGCACAGATTCACTCTAGTGTCCTACAGCGATTTACAAGGTAGTTGCCTATCGAACGTTGGACTTACGAATGACCCGCAGTTACGAATGCCGTTTCCCATGCTGATCAATGCTTTCCTACGATTTCTATCCCGTTGCAATTATCGGATTAGAAGGTTGACTTTTCTGTAAAATTCCATTGTTAATGGGCACCTGCATCATCTCTGCTTCTGTTCTCCTAAATCTGGTGAGACTGCATTCTTGATCACTGCCACTACCTCGTCTGTTGGGCATTTTCACTTATCTCCTTCAAATGGGTCAACACAGGACTTCTGGGTAAGCCCGATCCGGGTGCTAAACAGCTGTCTTTTTCTCTCTGTGCTGCACATAAGCACTATACTGCCCTCCAATCTGCACTGGAGACTACCCTCCTGCCCCAGGTAACAGATAATACAATACAATAACATTTCTAAAGCGCTTTTCTCCCATAGGACTAGGCTTCAATCTATACCCATCGACTGGGCACCATGCTGGCAGTGTACATATCGCGGTCTACAGAAACTAATTTAGGCCCTTGCTTCATCTGCCCAATCGAGCCTCATTTTCAGAACACCTCCAAAGGTTGTCTGGAGAGCAGTGGGGGCTCAGGGGACAGAGGTATCGCAGGATTTCTACTTATGTACAAATTCAGGTTAAAAATGAACCTACAGTGTCTATCATGTTAATTAGTCGGGGACTACCTGTAAAATGGAATTGCCTGCAGGTTAGACTTGGAGGTCCCATTTATCATAGCCTCGGTGTAATGGTAAGCCACCAGAAAGGATCACCGCATTTATAAAAAAGGTTTCAGTGCACAACAGCATGGCTGCATATCTCAAATTTATGTAGCATCTTCAAGCCAAGACTATGGTCGAACATGCTTCAGGTGATGGTTACAACCATCATTGGGATTAATTGCAGTTGATGCTGCTGTTTTATAACCTTCTCTTTTGCGTAGAAGGTCTTTATGCACCGCTATAGGCGTGTAGCCTCTAGTAATGTACTTTATGGTTGAACTCTATAGATGTATGTCTTTTTCAACCTAAAGAACTATGTAATGATAAAAGACCAGCAATGAAAAATGGGGCTCAAAGCAAGGCTGGAGGACATTGGCGATGGAGAGAAGATATTGAGGTGTAGGAGGACTCTCATGAGGCCGAGGGGAGGACATCCGGCAAATAAGAGCGCAGAGAAGGTAGCTTTCTTCTCAGTGTCCAGGATGCTCCACAACAGGCTGTGCTGCATTAAGGGTGAAAACTAAAGGGATCAAGGGTGAGAATGGGGAGGGCAGAAAACTCTCCACTGTGGGCCCTCTGTAGTTAGTGTGATAAGGGATGCCACCAGCGTTTGGGATTGCCTTACATACATTCTGAACTGACTGAGAAGACCCTAAATGTGTGCGCATTTATGGTCTGTAATATGGTGAGACAGTATTTTGTAGAGAGAGCCACCAGACACCAGAGTGTGGGACGAGCATTCCTTACACGCACTGAGGCTTTGTTCACATTGCGTTCCGTCTGCGCGTCCGTCTGCATTGGCCGTTTTTTTAAGAGTTTATTTTATCCAATTACCTGCGCGCTATATTTTTTTAACCACCTTTCTAAGCGGTTTTACCAAGTGTGTGCGGTTTTTCTGTCATCAGTCAGGAAGTGAACTCTTTAAAAATGCTAACGCATTCGCTGCACAAAGCTATTTTGTGAGCGTTTGCGCCTTTTCCTATACCTTCCATTGAGGCAAAATCGCCTCAAAAATGGCTCAGGCACTGCTTTTCTGACCTGAATGCGGACGGAACGCTCTAATCTGAACTACAGAATAGAGAAGCATGGTGTAACCGCTTTCAGGGCGTTTTTGAAAAAAAAAAAAACGCCCACACTTAAAATTGGCCAAAAAAGTCTCTAGTGTGAACGAGCCCTGAAGATGGTTGCTGGCTATCATTCTGGGTTTAGCAAAAGGAGAACCGAGGCGCCAGCAGGGTAAAAATGGATAAAACCTTTAAAATTTGCTTGGATGAAGCGGTAGACTTACCTCCATAAAGCAGACACGAAAGACTGTCTGTATGATAGTAATCACATTTATTATATAGTACCCCAAAAAGTGCAGTGCAACGTGTTTCGCAGGCCACGCCCGCTTCATCAGGCAATAAACGTGGGGACAAACAGAATTTCAGCAGTAGCAGGAGTTGCACAGCACCAGTGAGGACAGGTCTAATCTCCTCACCTGCCTATACAGTGGTTGCCTTTGTGGTAACCCACGCTTGTGAGTATACTAATTATCTTTACTATATTTATGCTGAACATACTACACTATATTGGGCTCTCGGTTTCTCTAACTTTATTATGGGTTTGTGAGTACTTTTTTTCTGGCACAGTATTTAATCCACATATCTTGACTTGCTACGCTATATTGGGCTTCTGTCCTCTTGTGTGCATCCCTTTTCCATCAAGGTCACTTGATTCACCTCCTTCAATCTGTAATCCTCTGCATAAAAATTAGCTTAATATTTGCATCAACTTGGAAATGTGTGTCTCACTGACCAGCCCTACTTACACATTTGTAACCATTTTTAGAATATATCTCATTAACGTTTGGGAATGTTGTGCCAGGCTCTACATCTCTCCAGCATCTGTCCTCTGTAATATTCCTGAAACTAAAACTGGTGCCAGTTTATTAGCTTTCTTTTCCCCTATGAAAGCACAATTAAATCTGTAATGTTTACATGTAAAAATGTATTTTTACGTTTACATTTTATTTTATTTTTTCTACAGCTTTGGCTCCACCCCTTTTCTCTTCAGCCGCTGAGGAAATCTTTTACATACTGTTAGAATGATAAGAGCTGTGAGGAAAAAAAAGCAAACAGTATAACTTGCGAGAAACCATCACCACCTTGTGGTAAGCTAGAAAATTAGCATAAGCTAACACAGTTGTAACCGATTTTTATCACAATAATCAGGCCTGGTACACACTTTCAATCATGATTGGCCAATCACTGACCAATTTTACCAACTCCACGTAATATGAGGGCGTACCTACACAATCTGCTCATAGTGTTAAATATCTATTGCCCCTAAACTAAATGGAGGTGGTAAGATTTTTCAGTGATTGGCCAATTATAATTGAAAGTGTATATAAGGCTTAAAGTGTACCTGAGATGAAGGGGACCAAAGTTTTATACATACCTGGGGCTTACTCTAGCCCCCTTCGCGCAGATCGCTCCCACGCCAGCGTCTAAAATCTCCTAGATGGCCCGGTAGCAGCCACGTTCACCGCGGCCAGTCGGCTCAGGTGCAATACTGACAAGCACGCTCCCCTGTCTCACTCCCGCAGCTGGGAGCGTTCTGCACATACGCAGTAGTACTGTCTAAGCGCAAAACACTAAGAACCACACTTATACTGAACCTCCCAAAAATTCTGTCATGTATAAGAGCGCAGTCCGGCAACTCGGGGGTACCAAACCACCCAGCCCAGATCTTTTTCAAATTTCTGTGGAGCTTCTCTATGTAAATATATCAGATTCTCAAGCTTTAAATAAGTATTAATTTGCTTTCCCAGGTGTTGGGGGGGGGGGGGGGGGGGGGGTCGGGTTCTTCCAGAGTACAAGTGTCGAACTCCAGGCCTGTAGAGCCAGATCCATGCCAGTGTTTAGGATGTACTGCAAAAGAGGAATGTGTTCTACCTGATGGACCCCACCTTTCCTGATTCAGACCCATCAATTAAAGCGGACCCAAACCAAAACATTTTTTAATTCAAAATATTTCGTTGCACCACTTTGACACTCACAAAGATACATAAACACTCCTTCAAGTCTATGAGCATTTCAGTGCATGCTTTTCACCCTTCTCTTTTCATAACTAGGGTTATACTGGGGGCAGCCATTAGCAATTCCTCCTTTGCTGGACACCATCTACTCCACCAGTTTGCCGGTTTCTGTCCCGGCAATTTGAAAGGAAGGGAGGGGTTCCTCCATTTAATGTAAAATATTTTATATTTGACATCATGCAGCTGAAAAAAGGCTGCTATTTATTATTATAATTTAGAAAATAGATTTTATTTCTGAAATCTTGTATTTTTAATTTGGGTCCACTTTAATCTTGAGCTGTGTCAAAAATGTGTGATGACCTCGGCCATTGAAGGACCAGTTTGACATCCCTATTCCAGAGCATTAATCTTTCAGGGAAAAGTTGGGGGGTCGGCTTATACGCAGGTTGGCTTATACACAAGTATATACAGTAAGGTGGCTGTACACCTTTTGGTTTTCCCCGACAATATCCGGAATGTTTGATCACTCTGATCGAATCTGCTAGAAACTGATGCCATGAGTGGCCTGATAGATCGTCCAGTCAATTTTCGGCATTAGGTCGGGAGCAGAAGGAGCTCACCAGCTTATGCTAAAATCTTTTAACCACCCTGGCGTTCTGATTAAGATCGCCAGGACGGCTGCGGGAGGATTTTTTTTAAATAAAAAAAAATCTATTCCATGCAGCCAACTGAAAGTTGGCTGCATGAAAGCCCACTAGAGGGCGCTCCGGAGGCGTTCTTCCGATCGCCTCCGGCGGCCAGAAGTAACACGGAAGGCCGCAATGAGCGACCTTCCGTGTTTCGCTTACCACGTCGCCATGGCGACGAGCGGAGTGACGTCATGGACGTCAGCCGACGTCCTGACGTCAGCCGCCTCCGATCCAGCCCTTAGCGCTGGCCGGAACTGTTTGTTCCGGCTACGCTGGGCTCGGGCGGCTGGGGGACCCTCTTTCGCCGCTGCACGCGGCGGATCGCCGCGCTGCAGCGGCGATCAGGCAGCACACGCGGCTGGCAAAGTGCCGGCTGCGTGTGCTGCTTTTTATTTCATTAAAATCGGCCCAGCAGGGCCTGAGCGGCAGCCTCCGGTGGTGTTGGACGAGCTGAGCTTGTCCAGACCGCTCAGCAGGTTAAACATCTATGCCTAATGTATGGCAGTAATAGATCCCTCCCGAATCAGATTTGATCTGGCCCAGGCTCTATCTGATGGTCAAATCATATATAAGTGTATCATTATTATTTAGTATTTATATAGCACCATCATCCTCCGCAGCGCTGTATAGAGTATATATTGTTTTGTCATTTAACTGTCCCTCAGAGGGGCTCACAATCTAATCACTACCATAGTCATATGTCTATGTATGTATCATAAAAACAGGGATTATAAGAGTCCTCACTAGGAAAACAAAATGCCAAGTGAAATTGGGTGAGTATTATATATCTCAAACCACCAGTACGCTGGGGTGATGGGTCTACAGCTTAGTTAATATAACTGAAACATTTGGACACAACAGAAGATAAATTTAGACCTCAATTTTTCCAAAAATACAAAAATTCTTTATTAGTGGCCATCAATGTGACACATGAACAACACAAAAATTAAATTAAAATCCAAGCGTTAAAAACACACAATATTGGACTTCACAAACTTCCCATCATCCATCCAAGGGGTTCCAATCCACTCTCATACCCACACTTACATGCATCCCATAGATACAATATTAATGGCTGCCTATATACAGCTGCAGCTAGCCTGCATGCTAAGTTGGTTAAGCTTATTAGACTTTGACCGTGGTAAACAGCCATTAGTATTGTATCTATGGGATGCATGTAAAGCTGGCCATACACTGGCCCGATTTGCCGCCGTTTCGACAGCAGATTCGATCACTGGGATCGAATCTGCTGCCAATCGTTCGCGCTACACGCCGAATTTCGATCCATTTCGTCCGATCCCGTCGATCGTTCCGTGCGGAAAATTACCGTCGATCGCCCGCGGGTAGGGAGCACGTCGCTAGCGGCGTTCGAGTGCCCGACAACCGACGCAATAGAGCGGCAATACATTACTTGCTCCGCCGGCGCGACTACCCCCGGTCACCGCTGCTCCGTGTCCGCGCTGGTCTCCGGCATGCTTACATTTCCTCCTGCCCGGCAGGAAGTTTAAACAGTAGAGGGCGCTCTACTGTTTAAACTTCCTGCCGGGCAGGAAGAAGTAAAGCATGCCGGACCTGGAGACCAGAGCGCAGACAGAGCAGCGGTGACCGGGAGGACTCGCGCTGGCGGAGCAGGTAATGTATGCGGCTGGGGAGGGGAGTGGCGGCAGCAGCACCACCACCACAACAGATTGTGAACGGTTTCAGGCTGAAATTGATTCACAATCTGTTTGCAGTAAAGGTAGCCATACGATCCCTCTCTGATCAGATTCGATCAGAGAGGGATCTATCTGTTGGTCGAATCTGATGGCAAATCGACCAGTGTATGGCTACCTTAAGTGTGGGTATGCGAGTGGATTGGAACCCCTTGGATGGATGATGGGAAGTTTGTGAAGTCCAATATTGTGTGTTTTTAACGCTTGGATTTTAATTTAATTTTTGTGTTGTTCATGTGTTACATTGATGGCCACTAATAAAGAATTTTTTGTATTTTTGGAAAAATTGAGGTCTAAATTTATTTTCTGTTGTGTCCAAATGTTTATGTATGTATCATAGTCTAGGGCCGATGTAGGGGGAAGCTAATTAACAGATCTGTATGTTTTTGGGATGTGGGAGGAAACCAGAGTGCTCAGAGGAAACCCTCGCAGACACGGGGAGAACATACAAACTCAATGCAGATAGTGCCCTGGCTGTGATTCAAACCAGGCACCCAACACTGCAAGGCGGGAGTTCTACCCACTACACCACTGTGTATAGTCTGCTTTGCTGTCTTTCTCCATCCAGCAGTCAGTGCAGGAGGCTGGGGATCACACAGACACACACTTTACATATGGAAATAAAATCTATCCGGGTAAAAAGACTGCATTTCTCTTCCGTTCCCATCACTTTCCTCCATTAATCATTGACTCCGGCATGAATGATTCATCTGATTTCTGAAACGGCTGCCTGAGGAGTCCAATTTACTGCTGCTCTCACTATCTGCGCAGATCCATCTGCCTACTCTTATTAAATGTTATTCAAAGGAGAGGGGAGCCCTGTGCGGAGGATTCGGGGGGCGTTCAGTGCACTTCAATTACACCAATTTAAAGTAAACCTGAGATATGGGGACTTAAAGAAAACCGGTATTGAAAAAAAGTGCCCCTGGGGGGTACTTACCTCAGGAGGAGGAAGCCTCTGACTGGATCCTATTGAGGCTTCCCCTTCATCCTCCTCCGTCCCACGGTGGTCTTGCTAGGCTGCTCCGAATGGTGGCCATGTAAATATTTACCTTCCCGGCTCCAGAGCAGGCGCAAATAGCCAATCCCAGTCGGGTCCGCTCTACTGTGCAGCCAGCATGGGTGTCCGCAGAAAATTTTCCAAAGGTGGGGGGAGAGAGAGAGAATGGGGGGGGGGGAAGTCATGCGGCACGCCACGCACCAAAAATGGGCGTGGCCATGAATCATGATGTGGGTGTGGTCTCACAGGTGGAGCCACATTTACATAAACTTCGCAATGGTGGGACATTCGACTAGGGCTATGGTAGGGATTAGATTGTGAGTGCCTCCGACACAGGTGCTCCGAAGTTTAGGTAGTGATGGGGAAACTTAAGCCATGCCCCCTGTGTGGCATTAAGCCACACCCCAGATTTTGCAGGAGAGAGCCAGGCGTCTATTTGAAAAGGGTGCCTGGTATATGCCAAATTCGCTACAAAACAGTCACCTGGTGTAGCCCATATACCAACTTCCGCTACAAAGGGTGCCTGGTGTAGCCCATATATTCTATATTTGGCTACAAAGGGCGTCCGGTGTAGCCCATATATGTCAAATTCGGCTACAAAAAGGGCACCTGGTGTAGCCCATATATTCCATATTTGGCTACAAAGGGCGCCTGGTGTAGCCCATATATGTCAAATTCGGCTACAAAAAGGGCACCTGGTATAGCTCATATACCAACTTCAGCTACAAAGGGCACCTGGTGTAGCTCACATATTCCAAAATCGGCTACAAAGGGCGTCCAATGTAGCCCATATATGTCAAATTAGGCTACAAGGGGCGCCTGGTATAGCCCATATACCAACTTCAGCTACAAAGGGCGCCTGGTGTAACCCATATATGTCAAATTTGGCTACAAAGGGTACCTGTTGTAGCCCATATATGCCATATAGTTTTAGTTTATAAAAAGTATGCTGCTATAGGCAAAATTTGTTGGGCTATAAAAGGGCTCTAGATATAGCTGAGAAAAGTGATTACTATAACCTAACTTCTCCCTACTCTCTCACAGAACCCTCCCCTGGTGGTGCCTAGTGATGGGCGAACATCTAGATGTTCGGGTTCGGGCCGAACAGGCCGAACATGGCCGCGATGTTCGGGTGTTCGAGCCGAACTCCGAACATAATGGAAGTCAATGGGGACCCGA
This sequence comes from Hyperolius riggenbachi, assembly GCF_040937935.1. Classification (NCBI taxonomy): domain Eukaryota; kingdom Metazoa; phylum Chordata; class Amphibia; order Anura; family Hyperoliidae; genus Hyperolius; species Hyperolius riggenbachi. The sequence goes on from NC_090654.1 coordinate 45,302,218, forward strand.
ACTTTCGTGCTTTGTAAAGCCTCCTTACATGCTACATACCCCAAATTTGCAGGGAGTGGGTACAAGTGGAAAAAAAATATTTGAAAAAGAGCTTATAGTTTTTGAGAAAATTGATTGTAAAGTTTCAAAGGAAAAAATGTCTTTTAAATGCGGAAAATGTCATTTTTCTTTGCACAGGTAACATGCTTTTTGTCACCATGCAGTCATAAATGTAATACAGATAAGAGGTTCCAGGAAAAGGGACCGGTAACGCTAACCCAGCAGCAGCACACATGATGGAACAGGAGGAGGCGCAGGAGGAGAAGGCCACACTTTCAGGCGCAACCCAGACCTTGCATGAGGACAAGAAGCGTGCGGATAGCAATGCATTTTGTCGCCATGCAGTCATAAATGTAATACAGATGAGAGGTTCAATAAACAGGGTGGGTGAGTGGTGTACTACTATTCCCAGCAGTGACACAGAGCACAATGCTATACAGTGGTGGGTGAGCGGTGTACTACTATTCCCAGCAGCGACACAGAGCACAATGCTATACAGTGGTGGGTGAGCGGTGTACTACTATTCCCAGCAGCGACACAGAGCACAATGCTATACAGTGGTGGGTGAGCGGTGTACTACTATTCCCAGCAGCGACACAGAGCACAATGCTATACAGTGGTGGGTGAGCGGTGTACTACTATTCCCAGCAGCGACACAAAGCACAATGCTATACAGTGGTGGGTGAGCGGTGTACTACTATTCCCAGCAGCGACACAGAGCACAATGCTATACAGTGGCGGGTGAGCGGTGTACTACTGTTCCCAGCAGAGACACAGAGTGGCAGTAAACACAATGCTATATAGTGTGGGTGAGCGGTGTACTACTGTTCCCAGCAGCGACACAATGACTGGGGGGACCCTGGCTAGCCTGGCTGGAGAGAGAACTACACTGCCTGCCTACCCAAAGCTAAACCCACAGACAAATGGCGGAGAAATGACGTGGATCGGGTATTTATTTACCCGAACCACGTGACCCGTTCGGCCAATCAGAGCGCGTTCGGGTCCGAACCACGTGACCCATTCGGCCAATCACAGCGCTAGCCGAACGTTCGGCCATGCGCTCTTAGTTCGGCCATATGGCCGAACGGTTTGGCCGAACACCATCAGGTGTTCGGTCGAACTCGAACATCACCCGAACAGGGTGATGTTCTGCAGAACCCGAACAGTGGCGAACACTGTTCGCCCAACACTAGTGGTGCCTAACCCTAACCCCCCTGGTGGTGCCTAACCCCTCCTTGGTGGTGCCTAACCCCTCCCTGGTAGCGCCTAACCCTAAGACCGCCCCTGGTGATTACTGTGACCTAACTTCTCCCTACTCTCAGAAAGAACCCTCCCCTAACCCCCCTGGTGGTGCCTAACCCTAAGACCCCCCAGGTGGTGCCTAACCCTAAGAACCCTCGTGGTGCTAATTTGGAGGGGGTTAAGTGCCAGAAGGAGGGGACCCAGGTGAGGGAGCTGGGAGGTCTGGCCCCCCCTCCCCGCTGCCCCTCCTTTTTGTGTTGCTCCCCCCTCCTGCACAGGCCTCTGTGGAAGGCCTTGGCGACACTTCCGGGTTCGGGTGGCTAAGGGGAGGCAGCAGCTGGCCGGGGGAGTGTGCATGCCCCATTTTGCCCAACGTGCGGATACCCAGGCTGCGCAGGCGACTTGGGCCTACACTGGAGCTGTGAAGGTAAATATTACAGGCATTACTGTGCCTGCGCCACAGCCTGACAAACTGTCGGCTGTGGCTTCGAAGGGACCGCTAGCGAGACCACCGTGGGACAGAGGAGGACGGGGGAAGCCTCAATAGGATCCAGAGGCTTCCACCTCACGAGGTAAATAAAAACCCTAGGGCATGGCCAGCTCTAGCATAGGGCGAGAGGAGGCAGGGCCCCCTCAAATAAATGTCCTGTCCCCTCAATCATGCAGAGCAGCAGGGAGGGGCGGCGGGGGACAGCGGGCAGGGGGCGTGCCCACCTTCCCCTGCCAGACTGGGACCCCCGTGGTGAACTGGCCGCAGCGTCTAATAGACGCCGCGGCAGTTCATACCCGCAGCTCACCGCTCCAGCCTGCATAGTCTTCCGGCAGGCAGAGCAGGGCTATGGGAAGATGGAGCCCGAAGCCCTGTACTGGAGACTATTTGTGTCCCCGATACAGGGCTTCGGGAGCCATATTCCTGTAGCCCTGCTCTCTTGCCTGTCAGCGCCGGACTTTCGCAGGGTGGCTACACGCTGCAGATTGTCCGGAGAAGCTGCACCCAGGGAGAGGAGTCTTCTGCAGGTGAGTAAATACTTCACATTACGATTATTTTATGGTGAAACGCTGGCCATATTGCGATAATTTCTTAGTGAAACGCTGCCCACATTACAATTATTTTGTAGTGAAATATTGCTGCATTACGATTATTTTCTGGTGCAAGATTGCCGCATTATGATTATTTTATGGTGAATCATTGCTGCGTTACGATTATTTTATGGTGAAAGATTTCCGCATTACGTTTATTTTATGATGAAGCACTGCTTGCATTTCATGTGTCAGAGGTAATGGTTCTTGCATTTTCATGTGTCAGAGGTAATGGTTCTTGCATTTCATGTGTCAGAGGTAATGGTTCTTGCATTTCATGTGTCGGAAGTAATAGTTCTTGCATTTTGTGTGTCGGAGGTAATCATTCTTGCGTTTCATGTATCTGAGATAAGTTGTTGCATTTTTTGCGTTGGAGGTAATGGTCCTTACTTTGCCGCCTCACTGTTAAATTAGTTAATGTAACAGTGACATCATTGCACGGTTCCCGACTGCGGGTTTGACCCGATCAAGCGGGGGGCAGCCTTATTCAAGCTACAAACAAGGCTGTGACCCCTAAAAAGCTTCTTACTGCCACCACTAGCGGTTGCTAGACACGCCAACTCAGCTGTCGAGTGCTCAACACGCAATCTGCGTTTTCGTATTCGGGTCAGCTTTGCGCTTAGGCCGAATGCGGGAACGCCATGCACCCACACACACAGTACAGTTGTACAGTAACACAGCACAGTCAGGCACTGCAAGTTACACTGTCATGCAGCAAAACCACTAACAGTCGTTCCGAACGATACTGTTAGCCACTCCCACTCTGCTGTCGAGCGCAGAAGTGCCCCATACACACAATGCAATTACAATTTCATATGGTAGTGTTGCTCAAGCATACAATCAGGCATGGACTTATACACCGCTACACTGCAGTCTCTTCTAGGCTATGAGTGTTAGTTTAGTACAGCAGAAGTCAAGCTTATTAAATAATAGTTTAATATTCCAGGAAAAAAGTGGAACAATGCAGAACAGAGTATATACAAAAAATTACAAAAAACAAAATTAAAAGTTACAAAAGTAAGAGTTTACAAAGATGCACACGAGACAAGTTGCAAAAATAAAAATGGGATAAACGTAAAGTGAACTTTTACCATCGCAAATTGTCCAACCGTGGAGAGACGCGGATTTACCGATTTCCTCGGGATCATCTCTAGCGATGAGCTACTCTCGGGAGAAGATACCTGTGACTGTTCTGGACCACCTTAAATAGACTGAAGTGTCCCCTGGGGCATTTAATGTCCAGCCCCCAGGAACTAATGCAATTTCCCTGTTTGTGACATCACCGAACGCTTGTCATAATCTTCCTGTGATATGCAAACTTCAAAGGGTTCCTGTTTCAGCTTTTTGAAGGTTGCCGATTTCACAGGTAAGATTGTACCCTGAGAACAACAAGTATCCTGTTTACACTTACAGATTTCAAAGCAATTCCACTTCCAGCCCACTATTCAGACTAAGAGGTAGCCGAACGCCTGTGTGGGCTTCAACCTGGTCGGGTAAATGTCTAAGTAAGTGTTTCCTTCCTAGTGGCTAGGTAGACAGTTCCTAATTACTGTCCAGGTTCCTTTGCCTATTGAAGGTGACTGGTCTATTCAAGGAAGACAATGGCAGTTCCCTTGATCTCTGCCTTGAATGCAAATTTAATCTACATACAGACATTATCCAGGTGACACCTTCCAAAAGCCAGACTGGCTGACATACAATCCCATATGATACAGTAGTACACAGCAGACATGAAAATGGGAAAATGAAAATATATTACTGTATTATCCTTAACAGCATCAGCACCCCAATATATCACCACAAATGCCAACTGGCATCAAGTCCTGGGGCTGCAGTTTCCTAGGGAACGGCCGTGCGCATGCGCGATCGGTCCCTGCCGGTTCACGGAGTGGAGCTCCGTGATTAGCCTGCTAGCCGCCCATCACGGCTAACAGGCTGTTTGTAAACGAAAGGGAAAAGAAATTCCCTTTTGTTTACATCCGTACATCGCTGCGGTCTCCGGCAGCGCAGTACGAGATCGCGGCGATCCCCGGCCTCTGATTGGCCGGGATCGCCGTCCTCTCATAGGCTGATGCCTATGAGAGGCGGAACAGGACGGATCGCCATCCTGTTCAATGCAGTGCACGGAGGGAAGAGGGGAGGGAGAAACAGCCTGATGCAGGCTGCAAAACAAAAAACAACTGCCACCGCAGCGATCGGACAACTCAGGCGGCATGTCCCCTTAGGGACAAGAAAAAGGAGGCGAGTCCGATCGCTGGGCTCCAATGCTGGGCTGTGCAGGAGGCTGAAAAGCCTGCACAGCCCAGTGCAACAAAAAAGAGCCTGGTCGTTAGGGGGGTTTAACACTGTGGTCCTCAAGTGGTTAATGTCCTACCATATTATTATTATATACTAGCTGATGACCCGACGTTGGTTGGCTGGGTATGTATTTGGTGGTTGTTGGCTCCACCCACTTTGGGGTCCTTAGAATCAGTAATTTACATTTTGCCATTGAAATTAAACAAATCTGATTGGCTGTTTGTGGCTCCACCCCCTTTTTTAATTTGATCCCTAGTCATCCAATGACTGACGGTAGCAGGTTTGGGGCCTCTGCCATTAACCGTGTAAGAATGGCAGCGATTTAAATATTCCCCTTGAAAATTGATAGGTGAATTTTGACTGGCTGTTGAAGGCTCCGCCCAGAATGTTAATACCCAGTTATTATAATGTTAATATCCCAGTCACCCAGATATCAACTGTGCAAAGTATGAGGAGCTATTAATAATGTAAGAATGGCTGGAATTTACATTTTCCCATTGAAAAATTTGGATTCTTTGCCTCTGCCCTCTTTCTGTAACCTGGACACACAGTCACTGACTGACCAAGTTTGTAATCTTTCAGGTTCCTAGCATCAAAATGTGTGAATTGAAGCAGTTTATCCAGCAAAGAAATCTAATTGGCTGTTTGTGGCTCCGCCCCCTTTAGTGAATTTGAACCCCAATCACCCAATGACCGACTGTACCAGGTTTGAGGTCTCTGCCATTAACAGTGTATGAATGGCAGCAGTTTAAATATTCCGCTTGAAAATAAATAGGTGAATTTTGATTGGCTCTTGTAGGCTCCACCCAGTTGCCTGAATATTAATCCCAGTCACCCAGTGACCAAATGTGCCAAGTTTGAAAACCCTGCCATTAACAGTGTAAGAATGGCTGCAGTTTACATTTTCCCATTTAAATTGAATGGCTGAAATTTGATTGGCTGTTTTATGCTCCCACCCACTTTTCCTGAATTTGTAACCTCGGTCACCAAGTGACCAACTGTGCCAAGTGTTGGGACGCTGGCTTTATTACTGTGAGAATGGCAGCCTTTTATATTTTTCCCATTGACATGAATAGGAGAAATCTGATTTGCTGTTTATAGCTACGCCCAGGTGTGCAAGGGGGACGCGAGACCCCCGGTACATATCACCCCAGGTAGTAAGGAACCTCTATATCAAGTTTCTTTGAAATTAGTTGAGGCGTTTTCAAGTGATCGCGTACAGTCATGTCACTGACTGTCCTTACATGAGTTCACAATCTAATCCTACCATAGTTGTCATAGTCTAATGACCTACCATATTATTTTGTATTTATATAGCACTGACATCTTCTGCGGCATTTTACAGAGCACATAGTCATGTCACTAACTGTCCTCGGAGCCCTGCTGATCTCTTTGGTTGCAGTAGTGTTTGAATGAAACCAGAAATCAGCATGCAGCTAATCTTGTCATTTGATAATGTCAGAAACACCTGATCTGCTGCATGCTTGTTGTGGGTGTTTAGAGGCAGAGGATCAGAAGGACCTACATATCCCTCTCACTTCAGTTGTCCTTTAATAGTGTGCACAAGGAGACTTCTTTCTAATGGCACATACACATGGAAGACCAATATCTCCAGCTGCAAGGCATAGACAAAAGATGGCAGAAGCGACAGTTTGTCTGACAGTTGTACACACGCGACAATATCCTTAGCGAAGATCATAGCGGAAGTTGTCTTTCAAGACTACATAATGATGGCTGACGCACTCTGTATCGTCACACTCTGTATCAGCATCTATGACATAAGACTAGCAACAATTGTCTGCGCCGTCTCTAGCAAACTGTCGTACACACAGCATAACTCTTCACAATGGTTTGCATGACGAGAGTCACGAGCGAACTGTGTTTTCAATCGCTCGGAATGGACGTAATGTACGCTTGCTGCATACCCACAATGCAATTGTCGCACGAACAGTCGTTCATCGTATGTTCACAAAGATCTATGTCTTCCATGTGTATGAGCCCTAACAAGTGCTTTTGTAAAGAATAAAGGCAATACTGAGATTCCCCCATGAGGAGCTGGACTAGTGCAAAATCTGTCAGATCTGTCAGCTTTTCACGACCTACTGTAAGTGACCGCAACAAAGGAGAGACATAATTTATAATGCATTTTACTCTGGGAGAAATGGACAACTAATACATGTGTATTTAACATTTTAGAAAATGTTGCGATAAATTGTCCCAATCGCAAACGCTAGCGTTTTTGTGATTGTGGAAAAGAACCGTAGTGGGCCCTCGGCCAAACGGATGCCTAGTAGGAACCCATCAGCATCATTTCAGCGCAGGAGGGAATAGGGAACTGCAGCGATGCTGCTGTGTGTACATCGTACACAGTGAGACGTAACGGTTTTCTGATAGGAAAGCCGCAGTATCCAGCCTGGTTTTCTGTGGCTGCGCTTGGCCTGTAAAGGGTAAATGGACGGGCAGTGGAAGCTGTCTGCAGGCCTGCAGGGGAACGCTGGGCAGGTGCATCAGCCTCTGTCGATGCTATTATGCCAGCAGGGGCCGCTAGCCAATCAGCAGCGACTGGGAGGGAGGCTGAGCGAGCTGGGATTTTTTTTCTCCCTTCCTCTATTTCCATTCTTTATTTGGAGACGGAGAGCTCAGTGCTTGTGAGTCACCGAGTGTGATGGAGATCGCTCCTACACAAAGCTTTCTCTCCCATCCCTGAAGTAGCCCTCCGCCGCCGCTGACCGCTCGCTGAGGCTTCCTTCTCGCGTTCCGAAACTTCATCAATGCGGTTCTTCAGACTCACCTTCAAGTGTTTTGTGGATTGCTTCTGAGCCCCCTTCCCCGGCTCACCGCGGTTCGTCCTAGCTTTTCGTTTTATTTTCATTTTTATTTTATTTCACTCCTTTAACAGCGACTACCCTCCTTCTTTTTTAAAAAAAAGAGAAAGAAAAAAAAATAGACTAAATCTATATTTTTTTTTGTTTGCTGCAAAAACGAAAAAACCCTAAATCGATAAACCTCCAAAAATGAGAAGCGTAACGACAAGCGCAAAAGAGAAGGGCGCAGGTAGGTTTAAGAATGATCTGTGCGTGTGTGATAGTATCCTGATTTAAAATGGGATTTGCTGGTGTTCAGTCATCTAGATTTTCTATAGTCTGTCTATCCATCCCTTTAACCATTTATACACCCATCCATCCCTTTAACTATTAATCCATCCGTCTGTCATTATTATTTAGTATAGCACTGACATCTTCCACACTTTACAGAATACATAGTCATGTCACTGACTGTCCTCAGATGAGCTCACAATCTATTCTCTAGCATAGTCATAGTCTAATGTCCTACATTATTATTTATATAGCACTGACATCTTCGGCAGCACTTTACAGAGTACATAGTCATGTCACTGACTGTCCTCATTCAGCTCACAATCTATTCCCCTAGCATAGTCCTAGTCTGTCCTACTATATCATTATTGTTATTATGCATTTATATAGCACTTACATCTTCTGCAGCACTTTACAGAGTCCATAGTCTTGTCACTGACTGACTGTCCTTAGTGGAGCTTATAATCTAACCCTATCATAGTCCTAATGTAATGTCCTACTATATTATTTTGATGTGTTTTTATAGCACTTACATCTTCTGCAGCCCTTTACAGAGTACATAGTCATGTCCCTGACTGTCCTCAGACGAGCTCACAATCTATTCCCTAGCATAGTCATAATTTAATGACCTACTATAATATTATCATGCATTTATATAGCACTGACATCTTCTGCAGCCGTTTACATGGTACATAGCCATGCCACTGACTGTCAGAGGAGCTCACAATCAATCATATGTCACATAGGCTGGGAGATGTATGTTCCCACACATCATATAGGATTTGGATTAGGTATCTAGTCTCGCTTTTGCGCGGTATCCCAGCAGACTGACGGTATCGTCGCTAATCTCCGCTCCTGCAGTTGTATGACAGTCTTGCTTACGTCTATTCAGACACGTACTGAGCTTCATTCAGAGCTTCAGATGATGCAGTCTTGTCTGCGTACGCCTGTTTCACGAAGCAACCCCCCTCCTTCCCCCGACCCCCCCCCCCCCTTTTCTCAGACGCAAGAACGGCGGGCGTAGAGGATTCCTGCTCATATGTGCAGCGCGGAATCAGGACTGCTGGCAGTGATGTGACATACTCGTCTTCACGGCGTGCGTACAGATGGACTGAGCACAATAGACTCCCCTCCCCCGACACGCAGACTACACCATTTTTTAAATTGCTTTCTGGTACAGAAGGTGGCTGCAGATATGGGAAGGATGGAGAGGCGATAGTCGTGAGGTCCTTACGCCACCCGGCTCTGCTCGGCCGTTCTTGGCTGGAAAATGGGAGGGGTAGGAGAGGAAAAGCAATGCCGGCTTATTGCTGGCAGGGAACAATGTCGGTCATAGATTACTAGCGTGTTCAATCCCACCTTAAGTTTTATACCCACCGGCAGATTCGGCCACATGGATCGGGGATCGCCGCCACCAAACGATCGTTTCCTGACGAATCTGCAATCATCGTTCGCAAAAACGACTGATCATGTAAACGGTCCTTTGCGCAATTGCAGCAAAATCCGTCGGTAATGATCGGAACAACTTAATCACGGGGGTCGTACATCAATCAATGTTGTTTAACAAATTTTTGTTAAACGATGTAGCTCGATATCGCAAACAAATGTTTGGTGCACAGATTCATTTGTGAAAAATCGTTTACAGGACATGAGAACACACACACACACACACACACACACACACACACACACACACACACACACACACACACACACACACACACACACACACACACACACACACACACACACACACACACACACACACACACACACACACACACACACACACACACACACACACACACACACACACACACACACACACACACACACACACACACACACACACACACACACACACACACACACACACACACACACACACACACACTTCAGTATTTTTATACGGCTGACATCTTCCACAGCGCTGTACATACTCATGTCTAGTGTAGTCTAGAGGCAATTTATGGGGAAGCCAATTAACTTATCTATATGTTTTTGGGATGTGGGAGAAAACCTGAGTGCCCAAAGGAAACCCACACAGCTACGGGGAGAACATACAAACACCATGCAGATAGTCCCCTGGCTGGGCTCCGAACCAAGGAACCAGCACTTGCAAGGCCACCATGTTACAGTGAAGCTGAAGATAATCAGACTGACTGATAGTCCATCCGCTATGTGACAGAGGCCTGATTCAAGAGACATGATCAGCTAATCCCCAAACAGATTGTGTCCAATCAACTCTTATAATAATAATTTAACCTTAGGTGAAAGGGATATGGAGGTTGACATGTTTATTTCCTTTTAAATAATGCACATTGCCTGGCCGTCCTGCTGATCTTCTGCCTCTATTGCTTTAAGGCTTTTGAGCCATAGAGCCTGAACAAGCATGCAGTTTGGGTGTCTATGACAAATCTGACGAGTAGCTGCATGCTTGTTTTAGGTGTATGATTTAGACTCTACTGACCAGAAAGATCAGCAGGATAGCCAGGCAACTGGTATTGTTTAAAAGGAAATAAATATGGCAGCTTCCATAGGTGTCGCACCTCGAGTTCCTATTAAAACCAAGGTCCTAATGTTCTTTGATTTCTGTTCAGTTCTTTGTTTAATTGAACTAAATGTCTGATCAAGTACATTTTTTAAAAATTGTAAATGATTATTAGATAAATATATGCCCATTGCTTGATATAAAAGAAATTTGCAATAGAAGGGTTACAGAATTCGCCAGCTTTATCACCTTTTAAGAATCATCAGTTAGGGATTGCTCACACAAGCCAGTATTTACTCCTGAATGTACAATGATCTAATGAAAATGATTGGATCGTCCACTGATTGGAAGTGAGTTCTGCTGTGCAGGATGATCGTTTCCTTGGTCATTGGCGATCGGACGTGCTAGTACAGATCAATCAGCTTTGCGTCTGTCGCAGGCAACCAATATAGACAGGAGCAGAACAAAGGATTGGCCGGAGAAGCCATCGATCACATGTTTATGACTGATCATGAGCATCATTTGTCCGATAGGCTTGCCACAGATCAGATCGCGTGTGTTCAGAGCCCGATCACCATACAGAGGATTTTCTGGAGTATTGGCTGAGTCACGCCTGGAACAAGCATGCAGACAGAAAGACAGAAGGGTCGGATCACCTGATCTGCACTCTTCTGTTATGCCAGCGATTCAGAATGTATAACAGGTAGAAGATTGATAAAAACAAGGACCACCAAGAGGCCAATAGTGTAATATGTACTGGTAAATGGTTACTAGATAGAGTAAATATTAATACTCACAAACCAGGGTTACCATTAGGCAACCACTGTAAAAGCAGGTGGGGAGATTTTCCTGACCCCACTCAGGAATAAGAAGTCGCTCTCTGTAGATGAGAAAAAGGGGGTTCAACCCTCCACCCAGGGTGGACTCAATATTATGCAGGAGAACAGAGGCGCTAAAAGGAAGCTAAATGAGCTTAAAAAAACAAATTCTTGGCAAATAAAGGAGGTAGTGGTGGACTTACCTCCTCCAAGACACACAACGACTGTAGTAAAGACAGTCAATATATTTTATTTATGAACTCCAAATATGCAGCGCGTTTCGCAGGTTTGATCCCACTTCATCAGGCAATAACAACGGAGCAATAGCATATGTGGTCAGAAGAGCCAGGCACCTCTGTGTGCCGGGCTCTTCTACTGACCACATATGCTATTGCTCCGTTGTTATTGCCTGATGAAGCGGGATCAAACCTGCGAAACGCGTTACATATTTGGAGTTCATAAATAAAATATATTGACTGTCTTTACTACAGTCGTTGTGTGTCTACTTGGAGGAGGTAAGTCCACCACTACCTCCTCTATTTACCAAGAATTTGGTTTTTTTAAGCTCATTTAGCTTCCTTTTATCTTTTTGGCGCCTCTGTTCTCCTGCATTAGGTAGAAGATTGAGGCTGGTTTTACAACTGGCAAAAGCGTTGCGGTGCCCCAACCCCATCGCATTGCACGCCAAAAACGACATTCATTTGACCCTACTGTAAAGTGTGCCCGGATGCCCCTCGAACGCCCTTCGCCGACAGTTGCAGGACAGGAAGTACGTCACCGGGATTCCCGCAGTATTTGCATCATTCCGCCCCTGTCCGCTGCACCACCGCCGCCAACAAATGCAGGATTTCTGTCGCCCATTGACTTCCATGCATTCCGTCACATGGTAACGTGACTAACGGCGCAATGCGACGGGGTTAGTGTGCTAGTCCCCATAGATGTTCCTTGCTGTTGTGCTACCCTGTGTGCAGAAAGGGTAATGCAATGTAAAGGGGCCTCGAAGGGACAGCAGAATGAAGGGCAGGGGGCAGTTTAGATGCACAACTGAAGTGAGAGGAACATGGAGGCTGCCTTATGTATTTCCTTTTAAGAAAATGCCCATTGCCTGGCAGTCCTGCTGATCCTCTGCCTCTGCTTTTATTTATAGACCCTGAACAAGCATGTGCATCAGCAGATCAGGTGTTTCTGAATTAAGTCTGACTGGATTTGCTGCATGCTTGTTTCAGGTGTGTGAATCAGACACGAGTACAGCCAAAGATCAGCAGCACAGCCAGGAAACTGGTTTTGTTTCAAAGGTAATAAATATGGCAGCCTCCATATCCCTCTCACTTCAGTTGTCCTTTAAGGTTTCTTTTATAGCCAAACTCTTTGGAAATCGCTGATGACACAGCTGGAAAACATGCATGTGGCAGTTATTACCTTTTTTTGTTATCCTGTCTCAGTCCTGCCAAGCGATATACCCAGCCTGGTGACACGGGTGGTTTTCACTGCAGGTCTACATGTGCTTCTGCCCTGCCATACACGACTTCCTGTGAAGCGGCCACAGCAGGGGATGCAGCAGGAGGTGCACAGGCAGGGAGTGCTATCATAAGCAGCATCGGGTCTGTGTAAGGACTGGATCTGTTTCACAAGGCACTGGTCACATCCAGGTATATAAGCATACCAGAACCTCATTAGAAGTTACAAGATAAATGCTTACCCAGTGTTCTCCCCAGAATTTTTTTCCAGTCGGGTGGCATGAAAAAGTAGCCGGGCGAGATGAGAGAATGCAGGGCTGGCGCTTCTCTGCACAACTCTGCTTACAGCAGAGGAGGAGGTGAGCCTGGTGACAGCCAGGTGCTCACCAAAACTAGCCGGGTGGAGCTCCCGGCTAAAAGAGCACTGCTTACCTCAGTAGTAGGGAATTTCTGGATAGGGCTAGGTCACATTCGACGCTTGGAGCGCCACTTGCCCGCATCGCGATTTGCACTTGTGATTCAACTTCAATAGAACGAGAATCGCAGTGCAATTGCCCCTGAAACTCTGCATGCAGTGCATTTTCGATCGAGCGAAATCGCAACCGCTGCAGTGCGAATTTATCCATAGGGATACATTAGTAGCAGGTTTGCTGATCGCCGCTCTGAAAAATCAAGTGTGAACCAGCCCTAAAGGCTTCCCTGATCCTCCTGGAGCCCACCGATCCAGTGCTGGGTCCCACTGAACATACTTGACAAGAGCTGTGCTCCCGTCCGTGTACGGACTTGAGAGTGGAGGTGTACAAAAAAAATATAAAACCATTAAAAACAGTTTAACCATGTAAGTACCAGCAGACTCTGCTCCCTTAAAGGGAACCTTAACTGAACGGGGGGGGGGGGGGGAGGGGGTAAAGAGTTTCACTTACCTGGGGCTATTACCAGCCCCCTGTAGCAGTCCTGTGCCCTCGGAGCCGCTCTGGAATCCTCCAGTCCCCCGCTGTCACTTAGTTTCGTTTTTGACGACTCACCAGTCGGCCGCCGCCATGCGTATTATTGGACGCATTCCCTACTGCAATTAGCGCTGTTGCGGACCGCACGCGTAGATATGCGCAACGCGTATTTCTGTACGCGTTGCTGTCCGCAACATCGCTAAGACACAGGACTGCTGCAGGGGGCTGGTAATAGCCCCAGGTAATTGAAACTCTTTACCCCCCGTTCAGTTAAGGTTCCCTTTAAGGGCCAAAGACCGGTGGTACAAGAAACGGCGGAATGATGACGAATCACCGCACATACCCGCTGCAATCGCCGTCCATGCCGCACGTCGGGAGCCTCAGCCACCCACTCTACCGCCTCTGACTGCAGAGTTCTTGTGAGCCGCATTCATTGTCTCCTGACCCTGCCTATCAATGTAAGCCAATGGGAGTTGCTTATGTTGATAGACAGGGTCAGTAGCCAATGAAATCGGCTCCTGACCTGCTCACAGGGCTCTGCCATTATAGAGACAGCAGAGCAAGTGAGCTGCGGCAGGGAAACAGCGGCGAGATCGTTGGGAGAGATGAAAGCGGCGAGAACGCAATACAGTGTATTGAAATCTACATCCTGGCAGCCAGATAGCCAACAAAACAGGGTGTAGATTTCAATTAGCGCGGTCCTTAACTAGTTAAAGAGGGATATGGTTCGCTTACCTCTCTTGGAGGCATCAAAGTAGTCATATTAATGCGATATTCTTTTAAAAAGTTTATAGCAAGGACCATGTTTTTACAATGCGTTTCACTGGCTTTCAGGTCAAATAGCAACCACAAAAAATGTGTCAAAAACAGAGCAATCAGTCACAAGCACCTCAATCATTGTGTCTAATTGTTCTCTGGCTTTTTTTGGCACAATTTTTGTGATTGCTATTTGACCTGAGGAAGCACGAAAGCCCGCAAAACATGTTGTCTAAAAACCTACTTGTGCAGTAAAACTTTTAAAAGAATATCAAGTTATTTTGAGCACTTCGAGGCCTTCAGGATAGGTAAGCCAACCATACCTCTCCTCCTTAAACTGTTTTTAATGGGGGGGTTTTTGGCGACTCCACACTGAATTATTATCTCTAAACCTCGGTTGGGAGGTTATAATTTTAGTATTTTTTTTTTTTATTGGGATCTACCAAGAAACACCGAGACATCCTCATTAAAGGGACTCCGAGCTCAAAAAAAAAAAGAAAGTTGTACTCACCATGGGCTTTCTCCAGCCCAGTGCTGGTCGGGAGGTCCCACGCCGGCGTCCTGGCTCCTCTCCTTCTCCCCGCTCCGGAATGGCTGGCAGGCCGCAGCCCGGGCGACACTCTCCCGAGTGTCGGGCTTCTTCTTCCGCATATGACGCGGATTACGTCACACGCCGGCCGCCTCGCGTCATCATGCGGTGAATCAACTTTGATCTCAATACTTAAAGAGACTCCGTAACAAAAATTGCATCCTGTTTTTTATCATCCTACAAGTTCTAAAAGCTATTCTAATGTGTTCTGGCTTACTGCAGCACTTTGTACTATCACAGTCTCTGTAATAAATCAACGTATCTCTCTCTTGTCAGACTTGTCAGCCTGTGTCTGGAAGGCTGCCAAGTTCTTCAGTGTTGTGGTTCTGTGATGCATCTCCCCCCTCCAGGCCCCTCTCTGCACACTGCCTGTGTATTATTTAGATTAGAGCAGCTTCTCTCTTCTCTCTTATCTCTTACAAGCTGGATAAATCGTCCTCTGAGCTGGCTGGGCTTTCACATAGTGAGGAATTACAGACAAGGGCAAAGCTGTTTGCAGGAAGAAAAGAGCAGCCTGAAACTTCAGTGCATGAGAGATGCAGGGGGAAAGAAACACACAAATGATCTCTTGAGATTCAAAAGGAAGGCTGTATACAGCCTGCTTGTGTATGGATGTATTTTCTATGTGTGCACATACTGTACATCAACCTACTTCCTGTTTTGGTGGCCATTTTGTTTGTTTATAAACAAACTTTTTAAAACTGTTTTTAACCACTTTTAATGCGGCGGGGAGCGGCGAAATTGTGACAGAGGGTAATAGATGTCCCCTAACGCACTGGTATGTTTACTTTTGTGCGATTTTAACAATACAGATTCTCTTTAAGCCTGATTGGTGGTTGCCAGGGGCACCGTCAGGGTACAAGTAAGGCAAGCCCCTGCTTGAGGCCTCACTTTAGAGGGGGCCTCGCTGTCCCTGGCCGGCTGCCCTGTGCTCCGCGGCCCCCACCTGGCCCCTTCTGCCGTGACTTACATGTCCCTGATCCAGTGCCGAATCTCACCGATCTCCTCCCGGCTGGCCACCATGGTTACGCCCGGCCGACGCATCTGACATCGTAAGAGGCACTAGCTAGATGTAACCATGGTGACAGGTTTGTTAAATGGGGACTAGCTGTATTTCGCCAGTCACTTTATTTGTTATGTCTTGCGAGTATGACCTTTTTTATCATCAGAACTGCCTTAATACTTCATGGCATTCTTCAGAGATTTTTGGTACCTATTGTCATGATAGCATCTTGCAGTTGGCTCCGCCAACATCAGGTCATGGCCATGCCCCATTTTCCATTCATTGGGGAGCCACAGCCATTTTATGCCAGGGCACCACTCCATTCAGAAGGGAAGGGGGGGGGGCTACAAATTATTTGCAGGTTGTGTATGGTGATTATACGTCCCGCTTTACCCGGGACAGGTCCCGAATTCGGGGTCCCCTGTCCCAGGTTGCGATATGTCCCGGGAAACATCCCACTTTTAGCCGCGGGATGTCCCGACCTCGGGACTATGGCCACCGTCCGATCGGATGAACTGGCCGCGGCGTCTAATAGACGCCGCGCCAGTTCATAGCCCGCAGCCCCACTCCAGCCTGCATAGTCTTCCAGCATGCAGAGCAGGGCTACCGGAAGATGGGGTCCGAAGCCCTGTACTGGAGACTATTTGTGTCTCCAGTACAGGGCTTTGGGCGCCATCTTCCCTTAACCCTGCTATTCCATTCAGCGTGACTTCTGTCAGGTGAGTAAATTCCTTTTTTTGCAGGTGAAATGTTGCCCACATTGCGTTTATTTGCTGGTGTCTGGGGTAACTGTTGCTGCATTTATTATTTCATGGTCATAGTTGGCTATATTTGCTGCTTTGGGGTTACGGTTATGCTCCGCCCATACAATGTCATGGCCACACCCAATTTTCGGCGCGGTGCGCTACATGCGCCGCGCATGTCCCTCGATTTCCCCCCCCCCCACGCCCAGGTTGGACCCAGAAAAATCTGGTTACTGTAAGGTTGTGGCTACAAAAATCTTAGCAACACCCTTGGTGGTTGTAGTGCTTTTGCAACCTGAAATGTGTGAGTGGCAGTCTTAGCCTCTATTTTTGGTGTTTGACCATGTGTCACTATTGGCTTCTGGTTTTCTCGTTTTCCTTGTGTCTTTTTGGTTCCACATTGTTTGGTCCATTGCTCTCTCTTTCTGATGTATAGAATCCTTGTTAGTGCCTAGTAGCAGTGGCATGGCTCATGTTTGCCTAGTGGAGCTATAGACCAGGGCTTTTCAACCTTTTCACTAATTGTACCACTTATATTGCATTAAAAATGTAAAGTACCACCAGTTTGCCTGCACAGTAGATCGGACCTGATCAGGCCCGGCTTTTTCCGCCAGAGCCTAAGCGGAGAGCCGCTACTGCGCTTGTGTTCACGCCAACAAGGAGCTTCTTTAGGATCCAGAGGCTTCTTCCCCCTCCTGAGATAAGTACCCCCGGGGGCACTTTTTTCTTACAGGTATACTTTAAGAAAAGGGGGAAAGTATGGGAGGGAAATAGCAGGAGGCATTGGTGGAGTGATGTCACTTTCTGTATTTGAAGTATACCCGCAGTCACTGTGCACAATTTGCCTGGCTGTCTCCTCACCGCTGATATGAAGTATGCCGCAGGGCAGCACAGTGAAGAGCGAGCAAGGGGGAGCTTAACTTTGTGGAGGCAGGATGGGACCAGGACAAGAGGCAGGTGGGTAATTAAGTGGCAGACAAACCCGGAGTATACCACCCGGCCAACAGCAAAGTACCACTGGTGGTACACGTACCACAGGTTGAAAAGCCCTGCTATAGACTATTCTATCTGGACAGTAGAGGCATTACCTGAGTCATATGACTCCCGGAGCCCGGCTCTATAATGGAGTATTACAGGAGATACTTATACAGAATGATTAACAGCTCACTAACTGACTGCAGAGGCGGCAGAGATAATGGAAGCGATCTTATCTCATGCTAATGTGGAACCATTTATATTTTCTCTCTGCCATCCAGTACACGTTATTACCTCAGTAGCACCGCCATATGAAGTAGCGATGTACAGAAAGCATCAATGACGCCACAGTTTAAACAATTTCACATATAACTTTGAATTACAACACAATCATGTGTGTCACAGGAGCCCTAGTGGCTGACCGCACTTAGCCTTCTAAACGGTGCCAGCGCACGGATCGTGCAAACTCTGGTCGCAGTCAATGCGCAGGAACCGTTAAGAATTAGCCGCAGACAACTCAGAAGGGAGCCTGTGAGACACGGGTAATTACAACGTACACACGATTCCACGGTATCTGCCACCACCACTGGTATGGCCAGTGGACCCGATTTACTGACTGACTAGTCCTGCGAATAAAATGGTTAAACACACGGTATTCTGTCTAGCCAACAACAAACAAACAGTAGCGTATCTTCAGAGACCCGGGATCAGTTCTGTGTGTGCTGATAAGCAGGGTAGCGGAACAGTGAATGACTTGGAGGAAGTCTTTTATTCACAGCAATATAAATAATGAATATATACAGACAATTATTAAAATCAACAATTATTAAAACAGTAATAGCCAGTATAAAAAATAAAAGAAGGGAGAAAAATACTTAGTTCCTGGAAAGATGTCCTTTTTGTGGGAAAAATCAGAGTTCTGGGTTTCAATCAAAGTTCAGAGTTCAGACCAGGTGGATGCCAGCATATCCTCAAGCTGGCACCGATGAGTTCAAGATGTTTTCAGGGTGGAGGACTCAAGCTCGCTTGCTGGCTCTGTGCTTTTGATGAAGCTGGTTTGGGGGTGTGGCAATGCCGGCCCCCTCTGAGCTACCAGCAAATGACAGTTCATTCCCTCTGAGAGATTTTAGAGCTAAACTTATGAATTGTTGTAACTCCTGAACCATACACGTTACATTTAGGGGGGTAACAGCTTCATACTTGGAGGAAAATACAGATTAATATGATATCCAACATGGCTAGTGCAGCAGATCAGGGTCCTGGGTAGATTCATACCTGGGTTGTAGGGGCCCCGGGCCCCTCTCAACTGGTATCAAGAGATCCAGCATGACCCTACGGATCCAATGATACCGCTCTCATAACCACCCTATTTATTGTATTCTGTAAATGGGCAAAAGATTATATAGTACATTCATTTCTTCCTGCTAAGGCTGGAGTCAGCCTGACTGGAGTCCAGCTGTGTCTGCTTCTTGGGATCTCCCTCTATGAAAGGAACCTTATGGTTCCTGTACTTAGCATCTGGATGTGAAATCAGCTGGGACAAGCTTTCTGAACTCGAGGGTTTGCCCCTGCTCGTTAGCATATCAAAAGAGCCATCCTGCAGTTAAGGTGATGCTATTTCTCTGCTGAGAAAGGACTGCAGACCTCCTACACAATAAATCCAGATTCTATCGATTTGAAGCGCAATCGATGCAGAGAATCGAGTGCGATCGCTTTTTCTTCACGGGCGGTTACAGGACGCGCCTGCGGCCCCGCAACCGTCCGTGACAATGTGCTTTATAAAAGAAATAAAGGATATCCGTTTCTTCAAAGAATCTTTACTACGCGTTTTAACTTTGCTTCTATTGCTTTGAAAGAGTGGTGACGAAAAAGCATTAAAGCTACTGTATGCGTCTATTGTAAAAAAGGCCCATGGAAATTTAGGTGCCCTGTAATGCCAAAAAATTGTAACGCAGACTAACGCACAGGAATACAAAGTCTGTGCGACATTCACAGTGCACACGTTGCGTTGTGTGTAATGTGTAGCAATATTTAGAAAGTGCTGCATGCTGTGCATTTAGCAATACATTTGCTGCGTTATGTGCGTTGCACATGCTCAGTAAGGTTTAAAAAAAATGCAACGCATGCGCCGTTTTCATTCCATCAGTATGCGACGAAAACGGCTCACCAAGAGACACAACGCAGTGCAAAATAACGTCCAATTTTATAACCTACATGCGCTGTTAGGGGCACGTTGTGCGACTTTAACGTCGCATCAAACGCAAAGTCCCACTGTGAAAGAGGCCTAACTGTCCCCTCAAAACACCCTGATGCCTCTGGGCTGGTGCACACCAGAGTGGTTCTGAGCATTTTTTAAAACGCTTTTGGGGGAAAAACCGCTTGGCTAATGTATGTCAATGGGCTGGTGCACACCAGAGCGGCTTGTTTTTCCCCCAACTGCAAACTCGGGTCCTGCAGCATTTTTGAGATTTCTGAGCCGTTTCTGCCACAATGTAAAGTATAGGAATGTGGAAAACTGCTCTGAAAAACTCTAGATCAGAGCGGCTTTCCAAGCGTTTTTGTTACAGAAGCTGTTCAGTTACAGCTTTACTGTAATAAAATAAAAAAACTGCTACTCAAAAACGCTCCAAAAAACGCTAGGCATGTTTAGAAAATCTCTCTAAACATGCCCAGAATTGCTCTGAAAAAAACAGCTTCAAAAACCTCTAGTGTTTTTTTTACATCCGCTAGCGGTTTTTGGTGTGAACTGGCCTTCTCTTTTAACCCCCCCCCCCACCCAGCACAAACTTCTTACCTAACAACAGTTTTATTTTATAATTAAATCTACTTTTCAAGTTTTTACTGTTTTATTGTTTTTGCTCAATGACACATTCATTGAAGTATGCCAGAGCTAAAATCTATGAACTGTTGACCCTTTTTTTTTAATCTCTTTCCTGCTCTCAGGAGCCATTTTCTGCTAGCAAAATGTTTTATAGTTGCAATTTCTTATCAGTGAGGGTCACACTGTAGTCTGAGCCAGTCCTGACTCACTTGCATACCTGATGTTTAACTCTTTCAGGCACAGAAAGATAAAAAAAAGGCACAGCCCAGTTATTTGTGTGCTTGGCACTGTACATACACATGTCTATCTCACCATGTCACATGTCACTTCGGGTATCCTTTAAAACCCCCCTGCCGCCAATCGCCACCATATGCATCTACTGTATAAATATCGTCATTGAGCCGTAATTAGTGCCACACACTCGATCTGGCATGTCGGCCTGAGATTTTCCAGCATGTGCGATCGATACATGTGACCAATGTCGGTCCAAAATGGGTCGGATCACCTATCAGCCATGCTTTTGGAGGCACCGATTTTCTGTCCAATTCGATAACAATCATCGAATTAGATGGTCGATTGGCCGTCAAATCTAGAGATGTATGTCCACCTAAAATAAGCATGTCAGCTGTTGTAATCCTCACCTCTCAGTCTTCTCCTTTGTTTACAGACCCCCCCCCCCCCCCCCCCCCCCCCGTCGGCTGCCACTTCCCCAGCAGTAGAAGCTGTGGTATCCGCATGTATGAAATTCTCCCTTGGGAATCCTTGATGGCAAAAGCTTCTTTGGGAAATTATAATCAGCTCCTGCTGGTGGTTGGGAGGGAGGGGGGATGGGGAACTGAACTTCCATTGGCCCTCACTCTAACTACACGCATTAAAGTCGTTGTGTATTATTATTATTATTATTTTTTATTTATATAGCGCCAACATATTCCGCAGCGCTTTACAAAGCACAATAAGACGACAAGGGGAACATAGATACAACTAACAAATGTACAACAGAGTTCCAAGCAGCACAAATATTGTTACAAGAACAGTAAACATTAGGAGGATGACCCTGCCCTTGCGAGCTTACAATCTAATGGGTAGTGGGGGACACACTAGGTAAGGGGGTGGAGGATGGATGAGGCAGTGATTCTTTGCCTCTGATTACATTGTGACAGATAAGTAAATAAGGGCTAGAGAATGTTATAAGCTTGTCTGAAAAGGTGTGTTTTAAGAGTGCGTTTGAAGATGTCCAGGTTTGGAGCATGACGTACAGGCTGTGGAAGAGAGTTCCAGATAAGGGCTGATGCTCGTGTAAAGTCCTGGATGCGAGCCTGAGAGGAGGTGATCAGCTTAGATGCCAGGAGAATTTCTTGGGAGGAGCGAAGGTTGCGGGAGGGACAATATCTTGAGATGAGTGAGGAGATGTATGGAGGAGACAACTCGTGGAGGGCTTTGTATGTTAGAGTCAGGAGTTTGAACTGGATCCTCTGGGTGATGGGTAACCAGTGGAGAGAATGGCACAGTGGGGCTGCATCGGAAGAGCGTGTGGAAAGGTGAATGAGGCGGGCCGCTGAATTTAGAAGGGATTGGAGAGGAGCTAGCCTGTTTTTTGGTAGGCCACAAAGCAGGGTGTTGCAGTAGTCTAGGCGGGAGATGATTAAGGCATGAACAAGCATTTTGGTGGCCTCTTGTGTGAGGAAGGGACGGATACGGAATATATTTTTGAGCTGGAAATAGCAGGTGGTGGATAATGAGGCAATGTGAGGTTTAAAGGAGAGCTCTGAGTCAAGTATAACCCCCAAGCAGCGGGCCTTAGTGGTTGAGGTTATTGGGGTGTTGTCTACCGTTATGGTTGCAATTGGTGGGGGTGTAGTTAGCAATGGTGGAAAAATCACAATTTCCGTTTTAGTCATGTTGAGTTTGAGGAAGCGGGAGGACATGAATGCAGAAACGGCACGTAGACAGTCGGGGACTCTGAATAGTAGTGAGGACAGGTCAGGAGCTGAGAGATAGATTTGGGTGTCATCCGCATAGAGGTGATACTGGAAGCCAAAAGAGTTAATTAGTTGTCCCAGGCCACGGGTGTAGATTGAGAAAAGAAGTGGCCCAAGAACAGAGCCTTGAGGTACACCAACAGACAGTGGGTGTGGAGAGGACTTGGTGTTAGAGAAGGAGACAGTGTAAGAGCGTCCAGAGAGATAAGAGGAGATCCAGGAATGTGCTTGTCCCTTGATTCCTAAAGATGACAGTGTCTGTAGAAGCAGAGCATGATCAACCGTGTCAAAGGCAGAGGAAAGGTCAAGGAGTATTAGAATGGAGAACTGGCCTTTGGATTTAGCTACCAGTAGGTCATTAGCAACTTTCGTGAGGACAGTTTCAGTGGAATGGTGTGTGCGGAATCCAGATTGAAAGGGGTCAAGTAAGGAGTTGGTAGAGAGAAAGGCAGACAATTCTGAATGGATGTGACGTTCCAGCAGTTTAGAAGCAAAGGGGAGGAGCGAGACAGGACGGTAGTTGGATAGAGAAGTTGGATCAAGAGAGGGTTTTTTGATTAGTGGTGTGATGATAGCTTGTTTGAATAAGGAAGGAAAAGTGCCAGTGGAGATAGACAGGTTGAATAGAGTTGTTAGAGCGGGATTAAAGGAGGAGGAAAGCTGGGGGATTAGATGAGAGGGAATGGGGTCCAGGGCACAGGTAGTGAGATGCGCTTTGGAGATTAGTGAGGAAAGACAGTTCTCAACAAATGGCCACCATCTACGTACAAGGTGACGCAAAACATCTGTACATACCACCATGAGACAAGCATCCACTGTACGCTATACGGACTGTGGCGGAAAGGGTTGGTAGCAGAAGTGATGCCAGCAAACCCACACAGATTTGATTTGCTGAACTAGTAAAAAAAAAATTTTTATAGTCAAATTTTATTGAAAGTTTTACAGTTGTTACAACACAAAAACAAACATAATTGCAACACCCAACCCCATCCCCCCCACCACCACCACCAGCTCAGTACACTGCACGACATCCATAAGGGACATCCAACACATCAATTTACACGAATACCCGGATCAATTAGTAACACCAGTACCAATTCTGTGTACACTCATGCTTGAGAATTATCCAAAACATTGTGTAGGTCAGTATATTCCGACCAATATTGCCAAATCTTGTCAAATTTCACAGGGCATTTACGATTCAAATAAATTAGCTTAAACCAGGTCATGGCTTTATTCATTCTTTTCGCCCATGAGGAAGTAGATGGGGGAGTGTCAGAACCCCACCTGTAGAACACCTCGCGCCAACCATACAAGCACATCATTTTAACCAGTATAATGCCATGAGAGGAAAGGGTTGAGTCAGTATATAGCCCCAGAAGGAGTGATTTAGGATCAACCACTATCCTCTCCCCCATCACCTCCAGCATAACACGGGCTAATTTAGACCAATAGTTTCCAACAATTGGACAGCTCCACAACATGTGAAAGAAATCCCCTATTTCTGTTTTTCATTTAGGGCAAACCCCCGACCTGTCAGGGAAATATGAATGCAGCTGCAGAGGAGTATGGTAGGCCCTATAAACAAATTTCAGGTATATATATTTATCCGAGGCAGAGATCAGCACTCATACCATCCAGAACCTCCACCCACTTCTTCTTAGACATTGTGCCTACATCAGCAGACCACTTGGCATTCACTCTAGTTAGACAGGGAGTGGACAGAGGCACCAAGGCAGAATAGATCTCTGAAAGTGGCTTGTCCACCTTCTGCGGTAGCAAAAAAACCTTCCACGACATTGGATCCCCATGTCCAGTCACCAGGAAACTGATCCCGCCAGGCATGTTGCACTTGTATGTATCGGACAAGCATACTCCTTGGCAGCTGATTGCGAGCTCTAAGCTCATTAAAAGACAATAAAGCGCCCTGGGGGGTCAACGAATTACGTTAAAATTTACATTCGTAAATAGCACATGTACATTTTACCAGATGTTACTCGTGTTGTACACACCACACATCTCTTGCTTATGGCGGGTTACGGTTTATATATGAGCATGTGTTGTGAGTAATGTATCACACGAGTTGGGCGAATTGTATAACCTGCATTATGTAAGTGGTGTAATATCTAGTACAATGGATATGCACTATCTGCCATTATCTACCAGTTGTGGGTTGTTTTGTTTCTCGCATGTGTACGAGGCTTTGGCAATTGACTTTTTGACAATCGTGTATGCAATAAGGTATCCCTCACACGGTTTCAGTCAAATCAGGCGCATGTGGCTTCTGGACAAATTGGGCGCTGCCATAGACTTTAATTGAAAATATTGGCAAGCCCTGGTGCCAAAAAGGAAAATCAGGTGCCAGGCGGCACCCGGTAATTATTGTTTTTACCACGTTTTTTGTGCAGAGGGGACTGTGTGGGGGTTAGGTGTCAGGGAGGGTGATTGTGCGGGGGCAGTTAGGGTAGGGTGTTCGGAAGGGGGTTTGTGCAGAGGGGGGTGGTTAGGGTTAGGCACCACTAGGGGGGGGGGGTCTTAGGATTAGGCACCACCAGGGGGGGTTAGGCTCCACTGGGGGAGGGGTCTTAGGGTTAGTGTATCTCTGCTTGAGTGATGGAGCTCCGCTCTGTCATCAGTCTACCAGTGGCGATCACTGATAGGAGACTGTTAGATGGCTAAACCGCCATCTATTTACATTGTACAGCACTGCGATCTACTGCAGCGCTGTACTGGGGACAGACGTGTCTCTCGGCTGTCCCCTGGAGAGGCTCCGATCACGATCCGCTCTCATAGGCTAATGCTTGGCTGGTGGGAGGAGGGAGGGGAGTTACAAAAATAAACAGAAAATAGAGAGATATAAATAAACAGAAAGGGGGCGAGTCACTTACCTGCAAAAGTGATATGGCCCTGCAGCAAGCTATTCAATCTGCAGAGAACTAAATTGTAAAAAATAGCCCGGTCCCTAGGGGGGTGTAAGCCTGTGGTCCTGAACTGGTTAAGGAGGGTGCTTGAAGTGAGAGGGGTATGGAGTCTGCCATATTTATTTCCTTATAAACAATACAAGTTGCCTGGCTGTCCTGCTGATCTTTTGTGCATCAATTTCGTCTGAATCACACACCTGAAACAAATGCAAAGGCAGTCAGACTTCAAACACCTGATCTTCTGCATGCTTGTTCAGGGTCTTTGCCTCTAATGGCTGCTACACGAGCTTCAGGCGGAGCTATGAAGGGTTGCATAGCTGTACCTATGGAGGGCAGAGTAGGGCAGAAGTGTGGTGCATGATGCAGCGGGTTCTGGAGGTGGAGGTTAGTATGCATCTGGAAGTCAGTTGGCATCAGATGTGGCTATGAATTTGGCATGCCTCGGTGATATCGCTGAGCCTCTGCACACCTGAGTTTAGCCATGAGCCCCTAAAGCATAGAGTGCTAAAACACTGGATATAAATTGTAGCTGCTGCGGCCCAAGGCCTGCACCCCCGCAGCGGCGGCAATGTGGACTGAGCTGGAACAAGGCACCATTGAAAATGACTGAATGTTACTCTGAAGCGCCTGTAACCCAGCCAACGCTAATGTTATTCATTGATTTCTATTAAAGGAGATCAAGGGGTTGGCAGAACCCCAATACAGGCCGTGTTTAGTATAGCTGGGAACGTGGGCCAAGGATGGTACAGCTGGCATGTGATCTCCTCTGCAAATAACACACAGTTTAACCAGTTCCCTGCCTTGGGCTGCAAATCTACCACTTAGCCAATAGCAGCCAATTAGAAATCACCGTGCAGCAAAAGGAAATTCACCACTTTACTGACAGCAGCCAATCAGAAATCTCTGTGCAGCAAAAGGAAAATCACTACTTTACTGACAGCAGCCAATCAGAAATTGCAGAAGAGCAAAAGGTAATGTATGTCAGGTGCCCACACATTACTCAATTTTCCTGTATGATCGATTTGATTCAATCATTTTAAGCAGGTACTGACAAGACAAATAACATTTATATCATGCTTTTCTCCTGGCGGACTCAAAGCGCCAGAGCTGCAGCCACTAGGATGCGCTCTATAGCCAGTAGCAGTACTGTTAAGGAGTCTTGCCCAAGGTCTCCCTACTGAATGTATGCTGGCTTTATTGAACAGGAAGAGCCAATATTCAAATCCTAGTCTCCTGTGTCAGAGGCCACAACCCTTAACCAGTACACTATTCATCCACTCATATTGAGTGCTATCAAGCACACGGCTGGTGCAGGATTGCTGCTGAAAGATTGTAAATCCACTGTTTGAAAGAGGCCTTAAAGAGAAACTGTCATGAAAATCTTAAAATTTAAAACGCATACAAATAAGAAGTGCATTTCTCCCAGAGTAAAATGAGCCATAAATTACTTTTCTCCTATGTTGCTGTCACTTACAATAAGTAGTAGAAATCTGTCATTACCAACAGATTTTGGACTAGCCTATCTTCTCATAGGAGGGTTCTCGGGGTTTTCTTTATTTTTAAAAGCACATAGTGAATGGCAGTTGCTCCGTCCAACTGAAAAATAGAGTGCAGCGAGCAGGGAGGCTGGCCAGCATCTTTGTATCAACCTTTTTCAGGGAGTGTATTTATAAAGAATAAAGACCATGCTGAGATCCCCATGAAGAGATGGACTAGCCCAAAATCTGTCGGTAATGTCATTTTCTACTACCTTCTGTGAGTGGCCACAACATAGGAGAAAAGCCATTTATGGCTCATTTTACTCTGGGAGAAATGCACTTCTTATTTATGTGTTTTAAATTTTAAGATTTTCGTGACAGTTCCTCTTTAAAGAATAACTCTGCTCCTTTTTTTAACACGTGGCATCCTTTACAAGCTTTCTCAGATTTGTACTGCTGTCTGTATCTTAACTGAGGAGATTTCCCCTGACTTCCTGTCCCAGAGGCGCAGCAGGAAGTTGGAGCTAATCTACCAGAAAAAGGCGGAGTCTCATTCTCAATGGTTGCCCTTGGTGCAAGTGTTCCGTTGTAGTGACTGATCCCTACCTCCTGTACCTATAACAGCCATAACAGTTTGAACTTCACTCATTTCCTGTTTTGTTGACCCTCCACCATCTTAAGGATAGGAAAATATAATATTCTTCTTAGACCAAAACTAAAATAAAAGAATAGAAAAAACGGGTTCTGGGTAGTCTGCCCACATGGGGAAATAGCTCCGTGTATAATTAACATTGGTAATCATTGCCGGCACACTTTCCAACTCTGGCAAAGTGGGACTGTTTTATCTCCACTTAGCTAAATACAACGTTTTTGTTTGTCGCACAAACAAGAGCACTTTGGTGCCCAGAGGCGGTTGACACACACTGGCACCTCCTGGTCGCAGTCTGGGCACAATAAGGGCGTTTTGTCCTGGTCATGCGCTGTGTGGGAAAACAGCCCAATATTGTGTCTGCTTCTGCTCCGAGGAGACGCCCGGTCACCTTATACCCCGACCAGATCACCGATGTGGCACAAGCCCAGCTACAGATCCATTTCTGCAAGCCAAGAAAGGCAGCGTATTAATGAAATGGTTCAGTCGCCAGCTTGTATTATATAACAGTTTTATAAACATCAACGTGAGCGACCTTCATCCAAACCTTGGCTGGAAGAGCCCACACAAACCTGGGGGCAGCACTGAGGTGTGTACTGGGGCTTTAAAAAGGATGATAGTTATAATGACAACTATAAAATCCAAAATAAATGACTGTACAATGTATCTGTTTGAAAACTGCAACAGGGTTTGCCTAAATAGGGCAGGTTGGTTTTGAAAGGGTTTGGAATTACATAAATATTAAGCTTAAAGGACATCTTAGGTGAAAATAAACTGTTGAAAAAACAATTGTATCTGTCCTATTGCTCCTATAAATGATGTTTTTAGATATCACACAGTTTTATTTTAAATTTAAATCTAGTACTGTTTCATTATCTCTGCTCAATGACACCCTCATTTATGTATGCCAGAGTTCAAGTCTATGAATTATTGATCCTTTTTATCTATTTCCTGCTCTCAGAAGCCATTTACTGACAGGGAAGTGTTTTATGGCTGTAATTCCGTAACAGTGAGGGTTATGCTATAGTCTGACCCAGTCCATCCTGGACAGAAACTCACTTGCATAACTGATGTTTAAAGTTTTTCAGGTAGTGAAAGAAAAAAAAAGGAACACCGCATAGTTATTTGTGTGCTTGGCACTAGCTCATCATGTCACATGTCACCTCAGTTGTCCTTTAAGTAGCTACAAATACCGGTTGCCAGTTGCTACACTCACTGAAAACTGGGGAGGAGTCCCAATTGTCCTGTTGTACAGTGCAGGTGCTATACCTATCACTGTACTCTCTCACAGTTCAAAAACAAGGACTGTTTGCATGCTACAAAAATATCCTTCCCTACATGTTTCACCTCAAAAAGAGTCTTCGTTAGGGGTGGAAGTAAAACTAGTGCTCAAAACAAAGTGCCTAGTGTATTGCTGTACATTCAAATACATATATGCAATCAATGTATACAAGTCACCCCCAGACACGCCATCCGTGGGAGGACTCTCAGCTCTTTATAGTAACTGAGTAGCAGGAGTCCCGGTTGGATAAGAAAGGGATCTGTAATGGGGAAGAGGGATGCTTTAGAACAGCTTAGACTATTTTGAATGGTATAGAACTTTGGATTTTCCTACAGACTGTGAAAGTTTGTGAAGGTTATGAACCATTTAGGACTGGACACGTTTTGGTCAAATGTAAATAAAAGCTGAGAAATGTTTTTTCCCACAATAATGCCTCTTGTACATCGTCTTATTCTGTTTTGAGAGACAGCTATGTCATTTCCCATCAAAAAATTACTTGCTGGTTGAATAAAAGTAACTAAGTCAAAATTTGCCAGGGATAATAATAATTATGGGCAGTGCTGTAAATAGAAAGCTGACGGGAATGAGGTGGGGATGAATAGAAAGCTGATGGGAATGAGGTGGGGATGAATAGAAAGCTGATGGGAATGAGGTGGGGATGAATAGAAAGCTGATGGGAATGAGGTGGGGATGAATAGAAAGCTGATGGGAATGGGGTGGGGATGAATAGAAAGCTGATGGGAATGGGGTGGGGATGAATAGAAAGCTGATGGGAATGAGGTGGGGATGAATAGAAAGCTGATGGGAATGAAGTGGGGATGAATAGAAAGCTGACGGGAATGGGGTGGGGGTGAATAGAAAGCTGATGGGAATGAGGTGGGGGTGAATAAAAAGATGACGGGAATGAGGTGGGGATGAATAGAAAGCTGATGGGAATGAGGTGGGGATGAATAGAAAGCTCAAAAGGTGGATCAGCGCAACACCAGGCCGCCTCCGAATGGCCTCCATCAGAGATGCGCTGAGCCCCCCCAGGAACTACAAACGCACCTTGAACCCAAACAGAAGCTCTGCATATACACCAAAAGCATGGCTGTTAAGTGGGAGCAGCTGACCAAAAACGAATTACATTAGTACATAGCAAGGAAATGAGCAGCGCTACTTAAAAACAGACTAGTGCCTACCTGCAAAAGAGTGCAAGCCCCACTTGTGGGGTTGAATACACACCGAGCATACACATGACCTGTCTACCACTAGAGGAGGATGTTGGTTTCCATTAACAGCTTGCATGCAACCTATTAAGTACTCGTCCCTCCCACTGCGAAGAAGTCAATCCTCCATGGGAGGGGCCTAACACTAACTAAATCCTAACCTATGTATATGCATAGCCTGGGTGCGGCTAATCAAATAAAATTGAAAATTGCGCAAAAGGTGGATCAGCGCAACACCAGGCCGCCTCCGAATGGCCTCCATCAGAGATGCGTTTGTAGTTCCTAGGGGGCCTCAGCGCATCTCTGATGCGGTTAGGATTTAGTTAGTGTTAGGCCCCTTCCATGGAGGATTGACTTCTTCGCAGTGGGAGGGACGAGTACTTAATAGGTTGCATGCAAGCTGTTAATGGAAACCAACATCCTCCTCTAGTGGTAGACAGGTCATGTGTATGCTCGGTGTGTATTCGACCCCACAAGTGGGGCTTGCACTCTTTTGCAGGTAGGCACTAGTCTGTTTTTAAGTAGCGCTGCTCATTTCCTTGCTATGTACTAATGAATAGAAAGCTGATGGGAATGGGGTGGGGATGAATAGAAAGCTGATGGGAATGAGGTGGGGATGAATAGAAAGCTGATGGGAATGGGGTGGGGATGAATAGAAAGCTGATGGGAATGGGGTGGGGATGAATAGAAAGCTGATGGGAATGAGATGGGGATGAATAGAAAGCTGATGGGAATGAGGTGGGGGTGAATAAAAAGATGACGGGAATGAGGTGGGGATGAATAGAAAGCTGATGGGAATGAGGTGGGGATGAATAGAAAGCTGATGGGAATGAGGTGGGGAAGAATAGAAAGCTGATGGGAATGGGTGGGGGTGAATATAAAGCTGATGGGAATGAGGTGGAGATGAATAGAAAGCTGATGGGAATGAGGTGGGGATGAATAGAAAGCTGATGGGAATGAGGTGGGGAAGAATATAAAGCTGATGGGGTGGGGGTGAATATAAAGTTGATGGGAATGAGGTGGAGATGAATAGAAAGCTGATGGGAAGGAGGTGGGAAAGAATAGAAAGCTGATGGGAATGAGGTGGGAAAGAATGGAAAGCTGATGGGAATGAGGTGGGGATGAATAAAAAGCTGATGGGAATGAGGTGGGGATGAATAGAAAGCTGATGGGAATGAGGTGGGAAAGAATAGAAAGCTGATGGGAATGAGGTGGGAAAGAATGGAAAGCTGATGGGAATGAGGTGGAGATGAATAGAAAGTTGATGGGAATGAGGTGGGGATGAATAGAAAGCTGATGGGGAAGGAGGTGGGAAAGAATAGAAAGCTGATGGGAATGAGGTGGGGATGAATAAAAAGCTGATTGGAATGAGGGATGATTAGAAATCTGCCCTCTAGAGGCAACATATAACCTTGTATTCAAAACAGATGCTACAACTTGCACTACAACCCTAACCTCTGATTAAAACGGAATGCAAACATAAAATATCAAATGGGAGCAGCTAGCCATGAGGTAAACTTCCATTTTAGATAGCAGGGAGAAGTGGCAGCGCTTCCCAAAACAGGCTACATCTGAATGATCAACAGCATAGGTGTGCGGAGCTCTATTGTAGGCAGGCTACACATCTTGCATTCAAAACAGAGGCACCAAGTTAACATTAATGGAGGATGTTAGCTTCCAGGACAGTTTGCTTGCAGAGTGTTCCGTACTGGACCCTTCCACCGCAATGAGGTTATGTTTCTGGAAGGGACCCTAACCTCATTGCATGCAAACTGAGGGGGAAGAAAAACTCTTGATGGGCCTCAACATACAAGATAGCTGCAGTTGGCATTGCCGGTTCTTTGTAAACAATGCATAATAATAGAAATAATAAATATAGCTGCCCTAATGACATCATTAAAGAATGGGGATCCAGGATACTCCTTTAACAAGATTTCATTAATGAACGTTATCCTCTAGTATATCGCTCTGGCTCACACGCAGCGGCAGCCTGCTCTGTAAGGGGGCGATGGAAACGCGTTTAATGCATTTCACGGGGGCTCACAGCATGTCGCTGTCCTCGTCAGCTAATGACAGATTAAATCGGCAGTGCTGACTGTCGTCTGCCCTCTGCAACGTAACCTCGCTGGCGCAGCGTGCGGTTCTGGCTGTCGAGGCAAATCCCACACAACGGTTATCCCTGAGCCGCACTTTTCTCTAATACGCGGGATATCAGCTATTTTTAATACTTCTTATGCTGAACTCTGCAAGCTGGAGCAACGTATGTGTTTGGTGGGGGAAGGGGGGGGGATTAACGCCACACAGCAAATGACCTTGTAAAATGTCTCTCTAGCAAAGGGAGGGGATGAGGCTGCAGCTTTCTAATAATAATTTAGGTTTTATGACTTGGTGTCAACTGACTTCCCTCATTCAGGCAACCCTGGCCATCCGCAGGGCATTCAGGCAGAACCTCCACTGGATACAGAGTCCAGGATGGAGGGGGCTGAGATGTGATACCTGACCCTAACCCCTGGCATGCTTGTGGATTTAGCTCCAGAAAGTCTCCTAGTCCTGTGCAGGACCTCACTCAGTAACACAACATGTTGTACATCCACTTGCAAGTTCCATGTATTTGATTGACTTACATGAAATAAATCACATTTACAGTAACTAATCCACGAGCCCCTTCTCCAGGCCTGTCTGTTAAGAGAGACTAAAATTTTCAGCCTTATTTCTTCTATCCTCTAAGTTCCTATACCTGTTCTAATGTGTTCTGTCTTACTGCAGCCTTTCCTAGTTGCACAGTGGCTGTATTATCTCTGTTATATAATCTAATCTTCTTTCCTTTGTCAGCTCAGGCAGGAATGTGCTGCTCTGCTGTGATAGGGAGAAGCTCTCCACGTCCCCTGCAGGCTCTCTGAGTCACAGACTTAGCTTCTCTCAGCCTATCACATGCTAGTTAACAGCCATGTTTTTTGTTTTGTAAACACTGCCTAAAACTGGCAATTACAAGCCAGGATTGCAGCAGGGAGAGGCAGAAACAGCAAAGAGGGGCCCAGGAGAACATAATGAATAGAATGGTATGCTTTTTATTGTAAGAATTTTAGAGTACAGATTCTCTTTAAAGCCTAGGATCTTGTTGAGTGGAATCGGGGCCGGATGTGTACTTTGATCGCCCAGCCGCCTCCTAACAGCAACACCCCTTCACACCCACATGAAAACACTTTTATTGGTCCCAGTAATCAATTTATTTAAAGGGATACTGTAGGGGGGTCGGGGGAAAATGAGTTGAACTTACCCGGGGCTTCTAATGGTCCCCCGCAGGCATCCTGTGCCCGCGCAGCCGCTCACTGATGCTCCGGCCCCGCCTCCGGTTCACTTCTGTAATTTCTGACTTTAAAGTCAGAAAACCCCTGTGCCTGCGTTGCCGTGTCCTCACTTCCCCTGATGTCACCAGGAGCCTACTGCGCAGGCACACACCATACTGGGCTTGTGCTATACACTCCTGGTGACATCAGCAGGAACGAGGACACAGCAACGCAGGCGCAGGGGTTTTCTGACTTTAAAGTCAGAAATTACAGAAGTGAACTGGAGGCGGGGCCGGAGCATCAGTGAGCGGCTGCGCGGGCACAGGATGCCTGCGGGGGACCATTAGAAGCCCTGGGTAAGTTCAACTCATTTTCCCCCGACCCCCCTACAGTATCCCTTTAAATGTGCCCATTAACAATGCAATTTTACTGAACCATCAACCTTCCAATTGATCGGATTGGACAGTGTAATGGTGCCAATCGACCATCAATCTGTTTTGCGGATCAATTCCATTTGAAGTGGTCGGATTGCTTATAGTTCTTTATTCTATTTATGGGCAGAATTTATGCTTTCAGATCAGATTCACAACAATTGGATCAGAAGGTTGATCGTTCGGTAAAATTGCATCGTTAATGGACACCTTAAGACCTTGGTGGTGCCATTTTGCAATTACATAGCACACACAATTTGCATTCCTCCTTGTCCATCTCCTCTCCTGCAGCTCTAATCCGAGATTTTTTTCGTCTTCGGGGAGGTCATTCTCTCTGCACCTGCGCCATGGGGTTTCTCTGACCTATCCGTCCGCCAGAGCGGCACTGCATGGCCTCTCCAGCCATCACTGAGTTACGTATAGTGCGACATAACAAACTTTCTAGCCCCTCCACAGCTCTCATAGGTTGGAGATGAGTGGAGGGCGGAGTCGGAAGATGATGGTGAGTGACAGCTCAGGTCACAGCCAATAAACTGTCCCATGTGCTGCCCCTTCATCCCATACACTTGTTCAACCGCTGCTGCCGCCCTTTGCTTCCTGGTGCCCTAGGCCATGGCCTTTGTTGCTTTGCCTGAAATCCAACCATGAGTGGAATATACCATCATTTGCATTGCATAAAGGTTTGGTCACATGACATAAACCACTTTTGCATGTTTTTTTTCCATTATCTGGCTTGCTGAATTTGCACAACTAGCTTCTTGTGTGAGTGTCAGATGCAGCTTGGCTGAACAACAGTCTATGAATGGTCCCCCCTCCCCCCAACCAGATGTGCCCTCCTTTCCCTGATAGCCAGGGGTGTCCTCATTTCCCCCTCCCCCCAACCAGTACAATTAGCCTCCCGTCTTCAGTGTTGGTGAGTCTCTTCATACACACTCTGCAGAGGAAGGGGGAGAATGGGAGCACTTGGGGATGCCAGTGAGCCACCTTTCACACATTGGCCACCTGTAGATAGTAGCCTACAGTGCCTATTGTTAAATCCAGCCTTGCTGGACTATGCACTGTTAAGGGCTGCCTCTGACACAGGCGACCAGGCACGACTCCCTATTACTGCTACTGCCTATAGCTGTGTCCTAGTGGCTGCAGCTCTGGTGCTTTGAGTTTGGCAGGAGAAAAGTGCAATATAAATGTTTTGTCTTGTCTATAAGTGACCAATACTTACAGGTCAATAACTTATCTGGTCATCCACATGCCCTAGGCATGTTTATCTCTGTCCATCCAGGCGTCCCAGGCCATTGTAGGTGGGAGGTTGTGACAAATAAATTACTTTTTATTGTTTAGTGTAGTGCAAGATGAGCTTAGAAAAGGGGGTGTCGGGATCATATCATTGAATGGAAGTGATGTAACTTCCTGTACCAACAGGGGTCTTCTGGCAGTTTTGGTGATCCTACAGCAGGAGGAACATTGAATGAAGATGAAAAAAAAAAATCTGGTGTCCCTCCCCTTTTTTGGGGGCACTTGGCTAGAGACTGGGGGCACATGCCCTAGTTGCCAAGCCGTCATGAGCTTTAACACATGCAATGGCCTATACCCATCTTGTCTTGCAAGTTCCTCAGACCTCGTATAACCCAAAGCTTGCATCAAAGAACAGGCGCATAAAACTGTACAAGCTGTACTATATTCCCTTCCCATATTTCCTGCAGCTCTTTACACGTTCTAGGTGAGCAGCGACGTCCTTGAGATCAGTACCGTGGGCGGCCAGGTTTTCAAGGACACCGCTGTTCCTAAATGAAGTCATTTGCAGTGATAATCAGCCACGTCCTTCAGCTGGGCTATAGTCCTTGCCCAGATGCTGATAAGGAGACACATTGCAGTGAACCTATTCTGCCGCTGCTGGCAATGGCTACCCCCCCCCCCCCCATGAGCCCCCTGCAGATGTGTGTAGGTGTCTGCGGTGCCCCCGGCACAATGATTTATAGGCGATGTGGGATGAGTCATTGTTCTGCATTGTGATGTCACAAGCTGGGATGCAGCACTGGCAGAGAATACACAAGCAGGCAGATGCTCAGAAGAGAAGATTGTAGCCTCTGTTGTTCTCTTGCAGTGTAGCCCGGCCGCTCACACTGGGCCTCATTGATGAATAGTTCTGCGTTGCCTCAGTCACCGATGGGATGTTAGGCTAATAAGCAGAACGAGGCCCCCTCTCTGTACTTTCAGATGCCAGGCCTGGCAGGGACACATCCTGAAGCTCCAGACGGGTTTCTGAAAGGGTATCATCCTACCGCTGTGTCTCCAATGACGATTACAGTAAATAGTAAGAACAAATTATTCTGAATAGTGCATCCAAACCAGGCCCAGGACATAGTTCTCCAACACTAGAGGCGGTGATTCCAAAGTGTGAGACCAACTAACCCTCCCCCCATAAATTAGGGATAGGTATTAAGTAGGTTGCATTCCCCCAAGTATAGGTAGCCAGATGTGCCCCCAATATTAGGTATCCCCCTCCTCAGTATAAATAGCCAAGTGAGGCCCCAATATTCGGTAGTCACCTTTCCCAATCTAGATAGCAGAATGTGCTCCCAGTATTAGGTAGCCCCCCTCGTCAGTATAGCTAGCCAGATATGCCCCTCCCCCCTATTAGGTAGCCCTCTTCCCAGTATAGATAGCCCTTGTGCCCCCAGTATAAGGTAGCCAGATGTGCCCCCAGTACTAGGTAGCCCCCCTCCCCAGTATAGCTAGCCAGATATGCCTCCCCGTATTAGGTAGCCCCCTTCCCAGTATAGATGGCCCTTGTGCCCCCAGTATAAGGTAGCCAGATGTGCTCCCAGTATTAGGTAACCCCCCTCCCCAGTATAGCTAGCCAGATATGCCTCCCCGTATTAGGTAGCCCCCTTCCCAGTATAGATAGCCCTTGTGCCCCTAGTATAAGGTAGCCAGATGTGCCCCCAGTACTAGGTAGCCCCTCTCCCCAGTATTGGTAGCCAGATGTACATCCAGTATTAGGTAGGTCGAGGTATAGATGGTCAGATGTGCCCTCAGTGTTAGGTAGGTAGTAATATAGATAGTCAGATGTGCCCCCAGTGTTAGGTAGGTAGTAATATAGATAGTCAGATGTGCCCCCAGTGTTAGGTAGGTAGTAATATAGATAGTCAGATGTGCCCCCAGTATTAGGTAGGTAGTTATATAGATAGTCAGATGTGCCCCCAGTGTTAGGTAGGTAGTAATATATATAGTCATATGTGCCCCCAGTGTTAGGTAGGTAGTAATATAGATAGTCAGATGTGCCCCCAGTGTTAGGTAGGTAGTAATATAGATAGTCAGATGTGCCCCCAGTGTTAGGTAGGTAGTAATAAAGATAGTCAGATGTGCCCCCAGTATTAGGTAGGTAGTTATATCGATAGTCAGATGTGCCCCCAGTATTAGGTAGGTAGTAATATCAGGGCCGGGCCGAGGCATAGGCTGGAGAGGCTCCAGCCTCAGGGCGCAGTGTAGGAGGGGCGCACAATTCATTCAGCTGCCATTCCTAATTGTGTTTGAAACAGAAATAAATAAGAAAAGGGGATACATAGCAGTGACTGCAAGCCAGATAACTAGATATTAAGGTGTTGGGGAGGTTGTGGGCCCTGTGGCGCCTCTTAACCATTTAATGACACCCTAACATATTAAAACGTCATGCTTTACCCTATTAACAGCAACATGACGTTTTAATACGTCGCGCGTTCCCGCCGCCGCTACCACCGTGTGTGCGCCGCTACCGCCGCCGATTCCGCCGGGATCCCGTGCTGAGTGATTGGGGAAGAGGACCGAACGGTCCTCTACCCAATCGCAGTGCCTGGAGTGAATGGACGTGACCGCGAACAGCGGCTACGTCCGTTCACAAAAACAGGAAATTGTTACTTTTCAATAAAGTTTTTAAAAAAAAAAAGTGATCACTTCCTATAACGAAGTGTTCACTAGCGCCATCTTGTGGCCAAAAAGTATATTACACATACAAAATACATACATACACAATTACATACACATCATTAATAAAATTACACTTACAACCCTCCCACCCCAAAAAAAAACCACTTGTAAAAAAAATTCAGCTTAAAATAAATAAATAAATAGTTTCCTTATGGAGCTTTTTTTAATCTATATTTTATGGGGGGAAATTAATTTTAATTTATTACATTGGGGCTGGTAATTCTGGCCAGAACAAAACAAAAAAACAAAACAGAAAAATAACACCTATATTTCAAAATAATATATTGTTGCCATACATTGTGATAGGGACATAATTTAAATGGTTTAATAATCGGGACAGCTGGGCAAATAATATGTGTTTGTTTTATCCACAGGAGAATGTTTAATTTTAAAACTATAATGGCTAAAACCTGAGAAATAATGATTTTTTTTCTTTTTTTTTTGTTTTTTTCTCATTAAAACGCATTTAGAATAAAAATATTCTTAGCAGAATGTACTACACACAGAAAGCCTAATTAGTGGCGAAAAAAACGAGGTATAGATCATTTTCTTGTTATAAGTAGTAATAAAGTTATTAGGGAATAAAAGGGAGGAGCACTGACAAGTGAAAATTGCTCTGGTCCGTTAGAGTAAAAACCCTTGGGGGTGAACTGGTTAATCCAATAGCAATCAGTGTGTGACGGCTGGGGTGGTAGGGATGGAGGGGCGCACTTTGGTGTCTCAGCCTTGGGTGCTGGAGGACCTTGTCCCGCCTCTGAGTAATATAGATAGTCAGATGTGCCCCCAGTGTTAGGTAGGTAGTAATATAGATAGTCAGATGTGCCCCCAGTGTTAGGTAGGTAGTAAAATAGTCAGATGTGCCCCCAGTATTGGTAGCCAGATGTACATCCAGTATTAGGGATGTAGAAGTATAGATAGTCAGATGGGCCCTCAGTATTAGGTAACCCCTGCTCCTCAGTATAGATAGCCAGATGTGCCCCCAGTATTAAGTAGCCCCCTTCGCCGGTATAGGTAACCAGATGTGGCCCCAGTATTAGTAGTCTCCTCCATGTAGAGTAATAAAGGCAGAGTGTGCTAATACACTCACCTTTCTGCGCCGCCAGGATCCCTCTTCAGCCTGTTGCACTTGCAGCGCCTTCTCTTTATGACTCCCTCCAGCAGTGCACGTAATGAAAGGCGCTACTAGAAGGCGTAATGTGACTGGATGAGGGTTGGCACTCAGGGAGGCACAGGTGTGCCCCCTGTGTTCTGTGCCCGTAGACTGGTGCCTCCTGATCTGGGCACTGACTTATGTGGGATCGTCATATAAAGTGGTCAGCTCTCCTGGCTTTCAGCACAAAATCCATCAAAGATTAAAAATCGCATTATTTATCAGGTAGAGATTTGGGGTTCATTCTAATCAAGTGTATTGAAAGTGCACTGCTTCATAATAAATGATGACCAAACCAACTTTGCTGCTAAGAAAAGCAACACGTCTGAAATCCATCTTATTTATTTCTTTGCGGCTCGGGGAGCCAGAGGAAAAAATAAAGGCTGTGGGGGCTGCAGACTGTGTGGAGGAAAACATTCCGCTCAATCCAGACCGAAAATAAGGAAATCTAATAATGATCATCTGAGCATGAAAAGTTAGGGAACGCGCTTCCTCAAGCAGAGGCGGATTAAAGTGGACCTGAACTCAGAACTTCCTCTCTGCTCTAAAAGAAACACAACAGCATAATAACCTTTAAAGAAAAACATTTCTTTTTCTACAGCTGAAACAAATCCTGCAGCAAATCTGCAGAGTGTCTACTTCCTGCTTTTATGGAAGCAGACATAGGGCTTGATTCACAAAGCGGTGCTAACTGTCAGCACGCCTGTGAAAACCCCCTTAGCACGTCTAAACTAGCTTTTCACGCGCAAAAACTTTATGCGCATAAAACTTTACGCACGCACTGCACAGAGCGCAGGGCGCTCCGTGCGAAGTGCCCATTAAAGCCTATGGGACTTAGCGCACGCACAGAACTTTGCGCGCGATCTGATTGAGAAATCCGGTGCCAACCTACTTAGCACCCTGGTTAGCACGTCTAAAGACTTTAGACGTGCTAAGTAGGTTAGCACTGCTTTGTGAATCAAGCCCTTAGGGTTAACATCCTGTGTTTACAAATTAGCTGCTCTGCCTAGGCAGCTAGCTGACACAGCTGAGAGATCAAATTACAACTTGTGGTTAGTCACAGATGAGGGGGAATTAGACAGGCTAAACTCTCTAAATCCATACAGGGGGCATATCTCTGTTTTCCTTCTGTCCTGTGCAAGAGTTCAAGTCCACTTTAGGCCTCGTTCAGACTATACGCGCTGCCGTCCGCATTTTGGCAGCGCGTATAGTGTGCGACACGCAAGAACGGTAGAAGGGCATAGACAGCCCTTCTACCGTTCCCATCATATGCGCTGCGTGGCAGCGCGATTGCGCTATCGCGTGCTGCACGCATTTTTGGGAATCGCAGCGCAGATCCCATTCATTGTAATGAATGGGATCTGCAGCGCAGCGCATAGGAGCGCAGATGGCGTGCGATCGGACGCGTTGCGTTCCAATCGCACAGCCATCTGCGCTAAATGATGTGAACGAGGCCTTAGGGTGAAATGAGGCTCTAGGCAGGATATCAGCTTTGGCCCACTCCTGATGGCCACCTGTTTTTTGGTAAGATTTCTTGGGGATCTAGCATCAGTCAGGTCCCGATCTCTCTCCAGGCCCTAGACGTCTGCCTAAGTTGCCTCATGGATGAGGCATCTTCGTTCTAAAGATCTGGATTTATGTGCAGTCCTCTGATCATTGCACAGCTTTCACAAGGTTAAGCTGCAGTAGCTGCGTGTCTTTCCATAAGCCTTACAGAAAATCACAAACCAATGTGAGCTGGACGAGAAATGCAAGCACAGATAGTCGTTTGCTGGTGCTACATAATTTATGCTTTATTTAGTGGCCAATTTATTGCAAGTACTCAGGCCAATTTATTTTAGCACAATTTTGTTTTTCTTATTTGTTACACTTCCTTGCTACTAACTAGTACTGCTGTAATGTGTATTTTTGGTCACTTGTCACTAGAGGCAGTGTGAGGCAATAACATAGGACTTCTGCTGTAAGTTTCTATATTTTCTGCTTGTAGAGAGAGATCAAAGCATTCCAAAAATTTACAGCACGAGTTTTGCCGACTGAGGTAAAAAAAACGTGCACTTATCTCAATGGGTTAAAGACCATACACACTAGCAATTATGGTTGTCTAAAGTGATTTTTCATCATTGTTGTAGACGGCCTTTCTTCTTTTAAAAATAGGGCTTAATTCACTAAGACAAATAGCATGCCTTATCAAAGTTAACACACCTTATCAGAATAGCATAGCAAGCGCTATGAACCTGCAGGGGCTCAGGGCAGGACGAGTGGAGCTCTCATCATTGCCAATTAGCAGGGATACGTTTGTAGCGCTCGCTATGCTACTCTGATAAGGCATGTTATCTCTGAAAACGCATGCTATTTGTTTTAGTGAATCAAACCCATGCTGTGAAGCTTTCTGCCAATTAAGTGCATTCTGCTCTAGAGAGAGGGGAGGGGCACTAAGAGTGGAAGCAAGCTACATGCCAGTGCGGCAGTACATACACAGTCTGTCCCTGGCCTGCAGCTGCATAAGACTCTGTACTGTAGACCTGAGGAAGCGGGAAGGTCCCACGAAACGTGTCAGTCTTTTCCTGTGTCCAATAAAAGTATTATCTTTAAGCTTCCTACCTGAGGTATCATTAGCGACGTTTACCCATTGTACTACACTGGGGGGTGCCTCCTCCCAGTGAGACGCTGCGGAACATCCGTGTGAACCGAGCCTAAGGATGGTCAATGATATGCTCATGATTCCAACTTCCGTGCCAATTTTATTGAAAATTGTATGCCGGTTTCAATGAGAGGACCTGATTTACAAGTGTGTACAGACGTTTAAGAGCGGAGCAACACTTTATTATTATTATTAATATTATTAAGTACAGTAGATAAACTTTGCATTGCATCTAATTGTACTTTTTAAAACTTTTGATATTTCTCTGGGCCAAAGATCCTTTACATTATTCATAAGCTGCAGAAAGCATTTGGAGGCCGTTGAGGCTTAAATATAGAACAGAATAATGCTGAATATGTAATCAGCTCCGATAACAGATGATGTGGCTTGCTCTCTCTCTATTAGATGCACTAGGCCGCTCTATCATGGTCACTGCTGGATATTGAATGCAATTGATCGGATGCATT
This sequence comes from Hyperolius riggenbachi, assembly GCF_040937935.1. Taxonomy (NCBI): domain Eukaryota; kingdom Metazoa; phylum Chordata; class Amphibia; order Anura; family Hyperoliidae; genus Hyperolius; species Hyperolius riggenbachi. The sequence goes on from NC_090654.1 coordinate 45,344,028, forward strand.
TCTGCAGTCACTGGGGAATATCTGCTTAAATGTCAACACATTGCTATTTCTGAATCTCACAGAGAAACAGGGACAATGCTGCTAGATTTACTCTGCTGATCTGCTGAATCATTTTAGGGTTATTTTCCTTTTTGGATGAACTTTAAAGAGAATCTGTATTACAAAAAAAAAAAAATTGCCCCCTGGGGGTAGTCACCTCAGGAGGGGGAAGCCTCTGGATCCTATGGAGGCTTCCCCCATCCTCCTCCGTCCCACGGTGGACCCGCTAGAGGTCCACGAACGGCGGCTATGTAAATATTTACCGTCCCGCCTCCAGTGCAGTAGAGGCGCTCAGCTCGGAAATAGGCAAAAATAGCCGATCCCAGTCGGGTCCGCTCTACTGCACAGGAGGAAGTCAGGTCATGTGCATCCTCAGTGGATCCTGGAGAGGTAAGTTACTTCACTCCTTCGTTGTGCACTCTACATGTGCCCATTCCCCCCCCCCCCTTCCTGCAGCAACTTCACCTTGGGTGGTGACCTGCCCCGCCTGCATTTTAAAACCGGTAACAGCATGCACGTCCACAGAGAGGGCTCCGAGTGCCCTGTGTGCCATAGGTTCACCACCATTCAAGCTACATTGTTGGCTAACGTTACATGAATTACCTATCTGCTTTGAATTTGTACAACTTTATTCGTATGCAGAGCAGTTTTTAGGCACAGGCAGTCCAGGCAATTGCTCAGTGCAACACAACCTGCTAAAGGGAGCATAAGAAAATACTTCACTGTTTTGTTTGAATTATTATACATACCGTAGTTACTAGTTACATTGTGGCAGAATGTGTTGAAAAGTCTGCAAAAATCTAAGCTCAAACTCCTAACCAGCCCAGTACTTTGTTAACACCTAAACTGGCACCAACACCTAACAATGATGTCCTCATTAATTATCACAGCAGGGGTGTGGTAGACTCCATTAAGGTGCTAATTAAGTTTATAATTGTTTTAACTTTTCTTCTTTTGATCATCTTCACATACCTCAAGAGCAAGAAGTAAACAGTAAAGTTTTCTGTCCATGTCCAACATTTTCCAAAATCACATGTTTTTCAATCCTTATAATAAGTAGAATAGGGCATACGTATGGTCGCGCTATCAAAGAGCTGGGCGCAGGGTGAGTTGAATAACGACTCGCCCTGCTGCCACTCAAAACCCCGGGGCGTTAAATACTAATCCGCCCTGAGTTGTAGCATCTCGGAGGGAGGTGTAATTTGGGGTCTGGTGATTGCCAGATCCTAGAATTACCCTTGCTTGGGGCGCATAGCATAGCACCAGTGCTATGGCGGCACCAAAATGATTTGTTTCGAGGATGGGACCTATCTACACCTAACGCTAACACAGCTGTAGGACCCAGCCGTCAGCAAATACCGCTGAGCAGTGTCCGTACTTAGCTATTCCTGCTACTATGAGTACCACAGGTGGCCAAACCAGACTAGGGCTTTTTCCACTACAAATCTATTGTGCTGTCACTGGCGTTGGCTATGGCAGGTAATTCTAGAATTTAACATGGGCGTCTACTGCGGCACACAAATGACCTGCTTTGGGGAAGGGGGACTTTCGAATCTCTGCTTCTGGTGCTGGGGAACTTTTTTCTGGTCCTATATGGGTTATGGCAAAATCACAGATGGATCCTCAGAAGGTTTATGCGATCCTAAACTGACCAGCTCCCTCTGATAAGAAGAAAGGTGCAATGATTTATTGGCCTTGAACTTTTTTTCAGAAATTCCTTATTTTTCAGGCACAGTCTAAGTCCAGTTAACCAAGGCACACCAAAGATTCTGTTGGTCTTAAAGAGGAACTCCAGTGAACATTTTACTGTTGGCAGGTGATGTAGCTGCTGCATGTTTTTTGGCAGTTGGAAACAGCTGTAAACAGCTATTTCCTACAATGCAACAAGGTTCACAGACAGGAAACTGCCAAAAGTTCAAACTTTTCTTGTGGGAGGGGTTTCACCACAATATCAGTCATACAGCGCCCCCTGATGGTCTGTTTGTGAAAAGGAATAGATTTCTCATGTAAAAGGGGGTTTCAGCTACTGATTATAATAAAGTTCAATTTTTGGTCGGAGTTTCTCTTTAAAGCAAACCAGAGATAAAAATGTAAAGAAAATAATACATACCTGGGGCTTCCTTCTGCCCTCTTCAAATTCATCGGCCCCTCGCTGTCCTGCCAGGCGGCCTGGATCCTCCGCTAGGCGGCCCGGTATTATGGCCAGTTGGTGCACCCTTCTGTGCTCCCATCCATGGTAGTAGTAGCAGTAATACTGTGCAAGCACAGAATGCTCCCAGCGAGCACAGTTCCCCCCGACCTAGTGAAGGATGCAGACGGCCTTAGAGGACAGCGAGGGACCCATGAGCCTGAACGGGGCTGGAAGAAGCCCCATGTATGTATATATATATATTGGAAGGAGGGGTTTATCTCAGGTTTACTTTAAGTTTTGTTTCTGCCCCCATACTTGGACATGCAGATCCATTACAACCATTTATACTGGAAGTAGACAAACAGTAAGAAGGTCCGCACAATGTCCAAAAATAAATTACAAAATCTTTATTGTGGGTGTATCCATAAAATCACAGTCACATGTGACTATCGTGATTTTATGGATACGTCCTCAATAAAGATGTTGTAATTTGTTTTTGGACATCGTGTGGACCTTCCTACAGTTTGTCTATTATCGGTTGGACTGTCCTGGTCCTAGCACTGTCCTGGTACAAAGTTGAACGGTTTCTCCATCTCCACTACTTTCTATCATTTATAATGGAAGTTGATGCTTCTGAAAACTCAGTAGAAGCATATCTATCTCAACATTTTGACTACAAGAATTTGCTACACCCATTAGCTGTTTTTTTTCTAGGATCTTGTGTTCCACGGGAAATAACTATATTGCTGATTGAGAGCTCTTGGCCATCAAAGCGGCCCTTGAGAAATGGAGGCACTTGCTGGAGGGCGCTAAACCGACCATTATAATTTTCCCTGATCACAAGAACCTGAGTGTTTAAAGACATCTAAAGGATTACGACCCAGACAAGCATAGTGGGCATTGTTTTTCCTGGTTTTGATTTTCACATCACACATAAACAAGGGAGTAAAAATGCTACGCCAGATGCACTCTCTCCAATGTTTCCTCGAGAGATGCTTCTGATACTATTCTTTCTCAGCACTTCCTTCTGTTACAGCCAGATCTGTTGACCCAGATTAAGCAATCCTCATTGTCACTTCCAGTGTCAGACGCCAGTCAGTTGCAGTCAGAAGATGGGGGGGGGTCGGTTTACAGGTCGGAAAGATTTTTGTCCGTACTGAACTTTGTTTGTGTCGGTTATGTAGATGAGCCACCACAATGCCTTGGCTGGACACTTTGGGGTTAATAAGACTCAAGAGCTCACTCAAAGGAAATTCTGGTGGTCAGAGCTATTTAGAGACTGTGAAGATTTTTAAACTCCTGTATTATATGTGCTCCCTCAAAAAGTTCCCATCTTTGACCATGGGGGCTGCTCGCTCCATTGCGTACATCCTCTTGGCCCTGGGACATTCTGTCTATGGACCTTATTACTGATCTGCTGATGTCTGAGGGATTCACCACAATCCTAGTAGTAATCGATCAATTTACTGACATGGCTTTATTCCCATGAAGAATGTTCCTTCTACTGCCACCACTGCTGAAACCTTCCTAAGAAATATTGTCCGATTACATGCGTTAAATGTCGTAACTGTTAAGGAGAGTTCAGCTCACCTCTAAGTTCTGGAGAAAGTTGTGCTGACAGCTAAATATTAATGTGTCTTTGTCCTACGGTTATCTCCCATAGTCAAATGGATAAACTGAAAGGACAAACCATAGAACAATATTCAGGTCCGGGCCGAGACAGAGGGGAGAGAGGCTCCAGCCTCGGCGCACAACTCACTCAGCTTTCATTCCCTGTTGTGTTTGAAGCAGAGAGAAATAAGAAAAGGGGATGCATGGCAGGCTAGATAACTAGAGGTGTTGAGGGGGGGGGGGGGGGGGCCCTGGGGCACCTCTTAGTTTAATAGCAATCAGTGTGTTACTGCTGGGATGGGGAGGATAGAGGGGCGCACTTTGGTGTCTCAGACTTGGGTGCTGCAGGACCTTGTCCCGGCTCTGACAATACTTACACAGTTACGGTCCGCCTCGCAGGATGATTGGGTTTTCATGTTATTTACAGCTGAATTTGCATATAATAACACTATTCATACTTCCATCAGTTAGACACCATTTCTTGCCAACTATGCCTACCATCCCGCTATTTTGCCTATGCTATAGAAAACCTGAAGCGAAAATAAACGTATGAAATAATAATGAATTGTATGTGTAGAACAGCTAAGAAACAGACCATCAGTAGCAAATAAAAAAGTCTCATGTTGCTTTCCAGTACAGAGTTAGGCCCAGTGCACACCAAAAATCTCTAGCAGATCTGGAAAACGCTAGAGGTTTTTGAAGCAGATTTCAGAGCAGTCTTTCTCAACCTTTCTACCCTGGAGGAACCCTGTCCCTGCAAATAACTTTTGGATCTCAAGGAACCCCTGCAAACAATGTTTTGATCTCAAGGAACCCCTGCATTTATTTTGCAGGAGGCATGGTCTTTAAAAGTATGTGTGGCTGTTTATTTCACTACCCCTTATTACAGTGCCTCTCATTATACTGTCTTCTGACCCCCCAAATTAGTGCTTATTGTTACAGTACCACCTATTATAGTGTACTCTATACTTCCGCCACGATGGGGGAAAATGCCAAGAAACCCCTGCAGAGTCCTCAAGGAACCCTGGTTGAGAAAGCCTGTTTCAGAGCAATTCTAGGCAAGTTTAGAGATGTTTTCTAAACATACCTATGTTTTTTTGGTAGCGTTTTTCAGAGCTGTTTTCCACTTTCCTGTACTTTAACATTGAGGCAGAAACGCCTCAGAAATCTAAAAAATGCTGCAGCCCCCGAGTTTGCGTTTGTGGAAAAAAAAAACCGCTCTGGTGTGCACCATCCCATTCACTTTCATTAGCCAATCGGTTTCCCCCTGCAAGCGTTTTAAAAAATGTTTCAGAACCGCTCTGGTGTGCACCAGCCCTTAGGCCCAGTTCAAATTAGAGTAAAAAAAACAGTCTGTTCCCGGGTCGGATGGGAACGGATCCAATGTTAACCTATAGGTCAGTTCAAACGGATCCATTCCACCTGATCCACTGTATGGACTGCAACTTTGGTTGTGCAGCAATTTTTCCGGACCGCTGAGCCTAGCGGACCGGAATAGCCCCCAACCGTCCTGGATTGGTCGGGATTCTCCCGATTTGGGGGGGGGCTGTCCCACTATCCCGGCCCCCCCCTCTTGAATCCCGGCCGGCTGGGCAGATAATGGAGGCGGAAAAACTGATCGAGGCCCCAGCCGCGGTAATGGAGGGATGCGGGAGCTTCATTACTTCCTCCCTCTCTGAATACCCCCCTATTGTCTGTGCCCCCCCCCCCCCCCCTGTAGGCAGAGTGAGCACAGCGGAGCGGGCAGTCGGGTCCTCTTACCGCTGATGCATGCGTACTGTCTGGCATCGGACCTCCATGTGCTTCCTGTTTACTATGACATCACAGGAAGCAGATGGAGATCCGGTGACAGAGACGGTACGTGTGCATCAGCAGTAAGAGGACCCGACTGCCCGCTCCGCTGCACTCACTCTGCCTACAGGGAGGGAGGGAGGGGACACAGACATACATAGGGGGGTATCAGAGGGAGGGAGGGAGGTGTTAAGCTCCCGCATCCCTCATTACCGCGGCTGGAGCCTCGATCAGTTTTTCACCTCTTCTCTGCCCAGGCAACCCCCCCCCAACCTAAAAGTGGCACCCTCCTCCCTACCCATGGGCATTCACCCCCTCCACTGACAACCTCCCTACCCATTAGCACCCTCCAGCCTAGTGTCAGTGCACTCTGCTAATGGGGGACACTGGGGGGCAGATCTCAAGGGAGGGAGGTAGTAATGCTATGCCCGCATCCCACTTAGGCGCGGCTGGCGCCTCGATATTTTTTTTTTTTTTTTACAGTGGCACCCATCCTCACCCTCCTCCCCACCCACGGGCACCCTTACCCTCCTCCCCACTCACGGGCACCCTTACTCTCCTCCCCACCCACGGGCAGGGTGTATGAGGGTATATTTATAAAAAAAAATGGCATAAATATTTAATAAAAAAAACGATGGTAGGCGTGTTGGGGGTGTGGTTAGGGGTGTGGCCAGTGTCCCGGTTTCTTATTTTAAAATGTTGGGAGGTATGGAAACAGAAGCTGAAGCGCTGCATTGGGGCAATGAGGAAACTGAACGTTTCTTCACACTAGCGAAGAAACTGACCATTCTAAATAGAAAAATATACTTTGGGGGTCTGGGGGGAGGATGTGGGGAAATGGAGCAGAAGCAGTGGAAAGGGAAACAGAGTGGCAACGGATGTGAAAACAGATCCGATTGACCGGATCCGTTTGCCACTTCAACGCAAATGTGAACCGGACCTAAAAGACTTCAGTTATTTATGCAAAAGAGCTTCTCTGAGCTATTCAACCCAACTTGGGTAGAATACCTTCCTGTTTTCCGAAGTACTTAAAGGGAACCAGAGACGAAGCTAATGGAAAAAAAATGAAAAAGCTTTTATACATACCTGGGACTTCCTCCAGCCCCATAAGCCTGGATTGCTCCCACACCGCCGTCCTCCACTGCCTCAATCGCCGCTACCGGGTCCTGTCACTTCCGGCGGATGTGCCCAATTTTCCACATGCACAGGGGCTCCCTCCATATCCTTACGCATGCGCGTGCGTAGTATGGAGGCGCATGCGTAAGGATATGGAGGGAGCCCCTGTGCATGCCGAAAACTGGCTGCGTCCACCGGCAGTGACGCACTGTGCTTGCGTCGACTGGCCGAAAATACAGGACCCGCTACCGACGGATAGAGGCAGCGGAGGACGGCGGCGTGGGAGCAATCCGGGCTTATGGGCTGGACTCGAGGAAGCCCCAGGTATGTATAAAATCTTTTTCCCAACGTCTCTGGTTCTCTTTAATGTCTGATTCCCCTGTACCTGAAATAAGCAAGGGATTGTCCTTTGTAACAGAAGTTACTAAATTTACAGCAAGCCCAGTCTAGGGCGAAGTTTAATTGTAGATAAAAAAAAAGGAGAGAAAGCCTTGACTGACTTTTAGATTGGTGACCTTGTCTGGCTTTCTACCGCTAATTTAAAGATCAGATGCCCATCAAGGAAGCTGGCTCCTGGGTTCATTGGTCCATTTCCTGTTGTGAAACAAATGTATAGCTGTTGCTTATAGGCTGGATCCTCCCTAGTTCTATCAAGGTACACCCAGGTTTTCATGTATCATGTTTCAAACACAGTTTCTTTCAAGTCTTTTGTCTGATATTTTGGATCTGTCTCCTGAATCTGTTGATGGTGCTGAGCAGTATGAAGTTGAGAACATTTTGGATTGCAGAATTAGGGGTGGATCTTTACAATATTTAATTACCCATATATACTCGAATACCTCGTGTATAAGTCGACTCCAACATTCAACCTTCTCAACCTCCCTGGCGGTAAGCCCGGGCTGAGCACGGGCTACGCCGCGCAGGAGGATTTCTCAGGCTCTGCTGTGCCGATTTGGAGAAATTTTTTTTTACACGCAGCTAGCACTTCGCTAGCTGCGTGTACTTCCCGATCGCCCGCCGATCCGCCGCGCCGCACTGCCCCCCCCCAGACCCCCATGCGCTGCCTGGCCAATCAGTGCCAGGCAGCGCTGAGGGGTGAATCGGGACTCCCTTTGATGTCACAACGTCGTTGGTGACGTCATCCCGCCCGTCGCGGAAGCCCTGATGGAAATCCCGTTCAGAATGGGATTTCCGGACAGGCTTCATCACCGGAGGCGATCGGAGAGGGTGGGGGGATGCCGCTGCGGCTATCATGTAGCGAGCCCTAGGCTCGCTACATGATTAGAAAAAAAAAATATAGTGCTGCGCTGCCCACTGGTGGTTTTAATTGACCGCCAGGGAGGTTAAGTTGGAATTTTTATTGACTCAAGTATAAGTCTACCCAGTAAAGTTAATAGCTGCACTTGGGAGTCAGGAGGGGTTAATGCACTGCATACAGTATTGCAGCTATTAACCACTCCTGTTGCTTAAGTGCAGCCAATACCTCCTTCAGGCCCCCCCAAGCAGCTGGGTATGTAAAAATCAGATAAAAGTCTTTTGAAGCCAGCGGATCTGCTAGAGGTGTGAACAGCTCTTTTGAACTACTGGACTAAAGACCCCCACCTACCACGGCTGTTTGATGACCTGCTCCTGCTGCATGTGTGCAGTAACAGGAAGTTCAATGTCCTGAAAAGCAGCAGCATCACTGGTCCCTGGAGAGTAGACATCACAAGTCCAGATAGTATAAGATGCAGAGAGCCTCCAGGGTGTCCCTCTATGCCACCTCTCCCCTCCATGCCTCTTTCTGTCCCCCTTTGTACCTCCTTCTGTCCCCATGTGCCGCTATCAATCCCTGTCCCCCTCCCAGCTCAGTGTGTAATTGCAGAGCATAGCGCAGCAGAAGCTGTGCTCTCACCTCCCTGCCAGAGTCCAGTGCAGGGCCTGTCTCCTGCTCCTCCTGTTGTTGGCACCTCACTCTCCTCATGTCGTGTGTAATCACTCTACATGCAGTAGGAGATGCTGGGCACTAGGGATGAGCTCACGAGTAATTACGAGTAGCTAGCTACTCAAATTCGTGATTCTAATGAGGTTTAATTGCCTCAGGTGTGCGGCTGGGAGAGAGAGGGTTAATTAGCCAGCTGCCCACTGCTTCTATGCGTATCACAGCCTCGCACCACTACTCAGTACCGCGCACTTCCTCCTTCGAGCGGTGAGCCAGCAGGTGGAAGCACAGCACTGGACTCTGGCAGAGGTGAGAGCACAGCTTCTGCTGTGCTATACTCTGCATTTACACACTGGGATAGGGGAGCACAGGAAGGGGTCATGCAGCAAAATGTGACAGGATTGGTGCGTTGTTTGTATTTCAAGGACTCTATGTGCCTCTTTAGATGTCACGTTTTTATTTGTGTGTGTGTGTGTGTGTGTATGTGTGTTTCGGTTGGGGGCAGTTCTTGTTGCCTGGGGTAATAAAAAGGCTAGATATGGCCCTGCGTTTATGTATTCTTATTATGTACAGCGGTGCCACTTCAGATGATTCAGCAGTGTGGCTGGGATAAGTAACTCAGACCAGTCTAGTCCGGCCTCAGCTCCTCGTTCCCGGGTGGGTCGCAGAGATGAAGGGATCGCTGTTAGCGCTTAACGAGAAGTGTCCGTTTTACTTACCGGCAAGCAATAAACCGTAGAACTGATTAAGAGATTAGCGGTTCCCTGCATGATAAAATCCAGACAATCCCATCAATAAAAGTCTCACATTTCCAATTATACGGATCCTGTGATAGCCGCGCAATAAAGAGGGCTTAAATGTGAGACGCTTCACACGGGAGTCCCGACCCAATTCCTCTAGACCAAAATGTAATTGTTATATAACTAAATGCCTGAAAAATGAACGGTTAACCGACTGCCAGGGATAATGCCAGCGGTAACTGTTTGGTTACCTATAGTTTATTAAAACCTCCCCATAACCGTCTCTACATATATACTGTAGCACTGTCACAGCAGGATCATCTATCAGGCAACCTAGGCAGGTGCCTGGGGCCTAGGGGATGTCAAGGGGCCCACCTGCTACCTTCTCTGACCTCTCTCCACTTCAGCTTACTAAAAGGACTACAAGGGGGGCACAAATCTACCACCTTGCTTAGGGCCCCGTTACATCTTTATCCATCGCTGAGTCAGTGGGCTTGATTCACTAAGACAAATAACATGCCTTATCAGAGTAGCATAGCAAGTACAACGACTCCGCAGGTGCTCAGGGCAGGACGAATGGAGCTCTCGTCATTGCCAATTACCAGGCATAGATTTGCTATGCTACTCTGATAAGGCGTGTTAACTTTGATAAGGCGTGCTATTTGTCTTAGTAAATCAAGCCCAGTCTGTTTAATAGCTTCCTCTTCCTTCTTGCAGCTCCACCAGTGTTGCCCATGTCCTTTCATTTATAAATTATTTAGTCAGTGTTTGCCCATTGTAAAATCTATCCTCTCCCTGATTTACCTTCTGAAACGTATCACTGGTGGTGACATCTTTAGTACTGGCAGGTGATCTGTATGGAGTGTTCGTTAACTGAGTGTTCTATGCACAGAGGGAGATATTGCTGGCTTGGTAGTTGGAAAAAGATGTTATTTCCCACAATGCAACGAGGTTCACAGACAACAAACTGTCATGACCTCACACTGTGGAAAAAGCGGTTATTTCCCACAATGCAACAAGGTTCAGAGACAGGAAACTGTCAGGACCATGGTACATTCTGAGATTTATCACTGGTGGTGACATCTTTGGCCCTGCCAAGAGATCTATACGGAATGTTCGTTACTAAGAGTTCTATGCACAGAGGGAAATACTACTTGCTTGGCAGTTGGAAAAAGCTGTTATTTCCCACAATGCAACAAGGTTCACAGACAGGAAACTGTCAGGACCATGGTCATGACATCACACTGTGGGAGGGGTTTCACTACAATATCAGCCACAGACCCCCCTGATCATCCATTCGAGAAAAAGATTTCTAGTGGGAAAGGAAAGGGGGTATCAGCTACTGATTGGCATGAAGGTCAATCCGGGGTTAAAGTTCCTCTTTAGGTTAGGACAGTATGTGTTTCTTAACCCCAGGTGGGTACACTTTTTAAGCATACACTTATCCATTAACCTCCTTGCCGGTCTAATTAATCCGGCAAGGAGGCAGCGCAGAACTTTTTTTTTTTTTCTTTTTAAATCATGTAGCGAGCCCAGGGCTCGGCGCGGCGGGTAGCGGCAAATCGGCGGCGAGCGGCGGCGATCGCGTACTACACGCAGCTAGCAAAGTGCTAGCTGCGTGTAGGAAAAAAAATTATGCAAATCGGCCCAGCGGGGCTTGAGAAATCGTCCTGCGCAGGTTACCCCGAGCTGAGCTCGGGATAACCAGCAAAGAGGTTAAAGAGGAACTGTAGTGAAAATAACATGATGAAAACTGCTTATTGTTTACAATATTAATTTATACTTAGTCAGTGTTTGCCCACTGTAAAATCTTTCCTCTCCCTGGTTTACATTCTGAGATTTATCACTGGTGGTGACATCTTTAGCCCTGCCAAGAGATCTATACGGAATGTTCGTTACTAAGGCCTAGTGCACACCGAGCGGTTTTTAGAGCGATCCGCCGGCCGCATCCGCCTGGAAAAATGCTTGGCTAATGTATTGCAATGGGATGGTGCACACCGGCGGTTTGAGGTTTTTGCCAAGCCGCAAACGCGCCACCTGCTGCGCGTTTGCGGATTTTGGAAGCGTTTCGTCCTCAATGTAAAGTATAGGAAAAACGCAAACCGCTCTGAAAAAAGCTACTTCAGAGCGGTTTGCCAGGCATTTTTGTTACAGAAGCTGTTCAGTAACAGCTTTTACTGTAACAATATGTGTAATCTGCTACACAAAAACGCACCCAAAACCGCTAGGCATGTGTAGAAAACCTCTCTAAACATACCTAGAATCGCTCTGAAATCAGCTCCCAAAACCGCTAGCGTATTGCGGATCTGCTAGCGGTTTTGGTGTGCACTGGGCCTATGAGTTCTATGCACAGAGGGAAATACTACTTGCTTGGCAGTTGGAAAAAGCTGTTATTTCCCACAATGCAATGAGGTTCACAGACAACAAACTGTCATGACCACGGTCATGACATCACACTGTGGGAGGGGTTTCACCACAATATAAGCCATACAGACCCTCCTGATGAGCTATTAGAGAAAAGGTAAACATTTCTGGTGGGAAAAGGAGTATCAGCTACTTATTGGAATGGAGGTCAATCCTTGGTTAAAGTTCCTCTTTAACAAACCACACAATGTTCTGAAGTGCGCAGAGGAAGGGCAGATGTTGGCCACACCGTAGCTGCTGATAGCATGCGCTGCGTGCGGTATTACACGGATCGATCGGACCGGCTTCCGTACACCAATCTCCGGCATCATAATCACCAGCAGATTAAAACCCCTAATCAGATTCCTTTCAGTAAATAGATGGCGCATTGTTTTTTTCAGCAGAGCGTTTTAATGGCGTGTCGAGACACTCCGGGAGAAACCGGCGAGCGGAAGATAATAGAAGACCTTTTTTTTTTTTTTTTTTTTTTAACAAGCAAAATGAATGAAAATTAATCACGCTGCCCCACTGCGATCATTGGCCTCATCTCCCATAATAATCTCCTCTTGCCTCATTTAGCTAGCGGAGCAGCGAATGGCGATGACATAATCATTAACAGTGGAGGGTCGTAGATGGGACATTGTAGCCCCCGCTGGGGAAGGTTTGGGTATTAGCGATACACTGAGAAGATGGAGAGACCTTGCTAATATTTCAGGTCACTTTTCTTTTTCATGTCGTGTAGTTTTCGTAGTCGTTGATTTGTATGGATGCCTCTGCGGAGGAGATAACAGACAGCAATAAAAAAAAAGTGGTTGGCAAAGGCGCCCGCACATCACACGGTTCATAGTTAAGGTTATCTGTTTGTATTGACCTGAGGAGGCAGGCTGAGACCCGCAAAATGCGTTGTCTACAGTTTAACCGTTTCTTACAATAAAGACTCCTTTTTCTCATCCATGTGAGTCGTCATTAGAGGTAAGATGCCTCTTCTCATATTGTTATAGAACTAAGTTTTATCCACCCCACCATATACATTGGGCGCCTCCCCAACAACCTTACCCCATTGTAACTCCACTCTTCCGGTAGAGGTGATAAGTCCTTACTATTTGTTGACATAACTCACCTGTAGAAAGGACCAGAGGAGGAGAGCGACTTCCCTGTTCCAAAAGGATATGAAGCGGGCCGGTTTTATTTCCGCAGGCGCTTACGGAGGTTGCGGTATTGCAGCCCATCTTTGTGAGTATTCACTGCCCACAATATTCTGTACTACTTTGGGCTCTGTTCATAAAAGGCTTTGCGGTAAAAAAAAAATATGGTCGGGAAAATACCGCATTCAACTTCTGTGTGCTAATTCATAAAAATGTTTACAGTTGCGATAGAAGTTCGGGGATTTCCTAAACTAGGCTGGCGGTAACATGAGAAGCTGCCCGAGTTGATACATTTTCTCCTTACAGAGACAGCGTTACAATAAAAGATTCAGCCCCAACTTCCCTTTAGATGTGCATTTTTTTTTAACTGCCTCTCCTTGCTTTGAATTTGCACTGAATCTGTCTATTAGTCTTTCTAAACAATCTATTTAATTGCCACTGTTTAGAAGAACTTCAAGAAATGTTACACATGCAGGCTTTCTGATGTGAAATATGTCTGAAAATAGGTACCCAAGGGGTTAAAAACACACCCTGGGTATTCCGGAAAGCCTTTTTTTTGTACTGCTCTCACTGCTGGTGCCTGGGTGATCTGCTGTTATTGCTCTCTTATCACCTTTTCTAAACAGACAATATTCTCCCTCCCAATATCGCCTGCTCTAATCTTTATGAATTGACATTTAGTGACATGTGTTCAGATAATCACTGCACAAGGTGGTAATTTACCTCACTGCTCGGGAATGTCATCTTTTCATGCGGTAAGGGCCCGTTTCCACTAGGGCGAATTCGCATGCGTGGCCTGCATGCGAATTCGCATAGGCAATGAAAGTGGATGGGACTGTTTCCACTTGTCAGGATTTCTGAGCGTTTTTCTGTGCAGGATTTTTCTGCACGGTAGAGCCTGCAGAATTCGCCTGCGTGAGGAATGCAGGCGATTCGCACATAATGCATTTAATAGGGAAAACGCACATGCGTTTTTTGCCGCGATTTCGCGTGCGAATTCGCATGAAAACTAATGCAAATTGAACCAGGCAGTGACATGGTTAAATTCGCATATACCCTGCCTATGCTAAATCGCATGTGAAATCGCGGCAAAAATCGCCCGCGGAATCGCATCCGCATGCGATTTCGTCAGCGGTGGAATCCCGGTGATTCGCACCGCACTAGTGGAAACGGGCCCTAACAGCTTTTATGAGTTGACATTTTGCTCAGTGGTCGGTAAAGTCAGCTGTTTTGAGCATTACCGCATGTGGGAATGCTTTATGAATCGAGCCCTTTGTGTAGGAAGCTCTTCCTATATATTGCTGTATATTGGTGTGTAGCTCTGCCCTCCCACTGAGGCTTAGCTTAGGCTGTTCATTATGCGGATAATCACATAACCTTTTCCTCTGTACACATCACTATGTACTGATCCGAGACAAGCTTATGCTCTTTGGGTCCTACGGGACTAAAAGTTGACATAATCAGCTGTAATTGCATATGATTGGCCTAGTTTGAAGCTGCATACAAATTGCAACCAAATTTGCATCAACTGGTTCAGCCATCTCTAATGTATGAGAAGAAAAATAATTAATGAAAATATATTGTAATAGTACGTGGGTCCCAATTTTAAGTTTTTTAACCACGTAAGGACTACAGGCTTTACCCCCCTAGTGACCAGGCTATTTTTTACAATTCAGGCCACTACAGCTTTAAAGGATACCCGAACTGACATGTGCCATGATGAGATAGACATGTGTATGTACAGTGCCTAGCACACAAATGACTATACTGTGTTTCTTTTTTTCTTTCTCTGTCTGAAAGAGTTAAATATCAGGTATGTAAGTGGCTGACTCCGTCCTGACTCAGACAGGAAGTGACTACAGTGTGACCCTTACTGATAAGAAATTCCCCTTTTTATCTCTTTCTTGCTCTCAGAAGCCATTTTCTGCTAGGAAAGTGTTTTATAGTTGGAATTTCTTATCAGTGAGGGTCACACTGTAGTCACTTCCTGTCTGAGTCAGGACTGTGTCAGCCACTTACATAACTGATATTTAACTCTTTCAGGCAGAGAAAGAAAAAAAGGAACACAGCATAGTTATTTGTGTGCTAGGCACTGTACATACACATGCCTATCTCATTATGTCACATTTCAGTTCTGGTATCCTTTAAGGGCTCGCTGTAGGGACGTACAACTCAGCACACAAGTGATTCCAACCCCCCCCCCCCCCCCCCCCTCTCCCTTTTATGTCCACTGGCATGTTTGTTTATTTTTTTATTTTTATTTTTATAATAAATTTTACTATTTTTTTTAATATATTTAATATCCCAGCCCGCCAGCCAATCACTGTGATCGGCTGTCATAGGCATTAGCCTATGACAGCCGATCGCTCTTCTGCCTCCCAGGGGGACAGCCGTGTCACACGGCAGTCCCCAGTACAGCGCTGCCGTAAATGGCAGCGCTGAACAGTGTAAATAGACAACGGTTTCACCGTCTAACAGTCTCCTAGCGGCGATCGTCGCTTGGAGACTGATGACGGAGCAGAGCTCCATCATTCAAGCGGAGATGCACGCGTGCGATCTCTTGCAAAACCCCGCCCCAGAACTTCACGCCAATTGGCGCTGAGCGGCGCTGGGGAGTGGAGCGGTCGTAAAGTAGTTAAAGGATACCCGAGGTGAAATGTGACATGATGAGATAGACATGGGTATGTACAGTGCCTAGCACACAAATAACTATGCTGTGTTCCTTTTTTTTTCTTTCTCTGCCTGAAAGAGTTCATCAGGTATGTAAGTGGCAGTTCCTGTCTGGGTCAGGACTGGGTCAGACTACAGTGTGAACCTCACTGATAAAACTTACTAGTATAAAACACTTTCTTAGCAGAAAATGGTTTATGAGAGCAGGAAAGAGATAAAAAGGGTCAATAGTTCATAGATTTTAGCTCTGGCATACTTTAATGAATGTGTCATTGAGCAAAAACAATAAAACAGTAAAAACTTAAAAAGTAGATTTACATATAAAATAAAACTGGAATGTCTTAAAAAGTCATTTTTAGGAGAAGGATAGATACAATTGTTTATTTCATTCATTTATTTTCACCTGGGGTGTCTTCTTTTACCTATTACTGCAGAAATAGAATCATGCAAAGCAGTTCCTGGCCAGCGGGGGCAGCGCAGAGCTCATCTCCATCCATAACCTCACGCATCACTCGCCAGCATGAGAAAGCTGTTTTAAAATGGCCATTTTCCTCCTTGAAAGTGATGAAAGAGGCCCTGACATCTGCATGTGCATTGGAAGTACATTTGGGTGGCGGTAAATGTTTGCAGAGCATTATGTCTCCATGACAGCCAGCGGATTAATAAAGTTTCCCCTCTTATCAGATTACAGGATTTATGAGCTAAGCTCTGAATACTGGAAAGCAAAGCGCTGAGCGACTGGTGGTCACAACATGACACCGAGGGGGATGAAGGAGGAGGGGAGAAGCTCAGGCAAACTCACAAACACATACGTATTGTTTAGCCAAGGTCAGCTGGCCCCGCCCCCTCCTCCGCCACACCTCCAAGACTGGGAACTACATGTCTCAGCAGGCAGTGGCGTAGCAATTGGGGATGCAGAGGCTAGGGTGGTCATAGCTACTATGGAGCCCAGGGCAGAAGTAACTTGGGGGTCCTACTGACACCCCCTTCAGGGCCCCAAAGCTGGCTGCCAGCCGTCCCCCCGCCCCTTCCCATCACACACAATATCATCAGGAGTCATGGCGTAGCAATAGCCACGGCAGTCATAGCAGCTGCTATGGGGCCATGGAGCAGAGGGGGCCCAGTGGGTACTTAATATATTCACCACTAACTTTTTTGTGTTTCTCCGCCCTCTGACTTTGTCTCAGTGCCTATGAACTGTGTGCATGAGAATGTAAATTGCCCAATAACTCATACCCATAGGGTGGGAGCATCGCTTAAGTGTGCTGCTATCTGAGGGCCCCATGACAGTTTTGCTATGGGGCCCCATGATCTCTAGCTGCGCCACTGTCAGGAGTTCATCTTCTATTCCCGGAAAAGCATTGTTGGGACCCCCATTATTTCCCTCTTCCTTTCCCAATCCAGGCAGGACGCAGGAGGCAGCACTAGCGGCGTAACTAGAGGAGAGCAGCCCTTGCGGCCGCAGGGGGGCTCAGAGCTGTAAGGGGGCCCCAACTGCTACTTCACTCCCTTTGATAAAGGGCTACATCCTTCAGATCAGGTGTTTTTGTGGCTACACTTGCTATGCGTGTGAAGCGTACGATGTCCATGCTTGTTTTATGACTGCTGATGGGCCTCCAGGCTGTGAGGGTCACCAGGGTAGGCAAGGGAAAGGATGTGAACATTGGGGGCCCCATCAATGTTTTGCTGAGGGCCCCCATGGTTTGTAGTTGGCCTGTGGACAGCACCGCACTTTATGCTTCAGACTTTGGCAGCGTATTATATCTGGCAACAGGTAGTGCAGATTAGCCCCATACCCGTGGGTCACCATAGCTGGAGACACCTTGGGGGGGGGGGGGGGGGGCCATAGAAGCTCTGGGGCAATTGTCTGTGTATATATATATATATATGTATATATATATATATATATATATATATATTGATATATATGTATATGTTGATATATATGTATATGTTGATATATATGTATATGTTGATATATATGTATATGTTGATATATATATATGTTGATATATACTTGACCTACTTACATAACATATGTATTGCACTGTTCACGTTTTGATTTTAGTGATTTTTCTACAATAAAAAAAAAGAGAAAATCCTTCTTAGCATTTCCCATTTTAACTGTGGCTATTTTGAAGAATATCCTGATGTCATTTCCTCCCTTAGGGTGCGTACAGACATGCGACTGTAGTCGTTTGAAACGATCATTACCGACGGCATTGCCCGACGATCGTTTGTAAAAAGTGCACAAACGATCATTAAAACGACCGACCAACGAGATATGTCGTTGGTAAAGAACGATCCATTCTGCCAGATCTTTTCCAACGACCATCGTTCAAAAAGTAATGTCTGTACAACGATCGGTCGTTGATCGTTCGTTCTCAAAGCTTTGCACATGCTCAAACAGTTCTTTTTGACACTTGTGTTTAAAATCAGTTTATACATCATGTTGCGCACGCAACGCTCGTTCCAAGATCGTTCGTACACGAACGATGTTCAAAGTAGCCTTTCTTCAAACGATCATCGGCCGATACCTCCTTTAACATCGTTCGTCGTTCAGAACGAACGATCGTTATCGTATGTCTGTACGTACCCTTACTCTCCTCTGCCTGATTATGTATGCACACTATAGAAAGTGCATTGTCTCAGCATGAGTAATCAGAGAGGAACAGAGGTGTGGGAGGGGAAAACAGGAGGTAAAGAGGCTTCAGCCAGTCAGGCTGCATTAGTTACGTCTGAGGGGAATGTAGAGAAGCAAAATAAGGACAACCCAGCATACCCTGCAACTTCCTTTGTGTGTACCAAATTTTGTGTGTGTACCAAATAAGAGTCAGGTTAACTGGGGAATGATCATTTATCAACAAGAAAAGTATAATAATGGTGATCTTAACTTTTGGATTGCCTGGTTAGCATTCAGATTACTTGTTTACCAGATAAAAGTAAAGAATTGATTTTATGCCCGACAGTTAAACTTTAACAAACTGTTCCCCTCGCTCCTGCTAAACAATAAATTATGTATAATTCATTTTTTGAAAACATGTATAAATACATTTTTGAGAAAAATATATAAAAGTTTTCAAAAAACTATAAAGGTGGATGTAGTTGTCTATTACATTTTGTAGGCTTCACTGCCAGTGTGTGTGGATGTCCTTGGCAAATTATGTTGTGCCATATAAAGAATACTTGGTTGGCCCAGTGTGTAATATGCTGGCGCGTTCTGACGTCACGTCATGTGACCTCCTGTTGCTATGGAGAGGCAACACAGGACTTTGGTGAGTGAGGTGAGTTTCAAATCCCCACGCTGCCCTCTCACAATTTTACAGGAGGGGGGGCACAATCCGGCTGCTTGCCGGCGACCTGGAGAAGCAGCGCACGTGGGCCGGATGGGGAGTTTGCCCGGCGCTGGCATAGACAGTGCTGTCTGTAGACAGATTTGATCTTTCTGAACAGGTCGACGACAACTAGTAGGAAAGACTTTACCTATGCATCCCCGTTGGATAACAGCAATATAACAAGACCACCTCAAGCAGTGGAAGGAAACAACTAGGAACTACAATAGAGTAGAGCAGCACAACAGCACACAACACCCCACATACCCATTAACAGAATGCACAGTGTCATCTTGCTGTTTAGCTTACACACAGTTTAAGCATGAAAGTTGTTGCACTGACACTATATATTCCAACACTATCATGGTAGATCGAAGCCTGTACCTCTAGAGGTCTGTGCTATGGAAATGATTATTGAAAAGACATCAGTGGGTTGAAGTGAGTGTAATAAGAATAACAAAAGCAATCTCTACACATCAGTGGTATTACAGCAGAGCCTAGAGATCTCAACTGACAAAGATACAGACACTGCGAACGCTGAAACACAATCTGGACTGCAGACCTTTTTTTTCACATGTAATCACTGGCACATGCACGTGTGCGCCCTTTATACTGCGATTATATGGTACGCAAATACCAGCGGCTTTGTCCTTATCTTGTAGATACAACAGCTCAGCTCGGAAAAATCAAATTCTGCTGCCCTAATTGAAGCAGACGTGACACGCTGGCTGCAGACATATAATTCACTCTGACATTTCATTTAGCCTCCAGGTCAGGCTGTATCTGGAAAGGGCGCACAAGTCCAGCAGAAATATTGCAAATCAGTTGTCACCTGTATAGAAAAGGATCTTCATGTGCTGGCCTTTCGCTGGGCTTCTGCAAGGCTTCTGCTCAGCGCCTCCTTCAAACGCCGTCAGTTTTTCTTTTCCCAAGAACGCCAGCGTTTAACAGCTTTTAATGGCTTTTGAAGGCTTTTAATGGCTTTAGGTGTGTAGTGTTTGAGAGCGTTGCGTTTTCTGGGCTTTTGGTGGCTTTTGCAGAAAGTGAGGGAAAGCGCCGCTGGGATTTGTGTCAGCAGGAAGTGGAAATACAGGCTTTTGTTGCCTTCCAGTGGCTTTTGCTGGCATTCAAATGCAACGCAAGCAACAGCAAACGACTTCTAGAAGCTGCATGTTGCAATCGAGACGAGATGCTGGGATAGTCCTCTCCACAGCACAGAAGTGTCAGACATGATGAAATTAGAGTGCAGGCAAGCTGGTAAATATGCACAGCATGATGCAGAGCTTGCCTGGACTCAGGGTCCGTGGGCAAACATCTGTCTGGTCTCTCCCCATTGTTATAATGACTGCATGTGTGGATAAGGTGTGGAACTGTGGATAACAAGCTGAAAAGTTTTTGACAGTCCCTAGACTCCAGGAGGGCTTCTTTCTGACTTGTGTGAGAGACTGACAGGGACAGGAGTCCGATTACAGGCAAGTAGCCTGTGTGATGTGGGACTTCAATGCAGATAAGTTCTCTGCTCCATCTCCGGGGCTATTCTCAATTTCTCCACTCCTCTCTCTGGGCTAGTGCACGCCAAAATGACAATAGCAATCGCTAGCAATTTGTGAGTGTGATTTTGTGAAGTTATTTTCAGAGCGATTTTTGAATGAATTGCTCAAAAACATGCTACATGCAGTATACCTGCGATTTTGAAAAAATCACAACGCTGCTGTGGGAACACCCACATAGGGTAACATTAGCCAAGCGCTTTTCAAATCACTGTTGATTTGAAAAACGCTCAGAAGCCCTCTTGGTGTGCACCAGCCCTCCCTCATTCACCTTTGTTTCCCTCTTCCCCTAGAGCTGACTGTGTGTTCTTGTCTTACAGGAAAGCTAAATAAAAGTGCAATCCTGGTGAGGCAAAATATTATTATTTAGTATTTATGTAGCGCCGACATCTTCCGCAGATGCATATATCCCTGCATCATATGGGTATCGCTTGCGCTATGTGAAACTATGTAGCATATTCCACTGAATTGTCCAAACTAAGTCTATCTCCTGTTCCTCTCTTGGGGAGTTGTTCCAGCGCTGTCCCCCGTTCACATTTGCTGCTACCAGAAGCCCTCAGAAACACTCGTGTCCTTGAGTACTTCCAAAGATAGGCAGCTCCGTAATACGCCAGCGCACTTTTGTGCATGGGCAGTATGGAGCCACCTGTATTCGGAAGCACTCGGGACATACGTGCTTCTGGACCTTTCAGGAACCCCCCCCTTAAAAATCCTGCGTTTGCCCCTGCTACTGACAGGCTTTTATGAAAGCCTGCAAAAGCTTGTACTAAACGCTCCCATTCACTTGCATGGGACGGCACTCGATCCCTAAAAATGTTGCTTTTGCCCGTTGCCAAAAACGCTGCATTTTACGCCTGCAAAGCGTTCTTGTGACCCAGCCCTAATATGGGTAATTACATCCAGGTGCCAATGTTTTCATAGGGGCCTAATTATAAAGGGAGCCTGCAGGAACAACAGCTCAAATAGTCAGGCGTAGTGATGCTCAAATACCCCTTTTCAAAATTCGAGTTAGGTCGAATTCGAATAGTAAATTATTCGAGGTCAGTCGAATATTCGAGTCGAATAATTTTTACTATTCGATTCGACCTCAGACTTCGAGCTCACTATTCGAGTCGGTATTCGAGCTCACTATTCGAGCTGACTATTCGAATTGGCCTTAAATAGCTTCCAACACTTGTTTTGAGGGTGAATGATGCAAGAAACATCTTTTTTTCCAAGTAACAACAGCAAGTGATTATGTGGGGATGTTCCTTTAAAAAAAAATGTGGAAAGAGAAGTTGTGTCCTTAATTTTGTTCAGTAGTGTTACTGTATATACTTGTTCTTCTTCTTCTTTATCTTTCTTCTTCTTCTTCTAGATCTTCTTCTTCTATATCTTCTTCTTCTTCTTCTATATTGTCTTCTTCTTCTTTTTCTTCTTCTTCTTCATCATCTTCTTCTTCTTCTTCATCATCTTCTTCTTCTTCTTCTTCATCTTCTTCTTCTTCATCATCTTCTTCTTCATCTTCATCTTCTTCATCTTCTTCTTCTTCATCTTCTTCATCTTCATCTTCTTCATCTTCTTCTTCTTCTTCTTCTTCTTCTTCATCTTCTTCTTCTTCATCATCATCTTCTTCTTCATCTTCTTCTTCATCTTCTTCTTCTTCATCTTCTTCTTCTTCATCTTCTTCATCTTCATCTTCTTCTTCTTCTTTTTCATCTTCATCTTCTTCTTCTTCTTTTTCATCTTCTTCTTCATCATCTTCTTCATCTTCTTCTTCATCTTCTTCTTCATCTTCATCTTCTCCTTCTTTTTCAATATCGTCTTCTTCTTCTTCACGTATTTCTCTTTTCAATTTTTTTTTAAAGAAATGCAGCTATTTTTGAGCGTAACAAATAGCTGGTGGGCGCACGCATGTTGGAAGCGCCATTGTATGTGCTCCCTGGCAGTGGAAACACAAAGACAGCAGGAGGTAAATTCAGCAGCAGGAGGAGGAGGATGAGTGTGTGGCAGCAGGCAGTCAATGAGGCAGGCAGCTCGCCGTGACATAATAGCCCTGGTACCTAGCGGTGATACCAGGGCTGTAAATAAACACAACAGGAGGTCCCAGACAGCGGTCGTGCAGCCCACATTGTGTCCAATACACAACTGGGACAACACAGTTTTCAACCCGGGCACCTCAGAAAAATTAAACCTTTTTTTTTTTTTTTAATGGTTTGTTTGGTTTTGGTTTTGCAACCAATATAGCTATTGTTTGACGTAATAGCTGGTGGCAGAGTGGCAGCAGAAGAAGGTAATTCTGTGTACCCTGGCAGTGGGAAACACAGACAGACAGCAGCAGCAGCAGCAGGAGGAGGTATGGAGGAGCAGTGTGAGTGTGGCAGCAGGTAGGCAGCGTGACATAATAGCCCTGGTACCTAGCGGTGATACCAGGGCTGTAAATAAACACAACAGGAGGTCCCAGACAGCGGTCGTGCAGCCCACATTGTGTCCAATACACAACTGGGACAACACAGTTTTCAACCCGGGCACCTCAGAAAAATTAAACCTTTTTTTTTTTTAATGGTTTTTTGGTTTTTGGTTTTACAACCAATATAGCTATTGTTTGACGTAATAGCTGGTGGCAGAGTGGCAGCAGAAGAAGGTAATTCTGTGTACCCTGGCAGTGGGAAACACAGACAGACAGCAGAAGGGCAGTACACAGCAGCCCACTGTAGGTGTAAAATGTGTGGCTGCAGGCGACGTAATAGTCAAAGTGAACCAGGCTGGCTTAGTGAGCAGGAGCCAGGAGGTGGTAAAGGGTGGTAAGGCACATTAACGATGGTTCCGGCAGCCAGTTCATGTCCCCCTCTCGCCGACAACAGGGGCCAGGAACTCGCCTTCCACCCACGCCTGGTTCATCTTGAGAAACGTCAGTCTGTCCACAGACTTGTGAGACAGACGTGAGCGTTTCTCGGTGACCACGCCACCAGCTGCACTGAAGCAGCGCTCGGACAGCACGCTGGAAGGGGGGCAGGACAGCACTTCCAGGGCGTACTGCGCCAGCTCGCTCCAGATCTCCATGCGCTTGACCCAATACTCCATGGGATCAACAGGGGCATCGCTGTCAAGCCCGCTGTACGACCCCATGTAGTCAGCCACCATGCGGGTCAGGCGCTGGCTGTGACCGGAGGAGGATGCTGCTGCATGCATCTCCTCTCTAGTCACTGCTGCCGGAGCCTCTACAGTCCTGTAGAGCTCGTGGCTGAGAGACAGCAGGTCTGTGGGGCGCTTGCTGCTGCTGGATGCAGGCACCTGCTGCTGCCTCTGTGCTCGCTGCTAGACAGTGGGGGTGGAAGGCTGGGGGAAGGCTTCCTCCAAGCGCTCAGCAAGGGCCTGCTGCAAGCTCCTTATTTGTTGCGCTGGGTCTCCTCCTGCAGGCGGCAGGAACTGGCTCAACTTCCCCTTGAGGCGTGGGTCCAACATCATGCTGATCCAGATGTCCTCCCTCTGCTTCATCTGGATCACCCTGGGGTCCCTGCGCAGGCACATCAGCATGTGCGCTGCCATTGGGAAGAGGCGGGCCACGTCTGCTGGCACATCGACGTCAGTGCTGTCCTCATCCTCCTCCTCTGCCGCCTCATCCTCTCTCCACCCCCGCACCAACTCAGCTGCGCTGTGCTGATCCCCCTCATCAGCAGCCAGGTCAGGGACCTCCACCAAGTCCTCCTCCTCCTCCCCCTCAGAGGTGGACTGCGCAGCTGGTTGCCGCTCCTGCTGGTCCAAGGCTGCCGCTCCCTGTTCCAGCAAAGCATCGAGGGCCCTGTTCAGCAGAGAAACCAGGGGCACCCACTCGCAGACCATAGCATGGTCCCTGCTCACCATGTTTGTGGCCTGCAGGAAGGGAGCCAGCACAAAGCACACCTGCTGCATGTGCCTCCAGTCATCATCGGGGACGATGGACAGGATGTTGCTGGTCTTGTCCCTTCTCTGAGCGGCGGAAACAGTGGCCAGGGCAAGGTACTGGTTGACAGCGTGCTTCTGTTCAACCAGACGCTCCAACATCGCCAGGGTGGAGTTCCAGCGAGTCGGAACGTCAAGGATCAGCCGATGGCGTGGCAGATCCAGCTCCTTTTGCACGTCTTCCAGGCTCGCACAGGCTGCAGCCGAGCGCCGGAAGTGACGCACAACATTCCTTGCCGTTTCCAGCAGTTCACCCATCCCCTGGTAGGTGCGCAGGAACTTCTGCACCACCAGGTTCAGCACGTGGGCAAGACAGGGGATGTGGGTCAGGTTTCCCCTGTCTATTGCGGCAACCAGATTGGCCCCATTGTCGGCCACCACCTCTCCGACTCTGAGGCCTCTGGGGGTCAGCCAAATCCTCTCCTGCTCCTGGAGTTTGGCCAACACATGGGTTGCCGTCAGCTTGGTCTTCCCAAGGCTGACCAAGTGCAGCAGCGCTTGGCAGTGGCGTGCCTTCACGCTGCTGCTGAGGCGGGGGGTTTGGCCAGGTGTGCCGGAGGATGGCAGAGGATCGGAGGAACCTGCTGCAGTTCCCCTGACCCTGCGGGGTGGACCACACACTGTGTTGCTGCTGCTGCTGTGCCCGCTGCTGCTCTCCCATCCTCACCCCCTTCCACCAAGCTGACCCAGTGGACAGTGAAGGACAGTTAGCGGCCTGTCCCGAAGCGGCTGCTCCAGGAGTCCATGGTGACGTGGACCCTTTCACCAACCGCGTGCTCCAGCCCTCGCTCCACATTGGCCATCACAAAGCGGTGCAGTGCAGGAATGGCCTTGCGGGCAAAGAAGTGTCTGCTGGGGAGCTGCCAGTCTGGGGCTGCGCAAGCAAGCAGCGCACGAATGTCGCTCCCCTCCTGCACGAGCGTGTACGGCAGGAGTTGGGAGCACATGGCCCGTGCCAGCAAGCCGTTCAGCTGCCGCACGCGACGGCTGCTGGGAGGCAGAGCCCTAACCACCCCCTGGAAGGACTCGCTCAAAAGGCTCTGGCGTGGCCTTTTGCTGACACGGGAATCAGCAGACACAGCAGAGGAGGCCACTGAGGACTGGCTGCCAGAACAGGCCTCAGTGTCGGCGGCAGGAGTTGCAGAGGGGGGAGGAGCAGTGCGTTTCCGCACTCCTGCTGGTGCTGCTGGAGGAGCAGGAGGGCGGGTGGCTGCTGTTGCTGCTGCTGCTGCTGCTGAAGGCTGTGCAGTGATGGGTGTGGTGCCACTGCCAGCACCAGATGCCTTCAGCCTCTGGAACTCCTCATGCTGGTGGAAATGTTTAGCCGCAAGGTGGTTGATGAGCGAGCTGGTGCAGAACTTTAAGGGGTCTGCACCTCTGCTCAACTTCCGCTGACAGTGGTTGCAAGTGGCGTACTTGCTGTACACAGTGGGCATGGTGAAATATCGCCAGATTGGTGACTTAAACATCCCCCTACGGCATGGAAGCGCTGCTGCCTGTCTCCCTGTGGTGGTTGGGGGGGGGGCTTGGGGGGCTTGGGTGCGGCTGGTGGTGGTACTGGCAGATGCTGCTGCTGCTGCTGCTGCTGAGCCTGAGACACCAGCAGGCTGTGGGACCTGCCTACTGCTGCTGCCAATGCTTGCAATGATGCGCCTCCTTGCAAGGCCCACAAGAGCATCCTCCTCCTCCTCCTCAGAGCTGCTGAGGACGACATCCCCTGGAGGTGGTGGCACCCAGTCTCTGTCTGTCACCGGGTCATCATCATCCTCCCCCTCCTGAAACATGTCCTGCTGGGATGAGGACCCCCCAAACTCCTCTCCTGATGCATGGATGGGCTGCTTGACTGTCGCCACAGTCTTGCTGTCCAATCCCTCATCCCCCAAAGTGCCCATCAGCATCTCCTCCTCAAAATCGCCAACAACAGCAGACAATTGACTCATGATGCCTGGGGTCAAAAGACTGCTGAATGACAGGTCGCCAACTGACGGTGAACTGGCCTCCTCCCCAGGCCCTGCTGGGCGGCTGCTGCGAACAGGGGTGGTGGTGGTGGTGGTGGTGGTGAGGGTGGAGGCCTCGGATGCAGAGCTGATGGCGGGCTGCTCATCCTCCGTCATGAGTTGCACCACAGTGTCTGCATCCTTTTCCTCAATGGGACGTTTCCGACCCGGCTGGAGGAAAATGGGAGCAGGTGCTACACGCTGCTGCTGCTGTGTCTCTGCAGCGTGAGTTGCAGATGCTCCTGCTGGGCGGCGCCCAAGGTGTCCACGGCCAGTGGCTATGGGAGGAATGTTAGCCACTGACGCTGCTGCTGCTGCGGAACTGTTCATGGTGGCGCGCCCGCGGCCGCGGCTTGCCACAATGCTGCTCCCTCTCCTCCTGATTCCCTTGCTGCCCTTGCCCTTGCCCAAACCGCGCTGGCTGCCACTTCCAGACATCTTCAATGTTTTGGGCGTATAGACAAAAGTTTTTTAAAAGGGCGGGTGAAAAGTGGGGTACTTTAATGAGGTGAGTTGGTTGGTTGGTGAGGTGACTGAGTGAGTGTCCCCTAGTACAGTAAGTAAGTAGTAACAGTCAGGAAGTACAACTAGCAGTTACAATAATCAGTAGTAATCACAAGTAAATTTAGTGTGTGTACACTCAGACAGTGAGTGCACGCACGCAGGAGCTAGTAGCCTATGAACACAGTGACTGAGTGTCCTAGACTCCTAGTACAGTAAGAGTAAGTAGTAACAGTAAGTAGAACTAACTAATTACAATAATCAATCAGCGATCAGAAGGAAATGGAGTGTGGGTGTGTGTACACTCAGACAGTGAGTGCACGCACGCAGGAGCTAGTAGCCTATGAACACAGTGACTGAGTGTCCTAGACTCCTAGTACAGTAAGAGTAAGTAGTAACAGTAAGTAGAACTAACTAATTACAATAATCAATCAGCGATCAGAAGGAAATAGAGTGTGGGTGGTGTGTGTACACTCAGACAGTGAGTGCACGCACGCAGGAGCTAGTAGCCTATGGACAGTGACTGAGTGTCCTAGACTCCTAGTACAGTAAGAGTAAGTAGTAACAGTAAGTACAACTAACTAATTACGATAATCAATCAGCGATCAGAAGGAAATGGAGTGTGGGTGTGTGTACACTCAGACAGTGAGTGCACGCACGCAGGAGCTAGTAGCCTATGAACACAGTGACTGAGTGTCCTAGACTCCTAGTACAGTAAGAGTAAGTAGTAACACTAAGTAGAACTAACTAATTACAATAATCAATCAGCGATCAGAAGGAAATGGAGTGTGGGTGTGTGTACACTCAGACAGTGAGTGCACGCACGCAGGAGCTAGTAGCCTATGAACACAGTGACTGAGTGTCCTAGACTCCTAGTACAGTAAGAGTAAGTAGTAACAGTAAGTACAACTAACTAATTACGATAATCAATCAGCGATCAGAAGGAAATAGAGTGTGTGTTGTGTGTGTACACTCAGACAGTGAGTGCAGTGCGCACACGCAGGAGCTAGTAGCCTATATGAACAGTGACAGTGAGTGTCCCTACGGGTACAGTAAGAGTAAGTAGTAAGTAAGTACAACTAACTAACAATAATCTATCAGTAATCAGAAGGAAATAGAGTGTGTGTACACACAGACAGTGAGTGAGTGCACACACGCAGGAGCTAGCTAGTAGCCTATAAACAGTGACAGTCAGTGAGTGTCCTACTCCTAGTACAGTATAACTACAATACTATTAGTAAAGGACAGCAGAAATACTGGTATAGATGAGAGAAATAAACAGAGGACAGCTGCCCACAGAGGCAAGGCCCCCCTGAGGCCTAAACCTGTAAGCTTGCAGCAGCTGCCTGTCTCTAATGTAACACACAAGCTACTAACTAAAATACAATGTCTATCTAACTAACAACAATATAGGTGTGTATAGGAGGTGTATGTGAGCAAAAACGCTAGGCAAATGACCACAATAGAGCTCTTGCTAAGCCAAAGCACAAAGGAGCAACTCTCTCTCTGTACAAGTCTCAGGCAAGCACGGAGAAACGTAACATGGCGGCCGCTATTTATAGGGTAGGGGCTGGCCAGGGTCCCCCTCTGTGATTGGCTGCCGTCAGAGGGCCTGGGAGCCCTCTGATTGGCTCTAAGGACATCAATCTGGGCTATGACGCTATTCGAGCTCGGTACCGAGCTCGAATAGCGCCGGGTTGCTCGAATAGCTCGAATAGTGAATGGGCTATTCGAGTGTACTCGGATAGCCCATTCGAATAGCTCCAGCTATTCGGAGCTCGAATACCGAGCTCGAATAGCTGAAAAAGAGCTCGAATATTCGAGCTACTCGAATATTCGAGCTCTGCTGAGCACCACTGGTCAGGCGTGTGTACAGAGGCCCCCGGCCCAGTGACGGCTGCTTAGCAAGTGATCTACCTGGCAGATCAACAGGGGAGTTGCTAGGCTCCTAAGAGAAAATGGGTGTGGCTATGCACCAGAATGTGGGTGTGACCATGGGTGGAGCCAAATTTACATGAATTTAACAGCGGTACAAAGACTGCACAGCAAAATGTTGAATGAAGCCCCCCTCCATTGATACAACCCAACCCCCCCCCCCCCCCCCCCCCCCCCAAAATGCAGCATATCATAAATAGGTAGTGTCACTTAAACATAACTAGGCACTACCTGGCTTCTGTGCTGGCTGATCTGGCTTTCTGCTTGACAGGCCCCCCTCCCATGGTCCCATGGGCCTCTCATTGAGGCACCACAACACCCAGCATGCCTCCATAAAGAACCACAGCTCCCTGCATGCCCCCATAAAGGCATCACAGCATCCAGCATTGCACCACAGCACCCAGAATGCCCACATAGAGGCACCACAGCACCCAGCATACCCCCAATTGATGCACCACAGCTACTAGCATGCCCACCATTGAGGTACCACAGCTGACTCTGCCTGGGGGACATTGGGGTCACCCCAGAATAGATCCGGGGCACGTGCCACTGATCTTTGGGGCTAGCAACGGCCCTGCAGATCAACTTGGCCAAGCGAGAGCCAACTTCTTTGACGATTCTGCTCCTCCTCCCGCCGCATGACATCAACCACACACTGCTCTGTCATCCCTCCGCCCCTCCCGCATAGCAAGAGAACACGTCAGCTACACAGCTGACACACCTCTGTACAGGTTGGCCCAGCAATGTCGCTTAAGGGGAACGGGTCTCTATTCCCGGCGGATGACATCAGTTGAAAGGTGTGTACGCACCTTTAAAGGACAACTGAAGCGAGAAGAATAAGGAAACTGCCATATTTATTTCCTTTTAAGCAATACAGTTGCCTGGCAGTCCTGCTGATCTATTTGCCTACAGCAGTGTCTGAATAACACCACAGCAGTGTCTGAATAACACCAGAAACAAGCATGCAGCTAATCTTGTCAGTTCTGACAATAAATGTCAGAAACACCTGATCTGCTGCATGCTTGTTCAGGGGCTATGGCTAATAGTATTAGAAGCAGAGGATCAGGAGGACAGCCAGGCAACTGGTACTGCGTAAAAGGAAATAAATATGACAGCCTCCATATTACAAATACAGGTAAAAAGAAAGTTGCAAGTAACTTCTAGTCTTGAAAATACTTTTTGTCTTTTTTTAAGTATGGGCTTGGTAGATAAGCCTCAGCTGTCAGGAAAAAACCTGTTATCTACAGATAAAAGCAGCCGGCCTATTGCAAAGGACTTCAGCTACCGTTATCATGCACAATGTAGAGCACAATAGCATTTGTAGTGAGGATTGTTACATTCCTGACATTCCTTTCAAGTATATGACCATCAGCTCTACTTCTGGTGAGTACACCTACCTTCTACTTACCTTCTGTGTGACAGTACAACAGGGGTGTAGCAATAGCCATAGCAGTCATAGCAGCTGCTAAGAGGCCCTGGAGCAGAGGGGGCCCAGGTGTTACTTAAAGGACCTCTGTCGCGAAAATCTTACAATTTTAAATACATGTAAACATATACAAATAAGACGTACGTTTCTTCCAGAGTAAAATGAAACATTAAATTACTTTTTTCCCATGTTGCTGTCACTTACAATAAGTAGTAGAAATCTGACATTACCAACAGGTTTTGGACTAGCCCATCAGGGTTTTCTTTATTTTTAAAAGCACTTAGTGAATGGCAGTTGCTCCATCCAACTGCCAAAATAGTGTGCAACAAGCAGGGAGGCTGGCCAGCATCCATGTATACATTTTTTTAGGGAATGTATTTATACAAAATAAAGGCCATGCTGAGAATCCCCTATGGAGAGATGGACTAGCCCAAATCCCGTCGGTAATGTCAGATTTCTACTACTTACTGTAAAAAAAAAGTTTAACCTGGTGCTTCTACCGCCCCCTGCAGCTGCCCTGTGCCCGCGTCGGGACAAGCCAATCCTCCGGTCCCCCACAGTGACTAAGTCTCGATTTCAGCGACAGAGCCAGTCGATGGCCACTGCGCTTGCATGGCCCTGGACGTGCACGCCCTTGATCAGGCTCCCATCGCCGGGAGCGTCCTGTGCATGCGCAGTACAAGTACTAGAGCGCAGTACAATGGGAGCATGATTGAGGACGCATGCGGGCAGGGCCGCGCAGGCGCAGTGGCCATCGACTGGCTCAGACAGTCGCCAACATTGAAACTGAGTCGCAGTGGGGGACCAGAGGATTGGTTTGTCCCGGCACGTTCACAAGGCGGCTACAGGGGGCCAAGTAAGTTAAACTTTTGTTTTTAATTGCTTTAGGTTTCCCTTAAACTGGTCATCGCCGGCTGCTATTTCAGTTTATTATCTGTTTTGTTTAATAAAACATGATATAGCCACAGTGTTTGTTCCCCAGGGTATAGCAGTACCAGCTGACAGAGGAGCATGTGTGACCAGCTCGCTGTAATCACTGCTCTCTCCACTTCCCGGGCCACCAGCTAATCAGGTGTTGAGGCAATCTGAGTATAATGCAGCGATATCTCTCGGCCTGTGTTTACCTGATCACTGAGCAGGAACCAGGGCGAGATAACAATTATGTTGTTGGGAAGCTGGTCATCATATGCTATCTTCATTCTGCTCATTAATTGCAATCTGGCCCCTCTCCATTTACTCAGACTGGGTAGGGCGGAATTGTGTGTAACTATCACTACCGGTAGTAATGTCCCTAATTCAGAACGGTAATGTTTGTTTGGATGATTTACATTTTGACATTTATCACATGGTGACATTTTTACTGCTGGCAGGTGATGCCAGTGGAAGGAGATGCTGCTTGATTTTTTGTCAGTTGGAAACAGCAGTAAACAACTGTTATTTCCCACAGTGCAACAAGGCTCACAGACAGGAATCCTGACATCACACTGTGGGAGGGGTTTCACCACAATACCAGCCATACAGACCCCCCTGATGATCTTTTCGAGAAATGGAATAGATTTCTCATGGGAAAGGGGCTATCAGCAACAGATTTTGATGAAGTTCAATTCTTGGTTACGCTTTCTCCTTAAATCGGAATATTTGGCACACTGAAGGCAGGCTGTCCGGGATGTGAAGGATGTGCTGGGAGGATGAGGCGGTGATGAAATGGAGGTAGCAGGTGCAGAGGGAGCGATGACCTTGTAGATGACAAGAGGAGTATTGATCCACTTCCATTCTTCAGCCTTGCCAAGACCTGACCACTCTATGATCTTTATCACACTGACCTCTCTGTGAACCCCGCTTCCTTCCGCCTTTCTGTCTTGCAGATGTATAGAGCGGCTTATATAAGGGTACATACATGCAAGAGCAATAATGCAATATAACCCATAACACTTAGTCAGGCTGACCCTCATCTAAGTGGATTGAACGCTCTGAATCCCCAGTCAATCCTCTGTGCAGTGCGTATTAGGAGAACTTTAAAGAAGACCATTTAATATGTTCCGTATACATGTTCCTTGCTGTTTGTTTTGTACTATGTACAGCGCTATAGAAGAGGTTGGCACTATATAAATAAATAATAATTACCCCACCACCCGCAGCAGTAATAGAGAGCCTTACATTGCAGGCTCTTGCACAGGCTTATTTTTGTTATCAATTGTCCTCTTTAAATAGAAGCTGTCAGGCATACTATCTCAGAAAAAAAACACATACATAGGTAGATAAATACTTGCTCTACTTACATAACATATGTATTGCACTGTCCATGATTTGAGTTTAGTGATTTTTCTACAGTAAAAACAGAGAAAATACTTCTTAGCGTTTCCCATTTTAAGTGTGGCTATTTTGAAGCCAATACTGATGTCATTTCCTCCCTGCCTGATTGTGTATGCATTGCCTGCCCTCCACTATGGAAAGTGCATTGTCTCAGCATGAGAAATATTAGCCAATCAGAGAGAAACAGAGGTGTGGGAGGGGAAAACAGGAGGGAAAGAGGCTTCAGCCAATCGGCTGCATTAGTTAAGTCTGAGGGGACATAGAGCAGCAAAAAAGGACAACCCAGCATGCCCTGCAACTTCCTTTTTGTGTACAAATTTTGTGTCTACCAAATAAGAGTCAGGTAAACAGGGGAATGATCATTTATCGATTAGAAAAGTAATAGTGATCTTAACTTTTGGATTGCCTGGTTAGCATCCTTATTACTTGTTTACCAGATAAAAATAAAGAATTGATTTTTTTATTTCATGCCCGGCAGTTACGCTTTAAATTTTATGTTTTATCTTTTAGTCCCCAAACACACTTGAAACCATCATGTCCTGTAAAGATCTTTACTGAGCATGTGAATGATCATTGCAGGGGAAGCAGGGAATGTGGGCGTTGGGCGCCTGCTATCAGCGGAAGTTTGGGCACCGCCATGGGGGCACCTTGTATGTATTGGTAAGGAGGGTAATGTTGGCGTCTGTGGTGCCCAATAAATATTGAGAATTGGCCCCGAATAAGGTTAAGATTAGCCACAGGGGAGGAAGGGTTAAGGTTGGATGTGTGTGTGGGGGGGGGGGGGGGGGGAGGAGTTTTGTGGTCATGGAGCAGTTAAGGTTAGCCGTGGGGAAAAAGGGTCAAGGTTAGCTGTTGGGGGGAGAGGGGTTGCGGTGGCAGAGATGGTTAAAGTTATCCATAGCGAAGGATGATCTAAGGCTAGCCATCAAGGGAAGGGTTAAAGTTAGCTGTGGGTGGGGGTAGCAGTGGCAGGGAGGGTTAAGGTTAGCCGCGGGGAGGGGGAGGGGTTAGACATCGGTAGTGGGAACGTTCAGTGTGAGAGTATATTGATAATAATTCTTATTTTGGATATAAGGGTTTCAAGATAGAACTGTCTCACTGGCGTCTTCAGATACTCTTTATATTTATTTATATTTATATGAACTTCTTATCTCTTTCCTGTAATGTTTGTCACAGCCACACACAGGTTTTTGGCCTCTCATCTGGGAGACTGTGATTTATAACCCTGGGTTATTAGCCCTTACAGTGAAAAAAGAAAAAGTGGACTCGCGCTTATCTCGCCATGCTACATGTCACTTCACGTACATTGTAACACCTGTCTGCCTGAAAACACCAGTTGGGAACAAGACCAGTGCACCAAGTGATTTATGTCTTAGAGGCAGGGCTGGATTTACCATTGTTGGTGCTGTAGATGTAGATAAATCTGGACACCCATTCTTCCGCTATTTACTGCTGTCTGACTTCCCCTGACCCCCTCCTATTGCAGAGTTTTCAGGGAAGACCTCTGGAGTGCCTACTGCCTAGTCAGGCACGTCTGTCCCAGGGCGTACGTACGAAAAGGGCGTCGGGAAAAAAGGGCGCGTGGTATAAACGATAAATGGAAATATCGTTTATAGAAATTATTGTGTAGAATTTCGTTTATAAATAGTGATTTAAAAATGTATAAATCACTAAATAATGTGTATGAGATCGGCAATTCTTAAAACGTTAATCTTCCCTGTTTGTAAAGTGAAACTTATATTTTCGTTTATTAAAAACCCTCCCTGTACCTATCCCTAACCCCTAGACCCCCTGTTGGTGCCTAAACCTAAGACCCCCCTGTTGGTGCCTAACCCTAAGACCCCCCTGTTGGTGCCTAACCCTAAGACCCCCCTGTTGGTGCCTAAACCTAAGACCCCCCTGTTAGTGCCTAAACCTAAGACCCCCCTGTAGGTGCCTAACCCTAAGACCCCCCTGTAGGTGCCTAACCCTAAGACCCCCCTGTTGGTGCCTAAACCTAAGACCCCCCTGTTAGTGCCTAAACCTAAGACCCCCCTGTAGGTGCCTAAACCTAAGACCCCCCTGTTGGTGCCTAAACCTAAAACCCCCTATGGATAATAATGTTTTACAGACATGAATAAATAAAGAATGTAAAGAAAAAAAATGTAAATTATTTTTTTGGGTGGATAATAATGTGTTAGAAATGTTTTAGAAATAGTGATTTATTATCTTCATAAACGTTATTCGTCACGGGCTCATTTTGTAAACTTAAATCATCACAAACATAGTTATAAATCCTTAAAAATCTCCGGGCGCCGTTATAAATCCTTAAAAATCTCCGGCGCCTTATTTTCCCCGTTCAGCGCCCATTAAACGATATTTATAATGAAAGTGAATGGGGCGCCCTTTTTGTCCACTTGTCTCATGCGCCCAAATCTACTGCTTCCTGTCCCAGGGCCTTGGCAGTGGTTCAGCTCACACATCTCCTCCCGATCACTGTCATGTGACTTATAAAAAAGGAGGAGTGAAAGAGGGGAGGGGGCTACTGCAGAGGAACTGGTGCTCAGAAAGGTAAGTATTTGTTGTAAAAAAGGGAAACAAGTAAAACCTAAAGAATGAAATGTATTTTGTCTTGAAGTGACAGAATGTATGTGGCGTAAGGGCTGTCATGGTTGCATTTAGCAACCGCTCAGATTGTTCTCTTGTTTTGTTTTTTTGGTTCACATGAATTTCTTTTGATAATGCTGGTAGTAAGAAGGAACTAGCATGTAGTGTTACACTGTATTATTATAAATAAAGCTTTGTGACTTTGACGCTGGCTCTCTCTTGTGTTTCCTCAGAAAAAGATGGGGCCTGCTCGAGGGCTCCGGAGATGGAGGGATCTGAGACAACTGGAGGGGGAGAAGCAGTCCCGGATGAAAAGGCCGTCATCGCTCCTCTGGTACTGCCCAGCATGGGCCCGGTGGAGATACCCATCCCAGAGAGAGAGACCTGGACACGGCAGATGGACTTCATCATGTCCTGCGTGGGATTTGCGGTTGGTCTGGGGAACGTGTGGAGGTTTCCATATCTCTGCTACAAGAATGGAGGGGGTAAGAGACGACCTTGTAGGCTTGGTTGTATTTTTTATGCATGTTGTGTGACACATATCATAAATTATTTTGCACATAATCCAGTTTGTATTGTTAATGTTTTACTACCTGGCTGACTGGGTCTATAAAACGGTCTTCCTGTACCGATGTCAGATGCTGCTAGCCTAGGGAACAGCAAGTCTACGAACTATGCATACCGCTCCCCCTATCTACCAGTGCTGATATTACACTTAGTAACTAATTTGGCATGCGTGACATCAAAGTTAAACCTAAAGCTGTGTACACTTGCATAATTACTGTAGCTCATCCAGATTGGGACTCAATCCCTTGGGTGACAGTTTTGGGCAAAGGTCTGTACAGACCTGTCGCTGTAGATCCGTTCTTTTGCTATGAAGGGGGAAGAGGGACGACAGAGCGACATGGAGCAAGCAAGGTGAGTAGTTGAAAAATAAGTTCACTTGATGATTCATTGGGGAGGGTTGGGGGTCGCTGTACACATGCTAGATTCTTGGCAGAGGTGGGCCCCTACCCTTGGCCAAGAACCATTTAGCACATGAACAAGGCTTAAAGGAAACCTTAATTGGTCAAAAAAAGGTTGAGATTTACTTGCCAGGGCCTTCTCCCAGCCCTCCGCAATCTATGAGGGTCCTCGCTGTCCTCCGGGTCTGCACTATTGTTCCCTCTAAGTCCGTAAGTAGCTCAGTCGCAGCCTATTGTGCATGCACGGTCCTGGATGTACGCCCCTTCAATCATGCGCCCGGCCGCAAGAGTGCAATCCAAGAGATGCACGTGGCCAGGACGACGCATACGGTGAAAATGGCACAATTTGGGCGCAGGGTAAAGCTGATAAACGGTTTACCCTGCTCCTGCACAAGTCCTGGCGGCGTTAATTACTATTCCCCCTCCAGGCCGCCATGCATAGTGGGGGAAAGATGTAATTTGGCTTCCAGCTATTGCCATATTATAGTCTTTTTTGTAGTAATTTTTGCTTTGTCTTTTGACGGCACACAAATTACTCACTGAGTGCTGCTATAGAATTCCTATTACAGCCTATAGTGGCGCTGGCTGCATCCAAATCTCCTGCGCTGTTTCTTAGAGATTTTCTTCAAGAAGGCTTTTACTGTCAATAAATACTTTTACAGAAGTAATTACAAACGCAATCTGAAAAGTTTCCTTACGGTGAAGCATCGGTGAAGGTCTTTCTCAAACGAAAAAGAAGCGTAATAAGATTTGGTCTTCCTCCACACAACCCGCTGTGCCATCCCGGAATAGAAACCACTCCCGAAACGTACTTTGCAGCACGTGAGGAGAAGCTTTTAAGGTCGAGAGCTACTCCTGCATCTATTTCTGGAGACTCCATTAATGCTTCAGCAAATGTCCTGAAATAACCGTCCAACTCCACCGAATAATCCTCCTCTTCTAAAATCTCTACCGGAGTCTATATTGTGGGGGAGGAGAGTGCCTTCTAGCTCGTTAGATAACCAAACAGGAGAAATATGAAATTAATGGAAAGTCTATTGAATTAGGAGCCAACTCTAGGAGAAAAAAAAAATTAAATTAGAGAAGAAAGGATTTAGAATTTCTAACTAGGTCCAGGTTTTTCCTATTTCTTTGTTCCCATTTGGTAGCATTCACCCGAAACAGGTAAATAGATGACATATAGCGAGCACGGCCTCTATTTGCAAAGAGGGCAGCCCAGTGTTTATTTTTTTAGCTGTTGCCTACTGCATTCAAATTAACGCTAATAGCTGCCAATCCCTCCGTCTTTATCATTGCCCAAAATATTGGCGATAGAGTTGAGCAATGAGGGGGCTTTAGACGCCACTGGAAGGTGGTGGGGGTGTCGTTAGTATTAGATGTAAAGGTTAGGCACCACCAGGGTGGGGGTTAAGGTTACACATCCCGGGGGGGGGTGAGCTTTAGGTTTAGGCAATGACAGGGGGATCCTTAGGGTTATCCATCACTTGGGGGGATCGGTTAGTGGTAGGCATCCAGAGGGAGGGTTTGTGTTAGGGTTAGGTCATAGTAAAATACTAGTAAATATGACTAATATTTCATTATCAGCATTAAAGTGGACCTGAACGCTTGCACAGGACAGAAGGAAAACAGAGAAACGCACCCTGTATGCATTTAGAGAGTTTAGCCTGTCTAATTCCCCCATATTTGTGTCTAATCACAAGTTGTAATTTGATCTCTCAGCTGACTACCACGGTAGAGACGGCAGATAAGCTCATTTGAAAGCACAAGCTGTTAACAATATGTCTGCTTCCATGAATCAGGAAGTAGAAACACTGCAGATTTATTGCAGGATTTGTATCAGCTGTAACAAAGAAATGTTTTTGTTTAACCTCTTTAAGACCGCGTCACGCTGAGGGGCGTGAACGTGGTACCTCCCCAAGGACCGCCTAACGCCGATCAGCGTAAAGTCCTGGGGGAGTGTTTTGCAGGGATTAGGCACCACCAGGGTGGGGGTTAAGGTTACACATCCCGGGGGGGGGGGGGGAGCTTTAGGTTTAGCTAATGACAGGGGGGTCCTTAGGGTTAGCCATCACTTGGGGGGATCGGTTAGTGCTAGGAATCCAGAGGGAGGGTTTCGTATGCTCCTGATTATTATTACAATTTACAAAATGTGTAAATAAGCTAAATGTATTACTACAGGCACAACATTCCTTTTTAATATGCACGAGGTGTAATTTTGCATTCATCCCAGATTCAGATATGAAGATACAAAGTGATGTGCAGAAAATTAGCATCCAATTAAAAATGCGCATACCATCATAGCAGATTAGATTTTTTTTGCATTCAGATGAAATGGTCACTTTAATAAGCAGGAATGACCTATATTAAGGCAGGGAATGGGGAATCGGAGCGTTTTCTCATCTGACATCTCGCAGAGTCACACACTCTATAAATGGAAATGTACTGCGGCAGGCGGGGAGGGTGAGAGGGAAATAAAGAGTTATTTGCGGAAGAAACATTGCCGAGAGGTATGGGACAGGCAGAGGAAGATACAGCAGAAGATGAATTATACATCACACAGCATGGTCCCCTATCTCTGATCTCTCCTTATGAAGCAGGAGAGACAATCAGTCCCATTCACTGATACATAGCGGCCGCCCAGCACTGACTGAGGGCTTCTGGGTTACATATAGGAAGGCGCTAAGCGTACAGTATAGGAATACATAAGGACTGAACTTCATGCCTATCAGTAGCTGATACCCCCTTTTCCCATGAGAAATCTTTTACTTTGCTTGAATAGCTCATAATGGGGGTCTGTATGGCTGATTTTGTGGTAAAACCCCTCCCACAGTGTGATGTCATGACCATGGTCCTGACAGTTTCCTGTCTGAACCCTGTTGCATTGTGGGAAATAACAGTTGTTTCTAAGGCCTCCGACACATTAGGCAATGCAGATGGCCGTGCGTTCTGAACGCAAGCGCACGTGATCGCCATCTGTGTTGCCATGCGTTGAGGTGCTGATCCCATGCATTACAGTGAATGGGATCAGCGATGTGCTTTGCCAAAAATGCATGTAGCAGTGTGATAGCGCATCGCATGATTCACTGGACCGTGATAACTCAAATATCACATCTTGTCAAAGATCACACCTTATAAAAAGATATCACACCTTATCAAAGATATCACACCTTATCAAAGTTACCACGCCTTATCAGAGTAGTATAGTGAGCGCTACGAACCTATGCCTGCTAATTGGCAATGGCACTCGTCCTGCCCTGAGCCCCTGCGGGTTCATAGCACTCGCTATGCTACTCTGATAAGGCGTGTTAACTTTGATAAGATGTGATATCTTTTCATAAGGTGTGATATTTGAGTTATCACGGTTTAGTGAATCAAGCCCATAGACTGAACGTCAGAAGTTCTGTTTCTGCACTTCTGATGTTCTTGCTGATTGCACACCATACGCGCTGCTGAAATGCGCATGGCAGTGTGTATAGTGTGAACAAGGCCTAACTGCCAAGCAACCAGTACAGCATATTCCTCTGTGCATACGTATATCTATAAAAAAACAACCTTTTACCCTGTTAGTGGGTGTGGTTATAGATAATGGCAGTTCTTTTCATGTCTACCAGCAATAAAGATGATAACATGCAGGCTCATTGTTGATTAAACAACATGAACAAATTACATAACGAATATCAATCAATGACTTGATCTCTCTTCAATTTTTAACTTCTCACTTTACAATGTGTTGATTTATTTGTTTAACCTTTTTGCTAAAGTTCCGCTTTAAGAATTTCCAAGACTCTCTTATCGACATCAGAATCATTTTTATTTCGGCCAAATAAAGGTGCCCATACATCTGTTGATTTTACAGCCGCTGTGGTCAGTCCGGTGCACAGCAGTAACAGTATGCGATATCCTGATGAACTGTCTCCCTAAATATAAATGTAGATTATCAGTGCGGTCTGTATGGCTGATATTGTGGTGTGACAGTGTGATGTCATGACCATGGTCCTGACAGTTTGCTGGCAAATAACTACTGTTTCCAACTGCCAAGCAAGCAAACAGAATCTCCCTCTGTGCATAGAACTCCCAGTATTAACATTCCGCACAGATCACCAGGCAGGACTAAAGATGTCACCACCAGTCATACATTTCAAAATGTAAATCCAGGAGATGAAAGATTTTACAATGGGCAAACACTGACTAAATAATCCATACATAATTATTGTAAGCAATAAGCAATTTTACGCATTGTTGTTTTCACTACAGTTCCATGTTGTTGCTGCAGAGCCGCATGCTGACTAGACATAAAGGGGGATGTAGCATGCTCCAAATCCATTTATTATTTCTGTTACAAAAGAAACAGACTTTGTTTTTTCTTTTCTTTTTTAATAGCGTAAATATGAACTATGTTGCTATGCTGGCAATTTAAAAGGGAATGTGCAGTGTTGTGTTTACTGTATAATATTTCCAAAACAAATGTTTTAGCGCCACCTGCTGGCTGGACTGGTAGAGTTTTGTGAGCAGGACTAACTGCTGCTCTGAGCCAAGTCCTCCCAAGACTCACAGAGCGATAATTAAATTCTCCATGCACAGATCTAGAAGAGCCAACTTAGTAATCAGAGTGCTCTGATGTTAAGTTTGTCTTTTACCCATTTGGGTTGGAGGGTTTCACTGACAAGTATAGAAACTGAGGATTTTAAATATCATTTTTAATTGCCTCATGAGCTAGAACTTATTATTGTGTGCTTATATAGCGCTGACATCCTCTGCAGCACTTTACAAAGTACAGTCATGTCACTGACTATCCTCAGGACCTCACAATCTAATCTTACCATAGTGATAGTCTAATGTCCGATCATATTATTATTATGTATTTATATAGCTCTGACATTTTCTCCGAAACTTTACAGAGTACATAGTCATGTCACTGACTGTCCTCAGAGGAGCGAGTGGTGTATGTGTTGTGGCGGGTGTTCCAGAAGAGAGGAGAGGATCAAGAGAAGTCTTGGTGGGAGTGAGAAAAGCCAAGTCAGTAGCTGAAAGGTAGAGGTGGATATTGAAAGCCTATAGGTGGGATTGGAAGCCAAAGGAACTGACGAGCTGATCAAGACCATAAACATAGATAGAGAAAAGGTGAGGTCTAAGGACTGAGCCTTGGGGAACTCTAGCAGTGAGGGCTCATGGAGAGGAGTTGCCGCCAGAGTGAGTGACTCTGAAGGTCCTGTCTGTGAGATACGAGGAAAGCCAGGAGAGAGCAAGAGCCTGTATGCCAATGGATGAGAGGATTTGGAAAAGGAGAGGCTGGTCCACTGTGTCGAAAGTGGAAGAGAGATAGAGGAGGATGAGGCCGACCCGGAACCCAACCTGGCGAGGTCGGGTTCTGCAGCGGAGAAGGCCAGGAGCTTCCGGAGCTGTGACGAGGGCACAGGATGGCTGCCACAGGCTGGAGGAAGCCCCAGGTAAGTGGATCTTTTTTCTTTTTTTTTACACCTTGGATATTTCCTTTAAGGAGGAGACAAACCTGCTATAGACTTGTAATTCACAGGAAGTAGTGAATTTTTAAGATCCCACTTTCTGAACAGGAAACCAGCCACTGCAGTAGACTTCCCTTTGTAGGGATAGATGCACAGCTGCAGGCAAGCACAGCTATAAAACAGATTTTTAAATCATAAAATATAATGACAAAAGCAGTTCTTATAATTTAAAATAAACACATTTGTGCTTATATAATTTAACAAATTCTGTTTCCAGTTTAGATCGACTTTGAATCTCGTTTTGTTCAGCTTTACTGATGGCCATGTTCTTGTTGTCTTCACACAGGTGTGTTTCTCATCCCCTACTTGCTGATTGTGTTCGTGGGCGGGATACCGGTCTTCTTCTTGGAAATTGCGTTGGGTCAGTTCATGAAGCAAGGAGGAATTGCAGCGTGGAACATTGCTCCACTTTTTAAAGGTAACCTATGTATAATGGAGCACAACCTACATGATGGTCAGTCTGAACCCACCAGGGCCTGAAGGGGAAAGCCTGATTGCAACACAGTAAGTGAGGAGGAAATGATAAACTGCTGAGATAAACAAGTGTATCTATAATCCCAATCCTGAAGAAGGCTTTCCTGGAATCCCATAGTCTTAGTTTGGTTAAAAGGTTCAAAAGCCATGTTTAAAGTAAACCTGTGAGGTAAAGAGAACCTGAACTACAAATAATAAGTCAAAATAACCATACACAGGTCATACTTACCTCCTGTGTAGTCTACTCCTCAATTGCTTTCTCCTCTCCTGCGTGAGCGTCCCATTTGTCCACTGTGAACAATGGAATTCTCTGTCCTCCATTTTAAAAATGGCCATTACCCCATAACTGCTTCCTGGTCAGCACGCTGTTAAACTGTAATATCACCCGCTTGAGCCATAGGGAAACATGGACATTACCTTGCACATGCAGTTGTAACTGACAGCTGCTGATATCTAACTGAC
The DNA here is from genome assembly GCF_040937935.1 of Hyperolius riggenbachi. NCBI lineage: Eukaryota > Metazoa > Chordata > Amphibia > Anura > Hyperoliidae > Hyperolius > Hyperolius riggenbachi. The sequence goes on from NC_090654.1 coordinate 45,386,579, forward strand.
AGTAACTGGTATATTTCAGTTCTGACAAAATATTGTCAGAACTGGAAAGGATCGATGAAAGAAGAAAATGAGAGCTTCTGAGAGGAACTGACAGTGAGGTTAGTATGTATTATTCATTTGCAGCTACGTCATGTGTTTATTTTAATAATTTTACCCACTTCAGGTTCCCTTTAACGGGAATAAAAATGAGATACTGTACTTACCTCGGGAGGGGAAAGCCTTCAGATTCTCCAGAGGTTACCCCGTCCTCATCCACCAGAGCACAGACCCCCGAAGTGCAGCTGCATTGCACCTACAGTATGAAGCTGCACGGACCTTCTCGGGCTTTGGCGGAAATAGCTGAGCCCTATCGGGTCTGTGCTACTACATATGCATGAGCTGAAGGGACAGCATTGGAACGGGCCGAGGGAGAAGGACATGGGATGCCTCTGGAGGATCCAATAGCATCCCCCGCCCGAGGTAAGTACCTTTTACTTTTTTCCCCCTACATGTACACTTTTTGAGTGCCTCAGATACCTGAAGCTATTTTCTTTTAATGTTACTTGGCTCCCATACAGACAAAACTTGAACTATTGAACTTGTTATCTATTTCCTGCTCTGTACTCTGATGCACTGGCACACAGATTCCCAACCCTAATTAGTTATTTGTAGGAGTTACACTACAGTCCAGCTATACATAAATTGTGATTTACAGCCCTAGATTCTTAACCTTTACAATGAGAAAAAAAAAGGAACACAGCCTAGTTCTATATAGGTTTGGGACTGTACATATATGTTTATCTCATCATGTTACATGTCACTGTAGGTACCCTTTAAGGACCTTGTCCAGTGAAAGATCTTATTAAATGTATGTCTGGTTTTGTAAATGTAATGTTATGGTTTAAAAATATCCCTGAAGCATGTCACTACTATGACCCCACATCCCCCAGCAGCCTGATCAGTCACAAGCCAAACTGCCTTATGTTGAAAGAATAGGGAAGGGAGGAAGAAGGGCAGTGGGGGAGGGATTGGACAAGTGGGGGACGGGGGGCTTGAGCTACTGCTTATCACCCCTGCCAAACATGACATGGAGGAGGCATTGCCAGGCTGCCCCACAGCTTCCTACCCAGAGGTCATTGCAGGAGGTGGCTTGACCAGTGGACGGGTGGCGTTATCTAGCTCTTATTGGGCCATATTCTATTCCAGGTGATCATTGGCTTTCAGCATGTAAGTTACTTATCACCTGGTTATCTCATGAGCATTACTTGCAAATCCAATGGCTGTCTTCACTCGTCCGATGGCCGAGCGTTAAGCGCATTAATCAGGTGAATATTGTCTATTCACGTGAATGATGCTTCCGTATCCCAAGCGAGGGTGAGTGAGGTTTTATGCGTGGAAGAGGGGCCACAACACAGAATGAGGTCATGAAAAGTATAAGCTCGGCCTTGTAGCCAGTCCAGAATTGGTCACTGAAGGCTACTGCACTTTCTATGCCTCTATAAGCTAAAAGAATGTATAAGCCAGACAAGGGTCCCTTTGTTGGGGAAGTGAAATATTATCTCTATGATTGCCCCAGAGACATCCCATTACTCCGCAGTGTGCGTCTGTCTCTATATGTGGAGCCCGGCAGATTATAAATGGGGACTGGGGGGAACATCAGATATTACAATAATAAACAATTCTCTGTTATCTTTTCTCCTCTGGAGAGAACTGATAAAATATGGAGGAGAATAAATAATATTTTACATCAAAATACACCCCAGGCCTGCGAGAGCCGAGATGAAAAATAAACGCTCAGATGGTGGCCGGGGTCTTACAAGAGGATACATGTCTCCTGTTGTGCAATAAACCCTGGAAATACTGTAGAACATATAGTTTAGCTGTAGATATTGCTGAAAAGGTTTAGAACGCATGTGGAGTTTATCCTTCTATTTGTGGAGCCCCACAATTGGCTATCTGATATTTATTATTATTCAGTATTTATATAGCGCCGACATCTTCCGCAGCACTTTACAGATTACATAGTCATGTCGCTGACTGTCTTCAGAGGAGCTCACAATCTATTCCTACTGTAGTCATGTCCAGTATATACGTATAGCTATCAGATCCGCTACCGCCGATTGCGGCGTGATTACTGTGAGCTGATCACAATGATTACAGGGTCAGAGCCAATGGCATTGGCTCCTGACCGGCTCAAGGAGTGGACTTCAGCGGCGGAGATCGGCAAGAGAGGCGGGTCCGTGCTGCATGAGGTCAGTGAGTCCCGTTTTTGTTACCTAATGGGCCAGAGACTGCTGGTACTCAAGTGGTCAAGCTTTCTGCACGGTTTGTAGTTGTAGAGTGGTACTAAATGGATACAATAACCTTCATTGTTGTCAGGTGGAATTTTTCAAAATGAGTTTGTTCATGTTTTTTGACTGTTTGTGTTGGGCAGGTCTTGGCTTTGCCTCGATGGTCATCGTGTTCTTCTGTAACACATATTATATTATGATCCTGGTCTGGGGCCTCTACTACCTGGTGCACTCCTTCACCAACACCTTGCCCTGGGCCACCTGTGGACATCCCTGGAACACCAAGGAGTGCACTGAAGTCTTCCTTCTAGACCAATGCTCCAATACCACTTCAGCCAACGCCACCAGCCCCGGCGCTGTCGTGTACAACATCAGCTGTGACGCTCTCCTGAACAAGAGGTCGCCCATCATCGAGTTCTGGGAGTGAGTGTGAAGCTAGATCTTATTTTGTACTGGGGAAAAGTTGTATAAAGTAATCCAGGGAGATCCTTAGGTAAAAAATGTGTATACTCTGGAAAGGGGACGTTTCCCTCTCCATACCTCTGATCAAGGGCTGGGACTCTACAGAGCTGGCCACACTGCACAGACGCAGATGGCTCACGCCTGAGCAGTAGCACGAAGCCGCTCCTGAGGCTTGGCGGAAAAAGCAGAGCCTGTTTGGTCTTGTCGACAGGCTTGCAGGAGGTGACAACGATGGAACGGCGAGGAGGAGGGCAACGGGGGAAACCTTAGGAGGATCTAGAGGTTTCCCTCTTCCAAGGTGAGTAACCAAACCGGGCCCCCTATTTTCCCTTCAGGCTTATGCTAAATGTTGGCTTCCCACAAATGCAATTTACTGATGGTCAAGGGCATAACAATAGACCCCAGAGGTAAGTGCGGGGGCGGCCCCGATTTTAGGTTCGCGAACCTGGTTCGCGAACTTCCGCGGAAGGTTCGGTTTGCATTAAAGTTTGCGAACCGCAATAGACTTCAATGGGGATGCGAACTTTGAAAAAAAAAAATAATTCTGCTGGCCACAAAAGTGATGGAAAAGATGTTTCAAGGGGTCTAACACCTGGAGGGGGGCATGGCGGAGTGGGATACATGCCAAAAGTCCCCGGGAAAAATCTGGATTTGACGCAAAGCAGCGTTTTAAGGGCAGAAATCACATTGAATGCTAAATGACAGGCCTAAAGTGCTTTCAAACATCTTGCATGTGTATACATCAATCAGGTAGTTCTCACTAAACAGAACAGGTATACAGTGGCGGGTTCACTAAACAGAACAGGTATACAGTGGCGGGTTCACAGAACAGGTATGCAGTGGCAGGTTCACTGAACACAACAGGTATGCAGTGGCGGGTTCACTGAACAGGTATACAGTGGCGGGTCCACTGAACAGAACAGGTATGCAGTGGCGGGTTCACTAAACAGAACAGGTATGCAGTGGCGGGTTCACTAAACAGAACAGGTATACAGTGGCGGGTTCACTGAACAGGTATACAGTGGCGGGTCCACTGAACAGAACAGGTATGCAGTGGCGGGTTCACTAAACAGAACAGGTATACAGTGGCGGGTTCACTAAACAGAACAGGTATACAGTGGCGGGTCCACTGAACAGAACAGGTATGCAGTGGCGGGTCCACTGAACAGAACAGGTATGCAGTGGCGGGTTCACTAAACAGAACAGGTATACAGTGGCGGGTTCACTAAACAGAACAGGTATACAGTGGCGGGTTCACAGAACAGGTATGCAGTGGCAGGTTCACTGAACACAACAGGTATGCAGTGGCGGGTTCACTGAACAGGTATACAGTGGCGGGTCCACTGAACAGAACAGGTATGCAGTGGCGGGTTCACTAAACAGAACAGGTATACAGTGGCGGGTTCACTAAACAGAACAGGTATACAGTGGCGGGTTCACTAAACAGAACAGGTATACAGTGGCGGGTTCACAGAACAGGTATGCAGTGGCAGGTTCACTGAACACAACAGGTATGCAGTGGCGGGTTCACTGAACAGGTATACAGTGGCGGGTCCACTGAACAGAACAGGTATGCAGTGGCGGGTTCACTGAACAGGTATACAGTGGCGGGTCCACTGAACAGAACAGGTATGCAGTGGCGGGTTCACTGAACAGGTATGCAGTGGTGGGTTCACAGAACAGGTATGCAGTGGTGGATTCACAGCACAGGTATGCAGTGGTGGGTTCAATGAACAGGTATACAGTGGCGGGTCCACTGAACAGAACAGGTATGCAGTGGCAGGTTCACTGAACAGGTATGCAGTGGTGGGTTCACAGCACAGGTATGCTGTGGTGGGTTCACAGCACAGGTATGCAGTGGTGGGTTCACAGCACAGGTATGCAGTGGTGGGTTCACAGCACAGGTATGCAGTGGTGGGTTCACAGAACAGATATGCAGCCAGACAGGAACAAGTTAAGTCTAACTAATCTTTCCCTGAGAGACAGTCTGCAGCAGCTCGCCCTACTCTCACTAACGCAGGCAGCACACGAGTGACTGTAATGGCCGCCGCTGCCTGCCTTATATAAGGGGGGGTGGGGCTCCAGGGGCTAGTGTAGCCTAATTGGCTACACTGGGCCTGCTGACTGTGATGTAGAGGGTCAAAGTTGACCCTCCATGTGCATTATGGGGCGAACCGAACTTCCGCAAAGGTTCGCCTGCGGGACGCGAACGCGAACCACTGAAGTTCGCATGGAACCGTTCGCAGTCGAACCGTTCGGCCCAACTCTACCCCTGTGCTGACTTGTGTCAGAGTAGCAGGGGGGGGGGGGGGCAGTCACTTACAGTAGACCATAAAAAGATCTGACAGATTTTGGACTAGTCCATCTCTTCATGGGAGTGATCAGTGTTAACTTTTATTGTCTAAAAGAAAAAAGCAACCCCTGAAAAATATCTACAGTATACAAGGATGTCAACCAGCGTTTATATGCTCTCGTGCACTCTATTTCAGCAAGTGCTTTTGTAAATAAAGAAATAACTGAGAATCCCCCATGAGGAGATGGACTAGTATGTACTGTATATGTATGTATTACATATACAGTGATTAAGATTTGGAATGCATTGCCACAGGAAGTAGTTATGGCAAACTCTATACCTGCATTTAAAGGGGGCTTAGATGCTTTCCTTGCGTTGAAAGACATGCATGGCTACAATTACCAGGTAATGCCTAACAGGGGCGTAGCAATAGGGGGTGCAGAGGTAGCGACCGCATCGGGGCCCTTGGGCCAGAGGGGCCCCGAGGGGCCCTCCCACAACTACAGTATTAGCTCCCTATTGGTACTGTGCTAAAAATAATCACTTCTATAGATACTTTTAATATTGGTAATCATTAACAAACTGTTCCCCATCCTCTTCTTGCACCTCTGACACTGTAGTTGCCATTGGCAGGTTTTGGTGCGCCGTATCAATTGTTATGTATAGAGTGCTTGGGGGGCCCCATGTAAAACTTGCATCGGGGCCCACAGCTCCTTAGCTACGCCACTGATGCCTAATGATGTGGATCCAGGGATTTTATCTGATTGCCATCTGGAGTTGGGAAGGAATTTTTTCCCTTTTGGGGCTAATTGGACCATGCCTTGTAAGGGTTTTTAGCCTTCCTCTGGATCAACAGGGATATGTGAGGGAGCAGGCTGGTGTTGTACTTTATACTGGTTGAACTCGATGGACATATGTCTTTTTTCAACCAAAATAACTATGTAACTATGTAACTATGTAGCTATGTAACAATATGTATTTTCAATTTTTCACAATAGTTGTCCTTTAACACGGATGGGTTATTGATAAAATGTGAAAAATTGAATTGGATCAGGACCATAGTCTCATATCCCTTTAAATTATTTAGATGCCCTTTAAATGGTTAAATCCCGTCTGATCAGAAAATTGGATTGAAATGTGGCAAGTGGAAAAAGACCTTTAGCAAATTTTGGCTTAAAGAATAATTTTCACGAAAAGTATAAATTGTACATTTGTTCTTCAGTAAAATGCACTATAAATTAACATGCACATAACTTAGTCACTTACAGTAGGCATTCAAAATCTGACAGGTTATAGACTAGTCCATCTCCTCATGGGGGATTCTGAGGATTGTCTTTATTTTCAAAAGCACTCTTGAATGACAGTTGCTCAGTCCAACTGCGTGCAAGCAAGTAAGGAGGCCAGCCGGCAGGGTGTTGCTAGCCCCAAAGATCGGTGGCACGTGCCCCTGAGCTATTCTGGGGTCTATTCTGTGGTGCCCCGGATGCCCCCCAGGCAGAATCAGCTGTGTTGACTCTATGGCGGGCATGCTGGCAGCTGTGGTGCATTAATCAGAGATATGCTGGGTGCTGTGGTGCCTCTATGTAGGCATGCAGAGAGCTGCGGTTCTTCTATGGAGGCATGCTGGGAGTTGTGGTGCCTGAATGGGAGGCCTGTGAGAGAATTGGGAAGAGGTCCATTAGAAACAGGGGCGTAACAATAGACCCTGCAAGGGATGCAGCCGCAGGGGGGCCCAGAAGCCACAGGGGGCCCCATCCTGAGAGACTGATAACTATGGGTACAGAGAGTAAAACTTTTCTATTCTCTGCACAACTGTTCTAATGACTGCATCTGCTCAGCTACTGATAACAAATCATACAAAGTGTTGTAGACAGAGATTTGTAGATAGTCCCTATTCAGTGTGCAGTAGGCTCCTCTGTACAGCGCCCAGCCCAAAACCTCTCTACCCCTCCCCAAGTGCTGTGTTCTGTAGTGATGCTGGAGAAGTCTGCAGAGCCAGTTCTGTTCCATCAGAGATGGACAGAGTGAGTATAATAAGCTGCGGCTGGGAGCACAATCGTCTGTCAGTTTTCCGTATGCGTTTTCTGTACACCATGTGTGTCTGTATGAGTGAAAACATGCACATTTTATCACAACTAATGTAATTGATAAAGAAAATGCCTGCAATGCTTTACTGCTGTCAGTTTTTATCTGCATGGGCAAAACATGCTCTAGCCAATTGAATAACATTGGTTCTCAGTTTACTTGTGCAGAAAGCAGCAGGGGGTGGGTTGGCGGGAGGGGGCCCCATCCAAAGTTTCGCAGGGGGGCCCAGTGATTTCTAGTTACGCCCCTGATTAGAAAGTCAGGGAATACTAGGGGGGAACTGCCTGGTGGCAGGCCAGCCCGCCCAGCAGAAAGCAAGAACTGCCAGCACTGAAGCCAGGTAACTGCCTACTTATGTTTAAGTGACACTGCCTATTTATGTGATATGCTGCATTTTTGCAATGGAGAGGGTGCTTCATTCAACATTTTGTTGGGCAGGCCTACTTAAACCGCTGTTAAGTTAATGTAAATTTAGCTCCACCCATGACCCCACCTACATACTGGTGCGTGGTCACACCCATTTTCCGTCTTGAGTGCCCAAAAGTGCCCCAGATTTCTTTGGATCCTAGCAACGCCCCTGCTAGACGGCATCCTAATATTCTGTAGATTCTTTCCATATGGTGCTTTTTTGTAAAGAATAGATGAAGAACTGAGACTTCCCCATGAGGAGATGGACTAGTCCAAAACCGGTCAGATCTGTAATTTATAGTGCATTTTACTGTATGTACATGTTCTACTTTTCATGATAGTGGTTCTTTCAGCTAAAAACCTTTTTCCACTTGCTGCATTTCGATCCGATGTTCTGGTTAGATAGGATTAGCAATTGCAAGGATATCATGATCAGCCTAGTAATGGGGGTGCTCTATTCCCACTTGTGTGCTTTAATTCACTTAAATGCCATGTTGTAAGCAACAGGAACGTAAAAAAAAGGTAAATTATACCACATTTTACTCTGGGAGAAATCTACTCTTTATAAATATGTATTTTCAATTTACTTTTAATGGGATAGTGGTCCTGTAGGCTTGGTTCAGACAGTTGTGCAAAAAAGCATTTGTTGACTTTTCACAGCTTTTAGCAGGGATTGCATTTTTCACTCCCTTAGGGGGACATGGAGGCACAAACTACAGTAAAAATAGGGATAAAAATGTGGCGTTTGCGCAAACGATGGTAAATAATGGGAATTGACGGTACCGGTGCTGTTCATTCAACAGCAATTTACGACAAGCTGCAGCAGGTGCTAAATGAGGGGCAAGCGTCCGTCTGAACCAAGCCTCAAAGGACCACTCCAGTGAAAAAAGTAAGCAGTTAAAATCTGACAGAACGACTTGGTTTGGACTAGTCCATTTCCTCATGGGGGATTCTCAGGTTTTTTTTTTGTTTTTAAAAGCATTTCCTGAATGGTAGTTTAACTGCCAAATTAGTAAGATACCAGCGAGCCTCGCTACTCACGTGCACACTATTTTGGCAGTTTGACTTAGCAACTGCCATTCAGGACATGCTCTTGAGAACAAAGAAAACACAAAGAATCCCCCATGAGGAGATGGATTCGTCCAAAACCTGTCGGTTGTGTCAGATTTTAACTGCTTACTTTTTTTTTTGCTGGAGTGGTCCTTGAATGACAATGGATCTTTAGAAAATAATCAGTTGAGCTGCATGGCAGCCGCTTGGTAGCCTACAATTCCACTGTCCTTTTAACCTAACCCTGAGGAAGGTACATAGCTGTGACGCTGCCGCTCTATCTGTTGTGCAGGAGAAAAGTACTGCAGATCTCGGGGGGTCTGGATGAGCCCGGCCAGCTAAATTGGCAGATGATTCTTTGTCTCCTGGCCACCTGGATCATCGTCTACTTCTGCATCTGGAAGGGCGTGAAGTCTACAGGAAAGGTAACAGCACAAGGACAATCACCACATTGATGGTTGCATTCAGAGAGACCAGAGAACAGACTGGTGCGCTACTGTTTGTTAACGCAACACTGACGCAACACCAGGTAATATAAACATGTGTCTATGACTGCAGCATCCTAGGATGCCTACTGTGAAAAGTACATATGTCAATGTTCAGTGGTTCCAGAGGTTGGAGCAGATATAATAAAGCAAATACCTTCTGAAGGCAAACTTCTGTATTGCATAGCATTTTAGTAAGGAGGCTTTTTGGTCCTTTGTAGGCCCTTACATACTGAGTTCCGGTTCACCACAAGCTTGGCGGGTAATCTGCACCTACCTATCTAACCTATACTGGGGCAGCTACTTATCTAACCTATCCTGGGGGGCACCTACCTATCTAACCTATCCTGGGGGGCACCTACCTAATCTAACCTATACTGGGGGGCACCTACCTATCTAACCTATACTGGGGGGCAGCTACCTATCTAACCTATACTGGGGGGCACCTACCTAACCTATACTGGGGCAGCTACCTATCTAACCTATCCTGGGGGGCACCTACCTATCTAACCTATCCTGGGGGGCACCTACCTATCTAACCTATACTGGGGGACAGCTACCTATCTAACCTATACTGGGGGGCACCTACCTAACCTATACTGGGGCAGCTACCTATCTAACCTAACCTGGGGGGCACCTACCTATCTAACCTATCCTGGGGGGCACCTACCTATCTAACCTATACTGGGGGGCAGCTACCTATCTAACCTATACTGGGGGGCACCTACCTAATCTAACCTATACTGGAGGGCACCTACCTAACCTATATTGGGGCAGCTACCTATCTAACCTATCCTGGGGGGCACCTACCTATCTAACCTATCCTGGGGGGCACCTACCTATCTAACCTATACTGAGGGGGCAGCTACCTATCTAACCTATCCTGGGGGGCACCTACCTATCTAACCTATCCTGGGGGGCACCTACCTATCTAACCTATACTGGGGGACAGCTACCTATCTAACCTATACTGGGGTGCACCTACCTAACCTATATTGGGGCAGCTACCTATCTAACCTATCCTGGGGGGGGGGGGCACCTACCTATCTAACCTATCCTGGGGGGCAGCTACCTATCTAACCTATCCTGGGGGGCACCTACCTATCTAACCTATACTGGGGGGCAGCTACCTATCTAACCTATACTGGGGGGCACCTACCTAACCTATATTGGGGCAGCTACCTATCTAACCTATCCTGGAGGGCACCTACCTATCTAACCTATACTGGGGGGCAGCTACCTATCTAACCTGGGGGGCAGCTACCAAATCTAACCTATACTGAGGGGGCAGCTACCTAATCTAACCTATACAGGATGGCACCTACCTATCTAACCTATACTGGGGGGCAGCTACCTATCTAACCTATAGTGTGAGCATTAACTCATCCAACCTGTATTGGGGGCACCTACCTACCTACCTAGCTAGCCTATACAGGTAACAACTATACTGGCTGGTTCTAACACACTGTAAGATCTGACTGAGGTCTGAGTGCTCACACGTGAGTATTCGCAACGGCAGACCACCAGCAACTGAAAGGCAAGATCTATATATATACTCCAGCGCTGCTCAGCGCCGCCCCCAGCCGCTCAGCCAATCAGGAGTTCCGCTGGGACCAGCTGATCGTCCGGATCAGCTGATCCCTCTCCTGCTGGCATAGAGGTCCTGTCCTCTAGCGCGCGCGCAACTCTCCCTCCGTGTGCACTAGAAGGCCCACACAAACCAGACACATGTCGCTGTGCGGAAACCGCCGGTCTGAACGCGGAGATAGCCGCCCCGCCGCCAGACCGCGCGGCGGCATCTCCGCCATTCATTACAGAAGGTCCCAGAAATGGACTGGTGGAGGCAAGGCGAATGGGAAAGCCTTTGGATTATCCTCTACTGAGGTAAGTATCCAACGTTGGCTATTTTTTTCCCTACAGGTACACAAGCACATCATGGTGGTTTCAGCCAGTTCCTGAGCCAGGCATCTTTGGGATCCTGATTTTGAACTTCACGTTTGTGGATAGATTTCTATTGTTGGTTGTCCGTACTAGAAATAATTTTGCGTAAAAAATGAAAAAAATAAATAATCTAATTATAAGGGGTGTGGCTATTAAATAAGTTGCAAGCCCTTGGATAAGCCTGTGGGTTATCTAGAGGCTTCCCTCTATCGGGGTATCTAAATTGGGCACTTTTCTTCCAACAGGAACTCTTTCAAGAATCCAAGTTGTGATTATGGCCAGATTTGAGGCAAGGCCACAAAGGCCATGGCCTAGGGCACAAGAAAGCAAGGGGCGGGCAGCAGGCTGTCACATTCAGGCAGTAAAACTGACAAATATGTAAATCACAGACCTGGTCCGTAGCTGCTATCCAACCACAGGGCACACCACAGTGGTGGTATCACCCTCATGTCCCAGCACGCACTCCCCATCCTGTCAGTATGCAGAGTATATTGGAGATTATGAGAAGCCATGCTTCTCTCACCACCTCTGGGTGCTCTAGCCAAGTTAATCCTAGTTGTAATCATATCTAAACCAATTATGATTGTATCTCTGGTCGTAACTAGTCTGCCATGCCAGTCGATAATTTCTTTAAGGAAACCATTAATCGATTGGCCTCACTAGCTTCTCTGTTTTCATAGAACACAATATTAATAATCTGATCGAAAATATGATTGTTCACCAAAGCTTGTACTGTTAATGGGCATTGAATTGTCCAATTTGGCTTCTAGTTACTGGTTTAGTCCATGTGTTGAAAAAGAGGGACAAAGGCTTCTGCTCTGTGTAACAATTTACACGTGCAGCCAGAGGGCAGTTTGCGGACAGTCGGATGGCAGCAGTACTCCAAGCAGAAGTTTCCAAACTGCTAGTTTTGGAAATTCTCAGCCGGCCACAGAATGGAATGGAGAGTTAATTTTATGGAAAACACTACACTGCAAAAAGACGAGTGAAGCAATTATCTATGCTTATGCCGATTTTATCATAAAAGTGCAATTTTCTTTTATTATTATCGGTGCGGTACAATAGCTGCTGCCCATCTGCTGGCAGATAATAGGCTGGCACTGCTTTAGGTATGAGGAAGAAGATAACAGGCAGATTGGCACTCATGTAATAATTATGTTTCCATTCTTGGCTCTCCACGCATCTCCCTGAGGGAAGCATTTGCAGGTCTTGGCGCCGGTTACCATGTGGGTCACGTTTGCCGCCTCTTCCGCTTCTCCTTCCCACACAGCAGAATGCACAGGACAGGGATATTAACCAGAGCACATCAGAGCTTAATCTCTGCAGCCCTTTATGCATTACCAATGTGTTTAGCATAACTACAGCCCCATACAGGGCATACACCAAACAGGAATATGGGCAGCATAACTACAGCCGCATACAGGTCATACACCAGAAGGGGACACAGGCAGCATAACTACAGCCCCATACAGGGCATGTCCATTAAAATGTAAGTTACACATTTTTGCTTAGCTGCTCCCAAGGTAATACATATGTTGTTTTTAATATAGGTTAGGCCACTTGCCTGGAGGTCTGCCTCACCGTGGCACAAGTGTCCAGTATATTATACTTTGCATGCAAACTATAGTGGAAGCCAAAATTCCTCCATAGTGTAATAAATGTAGCATTTGTTCTGGACGCAGGGCATGCATTTTCAGCCTAATAGAGGTGGTGCATGCCTGAGCGATTAACCAGTCAATTGCAGCATGTTTTTAGGGATGCGCAACCTCCCCCCTTTTCATAATTTTGCTAGTATGTAACTACCAGGTTAGCTGCTCCCAGCCTGTATACCTGATTTTCCCGTTTGCATGGTAAGTAATAGTAGTTATGCATATGATTTGCATCTGAATTGAATGCTGAGTGTGCAGAAAGCTTATTAGAGGTGCTGCACATGTGAGCTGTTGGTTATTTCAGATGCAGCCTTTGTTGTATGCGCTGGCCCTCTCCTCGCGATACACCAGAAGGGGACACAGGCAGCATGACTCCAGCCGCATACAGGGCATACACCAAACAGGAATACAGGCGGTTTAACTACAGCCCCATACTGGGCATACACCAAACAGGAATACAGGCGGCATAACTACAGCCCCATACAGGGCATACACCAAACAGGAATACAGGCGGCTTAACTACAACCCCATACTGGGCATACACCAAACAGGAATACAGGCGGCATAACTACAGCCCCATACAGGGCATACACCAAACAGGAATACAGGCGGCATAACTACAGCCCCATACAGGGCATACACCAAACAGGAATACAGGTGGCATAACTACAGCCCCATACAGGGCATACACCAAACAGGAATACAGGCGGCATAACTACAGCCCCATACAGGGCATACACCAAACAGGAATACAGGTGACATAACTACAGCCCCATACAGGGCATACACCAAACAGGAATACAGGTGGCATAACTACAGCCCCATACAGGGCATACACCAAACAGGAATACAGGTGGCATAACTTATGCCCCATATAGGGCATACACCAAGAAGGAATACAGGCGGCATAACTACAGCTGCATACAGGGCATACACCAAACAGGAATACAGGCGGCATAACTACAGCCCCATACAGGGCATACACCAAACAGGAATACAGGTGGCATAACTTATGCCCCATATAGGGCATACACCAAGAAGGAATACAGGCGGCATAACTACAGCTGCATACTGGGCATACACCAAACAGGAATACAGGCGGCATAACTACAGCCCCATACAGGGCATACACCAAACAGGAATACAGGTGGCATAACTACAGCCCCATACAGGGCATACACCAAACTGGAATACAGGCGTCAGGTGGCATAACTACAGCCCCATACAGGGCATACACCAAACAGGAATACAGGTGGCATAACTACAGCCCCATACAGGGCATACACCAAACAGGAATACAGGTGGCATAACTTATGCCCCATATAGGGCATACACCAAGAAGGAATACAGGCGGCATAACTACAGCTGCATACAGGGCATACACCAAACTGGAATACAGGCGTCAGGTGGCATAACTACAGCCCCATACAGGGCATACACCAAACAGGAATACAGGCGGCATAACTTATGCCCCATATAGGGCATACACCAAGCAGGAATACAGGCAGCATAACTACAGCCGCATACAGGGCATACACCAAACAGGAATACAGGCAGTATAAATATAACCACATACAGGGCATGCACCTGAAGGGGATACAGGCAGCACAACTACAGCTACATACAGGGCATATACCAATTTTTTCTAGGAGCAGTTGGGTCTGTAAGCTAGTTAACCCATTCTTATGTCTTTGGTGTGATGTAAGGCAGTCAGAGAACCTGTAGTGTCCCTGTGAGCTCACAGTGCTGGGAAATACACTCCTATTCCTTCTCACATCACAAGCTAATATTAAACGCATGCAATCCTGATTTCATTTCGATAATAACATCACTTCCACAAACGCAGAAAGAGGCTGCCACTTCCGGCCAGGAACAGCTCTAAAACGTGAAATGCATTGTGGACAATTACTGGGAAATGAAATGACAGATTCATTTAATCAGGGAAGTGTTCTAATTTTGCCATGTTGTGATATATTCCTTCTCTACACAGCTATGACAGGAAACAGCAGGGAAAGAGCCGCGCCCATCAGCGAGAGAGCCCCATGCACTCGCCACTCCTCGTGACTCTCATTGGCCAGGAGTCCTGAAGGCTGATACACATGATGCAATTTTTCCATCAGATCGACAGGTTGATCAATAATTTCCTTCATATCCAATCTGTTTCCATTTGAGAAAAGTCAGTACTGCTCAACATTGATCCTGTTCTCAATCAGTAGCAGATCGGGCATGCCGGAAATGATCGATCAACGTGTCGATATGAAGGGAAAATTGCACCATGTGTACCGGCATTTATGCAGAGTATGTTGGTGATGGAGGCGTTGCTAGGCAACATTATCCGATGGTCCTGATATGTGGAAAGGCCCAGGCAGCGATGGGAGGGAGAGATGACAGCACTTTCCAAGACAGGCTGCATCTGAATGACCAGCAGGATAGGTGTGCAGAGCCTAATTATAGGCAGGATACAAAACTTGCATTCAAAACAGATGCACCAAAATTAACATAATGCAGGATGTTAGCTTCCAAAAACAGTTTGCATGCAGAATGTTCCGTACTGGACCCTTCCACCATGATTAGGTCATCCTTCATGGAAGGGACCCTAACCTCTAATTAACAAACAAACAAGCATAGTGTGAACCAAGCAGCTGGTCATAAAATGGTTTACACATTTTTTTATTTATTTTTTAATATTTACCAGTACATTGCTTCACGGCTGACAAACGATCACATATACTGATTGTTTATAATTGGTCAGCAAAGGTATTTAGTTTTGCTTAATGGGCAATTCAATCACTTTGATAGACATGGTCACTGATGGTGTGTACCAGCCGTCAGTCATGAGAGAGATAGCTGTGTTGTGTCCTGCGTGTCTGATACACGTGTATAGCCAGGGACCGGGGGGCCTTGTGTCCAAAGAACACTGTAATAAAAATTTAAGGACCCCCCTACAAGCAAGAGATTGGAAAAGTAACGCTTGTTTCTCTCCATAGGTGGTCTACTTCACAGCTCTGTTTCCTTACGTGGTTCTCATCGTCCTCTTGGCCCACGGGGTGACTCTGCCAGGGGCGCTGGATGGTATTATCTTCTATCTGAAACCAAATTGGTCTAAGCTTGCTGAAGCTCAGGTGAGATCAGTGACACATTGGTGAATGTACAGTATATATTGTTAGGCCACTAGAAATCGCAAAGCGCTATTGCAATCGCTAGTGCTTTGTGCAAACACTTTGTTGGTGATTTGTGCTGCATTTTCCGGCTATGGATTGGACTCCAAATGCTCACAAATTGCTGCATGTTCTGCGCTCTAATGGCCTCAACACCATTGGCTTACACCAGCAAACCATTTTTGAAAGCAGCGGTGATTGACAGAGCTTCAAAAACATTCAAAATTGCTCTAGTTAAAGAGACACTGAAGCGAAAAAAAAATATGATATAGTGAATTGGTTGTGTACTATGAATAATTACTAGAAGATTAGCAGAAATATTCTCATACTTTTATTTTCAGGTATATAGTGTTTTTTCTAACATTGCAAATATTCTATAATATGTGCAGATTACACAACACTCAGCATTCAAAATGATTCTTTCAGAGCAGTCTGTGAAGTAATGACATCTCCTCTGGCAGAGGAAAAGTAAATAGTCCAGGAACAGTTGAGATAATAAAAGTCAGATAACAGCCCTCTCCACGACTAAAGGGGCCCATACACTCAGCCGATTTTCTGGCCGACCGATCGATCCCGATCGATCGATCAATTGATCGTTGGCAAATCGGTTGGCCAATCGACCGATCGATGGCCGATTTCGATGGATTTCCATCGAACTGGCAGGGTGGAAAATTTAGGTCGATCTGATGAGATTGCTTATCAGTTTGCATTGGCCTTAATGGAAATCTGATGGCAAAAAAATGCCATCAGATCGAATTTCAATAGATTTCAAACTGAAATCTATTGGAATTCTATCCTGGTAAAAAATGTTCTAAAAACGCATCAGATAGATCATCAGATGCATTTCTTATCTATCTGCTGCCAATCTAACGAGTGTATGGGCACCTTAACTTAGTCGGAGAGCTTAATGGCTTGTTTGCATAGAGATAACAACTGGAGTTTCTCAACTCTTCCTGTACTGGAAACAATTAGACTGATGTATCTGATCTTAATGTTTTATTTCTTAGCTGTGCTACACATACAAATCATAATATCATCATTTTTTTTTCGCTTCAGTGTCTCTTTAAGCTGGATAAGGGTGAAAATGGCTAATGAGAAGCAGATAATTACCCCATGCATGCAAATGTAATCCAGCTTGAAATCTGGCCAGTCAAAAGCATAAGAGATTGCTTCTGATTTCACCAATTCCAAGCTGCATGAATTTTGAATTATTAGCATCTTATTAACCATCTCCAGATGAGGGGTGTAGCTTATGTGTTACATTTTTATTTTTGTACTTCGTTTCCTAATTTGATGAGATGACCTCACGCTGGGGTTGTTTCACATAAGTGCCCTGCTTTTCACTTCAGTCGGCAAAACCAGTTGTGCTGTAAATTCTTGGAATACTTTGATGTCTCTCTGCTAGCAGAAAATATAGAAACTGAAAGCAGAAGTCCTCTGTTATTGTCTCACACTGCCCCCTAGTGACAAGTAGTCATAAATACATATTACAGTAGTACTAATTAGAAGCAGGAAAATGTAACAAATAAGAAATAAAAAAAAAATGTGCTTAAATCAATTGGCCAGGAACACTTGCAAGCCTCTAAATAATTTGCCTGCTAAAGGGTTAATGAATTATCTCGTCTCACTTATCAACACATGATTTAATAAGGGTGGATTAATTCACAAAACATCTGTAAAATTGTCACACAGCACACAATGATTTCAATGGTGTTTACGCAAGTAACATAGGCTGCAGAACGGTGCCGAATATTTTCTTCTTCTCTACCAATTACCTTTTTAGCCGCTAACAATGAAAAAAAGTACAAAAAGCAGGTCAAAAATTACAGCGTTTTAAAAGTAACTTCAGCTCCGTCTTCTGACGGTTCCGAAGTTACACACTGTGCGCCGCTATACTTGTAATTCCTATTACGGTCTACGGTGGCGCCGGCTGCACCCAAATCTCCTGCACTCTATTCGACGTGCCTCACACAGGCTACCATAGCAATATTACCACAGATTGCAGTAATAATGTAATGGCCGATACTCCCCTGCTGTTGGCAGAAAAGGATTAAAGAGAACCCCAGGTGGGTTTGAAGAATATTATCTGCATACAGAGGATGGATCTGCCTATACAGCCCAGCCTTTGTTGCTATCCCAAACCCCCCTAAGGTCCCCCTGCACTCTGCAATCCCTCATAAATCGCAGCCACACTGCTGACAAACAGCTTGTCAGAGCTGGCTATGTTTATCTCTATAGTGTCAGTCTGCTGCTCTCCCCGCCTCCTGCAGAACTCCAGTCCCCGCCTGCATCCCTTCCCTCCCTGCTGATTGGAGGGAAGGGACGGGGCAGGGACCGGAGCTATGCAGAAGGCGGGGAGCAGCTGAGACTGACACTACAGATGTAAACACAGCCTCACAGCACGGCTGTGATTTATGAGGGATTGCAGAGTGCAGGGGGACCTTAGTGGGGTTTGGGATAGCAACAGAGGCTGGACTGTATAGGCTGATCCAGCCTCTGTATGCAGATAACATTCTTTAAACACACCTCGGGTTCTCTTTAAGATGAAATGTGGCTCCAGGCAAACGTGGTATGGATACAGAGCCGCCAAAAGGATAAAAGTACCTAAAAAGTACATGCATGTTTTTTAACATTGAAGTAACTTTTAATACAGATTTACAATAACTGAGTTCTTAGCTGTAAACAGTTTAAAACCAATAAAGAATGCCTCAGCCATTAATTGCCAGCCCTGGAGTCCAGGTATTTTATTTATTAGAGTTGTTAAGTAATGTTGGGGTGGGTTAAGCAAAGTACTGCCTACAGTCCCATGAAATTATGGTCCAGTTTTCTACTGGAAATCCACCCCAAAAGGTATGTAGACTTGTATGATAAACAGTCAGCCTCTACAAGCCAACATAACATCTAACTCTTCCCAACTACAAACCACTTCAACAACATTCTGGCCAGATTTGGGCATTGATCCCACCCTGGGATGAAACCTTTTTAGTCTGCTAATTTGCTGGCAAATTCCACCTCCTAACTTGGCAATTGTTCCAAGGATATAAAAATGCCAGCAGCTATATATATATATATATATATATATATATATATATATATATATATATATATCTCTTCTCGGTCTTGTGAAGCGTTTGATATAACATATAATAATGTCAAATGGGCTCTTTACTCGCTCTTTAAGCAGATGCCGACAGTCCTATTTTCTTTACATCCTGGTTTATCTATAATGTAATTAAACTGCTTCCGCGCTCTTAACAAAATATGTATGACCTTTAAGTTGCTTACGTTGGGAGCCGTAGGTAATATATTTCCATGAGGCTGCCATAAGCTTAGTGTGGAAGTGGATTGGGAAGTGCAGTCGGCAGAGTCTGCTCTGTCTCACGTCTCCTCCAATCTGCTGAGATTTAACGCAGCGCCTGTCTCTTCCTCCTCCCAGGTATGGATTGATGCTGGAACGCAGATCTTTTTTTCGTATGCTATTGGTTTAGGGGCGCTGACCGCCCTGGGCAGCTACAACAGATTTCACAATAACTGCTACAGGTGAGTCTCTGCATGGTAGAGAGAGGTGAAAATCCAACATGATGAATTGTAAAGGTACATAATACAAAGTGACGTCCACCCCTCCACCGAGGCTCTGAAGCCTCCTTAGATGTCTCTTCTTATATCCCATGAAGTCAGTGAATGCGCGTCTTGGCTTCTAGGCTAATGCATTTCATGCTCGCTGCTCTGACCTGTGCTGATTACGCTACCCTGCTAAAAATAAACCCTTTCATAACATTGATGGATAAACAGATAAGGCTTGATTCATTAAGCTGCACTAATGTGAGGAGCGCGAGCTGTGCGCACGGAACACGCGGTAGTGCAGCGTAGCGTGCGCTGGAAACTTGGTGATAGGCAGCCTATTGGGCCAATCAAAGTGCCAGGATCCCGTCCTGCAAAGCCACTGGAGCCAACGGGGCTCAGGGCGGATGGGTGGAGCAACTGTTATCAGCAAGGAGCGAGCATAAGTTACCGGCGCGCGCTCCGGTGCACTACCGTGCGTAACGTGCACACAGCTTGCGCTCTTCAAATTAAGCTGCGCTGCTTTAGCTTAATGAATCAAGCTCCTAGGTTTCAGCCTTCTGTTGGAAGTCAATACATACTGTATATAATTAGCCATGGCTAGTCTCCTTAAAGTGAACCTGTGTCCAAATTATTTGAATTCAAGTGGGATTATACCCAGACAGTGGCATGGTGGAGTTGGATCAATGGCGAAATATTCGTCAAAAAATACGTAAATACTTTTTGACGGTTTTTAAAGAGATGCCAATGGCCACTGACTTTAGCGGTTAATAGCAACCCCCTCGTACGTATACCTCGTATACTTTGTATAGCAAGTTCAGGGCTGGGCATGGGATTGACGTTTATAGTGCTGTTCTTTTGTGCAAGGATCGACGCATGCGGTGTTATCCATCGTTTGTCGGGTACATAAGGTTCCCCCCCAAGCACACCAGAGCCCTTGCCCAATCCGTGGACAGGGGGCTCTTCCCCACCTCCTAAGGACAAGCTAAGTTTAATGGAAAAAGTTTATCCGTTCAAGCACATATGGACAATGCATTTCATGGGTGTTGACCTGCTTCCTCAGGTCAATAAAAAAGTGCCTGTGTTAGTACAAGTATGAGCACCTCTAATAATTCCAACATATTGGCTTTGTCCCTGAGAAGAGGTAAGGCACGTCACCTCCCACTACCTTATTGCATGTTATAAGTGAAAAAAAATATTTTTGGGGGGCCTCCACCTGTGCTGGTTTACATGAGATGGAGGCAGGCTGGGATATGTTGTTTAGATACGCAGGACATGGCAGAGAGGAGATTAGCTGAGGAAGGGTTAGTTTGGGTGTGCTATAATAATAGATACAAACATTAAAATGAAAACAGAAAGGTACGCCTCCTCCTCAAAGGAATTCTAAGGTCAAGGAAAAAAGTAGTTTAACTTACCTTCATCTTCTTGCAGCCCCCCACAGTCATCCAGTGCCTGCGCTGTCCTTCTGAGACCCTCTGGTCAGCAGCGGCGACCCCCTGAAAGGTAGCCGACCATGCACCTCCTCGTCATGTCCCCGTGCATGCAGCTTTCTGCACATGCACAGTATGGAAAATCGCTTCTGCGCATGTACAGAACACTCCCGGCAGTGCGAGTGTGATCAGAGTGCGCCTGGCTTGGGATCACGCATGCGCTGTAGCCTCCGACTGGCCACAACCAGCCAGCTTTCAGGGGGCCGCTGCTGTTTGCTAGAGGGTCGCGGAAAGGTGGCACCAGCAAAGGATGACTGCGGGGGCTTCAAGAAGCCCCAGGTTAGTAAAACTGCTTCTTTTTTTTTGTTTCTTTGAAGCGGATCCGAGATGAAAAACTAACTATAACAAGTAACTTGTCTATATATCTTATCTAAAGTTTAGATTAGTTAGTTTTCAAAAGTTAGTTAGTATGCAAACAGCTTCAACAAAATATGATTATTTTTTCCTGTGATACAATGACAGCAGCCATAGTGTTTGTAAACATTACACACAGGCAAGCTTATCTGCATCTTCAGCACTCAGATTGTGAAAAAAAACTAATCCCACCTGCTCCTCCCTCCTCCCCTCTGACTCTGAAATATCTGGCTAGTAATACCTCCCCCTCCTCCTGCCCAGACTGAGCTCCCATGAGCCCTTGCTACTTTCTGAAAATGCCAAGGCTCTCTGAAAAGCTGTGGGCGAGGCTTGTTTAGTTTATAGGGAATTAGAGTATTAAAACAAAAACAAAAAAGTATTTGGCCTGAGGAATGCCCTATAAACAATATGAAAGGAACACAATTATGCAAGGAGAAAAAGTTCATCTCGAATCCACTTTAAATATCCCTTTAAATGAGAACATGAGGACCTCATGTACGCTGGTTTGTCAACACGATGGTAGATCACAAGTTTACAGGCTGCCAGTTTGTAGGAGTGTCTGTGGAATGGAAAGAATCCGATGAATTCACAAGGAACATGAAAGGAATTGAACTTGGCCCATCTTGGCTGAGACGGAATCACGCTGCAAGTTGTGACGATCCTTATAGGGCGATGCACAAGACTAATCCCGTCTCCTTCCTTGGCTTAGAAACACACTGGTACATTACCTGGCATCTGCCCAGAATGGTCCTGAGCTTGTGTGTGTGGATTTAGACTTTGAGTTCCTTTGGGAAGACAGACATATCTTCCCATACATCTGTCGGAGCTAGTCTACTTTAGGGGACCCACCGCAAATCCCCATAGACACTTTCAGCTGGGCTGCAGAAACGGAACAAATGTCCGCTTTCACCTTGTTTAAACCCCCACAAGCCTTATACCCATGGATAGGTAAGCATATCCTCTAACGAATTGTGAGGTTTTCGGTCCAAAAAAGAGTTGAAATGGGCTGTGTAGGAGCCGCTGAACGGCCTTCATCTCGGTTCCGTCGGCCATCTTCGTTCTGCTGTGCAGGTCCTTTCTTCCTCCTCATTGGAGGGTTTGTTAGCTGCTGACAGAAGCTGGCACGCCCCCACCCAACAATTCCCTCCAATGAGGAGGAAGAAACGACCTGCAGAGCTGAACCAAGATGGCTGACGGACCCGAAATTGCGGCCGTTCGGCGGCTCCTGTACAGTCAATTACCACTTTTTTTGGATCGAAACCCGCAAAATTCGTTAGAGGGCATGCTTAGCTACCAGAGGATATAAGGCTTGTGGAGGTTTAAACAAGCAAACGGAAGACATTTGTTCCGTTTTGCAGCCCAGCTGAAATTGTCTATGGGGATTTGCGGTGGGTCCCCTAAAGTAGACTAGCTCCCATATTTCAGGTTTGTTGAAGGTAGTGGAGCAGCTACAGAGTTGTGTGACTTTCACAAGGCCACCCCCCTTCAGCACTGTGTAATAATTGCATGATATAGCGGAGAGGAGTCAAACTCCAGATAGCGGCAGTGAATACGGTTACACAGTCGGCTACTCTGTAACTGAACTCCTGGTACCGGGAGTGAATGTAGAAGCAGCAGATAGCAGCTGTGTTAGAGTAAGATACAGATAGGAGGTAGGTTAGTGTTGGGCCTAGGTGTGGGTGGGGGGGGGGAGGCGGGGGGAATTGTGTGAGGATATGATAAGAACGGCCCCTTGCGGTAGCAAAGTGTAACGCAACACAGTTTTTACCGTGAACATCGCAAAAAGGCGCATGAAAACTTCGGTGCCCAGTTATCCCGATAGTAAACTATCAGTATTAAATACCAATATTTTACTATGGCTAAACCTAAGCCTACTCTAACACTCAACCCTCCCCCCAACACTTAACCCTAACTGGCCCCCCTCGCACAAACTTTCTACCTGGTGCCTAAACCTAAATGCCCCCTAACCCTGCACAAACTCCCTACCTGACACTTAACTGCTAACCCCCCCCACCCGCACAAACATTCTACCTGATGCCCATAGCCGGCCTTTGACCTGTGCGACCAGAGCGGTCGCACAGGGCGCCGGCTTCCAAGGGGGCGCTTAATAGCTGGTTACCTATACTGAGAGCACCTACACCTGATTTTCTATACTGGGGGCACCTATAGCTGGCTAGCTTTACTGAGGCCACCAACACATGGCTACCTATACCGGAGGCGGTTTTTTTGGGGGGGGCGCACTGCGGCTATAACGCGTGGTGCAAATTGTCGGTGCTGTGCTATCATTCTAAATGGGGGGAGGGGCGGCTAACTGTCCCACTGATTGTTTTTATTAATATTCCTGAAAGGTTCTAGCCTTCATTTTAAGTGCATTCAGGATAATGCACTCTTTCCATCCATTCATGGTTATTAATACCATTTTTTCTATTATACATATGTGACGTGTCACAGAGATCTGAGCATTTGGCATGATGTGGCACAACGTCAAAAAGGTTGCTAAGCACTGTCCTAGGAGATATCTCAGGAGAAAAGGTGAATTGCATATGGGTCTGTGTGTGTGTGTGTGTGTGTGCATGCGTGCGCGCATGCGTGAAGAGGATGAAGGGGGGCACAAAAATCAGGTTTGCTCAAGGCGCTGTGAAACCTAAGGCCGGCCCTGCTGATGCCTAACCCTAAACACCCCCCACACACACACAAACGTTCTACCTGACACCAACCCCTAAACCCCTGCCCACCCACACAGACCTTCTACCTGATGCCTAACCCTAACTGTCCCCCTGCACGATCTTCCTACCTGACGCCTGACCCTAAACCTCCTTCCGCACAACCTTCCTACCGGACGCCTAACCCTAAACTCCTCCCCCCCCGCACAAAAACTGCCTTCATGACACCTAACCCTACCCCCCCCCCCCCCCCCCAACAATCTTTCTACCTGCCACCCCAACCCTAACCACCCCCTTCCACCCGTAACTTAAACCCCAAGCCGCAAGAAACAAGAAAGTAATTTACCCCTCAATGCCGATATTTCAATAGGGGCCTATGGCGGCGCCCCAACTTACAGCGCTAGCCGGCACCAAATTGCCTGCTTCGGGTTTAACCTGCAAGTGTAAAAGGGGCATCATATTGACAGTGGTAAAAATGCCCTGTTTGCTTTGATCATGGTGAGAGGAGAAGTTGTTCAATTAAATCCTTACTTTTCAAATTTCAATGGTTACTAATCAGAAATACAAGACATAACATTTTACAGTTTTCAGTTTCTGGAGTCCAACTTGTTAAGTCATTAAACCTAAGGCTGTGATTGGATGATGGGATAATGAGTGGGCAGCAACCATTTTCTCCATGTTGATAATTTGCCCTGCAGGTCTGTCAGCTGTATCACCGTGTCTCTGCTTTACATTCTGTGCCCCACAGAGATGCCTATATATTGGCTGCTATTAACAGTTCTACTAGCTTCTTTGCTGGATTCGTGGTCTTCTCCGTCCTGGGGTTCATGGCGTCTGAGCAGGGGGTCGACATATCAAAAGTCGCTGAATCTGGTGAGTACAGTTTAGGAACGTCACCCGTCAAGACCTGGAAGTCGCTGAGGAGCCATGCGCTGTGCTGCCACCAGTAAGACAATGATTTGATTCGCTGCAGGATGTTCTAGCTCCACCCACTTTGCCTCCCAATAGTGTTTCTTGTTTTGACGAATGGTTGCAACAGGTACTGCTTTATAGTCAGGAATTTAAAAAAAATAAATACATACATATAAAGTGTGCCATTCTCAAAGAGTAAAATGCACCATAAATTACCTTTCTCCTATGTTGCTGTCTCTAGTAGGCAGTAAAAATCTGACAGATTTTGAACTAGTCCATCTTCAAATGGGGGATTCTCAGTATTTGCATTATTCTTGTTATGAATCTATACAAAGATGATGGCCAGCCTCCCTACTCGTTTGCACACAAAGCAACCGCCATTCCGTAAGTGCTTTTGTAAATAAAAAAATATGCCAAAATCCCCCATGAGGAGATGTACTGGTTCAGATTTTCACTACAGTCCAAAACATCAGATTTTAACTACCTACTGTAAGTGGAAGCAACATATGACAAAGGTAATTTTATAGTTTATTTCACTCTACATTTTATATGTTAGTATTGTTGATATAATAGTTGTCTTGTAACATAGAGGGTTTTACGGAATGGCAAAAGATAGTTATAGTAGAGGAGAACAATAACATAAACTATAAACTACAAAACTGCCGCTCTGTGAAAATGATGGCACTTTTCTACAAAGGAGTGAGAGGGATATGGAGGCTGCCATATTTATTTCCTTTTAAACAATACCAGTTGCCCGGCATCCTGCTGATCCTGTAGTGTCAGAATCACACACCTGAATCAAGCATGTGGCAAATGCAGTGCCACTTAAATCAACCTTCCTTATCTGCATGCTTGTTCAGGGTCAATGGCTAAGTACAGCATTAGAGACAGAGGATCAGCAGAAATGCCCGGCAATGTGCATTGTTTAAAAGGAAATGAATATGGCAGCATCCATATCCCTCTACCTCCGTTGTCCTTTGAACTGAGAGATGAAGTGGAAGCAGATAACCTACCGTGTAAAGCTGAATGCTCACCTGACGTGCAGGAAGATGGATCCCAGCGACGTCCTGATGGTGAACGGTCCCCGATCCACCTGTACCCAAGTCGCAAAATTGTGGAAATGATTGCTCATCGCTCAAAGAAACGCCAGTCATCGTAAAAATAGTCATAGAAATTGCGTAGGGGGTACAGGCCTTAAAGCGGATCCGAGGTAAAAAACTAACTAAAGTAACTTGTTATGGTGTCGATAGTTTGCACAGCAAATCTAGCTGCAAACAGCTTCAACTGTATATAATTATTTCTTCCTGTGATACAATGAGGGCAGCCATGTTTTGTGTGTTACATTACACGCAGGTAAGCTGATAGCATATCCAGCCCTCAGCTCAATCCCCCCTCCTCCTCCCTCCTCCCCTCTGCCTCTGAAATCTATGGCTCGTAACACCTCCTCCTCCTGCCCAGACTGAGCTCCCATAAGCCCTTGCTACATTGCTCTAAGAGTGCCAAGGCACAAAAGGAGCTGTGGGCGTGGCTTGTTTAGTTTATAGGGAATTTGAGTATTAAAACAAAAAAAAAGTATTTGGCTTGAGGAATGCCCTATAAACTATATGAAAGGAACACAACTATGCAATGAGTAAAAGTTTATCTCGGATCCACTTTAAGCTGGAGGGTGAGGGATCAGGCTGTGTACACAGATGTAGCAGTAATAATGTCGGTGGCAGGTAGGTGGCAGCACAGTGGCACAGAGACTCCAGAGCTGTCAGCTGTTCTTATGATGTAACGCATATAGCGGAGGCAAGTACATGTGTGTACATTGTTAAACAACCTTTTTGACACTTTAAACTCTTCCTTTATGTTGGCCCATTAATAGTTGACGATAATATTCCCTCTGTTGTTTTCCAGGTCCCGGACTGGCCTTTATTGCTTACCCAAAGGCCGTGACCCTGATGCCATTCGC
Source organism: Hyperolius riggenbachi (assembly GCF_040937935.1). Classification (NCBI taxonomy): domain Eukaryota; kingdom Metazoa; phylum Chordata; class Amphibia; order Anura; family Hyperoliidae; genus Hyperolius; species Hyperolius riggenbachi. The sequence continues at coordinate 45,413,314 of NC_090654.1, forward strand.
CCCTATCTGGGCCGCACTATTCTTCTTTATGCTCTTGATTCTCGGTCTGGACAGCCAGGTAATCCCAGGGGATTGTGGGTAATTGCTATTCTATGGGCACGCCCCCTTTTTTTTACTGTAAACTGTTCCTAACTACCGGTATATTAAGAAAACAATTTATTGGAGTACTTTTAACTGTTAAAAATGTAACTGCGGACAACAATAGGTTGTCTTTGTTGTTGTTTTTCTGGGGGGTGGGGAGTGGGGGGGAATGTTCATAGATTTGGAAAAGGGTCTTCTTTAAAGTTTTTATTGCTGTAGGTGTCCCTCTCTGGGAGAATTTCCATCACATCCTGTCTGTATAGGAAATAGGTAAAGACAACTGTAATTACGGTAAATCTTTTTTTTTTTTTCTGCAGCATAGGAATGATTCAGAATATTTCTGTCTTTATTGCTTCCTGTCTTATTTTCCTGCTCCAAAGACCACCAGGGTTCACAATAAATCTGTGAGAATACAAGATACATGGACAGGAAGAGCAGGAAAATCTCCCCAGTAATAATCCTTGCCTACTTAGAAACTTTTTTAATGGATATGGTCTTGTAAAAATAACAACAGGGGTGATACTGCAAAGGGTATATGGCACGGCCGTTTCTGGGCACAGACGAGCCAGGCAAAGTTCTGTGGCGCCGTTCTAGTGTACAGGGTGCAGTACTGCACCTTCTGTATTAAATTCTGTTTCAGGCACAGCATTTTCTGAGTGGGACTGAGGATGACAGGTGGCTGTACCTGGGGCATCGAGTAGGTCAGAAATGACCCCAGTCTCCAGGAGTGAGGAAGCTGGGCCTCCTCTCCACTGTTACTTGTATGAGCTGGAATCCGAAACCAGGACTGTTAAGGGGGCAGAATTATTTGCATGCGCAGCTCAAATAGTCTTTATTGATTATGGAATCCACACCTTATTTCACATATAGCATTTGTATCTTTGGCCTACCGTTTTATGTTGCAACTATCAGAGAATTTATTTTAGAGAAATCCATTATCTCTGATTGGTAGGTTGGCCATACTTTGTGATGTCACAAATAATAGGAAATGTACAAAAAATATTTTTTTCCCCTGAAAATTACACCAACATTGCAACTATCTGGGGTAGATCTTAAAAAGAAATTCCATTTTTTTGCTAGTCCTTTTGTAATATAATCATGAAAAAAACAATTACAATTTGATTTCAGTTTGCTGGCACATATGATTGTGTGAGGGGACCTGTAACCTGAATTAGCATTTTTTCCCCAACCAATGGAATTCGAGCATTTTGTTGCTCTCTCTAAAGTACAGTCTTCCCAGTGATGCCCCAGTATATGTCCTCTTCCTGCATGAGTAATTAGCAGAGGGGATCAAAGAAATGTTAATTTTCAGAGTTTATTGAAAGTCTGTTGCAAATGCCATTGAGCTTGGAAATGAGCAAAATAGATGTGTTTAATGCTGGGCTGCAATTAACTTACCTCTTAGCTGCACAGATAAGGAATCATTGCAACTTTCGAGTAATCACTTGCCATAATCAGCAAACTGACACATTTATCCCAGGGCTGTGGAATCGGTACAAAAATCATCCGGCTCCAACTCCAGGTACCCAAAATGGCTCTGACTCCTCGACTCTGACTCCTTAGTCTAATACTTACCAGGGCTGTGGAGTTGGTACAAATATCATCCAACTCTGACTCCGACTCATCAGTTTTTAAAACCACCAACTCCGACTCCAACTCCGGCTCCGGGTACCCAAAATTGCTCCGACTCTGACTCCTCAACTCCAGCTCCGACTCCACAGCCCTGCATTATCCGGTAAAGGTGCCCATATATCTAGTGAGACAGATGAGAGAGATCTCTCTAATCGAATGTGATCAGAGAGAGATCTATTGCCTGCCTATACACCACAGGCGGAATTGGCCTAGTGTCGCCATCTCCACTGCCTCCGCTGGCTTCCTCCCTTATGTAAAATGTCCTCCCAGCCCCCCACTGTTGGCTGTGCAGTGTAAAGTCCCCCCTGTAGGGCTGGCATGACTCCCGGCCTCATCCTCCATCAGCCACGTATCTGCCGTTACCACGAGCGCCACCACATGGTGATGTCACCCACATGCCTGGTGCCACACCCGGGGTAAGGGATTCTGTGATAGGTCGTAAACATCAGACTGGCACACTTATCAGTAATTAGCCTGTTAGTATGAGGGATAGCTGTTTTTTATGCTCAAAAAGGAAGGTAAGAAAGCTGAAATAATGTTTCTAAAATCCTTATATAATATATGTAGAAGGGGGGAAATCTCATTTTAAGTTTAGTAGTTGATGTACTTATTAAATTTTTCAGCATAGCACCTCGTTGTGAATAAGACATTTACTTGTACGGCATTTTAAAATGATTGGCAGTAGGATGTTGTTGTTATTATTTGTATAGTCGTGTAGTATTTTGTGATGCGGGGGCTGTATCTGCTATTTGTATGATGTCTGAGTGCTGAGCTAGACCTCCACTCCCCACAGGACCCCCGCTTCTCTCTCTTCACCTTCCTCTTCTCTATGATGGGCGCCACCCAGAGAGGAGGTTGGACACTGGCACCGTCAGGGAACGGGTGGAGAAGGATGCAGGAGACGGCCCAGTAGCACAGCCTGTGCGATGGTGGGCAGGGTGAGGGTACAGGAAAACCCCTGATGAAACCTTTAATCTGTTCATCTCTCACCTGGTCTTCCTGCCAGTCACGTGACACTGTTTCTTCCTCTGTCTCTCTACAGTTTGTGGGTGTTGAGGGATTCATTACCGGGATCCTGGATCTGTTTCCTCATCCGATCAATGGCTTTGTGCGCAGGGAAATCATCGCCGCGCTTTGCTGTTTTTTGTGCTTCATCATCGACCTCTCCATGGTGACCGAGGTAAGTGGCAGGAAATTTACAGACCAGAGTCCAACTTCCTATCAACTTTATTGATATACTAAAAACAGCCATACGCACAATACATTAAAGGGGCACTATGGCGAAAATTATGCTGTTCCATTATCCCCACCTTGAGTTATTTATTATGGACAGCATAAATTTCACCGTAGAGCTGTGTTAAAATAGCTCCTAATACCAATTCTACTCTCCTACACAGCTGAGCTTCGTCATTACATCAGCTCTTCCTGATAAGAATGTGACAGGCTGGGCTGTTTCCCTGCTCTCTGCTAACAGACTTTTGTCTTTACAACAGCTGATTTATAACACAGCTCACACACTCCAGAGCCCTGCTATTGCTTTTCACATGTAGCTATAAAGTAAATAAACAGGCTGTTAAGGAGTTACACACTTCATGTGAAAAGCAATAGCAGAGCTCTGGAGTGTGTGAGCTGCGTTATAAATCAGCTGTTGCAAAGGCAGAAGTCTGTTAGCAGAGAGCAGGGAAATAGCCCAACACTTTCTTATCAGGAAGAACTGATGTAATGACACAGCTCAGCTGTACAATAGAATTGGTGTTAGAAGCTATTTTTTTTTAACACAAGCTCTATGGTGAAATTGATGCTGTCCATAAATGACTGATGGTGGGGGTAATGGAACAACATAATCTTCACTATAGTGCCCCTTTAAAGATGATTGGTATAAAAAATGTGCTGTGACCATACACGCTGCCAGCCGGGCATAGTGTTGACCGAGCCTAACAAGTGACTTCTTTTTCTCTTGTATTGTGGTCACTGTGAGGGCACCTCCCACTTTCACCACCCATTAAACAGAGCTCTGTGTCTGTAGATAATTTTTGGGCAACATTGCTTGGTACCCAAAGTGATGACTAGAATGTACTAGCCTTAAATCTATGATGATCAAAAAGAAATGTATCTTGGAAATCAAAAAATGGGATTCAATGGTCTAAATTGTGTTATTTGATTTCAGGGTGGGATGTATGTCTTCCAGCTTTTTGACTACTATTCGGCAAGTGGCATCACGCTGCTGTGGCAGGCTTTTTGGGAGTGTGTGGTTGTCGCTTGGGTATATGGTAAGTCATGCAGTGGAAGGCTTGGAGACTTAGAGAATTTCTTTAAGACTGCCCGGCCCTTCTTTCTTACATCTGGCAGTATCATAGTGCTCTCTTACTATACGGCTCCTTATTAGTGTGCCCCAGTTTTAAAGTTCCTTCATATAAAACTTCTCCTTATCGCGACTACAGGACTTCACTAGAGCTGCCCCCATCCTGCGAAACTCTCTCACACTGTCCATCAGACCTGCCACCCCCTTCAGCACCTTCAAACAAGCCCTCAAAATTCACTTCTTCAGGCTGGTGCACACCGGAGCGGTTCTGAAGCGTTTTTTAAAAGCTTGCAGGGGGAAAACCGCTTGGCTAATGAAAGTGAATGGAATGGTGCACACCAGAGCGGTCTGGTTTTTCCAAAAACGCAAACTCGGGGGCTGCAGCATTTTTTAGATTTCTAAGGCGTTTCTGCCTCAATGTTACAGTATAGGGAAAGCTCAAATCGCTCAAAATCTGCTTCAAAATCCTCTAGCGTTTTGCAGATCTGCTAGAGGTTTTTGGTGTGCACTGGGCCTTCAAGAAGGCCTACCCTACTTTGCCAATGCCTTAACTGTCTCTGTCAAGCACCTTTCCATGCAGCCCCCCTCCTATTGTGTCACCACCCCTCCCTTTGCATTGTAAGCCTTTGGCAAGGCTCTCCCTCCTTGTGTATCCTACCTGATTGCGCATGATCTGGCATTGTGTGTCTTACTTCTTACCTTGTATTGTGTCTGTCAACCCTATTATCGTTGTCCTTAACCTTATACATTGTCCAGCACTGCATAATATGTCGGCGCTATATAAATCCAATACATAATAATAATAACAATTAATAATCATACTACCATTTAATATAGTTATTCATAGTACTACCTGCCTATTTTACTGTTTTTTTGCTACTGCCACCTCCACCGTTCTATATATATTCACATAGATCCGTACATCAGAGGACAAATAAGGAAGAATGAGGGACAGAGGGATTTGGTTCCAAAAGAGGGGCAGTTGGGAGCTATACTATTCACTTGTCCCCCGTTCCCCCGGCAACCCCCTTCTCTGACTACAACACAGACCCTGCAGATTGCCTGAGGGAATGGCTGAATGCCAATTTAACCCATTTGTAAACCTGCAGACACCCAGCAGGGGCGTTGCTAGGATCCTAAAAGATCAGAGGCACGCCAGACAAACAAATGGGTGTGGCCATGTACCAGAATGTGGGTGTGGTTATGGGTGGAGTCAGATTTACACAAACTTAACAGCGGTCCAAGTAGGCTTTCCAACAAAATGTTGGATGAAGCCCCCCTTTCCATTATTAAAAACAAATGAATAGGCAGTGTCACTTAAACATAACTAGGCAGAGTTACCTGGCTTCTGTGCTGGCTGGTCTGGCTTGCTGCTGCCAGGTTGTCTGGCTGTTCCCCAGAGCCGGGACAAGGTCCTCCAGCACCCAAGGCTGAGACACCAAAGTGCGCCCCTCTATCCCTCCCACCCCAGCCGTCACACACTGATTGCTATTAGACTAAGAGGGCCACAGGGCCCACAACCTCCCCAACACCTTAATATCTAGTTATCTGGCTTGCAGTCACTGCTATGTATCCCCTTTTCTTATTTCTTTCTGCTTCAAACACAATTAGGAATGACAGCTGAATGAATTCTGCGCCCCCTCCTACACTGCGCCCTGAGGCTGGAGCCTCTCCAGCCTATGCCTCGGCCCGGCCCTGCTGTTCCCCCATAGAATTCCCTGACCTTCTAGTGGCTCCCACGGGCCTCTTGTTGAGGCACTACAACTCTCAGCATACCCCCATAGAAGAACCACAGTCCCCTGCATGGCCATACAAAAGCATCACAGCACCGATCATGGCACCACAGCTCCCAGCATGCCCTCCATTACATAGTTACATAGTTATTTGGGTTGAAAAAAGACATACGTCCATCGCGTTCAACCAGAGAACAAAGTACAACTCCAGCCTGCTCCCTCACATATCCCTGTTGATCCAGAGGAAGGCGAAAAACCCTTACAAGGCATGGTCCAATTATCCCCAAAAGGGAAAAATTCCTTCCCGACTCCAGATGGCAATCAGATAAAATCCCTGGATCAACACCTATGGGCATTACCTAGTAATTATAGCCATGGATGTCTTTCAACGCAAGGAAAGCATCTAAGCCCCCTTTAAATGCAGGTATAGAATTTGCCATAACTATTACTTGTGGCAATGCATTCCACATCTTAATCACTCTTACTGTAAAGAACCCTTTCCTAAATAAATGGCTACAACGGTTTTCCTCTATGAACAGATCATGTCCTCTAGTCCTTTGAGAAGGCCTAGGGACAAAAAGCTCATCCACCAAGCTATTATATTGCCCTCTGATGTATTTATACATGTTAATTAGATCCCCTCTAAATTTTTCTCTAGACTAAATAAACCCAGTTTATCTAACCTTCCTTGGTAAGTGAGACCTTCCATCCCATGTATGAATTTTGTTGCTCGTCTCTGCACCTGCTCTAAAACTGCAATATCTTTCCTGTAATGTGGTGCCCAGAACTGAATTCCATATTCCAGATGTGGCCTTACTAGAGAGATAAACATTGATGCACCACAGCTCCCAGCATGCCCGCCATTGAGGCACTACAGCTCCCAACATGGCTTCATAGAGGCTCCACAGCTCTATGGGGGTATGCTGGGAGCTGTGGTGCCTCTATGGCGACATCCTGGGAGCTGTAGTGCCTCAATCAGACTCTAAGAGCTCTAGCTAGGAGACCGAACTGCTGGAGGTGAGTACTACGCTTGCGCCTGACTCTGCCAGGGGACCATCCAGGGCACCCCCAGATTGAATCTGTGGCACGTGCCCCTGATCTTTGGGCCTAGCAACGCCCCTGCCACACAGTGCTCAGAATGGGGACAAGTGACCGTCGCCACAAAAACAGATGTACTGGAGTCATGCTTGGTTTCAAACACGGGGTTACAATTTATTTAAAAACTAAAATCACTATAAAACCAAGACTCACACTGTGGGCCCGTACATACTGGACCTTTTTACATAAAATCACATCAACAATATTGCACTAATTTCCAATTAAAATGCTCAGTGCTTAAATATCACCAATCGTAGTACAGAGAGTGCCTGTTCTCCTTCCCAAGCAGGTTTCGGCATTACGCCAGGTGACTAAGTGGCAGTCACTTGTCCCCATTCTGGGCACTCGGAGTCTGCAGGTTGCAATGGCTTGACAGCGCAAAGGAATTTACTGATAATGCATGCATTGCTAGAAGTGAGAGTGTTATCCAGGTAAAGAAAGTTGAGCTATTTGTCCAACTTGTGTTACGAGCCTTGCGTAGGTATGATACGGTATCAGCACAATTTCTGTGCGCTGGCTGCACTCAGCAACATCACTGAAATGTTGTGTATGGACAGCATAAGCCATTTATCATTTCACAGTGCCATCTGCTGGTTTGTTGCGGTAAAATAATCATGCAACAATTTACAATTCATGCTTTTTGGGGAAATCAAAATGACTAGTTATACATTTCCACTTACATTACCATAACTTCTCATAAATATATATCAGCACTATACAAGTCTGGCTTTAATAAAAAAAAAAATATTTTCATCTTAATTTGCAGCTAGGTAAGAATTCACAATATTTACAGAATTAACTAAATTACCAAATTTACAAAAAAAAAACCTGACAGTTTTTCAATGTAACTGTACTGATTTTCAACTATGGTAACAGAGCCCACCTAGCTGTATGAGTAAATAAATGCATATCTCAGCTGTCCCTGTTCAGTAAGCTAGCACCTATTCAGTAGGAGACCTTGGGCAAGACTCTCTAACACTGCTACTGCCTATAGAGAACATCCTGATGGCTGCAGCTCTGGCACTTTGAGTCCACCAGGAGAAAAGCGTCATATAAATGTTCTGTGTCTTCTCTTGTCTTATGCCTCATTTGTTGTCACTGGTCACAGGTTTTTAGTTTTCTTGATGAGTCTCTTAATGAACATCCGAGGTGAAAATAAACTGATGAGAAAAACAATTGTATCGATCCTCCTTCTCCTAAAAATGACTTTTTTTTAGATACCCCACAGTTTTATTTTACATTTAAATCTAGTTTTTAAGTTTTTACTGTTTCATTGTCTCTGCTCAATGACACCTTCATTGAAGTATGCCAGAGCTCAAATCTATGAATTATTGACCCTTTTTATCTTGTTCCTGCTCTCAGAAGCCATTTACTGACAGGAAAATGTTTTATGGCTGTAATTCTTTACCATTGAGGGTTATGCTATAGTCTGACCCAGTCCCGACCCAGACAGAAACTTGCATACCTGATGTTTAAGTCTTTCAGGCAGAGAAAAAAAAAAAGGAACACAGCATAGTTATTTGTGTGCTAGGCACTGTACATACCCATGTCTATCTCATCATGTCACATGTCACCTCAGGTATCCTTTAAAGAATAGTTTATACTTTCTTCAAATTGGTCTCCACACAGTGGACCTCTGTTTTTTTATTACATAAAATAAACGCATGTTGATGTGGAATCTCGTTCTTTGCTTGTTTACATTAACTTAAAGTGGATCCGAGATGAACTTTTACTCATTGCAGAATTGTGTTCCTTTCCTATTGTTTATAGGGTATTCCTCAAGCCAAATACTTTTTTGTTTTAATACTCTAAGTCCCTATAAACTAAACAAGCCTCGCCCACAGTTTTTCAGAGAGCCTTGGCAGTAGCAAGGACTCATGGGAGCTCAGTCTGGGCAGGAGGAGGGGGAGGTATTACTAGCCAGAGATTTCAGAGGCAGAGGGGAGAAGGGGGGATTAGGTTTTTTTTCACAGAAGATGCAGATAAGCTTGCCTGTTTGTAATGTTTACAAACAACATGGCTGCTGTCATTGTATCACAGGAAGAAATAATCATATTCTATTGAAGCTGTTTGCAGCTAGATTTGCTGTGTAAACTATCTAAACTTTAGATTAACTATAACAAGTAACTTGTCTATATATCTTGTTTTTCATCTCGGATCCGCTTTAAACAAAAAAAAACCAGCCCTGGGGTTTATTGCTGAGCAATACTAGTCCCACCCCCAGCATACCAGCCAGTAACAGAGAGTGGACGGTGTTTTTTAAGGGTGATGGCAAATCCTCTCCCTCTCACAGTGCACAATGCTCGCTGCTGGTGGGCACAGTAGCTCTTTGGACATCCCCTGCCCAGGTGAGGCATAATGAGGGCGGAGGGTGTGTTTGCCATTCAATCACCCCAATAATGGACTGATCAGATATGTTCCCTCACCATAGCTTTCTAGTACAGGGATCTTCTTAATATCTTCTCACATACATTTGCCTGTAGAGGGGGACAGGAGGGAAGTGGGAGGAGTTTTCAGTCAACTTTTTCAAAGCACTAATCACTGCTGACAGACATAGCAGTGTAGATAATTAGAGTTGAGGGGGACCCTTGGTCTTTCTGCTTGTTAGCAGCCACTATCATTGTATATCTTGTATAGTTCAGCAGTTGTTTTTTTCATTTCCTTGGAGATGTACATGTTATGTGAATCAGACCCTGAGTCTTTTAGAAACCATGTGGAGTACCTGAATCAAAAGTTACTAAGTCAGCTAAATCTATGTACAGATAGTCAATGAGCCCAACCTCTACTCAATACCAAGTCACAATTCAGCTTCCTTGGAATCACTTCTGAACAGTTTTTACGTCACTTCCGTTTCTAGATAAACAAGGTTATCACCAGTGTCTCAGCTCTGAATAGAATATGCAAATATAGCTGGAAACAAGTCACTTCAGATAAACTGATATTTGATATTTCATGGGTATCTGGTTATGTTACAAATACCCCAAACCATCAAGATTTATTGTTAATCTGGAGTAAATCTGGAGTTGTCTAAAGAAAACAAACAAAAAAAAACAGCAGAATACAGTATCACCATCTCCAAACAAAAGGTACAAAGAAACAATTTGCATTGCTCCACCCACCGTCCCAATCTAGGCATTAAGAGTGTCACATTTCAGAGAAGAGAAATGACCATGTAATTTGCAATTCCTGGAATATCTGATGCTTGTAGGTGGCCATGGGAGGTATGTCTCTACATCTGAGCTCATCGATGTACTACAGGGGTCTCAAACTCAATTTACCTGGGTGCCACAGGAGGCAACGTTAGGATGAGGCTGGGCCGCATAAGGAATTTCACAATCGCGGCGCATCGCCATCTCTGCCCGCCCCTCTCACTCTTCTTTCACAGAGAGAGGCGGGGATAGGCGGTAATTGACGTCAGGAGGGGCAGAGCTGAAGCAGAAAGCTCTGCCCCTTCCAGGAAATGCCGGCGGATTGCCCCCCGGGCGATTTGGGGGCTCTGCAGCCCTCGTTTAGCGGCGGGGATGCAGCGGATTACTTGGGAGCACTGAATGAACTATAAGGAAGCTTTTGCCAGCGAGGGCCACAAAATATTGTATCGAGGGCCGCGAGTTTGAGACCCCTGATGTACTAACAATACTTATTCAACCATGAATTAAAAAGCCTGCAGACCATTAAAAAAAAGCAGTAACCAAAAAAAATGTATGAGACCGCACTCAAGCGATGCTGGGGATTGGCATGCAGCGGATCCACCTGTGTACCCACAGGGTATATCATGCAATTCCTCCAAGATGATCCAGCACAGCTCTTTTATCTGAAATCACTTTATTGGATCATTAAAACATATACAAATATAGCTGCATAGTGGCTACGGTCCACCGTTTCGGACCATCAAAGTCCTTGTTCACGCCACACAGCCAAATGAGCAAATACAAGCACTCTCTTTATATAGTCAAAGCCACAGCATGGAGACCAATCAGAGGACAGTATGCAAATGACCGGACCTGATGGGATACTACAGGGTTTGTCCACACAGGGTACCACCCACCCATCGGTCAAAAATTCATGATGTCATTGCAACAACACAACACATATGTGAAAAACATCTCTTAAGCTCAACACACACCATACAATCTTGGTTGTACAGATTTACCAAATCAATGTAGTATAAGGGCCAACAGATTGAAAATACCTTGAATGATTGATTGGATAAGCTCTTATACTACATGAAAGTGGTAAGATTGTACAACCTAGATTGTATGGTGTGTGTTGAGCCTTACTCTGATCAGATGTAACTATAAGTTACCTAAAAGATCCCAGATGAAGCTCCGAGTTCCGTACTATGGTACGCTTACAATGCGTCTGTTTTTCCACGTCGCGGCGGTGATTGGACGTCTGAGAGGCGTCATTGCGTACGTCATTCCGTTGTTGCAGTCATGTGAAGTGGGTTGCCGTGGCGATGGCGGGTAGCGCTGGTTTTGCAGTATAGCGCGGATTGCGCTGTTAGTTTTACAATTTTGCTTATGCCCTCTGCTTCGCGATGCTCAGAGCTTCACCTGGGATCTTTTAGGTAACTTATAGTTACATCTGATCAGAGTGAGAGATGTTTTTCACATATGTGTTGTGGTGTTTCAATGACATCATGAATTTTTGACCAATGGGATGGGTGGGTGGTACAATGTGTGGACAAACCCTGTAGTCTCCCATCAGGTACGGTCATTTGCATACTGTCCCATGATTGGTCGCCATGCTGTGGCTTTGACTATACAAAGAGAGTGCTTGTATTTGCTCATTTGACTGTGTGGCGTGAACAAGGACTGTGATGGTCTGAAACGGTGGACCGTAGCCACTATGCAGGTATATTTGTATATGTTTTAATGATCCAATAAAGTGATTTAAAGAGACTCCGTAACAAAAACTGCATCCTGTTTTTTATCATCCTACAAGTTCCAAAAGCTATTCTAATGCGCTCTGGCTTACTGCAGCACGTTCTACTATCACCATCTCTGTAATAAATCAACTTATCTCTCTATTGTCAGACTTGTCAGCCTGTGTCTGGAAGGCTGCCAAGTTCTTCGGTGTTGTGGTTCTGTGATGCATCTCCCCCCTCCAGGCCCCTCTCTGCACACTGCCTGTGTGATATTTAGATTAGGGCAGCTTCTCTCTTATCTTTTACAAGCTGGATAAATCCTCCTCTGAGCTGGCTGGGCTTTCACATACTGAGGAAATACATACAGGCAGAGCTGTCTGCACTCTGCAGGAAGAAACAGCCTGACACTTCAGTGGAAGATAGCTGCAGGGGGAAAGAAACACACAAATGATCTCTTGAGATTCAAAAGGAAGGGTGTATACAGCCTGCTTGTGTATGAATGTATTTTCTATGTGTGGACATACTGTACATCAACCTACTTCCTGTTTTGGTGGCCATTTTGTTTGTTTATAAACAAACTTTTTAAAACGGTTTTTAACCACTTTTAATGCGGCGAGGAGCGGCGAAATTGTGACAGAGGGTAATAGGAGATGTCCCCTAACGCACTGGTATGTTTACTTTTGTGCGATTTTAACAATACAGATTCTCTTTAAGATAAAAGAGCTGTGCTGGATCATCTTGGAGGAATTGCATTAAAAAAAAGCAGACATCAAGGAAGTCTTACTATCTTGCCCGATCGTTCTTTATTCATTTACCTTATTAGGCATTTTTTTCTGAGTTCACTTTGTAAGCTTTTATGGATTTTAAGCATATTGACTTCTTTGCAACCTAAGTAATGCAGAACTGTGTCCTCCAGGTGCAGACAGGTTTATGGATGACGTTGCTCGGATGATTGGTTATCGGCCTCTCCCCTACATGAAGTGGTGTTGGTCTGTGTTTACCCCCCTCGTCTGTGTGGTAAGTGGAGAGGAACATGTGAGAGCTGCTCCCCATGTTTATCTAAACGTGGAAATCTCTGTGCTGGTTTTATACAACAGTAACCAATCTGTTGCAGTTCTAATGATTTTGCACTGCTTAAAGAGCAACATGAGCTGGTGATCCACTCTTTTTTTCATCTTTGTCTCTTTTAGGGTATTTTTGTGTTTCATGTGGTCAACTACAAACCCCTGACGTACAACAAGACCTACGTCTACCCGTGGTGGGGCGAGGCTATCGGTTGGAGTCTTGCCTTGGCCTCCATGTTGTGTATACCTCTGACTGTCATCTGCAAGCTGCTGAGGTCCAAGGGGTCACTCCGGGAGGTAAGAGTTATATTGTAAATAGCAAATCCAACACAACTGGCTTTTTCTTGCACTTATACAGGATGTACATAGTGAGAAATAGGTGAAATGCACACAAAAGGGGAGGAGGTAAAGTAAATAATAATCTGTGCCCATAGCTTGTTTTTGCTTAGTTTATATAGAATAAGAACGTACACTGAAGCAGGTGCATTCGGAGCGTAGCGCGTGAATTGGGCACTGCTATAGCGCACTAATTCTGCAAAATTCCACATACATTTTTACAATTACGCCTTTACGTGATTTGTAAATTCTATTGATTTCATATAATCCTATGTAATTTTGCTTACATTTTTGTGTAGTTTTGTGCTGATTTAAACAGCAAAGCCTCCATAGATGCTATTGGCACAAAAATTGCTGCATATGTTAAGGAAAATAGTGGGTACGAGTAAAAAATAAATAAATAAATAAATAAAAAAGGAAAATAATTTTTCAAAAAGACCTTTTTTGAGAAAATTGATTTTAAAAATGTAAAGAATGATTTTTTTTAAACTCAGAAAATGACAGTTTAATATCTGTTTTCCATTTTTAAAATCAGTTTTCTGAAAAACTATGAAGTCTTTTAGAAAAATTCTTTTTTTTTTACATGTACCCACTATTCTCCTTAACATAAATAGCAATTTTGGTGGCAATAGCAGGTATGGAGGCTGTGCTATTGCTAAATTCGGCACAACATTATGTGGCTATGAAGTGAACATTTATGCGAAATTACAAATGATTAAAATTACAGATTAAATTAATAACGATTTTCCCCAACATTTTGCAGTGTAATTGCAAATTTCAGAGCAAAATTACGTATTTGCGAAATTTGTGCTCATCATTAAAGTGGATGAAAAACTAACTATAACAAGTAACTTGTCTATATATCTTATGTAAAGTTTAGTTTACACAGCAAATCTAGCTGCAAACAGCTTCAACAGTATATGATTATTACTTCCTGTGATATAATGAGAGCGGCCATGTTTTGTTTGTCATCATTACACACGGGCAAGCTGATCTGTATCTCCAGCCCTCAGCCTGTGAAAACTTCACTTCTCTCTCCTCCTCCCTCCTTCCCTCTGCCTCTGAAATCTCTGGCTAGTAACGACTCCTCCTCCTCCTGCCCAGACTGAGCTCCCTTAAGCCCTTGCTACAGGGGTCTGAGAGTGCCAAGGCACTCTGGAGAAGCTGTGGGCGAGGCTTGTTTAGGGAATTCGAGTATTAAAACACACAAAAAAAGGTATTTGGCTTGAGGAATGCCCTATAAACTATATGAAAGGAACAAATTTATGCAGTGAGTAAAAGTTTATCTCGGATCCACTTTAAGCACTAGTGCTATAGTGCTTGCTCCGAGTATCTATGACTTGGGGAGGCTTATTCGGAATAGTATTATACGCCGCTGGGTATTTGAGTGGCAGTAGGGTGAATCATCATTTGGCTCACCCTGCGCCCAACTCTCCGGTGGCATACATAAGTACGCCACTTATACCTATACAAAGGCTTAGTCTACCAGATAGCTATATCTGGTGGAGTATGGTGGGCTGAGTCACTCCCTATCTCCTTATATCTTTCTAATCTTCCGTGTTTTGTGTTCTTCGGCAGCGCTGGCAACACTTGACCACCCCGGTGTGGGGTCACCACCACCTTGAATACCTCACCCCTGAAGCGGAGACCAAGCTCCTCCCTCCCGACTCTCTAGTAGCGCTCACCAAGGAGAAGGCCACGCTGTTTGAGACCGTGATCTAAACCAGTCATAACGGCAGCTTGCCAGTAATGCTTTGTTATAATATTTTGTGCCAATCCGCCCATGCAATGTATTGTATCTGTGCAGCTTTCTGAGGGGTGGCAGCGCGGGAGGTGGGGAGAACCTTCACATTAACAAGTGGCCTAAAGGGGGTCTCCAATTTGATTGAAAAATGCCTTATGTGGGAACCCTCATGTTGTAATGTCCATTCCCGCCGTTCCTGGTTTAATCAGAATAGAAGATTATTCTGCAGCTACACCTGCTGGTTAAATATGATATTGCACCACAAACATAATGTAACTTGCTTTAAGAGCCATGGCCTAATTGTTTGGCCAGCATAATGTCAATTCCTGTTACAGCAGAAGGATCCAATCCCACCCAGTTGTTGCTGGAAAAAGGGAGAACCCCTTGTATTAATTCCCTCAGGGGCCCCAAGACAATAAGGGTGCCATTAGAACTGAAAACCCCTTTTTAGAGCTCAAGTATATCATCTCTGACAACCTGTTGAATTATATGAAGTGATTAGTATGTCATCTGAAATCCACGGTAAATTCTGAGACCCCCTTTTTTCTGCCACAGACCCCAAACTGCTTTTCTAAGCTGTGTGTCCAGACGTAACACTTTCTGGGAGCAGTTTAAGTCACTCCTAAATGTTCACGCCCTCTCTTAGACGTCCTATCGGCAGTTTTGCTATGTTGCAACTGTCCAATGTGTATTTTCTCTTGCAGTAACAACAGGCAGAGTTGAATACATCTTAAAGCATGCCCGTCACAAATCAGGGTGATAGAAAATAATATCATAAAAAAATCCTTAGTGAGAAATTAACATCTCAAGCAACAAAACGCACAGTCATTCCACAAATTGGTGCTGCAGAAACCTGGTGAAAACCCAAATGAAAGTAAAGAGAGTTGAGTTTCTGACCTTTCCTATTGGTCACTGGTTAACCTATCATTCTACAGATCAATAAGGAAGCTTTGAAGGTGGAAGATGTAGACCCTTAATCCACATTAAGAAAAATCCAAGTCTGCATGTAACTTTAGGTTTGTTTGTCTAGAATGACCAATTCTTTGGACATGCAGGTTTTCTCGTGCATTATATTTTTCTGTTTGGATTACCCAACTTTTGTGACAGGTACTCTTTAAAATGTGCTTTTTCATGGAGAAAGTAGAAAATTACCTCAATCAATGTTGCCATTGTGATAACAAGATGATTTGCATAGCACTGCTGTCAAAATACTCCTGCTCTACCCCCCCCCCCCCCCCCCCAAAAAAAAAATCACTAGTGAATTTTGGCATGCTGCCAAGTTTGTTGTCAGTGTTAGGCCTCATTCACACTTTGTGCGCTTCTGTCCACTTTTTTTCGGCACATAATATACATGTTGCTGAAAAAAAGCACACAGAAGTGGACAGAAGCGCATTGGTGTGAATGAGCCCTTAAGAATGTTGCTGCAAAGTTCTTGATGTGTCCTGAGAATTCAGTCTCTTCCAATCTTTGCAAATCATCTTCGTTTCATTCGAAAACTATCAATTTAAACTTTTTTTTATTTATTTCCGTTTTTGAGCCAACAATTCCTTTAAGGACTTTAAATCATATGTTGAGCACTTACCGTAATTTGAAATTCTTGCGTTACAGGGAATAATCATAGCCATAGAGAGGTGGATAATGGACTGCATCAGAGGAATCTTGCCTTAGTTAGTCACTAACCAACACGGTATATTTTCTGATTGTTTACAAAATTGCCTGGGGGTGGAGTCAGCTGAACTCTGGCTACGTGGGGGCGGGGAGGCGAGAAGGGTTCTATTTTAATTTCCTGTTTCTAATAATTTGTCAAGTGAGACAGTCTTTGGGTAAAGAACCTGTTTGTGCGGTGGTGGATCAGCTGATTGCACTATACCATAAACAGTATATATATTTCTTTTTAAATCTAAATTTGCCAAAAGGAAGGCCACAAGCTAGATGCTTGTGTCATCCTCATATCAGTGTTTCAGTACGTTTCCATTTTTTTACATGTGTGAATTTTTTTTTGTAATCTTAAATTTGATCCAATTGGGTGTTTTATTATGAATATATCATACATAAGACAAAAAAATGAATACAATCAAAATAAATCTATTTTTTAACCAAATGGTTAATACGTTGATAATGCCGAGTTCAAGTTATTTTCTGTATGGCGAGAGCGTTTTTATAAAGGGAGGGGGATGTTCTCTGTTGATCACCCAGTCAAATATAAGCCTAAATTGGACCCGCCTACTTTGTCACATGATTTGTAATTCTTTCCTACTATACTGTAAGTCCCAAAACCTTGCTTAACTTCACTGCAAGTCAGTTGGTGCGTCTCTTGGCAGCGCTCAGTTTTTTCGGTGCCATGCCTGTTTACTGATAACCCGTTATCGGTTTGATCAGACAGATTTGTTGTTCAGACGGATATTAAAGCAGGGTGCTCCAGTGCTACATTAAAGGATACCCGAGGTGACGTGACATGAAGAGATAGACATGGGTATGTACAGTGCCTCGCACACAAATAACTATGCTATGTTCCTTTTTTTCTTTCTCTGCCTGAAATAGTTAAATATCAGGTATGTAAGTGGCTGACTCAGTCCTGACTCAGACAGGAAGTGACTACAGTGTGACCCTCACTGATAAGAAAATCCAACTATAAAACACTCACCTAGCAGAAAATGGCTTCTGAGAGCAGGAGAGAGATAAAAAGGGTCAATGGTTCATAGATTTCAGCTCTGGCATAATTCAATGAATGTGTCATTGAGAAAAAAACAATAAAACAGTTAAAACTTAAAAAGTAGATTTAAACCTAAAATAAAACTGTGGAATATCTTTAAAAGTCATTTTTAGGAGAAGGAAGATAGATACAATCATTTATTTCATTAGTTTATTTTCACCTCGGGTGTCCTTTAAGAAATAGCCACATGACTATGCAGTATGGCAAATACTGCAAATCACAAGAGCTGTTAGCAGTTATTATATTGTGTGCTTAAAGGAATACCCAGGTGAAAATAAATGAATGAGATAAACATGTGTATGTACAGTGCTACACTTACAAATAACTAGGCTGAGTTCCTTTTTTTCTTTTTCTGTCTGAAAGAGTTAACATTCAGGTTTACAAGTGAGTTTCTCTCCAGTTGGGACCTAGTCAGACTTTAGCATAACTCTTACTGATATGAAATTACGGCTATAAACTCTTTCCTTGCAGAGAGCAGCTTCTGAGAGCAGGATTAGAAATATAAAGGGTCAATAGTTGACTATGGCCTCAATTCACGGAGCATTATCAAACGTTTATCAAACACTTTATCAAACGTTTGATAATTTAGGTCATGGGTAAAATCTCACTAAGGTGTTATATATTTGTTGAACGTTTTATCGGTAAAACTTTCGATAAATATATAACACCTTAGTGAATTCAAAATTAGATTTTACCCATGAGGTAATTTATCAAACGTTTATCAAACGTTTGATAAAGTGTTTGATAAAACTCAGTGAATTGAGGCCTATGTTACTGACAATGGAACATTAAAAACTAAAAATGTAGATTTAAACATTTAATAAAACTCAGTGATGCTCACAAAATTTTGCCAAAGTTATTTTTGTGAAAAAACATAGTATTTTTGCAATATGACCAAAACGCTAAAAATCATTATTATTACAGCGAAAATTTTGTGGAAAATCCATATTTTTACCACAAAAACATGACAACTCGTTTATTTTTGCGTGAAAATTTGAGAAAAAAGTGAAAAATCACAAACTTGTTACAAAATGATTTTCGATGGCATTTTTGCAAAAGTCAAATTTAACATTATTTTCGTGAAAATTAACGCGAAAATAATATTGTCATTTTCGCTTATCACTGATAAAACTGTGGGGTATCTCAAAAAGTCATTTTTAGGAGTAGGAGGATAGATCCAATGGGTTATCTCATCAGTTTATTTTCACCTCAGTATTCCTTTAAAGAGAGTCTGAAGCCTCCCAAAATACCTGTTTTTACTTTACAGGTCTCTTCAGCATTAATGCCCTTGTTGAAATGCCGCATCCCTGCGGCTAAACGCTCAACCCCCCCAAAATCCCCAGGGGAAGATTTGGGGCTCCTTCCGTGTAGAGGCAGAGCTTTTGCCAGTAGCGCTGCCTCTACTCACATCAATCTACGCTGAACGCCGCCTCTCCCCGCTTCTCTGTCTGCTTTCACTGAGAGGGGCGGGGAGAGGCGTCAATCAGTGCAGATTGACGCAAGTGGAGGCAGAGCTACAGCGATAAGCTCTGCCTCCCCCGGGCAGCAAAATCCATGACCTGGAAAGTCATGGAATTCTGCCCCGGGATTTTGGCGGTATTAATTGAGTTCTCAGCCGCGGGGATGCGGCATTTCAGCTAGGGTAATAATGCTAAACAGACTTGTAAAGTAAAAACAGGTTTTTTTTTGCATGGAGGCTTCAGAGTCTCTTTAAGGCCTTTTTCACACAGGAAGCTTCATGTTTGTCGGGCATTTCTGTCTGCCAAGGATGGCTTTCCTGCTGCAATTTAATGCAGCCAATTGGCAGCGTTAAATAATATGCCTTAATTTGCATATTAGTGCACCGGCATGCAGAGGTGACTCAATTCAACAGACGACTTTAACGTGTTAGTGCACTGAAGCATAAGTCAGGTTAAATGTTTTAATATGAGACTTCAGTCAATAATACAATATAGGAACATTATTGATTTTAGCTCTTTTTTTTTTAACTACTGGCATGTAACTCTCAGTGTTCAGATTAAGAAAAGACTCATCAATAGTCCATTGGGTGCTGAAGTGTTGGTAAGGAGTGCAAGGGCAGAGAATGGAAGACTTTTGATGCAGTGAGTGTTTCTAATATTTTTCAGCGTTTAGATCATGGTGTAGCTTGTTTTATATCGGAGTAGGCACACTGTCATTTCTAAGGCACTGATTAGCATGAACATTAAAGTCCCACTGACACTGTGTAGGATCACCTTGTGCCTCCAAAACAGCTTTGATCCATCAAGGCTTGGCCTTCACAAGACCTTTAAGTTGTCATGTGGGGCCTTCATGAATCAGACTTTTTTTGTAGCTGATCCCACAGATGGTCAATTGGACTTAGATATGGAGAATTTCGAGACCAAAGAAAATGGGAATCATTACACCAGGCCACCATCTTCCACTGTTCCATGGTTAGTGACCATCGCGTGACCAGTGTAAGTGCTTTCTACAGTGGGCAGGGGTCAGCATGGGCATTCTGACTGGTCTGCACTTACACAGCCCCATATGTGGCAAACTGTGATGCCACCTTCCTCTTATGACCAGAATTACAGTTTTCAGAAATTTGTGCTGCAGTAGCTCTTCTGCAGGATCGCAGCAGATGGCTTCTCCTTAACACCTCATCAATGAGCATTCGTTACCCATGGTCCTTTCACCACTACACTGTTCTTCTATGGAGCACTTTTGGTAGGTACCAGCTACTACATACCAGGAAAACCCTGCAAGACCTGCCGCTTTTGAGATGCCCTTCACACCAGAGATGGATGAACCACAAGGCAAACCTAGGCAGCTGCTTAGAGCCTGGATAGAGTCTAGGGACCTGCTGGATGCCAATCTCCACCAAATCTTACTAAAAAAAATGCCAGGTGACCATCAATAGTGGACAACAAATGCTATCTTGCTTAGGGTCCAATTTCATCTTAATCCTTTTCTGTCGAACACAGTCATCTAGCCATCACAATGATGATTTTTTTAAAGTTGGTCAGATCTTGCTTGCTATTTTTTTTTCTTCCAACACTTCACCTTGAAGAACTGACTGTTCATTTGCTGCCTAATATGTCACGCCCCTGGACAGGTGACATTGTAACAATAGATGTTCTTCACTCCACCTGTTAGGTCCTTTCAATATAATGGCTGACCCAATGTTCAAGAGGTGATATACCAGTATTATGAAATGGAGCTAAAATCAAGAATGTGAGCATACTGAAGTATTGATCAAGGTCTTACATCCAGACATTCTAAACACAATAGCATATAATATCAACAGTTCACCAAATTGTACAAATATGTAAGTTGTATTTAGTAACGTAAGAAGCACTGAACATGCTTTGTGCCTACAAACAGTACATCATATACCTCCTGTTAGATAAAACTTAGACGAAAATCTGTAAAATTTAAAATACATTTGTATTTATTGTATATTTGTCCTAGAGTAAAATGCACTATAAATTACTTATTTTCTATGTTCCTGCCAATTACAGTAGAAATGTGACAAATCTGACAGATTTAGTACAAATCCATCTCCTCATGGAGGATTCTCAGGAATTCCTATATTTTCAAAAGCACTCCCTGGATGGCAGTTGCACAGTCCAACTCCTCAGAGGAAACTGACTTTTTAGCAGCATTGTAAAGCTCCTTTCCAGGGAGTGCTTTTGAAAAGAAAAATACTGAAAATCTACCATGAGGAGATGGACTAGTCCAAAACCAGATCTCAGATTTTTACTTTCTCCTGTGAGTGACAGGAAAAAAAATCTTCTTTTACTCTGGGACTAATGTACAACTAATTCAGGTGTATTTCAAATGTTAGGCATCTTTGAGTTAGTCGCCCTTTAACATACTCGTCAGCTCATTGTATGTTCTCTTTAATGAATAAATGATACAAAGATAATAGGCCTTTAAAGCACCAAAATAAACAATAATTTTGCATATTCAAGATCTTGTTGACCAATAAAAAATGATGTATAAATATGCATTTCCCTGTGCTGTCTATGTGCTGATTACCATATCATTGAAAGATTCACACTGGGTGGATCACCAATTTTACTGCTCCAAAGCAAATGTATATTTTATTCATAAATTTTATTTTCAATGTGTTTGTTAAAACACACACAAAAATAAATTAAAAATAAATCTTTTAAGGGCCTGTTTCCACTGGCCACCGCGCGCGGCTGCAAGACGCGCGGTGGCACTTCCTGGTCAGCGAGAATGCAATGCACGGCTATGGGATTCGCAGCCTCCCGCACGGAAACTGACGGCAATGTCGGCCAAATCGCTAAGGTAAGCGATTCGTCTGGCGGCGGCAGAGTTTCCCCGCGCGATTTGCCTGCGGGGAAACTGCAGATTCGGCCCGGTTTCTGCGGTAGTGGAAACGGGCCCTAAACTGCAAGGCAAAATATGTGTATATGCATTTGTGTGAGGGCTATTGTTGGAGCGCTGTAGGCCATTACTGTTTTTGAAACTTTGCATTTTGTGGATTGAAGCGCACCAGCCCACTATGTACACACTGTACTTTAGATACATTTTGGTTTATTGTACAAATAGAATAAAACTGCAATTTAATCATTTAAAGAAAACTTGTAACAAAAAAAGTGCCATTGGGGGATACTTACCCTGGGAGGGGTAAGCCTCTGGATCCTATTGAGGCTTCCCCCGTCCTCCTGCATCCCACAGTGGCAGCGCTAGAGGCCCCCGAATGGCGAGCATGTAAATATTTACCCTCCCCGGCTCCAGCGCAGGCGCAGTAGCGGCTCTCTGCTCGGGTCAGCTGGAAATAGTCGAACCCAGGTGAGTCCCCTCTACTGTGCAGGCTTCAGAGGGGCCCAATAAGACCACCGTAGGACGGAGGAGGACGGGGAAGCCTCGATAGGATCCAGAGACTTCCCTCTCCCTAGGTAAGTACCCAAAGTGCACTTTTTTTTGTTACAGAGTTTCTTTGAACTTTGATGATTGGCTCTCAGCACACATACATTCTTCAAACATCTTTACTGACGCATACAGTTTAAAAAAGCAACAAAAACTGACCATTAGGTGTTTATATGTTTCAAAACATAAAATAAGTTACAATATGTCACCAAACAATAAATCTTTTATGTTAATCCATCCAACATCAAGTGGTGATAGTTGTTTTTAAAGTGGTATGAAACTCAGCATTTCTTCTTTGCTCTAAAAGATTCTTTACAGCCTTAAACCTACTATCACAAAAAAAAAATTGTGACAGAACAGCATTCAAACAGTTAAACACAGCACTTTGTTCTGCAGTGGAAAGCTCCTTCAGCTTGTGATCTGCATCCAAGAGGAGATAACATTATCTTTTGTTTACATTCCTCTTTTGCTAGAATTAGTTACAGCCAGCCACATGGGGAAACATAACTGTACTAAGCTGACAAGCAGAGACAGATGAGACATTTTCACTAGAGAGCTGCTGTATTTATTTATTATATATTAAAAGCTATGTATTTAGTGCAGTGGCAGCTTCCAGAGCAGATAAACTGTACTTTGGGGACTTTTTATTTGTAAACAGACGATATTACTTGTGCACAAAAGCAAATATGGTAACTGAATGGGTAATAAAAAGTAGGAAAACACATTTTTATTGAATGTTATGTCAGAGTTTTATATCACTTTAACTAGGAATGAGTTAACTACCTCTGTTGGGGGCCCGCATTGGTTTCCGTTCCAACTCGGCAGAACGGCGTTGCATGCTGACAATTCATCCCTATTGTTAATGCTGCATTACTTGTCCCAGCAGCCCCACTGATATATTATTACATCAAGTCACAGTCCTCTTCCTAAGGGAAAGAAGGATATCATCAATGTATCTTTCCTCATAATATGCAAGTGCCTGATTAATGAATTGGTTCACAGTTTATGGTCTCAGGATAGTAGTATCTGTGTGTCTTTATGTCCACTATAATAGGGGACATGGGGCCATTTGTAAGAGAACATATTAACTATTTATTGTTGTAACGTGGTCCAAAGAATTAAACGGGCAAAGGAAAAAAAATCATAAATATATGCCATTATTGTCTATTATGGTGATTTTAAGGTCCTTTAAAACCTTAAAAAATTTCAGTGTATGCCTGGAAGCGTTAGTCTATCATATAATCTGAGTATTACTTTTAGTTGTCTTTTTCAAGAGAATGTACAGTGATTTTGATTAATTAGATATAATACCGAAAATATATATTTTTTTAATTTTTTCATAAAAATATCAAATGTGAAATTGCATATGTACAATATTTACCCCGTAGATGAAGTTGCCAGGCAGAAAAAGAACGGAGCTGTCACTCTGTCTAGAAACAATTTTTAATAAGGAGAAGAAAAAAAACACAAAAGGTATAGCAACCATCCTGTATTGAAGTATAACAAAGAAATGCAATTGCTATACCTTTTGTGTGTTGTGTGTTGCCTTATTGAAAACTGAAGGAGTGGATTGCGGTATACAAAACCCAAGGTGGGTTAAGCATTGTGTCTGTCTGGAAACTTCAACTAAGGGCCCTTTTACACTTAATCAGTTGGTGTGCGTTAGTACGCGTTAGTATGTGTTGGTACGCGTTTTTTCCATAGCAGTGCATTGGGAAGAAGATTTCAGTTAAAACGCGTTAAGTGTAAACGGTGCCATAGGAAAACATGGGCATTACTTTGAAAATCAGTTTTCTTTCCGTCTTAACTGAGACCAACTAATTAAGTGTAAAAGGGCCCGTAGACAAAGTTACAGCTTTAAGTTTATTTTTATTTTTTTTGTAACATCATTTTTATTGAAAAGATCACTGAATATACATATAAAAGGTTACAATTACATATTAAAAAGGAAAAAGAAACAACTACAGCTTTAAAGAGAAACTCCGGCCAAGAATTGAACTTTATCCCAATCAGTAGCTGATACCCCCTTTTACATGAGAAATCTATTCCTTTTCACAAACAGACCATCAGGGGGCGCTGTATGACTGATATTGTGGTGAAACCCCTCCCACAAAGAAATTCTAAGTACGTTCTCTTGGCAGTTTCCTGTCTGTGAACCTTGCTGCATTGTGGGAAATAGCTGTTTACAGCTGTTTCCAACTGCCAAAAAAACACGCAGCAGCTACATCACCTGCCAACAGTAAAAATGTCACCATGTAATAAATGACAGAATGTAAATCAGGGATTTATAAGATTTTACAATGGGCAAACACTGACTAAATCATTTATACATAATTATTGTAAAAATGAAGCACTTTTTTTTATTACATTATTTTCACTGGAGTTCCTCTTTAAGTTTAAACACAAAAGATGGAGTGATAATTAAATTCAGCTGTTCATGGTAGCATTGTTTGAGATTTACTACAGCAATAAAGCTAGAGTCTTTTAGTTAAGAAAAATAAAAATAAGATCCGCCACAAAGTGGAACAGCAAACAACTATGAAATAATCATAGGTAATATGTCATATTAATTTGATCAACAACAACAAAATATTTGTAATCACTCTAAATAACATGTACAGTATATTAAAAATATATATTTCCATATTTAAGAGCATGTTTTGAATATACTGTACTTAAAGTGGTCTAAAAGCCAGCATTTCTACTTTGCTCTAAAAGATACCTCACAGCTTGAAAGCTACTATCCCAGAAATTTTTGTTAGCAGAACATCACTGAAATGGATAAACAAAGCACTTTGTCCTGTTATTCAGCTTCAATCTGCATCCAAACTGGAGATAACAGTATCTTTGATTACATTCCAATGTTGTTACAATGTGTGTAAACACAGTGTAACAAGTGAAAAGGAGCTCTCTGTGAAGCTCTCTGTGCTTCAGACACACACAGAGTTCAGAAAAGCCCATTAAAAGGTGTTAATATATAATAAAAAGCAGTTTGAATAAAATGCAGTGACAGCTTTCCAGGGCACAATAAACTACACTTTGGAAACTCGTAATTTGCAAACAGACAATATTACTTATGCACAAAAGCAAATATGATAACTGTAGGAGTAATACGAAGTAGGAAAACACATTTTTATTGAATGTTATGTCGGAGTTTCAGACCACTTTAAAAACAGGTAATTGAATAATTGAGGAGAACTGCTTGGGTATGCATCCTCTGACTGACTGTGGCATTTCATTTAGGATAGAAGTTTTAGACCAGTGATCCTGAGTGAAAATGAAAGATACAATCTTATTAAGGAATATGTGTCCCCATGTGAAAAAAATGATATAGTCTAATTAAGGTATCACTTTAAAAAGAAGATAAATTATTCTCTGACTGGCAGTGTTAAGTGAGCACAGGTACAGTATATAGACCTGGAGTACAGTTTTGGAATTGTAATTCAGATATCCTTTTTTTTATTTTTTTTTAGACATTATAATTTCTTTAAAACAAGAAAAGCTTTGTATCTTTTTATTTAACTATCTGCTTGGCAACTCCACCTTAATGGGGAATGTGTATAAGCAATTTTAGTTATTCTACTTTTAATTGGCAATTGATCTCAAACATTATTATTATTATTTTTTTTTTTGGGGGGGGGGGGGGGGGGGAGGGCAGGCATCAAGGCCCAAATTCAATGTTCAATGTACCTTTTCTACTGAGTTTTCTCCTAGGTGAAATTTCCACACCCTCTCAGTACAATGCCCTTTCAGCCATTACCAAGGCTTAAAATACTTATAATAATCTTGATAGTACTTTTTCACCTACTTTTTGCTACTTTTTCTGAAAACTTATTTTAAGGAGATGATGAAAAATCATCTCTTAGGATAAAAAGTCTGAACTTTTTCCTAGCAGTATTATCACCTGCCTGCTGCCTCCACGTAAGGGACAACTGTATCCTAAGGGCTCTTTCACATTAGAGCTTGCGTTGGAGAACGCTCAAAGCATACGTTTTGTTGTATGCGTTTTAATGCGTTTTGATATGCGTTGCACTGCAGTGAGTGTGCATTTTTTATGCGTTTTCAATGCGTTACAGCACATAGGAAAACGCAGGTAATTTTTTTTTCGTTTAGTTTTCAACTTTCTACATTGTTCCTCTGTTGCATTCTGGGACTGATTGCCTGCGTTAACGGTTTAAAAACGCGCATAGTGTGCGTTTTACATTGACTAACATTGTAACGCATAAAGCTAGCGTCGGCCGAAAAACTGCTCCTGGGTGCAGTGTAACGCAACGCACAAAAACGCTGCGTTATATGTGAAAGCTAAAGTGAAAGTCTATGGCCTTTCATTTTACCTTGGGTAACGCAAACTTTACCCGTTGCGTTGAAACGCAAAAAATCTGCCCTAATGTGAAAGAGCGCTTACTGAAGGAGCATGCCACCTGCTAAATATGTAGAGTAATTAAATAAACATGATGATTCAATGATTTATATATACCTGCATACAAATAATGCTTCATTATTATAAACATGATTCAGAAAAAAATATAACTATTTCCAAAGAAAAATAAGGTAGCTTCAACTAAACACCTTTTTACGTATTCTAAAAGATATGTTATTCTTATAGAGCACTTACTGAGTACAGTACACTTAGGCCCATATGCAAGTAACGTTTTCTCCTTGGAGATAATTTTTCAACTTTTTAAAAAGTACTTTTCAGCACTTTGCAATTGAAAAAAATGCCAAAGGGTTTATGTAAAATTACTATCAAAATTGATCTAAGTATTTTCTTGCTTGCTGATGGTTCAAAGGCATTTTATTGACAAGGGCCCACATGCAATTAACTTTTTCTCCAGAGTTTTCTCCTAAGTGATATTTTCACAACTTGTCATAGAATGCCTTTTAAACCAACAGCAAGCAAAAAAAATACTCAATATAATTTTGATGGCACCTTTACACCTATTTTTGGCTTTTTTTCAGTTGCAAAAAGCTGAAAAATTATTTTAAATGCAAGATAAAAAATCATCTACTAGGGGAAAACTCAGGTGAAAAAGGTAATTGCATATGGGCCAAGGTGTGAAAACCTGTCCCAGTAGAGAGAAAAGTGAATTGAATAGAAGCCCGAGTAGGCATGATGTGAGATCTTCTGTAACAGAAAAGTCCAGTTAAAGTACCGTTTTTTTCTTTGTTTTTTTTGGTTTTGGTTTTTTATATTACCATTATTACTAAGGTATAAAAAAAATCATAGAAATACAAGATCAATATACCTTCCCTGTAAGGGATCTTTTTTTTCAATAAACTATACTTTTTAGCACTCAAATGATACATCGACACAAAAACTTTGTAGTAACGTGTATTTACCTCATATTTCCAAAAGCTATTTTTTTTTAAAACTAATAATTTTTTATTTTTTTTTAAGATGGTCTAGTGAAATGAAACTAAGCCACTAATGCTACAATACTGTGTGTCCCTTTAAAATTCTCACTGAACTCAAGATTGGTTTTCCAAAGGATATTTTCCCCCTAAAGTAAATGAGGCTACCACTGCTATTTTCAGTGTCGCCTCCATCTCCCAGCGCTGGTGTAGAATGTACAGGAGGCTACGTAATGCTGACATGTAAATAGATTCAGGTGTTTCGACTGGCTGTAGTTAAAACATTATTTCATTGCTCTGCATAAAATACTTAAAGAGGAACTGTAGCAAAAAGGGGGGAAAAACAAATCAATACGTTGCAAAGTGAGAAATTACAAAATAGAAGAGAGATCAAGAAATGATTGATATTGGCCATGTAATTTGTTCATGTTATTTGATTCACAATCAGCCTGTGGTAATCATCTTTACTACTGGCAAACATGGAAAAAAAGACAGCACTAACTGCCATTATCTATAACTATACCCCTTAATGCCATAGGCTAAAAGTTACTTTTTTTTAATAGATATACATATGCACAGAGGGAGATACTGGTTGCTTGGCAGTTGGTAACAGCTGTCATTTCCCACAATGCAACAAGGCTCACAGACAGCAAACTTACAGGACTTAGGTCCTGACATCACACTGTGGGAGGGGTTTTACCACAATATCAGCCATACAGACCCCCCGATTATCTATTTAAGAAAAAGACAAGATTTCACATGGGAAGGGGGTAATATCAGCTACTGATTGGAGTAAAGTTCAATCCTTGGTTACGGTTCCTCTTTAACTGAAGTTAAGTGGGGTGTTTTATTTTCCTGGAGTTTAGCTTCCATTTGGAAGTGAAGTACTGCATTAATTATGTGTTTGGGCACACTGGCCCACACTATCAGAATCAGCAGTTGTTTAAACTGATCCCTAAATCCCATACCAAAAGTGTTAAATGGTTGCAAAGACTTTATTTTTGGAGAGAATAGAGTCATATTTTTGTAGGTATGGATTTAACGAGCACTTACCTATTGCTTCTTTATACCTATATTCATCCTTACGACAGTTGGCCTTGTACATAAAGTAGCAAAAGCCCTGCCGAAGGCAACCAATCAGATTCTTTCCTTTGTATTATATCCCCCCGAAAAGCTGGAATCTGAGTGGTTGGTTTGGACAATGCACTTTCCGTTCTTACAGCCTTAATACGCGGGATACTGGGAGTTATTGTAAGTGTAAGTAAAATCTGCTGTCTGTGTTGGCTAAACCTAAAATGAAAAATTATCTCCTAGGAGAAAAGCTATATAGTTCTACCAATTTGGATAACATCTGGCATTGAACATTATCAAAGAAGGACAGTCCCTTTACAAAGCAGACTTAAAGGGGAAAGGTGGTGATATTAAATGCTATGTGGTTAGAGAATAAATCCCCTAGTTATTCCTCTGAGTATCACAATCACTTACAATAACTCCTAACTTGTGTACAGATATCTTTTTTTTTTATCAAAACTGTAGATCTGAAAAGTTGTTCAGGAAAAGTTACATGCATCACCTGACAAAGAATATGCTAAACATGAGGGGAGGAGCCATATTGCCTTCTATCCTAGCAACGAAGCTGCACAGTCATTGGCTTCCATCTGTTCTGTGTCTAGTGTCTCTTCCCATATTCTGTGTGAAGCCACAAAACATCTGTTGTTCTTAACTTAGCATGTTACTAGCCTTAAGTATGTGATTTCAAATGTCTAGTAGGCATGCTGTGTGTCCTCCCTTCTGCTGTACTTCCACCATCTTACACAGGCTGCCACTAACACTCTGTCATGCAAAAAGAAATGTAAAAAAAACCCTGCTATGTTAAAGGGTAGGCGTAGTGTTTGTTTACTGATGTTTAGCACTAAAAAAAATTAGGAACATATGAAATATTACAAATAAGTGTTTCATTTTTTTTTTTTTGTGGTTCATCTGCAGATTTGTCTGGCAAGTTTTGCCAGCAGGAAAGCATCTTGTTTTACTGATAATTAAATCCTATTTTGTTTATTGTTTTACTGCACTGTAATAAAGATGAATCTGTTGTAGGTTCAGTAAAAACAGTAGTTGGAGTTGTAATAGGAAAAACGTTATTTGTAATATTTTAATTTTCCTGATTTAAAAAAAAAACCTGAATACCTAAAAAAAAAATTGTTTTAAAAAAATCACTATGCATTCCATTTAAAACATTTCTGGCTTTGGTCATTAATTAACAAGACAGCTGTAATCACTGCTGTGTTATCATTGCTTCTGAAAACTGGCCATGTTGGGGCTGTGAAGACCACAGTTACTACATAAGGGTCATGAAAGTTGACATTTTGTGTGGAACAATTTCTAGCCTACTGTATTTAATCTACCTTGGTACCCTTTGGCCTAAATACAGCCACTGTTCAAAACTCCATTGTCCCAAAGTATCTGTTTCTCTAGGATCAGCTTATCAGCACGGTGGCGTAGTGGTTAGCTCTCTCGCCTTGCAGCGCTGGGTCCCTGGTTCGAATCCCAGCCAGGGCACTATCTGCAAAGAGTTTGTATGTTCTCTCCGTGTCTGCGTGGGTTTCCTCCGGGCACTCCAGTTTCCTCCCACATTCCAAAAACATACAGATAAGTTAATTGGCTCCCCCTAAAAAAAAAAAAAAAATTGGCCCTAGACTACAGCACTTACACTACATAATATAGACATATGCCAATGGTAGGGATTAGATTGTGAGCTCCTTTGAGGGACAGTTAGTGACAAGACAATATATATATATATATATACACTGTACAGCGCTGCGTAATATGGCGGCGCTATATAAATACTAAATAATAATAATATAATTATAATCAGATGGCCAGTGCCTAGGCTTAGATCAGGGCTTTCCCTGTCTTTTGGCGACATAATAGAACATGGGACCATATGCAATTAACTTTTTCTCCTGAGTTTTCTCCTAGGAGACAATTTTTCATCTTCGATTTAGAATACGTTTTCAACACTTTGCAATGGAAAAAGTACCAAAAAGTAGTAGAAAAACTACTATCAAAAATATTTTGAGTGTTTTTTGGGCTCGCTGGTGGTTAGAATTTAATAACAAGTTTGAAAATATCACCTAGGAGAAATCTCAGGAGAAAAAAAATTGTTGCATATGGCCTATGAGTTTAACGCAGTTATTTATGCCTGTAACATCTGTTTAAAGGAGATATATTCTGGCTTCTTAAAATATTTGTTTTATTTATTTATTGTGCCCAGTAATAAAAACTTTATTTTTTGGAATGCCATCTGCTGATTTGACTGGTAACATTGAAGTAAGTAGTAAAAATATTGTCTCACTTTGCAGATGCCGCAAACCGATCTGTAAAAATTACATGAACCTATTCTCCTGACTTGGTGATATTAACAACATAAACTTTGGAATCCACTGTAAAAAAAAATGATACAATTTGTATTTCTATTAAAATGTTCATTATTATTATTTAGTATTTATATAGTGCCAACATCTTCCGTGGCGCTGTACAGAAAATGATATTGTTTTGTCCCTCAGAGGGGCGCACAACCTAATCCCCACCATAGTCATATGTCTATATTGTGTAGTGTACATATAAGGACATTACAAATAAAAATGAAGGGCCCAAAAAGGGAAAAAATAATAATACTTTCACGCAGTAGATTACATATATGGTAATTAGTTTGATTTTTGTTTGGGGGGGTCAATAATTCCAATTACTTTTACTTAAAAAAAAAAATCTCATAATTTGCAGTTTATATTATGCAATTCTTTCCTCGGAATAATTAATAAGGTCTGTTTTTAATGAAGCATTTTGCTCCTTCTTATTTTGCAATATTAGCCCGTCATCAACCAAGTGGTGCTCTAAATGAAAATTCAATTAGTGATTTTTTTTATTTAAACAAAAATTATTTTTTTAACTGTTATTGCCAAACATCATAAATAAATAAATAAAACAAAATAAATAATAAATAAAACAAAAATGAGAACAAATTACATTGCATTCCCTTCAAGAAAGAGAAGATTGGCCACTAGTATGGCCAAGTCTTGTCTTAGATGATGAAGCCACCCAGTTAGAATCAGTGAAAATGCCTGTCAAGGTTCCGGTCAGAATAAACACTTGGCAACATAGACAGGAGGTTCTGAAGCGTAATGATATGAAATGTAAAAGCGCTTCAGCTTCAGGAGGGTTTGCACTAACTCACCAGCTACCAGATCATTTCTGCTCATGACTATTTGATTGTATGTGAACATTACAGTTTCAAAATAAAATCCACTGTTTAATACAAGGTTCTTGAGCTTTATGCCACCTCCAGGCCATATTGCTGTGCTTGTTATGCTTTCCAAAGTGCATCTTCTACAGTTAAAAAATGCTTTAGCCAATTTTACTGAGAAATGTTACAGAACTGTAGGTGGCAGCAGAGAGCTTGAAAAATGTCTACTTTAGCCTCTATGACTTACGCTAGTCATAGGATTTTTAAGTAAATAAAATGATAATTTTACCTTTGGGCAAAGGCGCCATATAATGTAGAAAAAAATACATCATATTAATTATTCTGGAAAGTTACTACAGTTTGTGAAAAGCACCATAATGCAAAATTAATGATCAATTATCCTAGAAAATTATTACCTTTTGTAAAAAGTACTATAATACAAAACTAATGATCAATCTGTTTTAAGGGCAATGTGAATAAGTTAGGAAGATATTTGAACACATATCTTAAAAAAAAAAAATTGACAATTTAAGAACAATCTAAAGTTAATTAGCTACTATCACTAATCAGCTGCAAAGTGATGGGGACAGTGTGTGAATTATACTCCCTTTTAGCAAAACTAGGCACTGCTATAGCAGTAATGCATGAGGTGTGTAAGTGTAATTTAGTGTTCCGGCGAACGACGGACCCCAAATTACATCTCCTTCTGAGTTGCTATGACATTTGGCTCACCCTGCACCCAACTCGCTAGTGGCGTAACTATATGTACGCCCTTTTAGGTCCAAACAACCACTGTGTCCACCTGTCCACCTTTATCCAGCATCTGAGAATTGCTGTGGGCAGGGCTTATCATTTCCTAGAGGCATCCCAGCAGACTCTACCACTTCATGAAGGCCAGGGACATAAAAACACAGGTAGGCAAAATCTGAGAGTTACATTTTGAGGACCGTGTTGACTACGTTTGGCCTTTCTAGTTATACATATTGGATAGATGTACTAGTTACCCTTTAAGTTATTGGACTTAGACTATTTCAAGCTCTCTGATGCATTACCTACAATAGTGTATCAATCTCAGCTGAATTAAAAAAAATATATGCAAGAATTGCCAGGAGGGGCAGGAAGGCTAGCATACCATATAACATCATTTTCAATGCCGCTACAGTCTCTGGCTCCAATACTTGAATGTGGCTTTGCCGCTTGATTCCAGCATCTCCACTGCATTCTATGTTGCCAGCTAGGCCACAGCGCCCAAGACGTTGCTTATAGTAGAATCCATGTATTTTCTGTGTGTGCCAAAATCTCTCCTTGCACCAAACCTTGTACAGCACCCCATATTGTAGTGTCCCAAGCTTGTTCCCTCTCTCCCTCCCTTGCCAGTGCAGTATTTTACACCTCATGTTTATGCCAATATGAGCATTTCTATAGGGTCTTATTTTTATGAGTAGACATCTGATGTATAAACTGAAAGAACATTGCAATAAAATACAATGAAACATTAAGTATGTTTGTGGAGTCTTCTTTGCATTAAATGCAATTCACTTAATTAAAAATTACAGTCTGGCAAAACACACAATACAAACTTGTGTCCATACTCTTTATTGTCCATACAGTTGTAATTTTTACACAGATGACATTACTTGTGGACAAAATCAAGTCCCCCTAGCTCATAGTACAGCATTGCTAGGAGGTGTCATTGCATGAAAACCGTACACAATTAAATTCATTTGTGATTGTTTTTTAGTGAACAATTAAGCTTTCTGAAGTTACACAGAGCTGTTAAGGTACTTAATTCTGTACAAACAAATTCTGCAGTTGAATTTTCACATCAATATTTTTGGAGGAAATACTATGGATTTGCTCCCTACAAACTAAAAACATACTCTACTAACCCTCTCAGTAATCCTTTGCATGGAGAACATATTTGCCCGTAAAGGTTGGTATGGTGTTGCTACTGTTAGAGAAGAGAGAAAATGTTAACTTTACAATATATTTAGCTTTTGGATAAAGTGGGAAGAGTTTGAACATCAACATCTTTAAGGGTTTTTATTATTACCTGTGTCCCAATTGAGGCTAATAACCATAATTTTCAGTCCTATTTACTGGAACTCAGACAGTGGTTAAAGTCTGACAATAGTCTAATCATTTTAATCCAAAATGTAAAAAGAGTTTAATAGGAAAATATACTTATTCATGGTTTAATTTATTAATTTTCCTTTTTTTTAATTATACATATAAAACACTTATTTAAATATAAAATATTAAAAGGGTGCAGTATTGCCAAACATCCTGGCTTTAAAATAAAAAAAAAAAAAATACAAACATTGTTTGCTTGAAGGCAACCTGTTATGCTAAATAAACGAGTCCACTGATTGGATTACGTTAATGTTAGAGGAGGTAAGAGGTGTGTTCATTCTCTGTAAGCAAATTGTGAAGTGGACTTACATAAACACCATGGCCCATATGCAATTCACTTTTTCTCCTGAGTTTTCTCCTAGGAGATAATTTTTTAACTTCTTTGTCAAATAACTTTTTAGCGATCTGATAGAAAAAGTAATAAAAAGAAGATGAAAAAGTACTGTCTTTCTTGCTTGCTGGAGGTTTAAAAGGCATTTTATTGACAAGTTGTGAAAATATCACCCAGAAGAAAACTCAGGAGAAAAACGAAATTTCATATGGGCCCATATGGTACATAATTGTATTATTACGTGAAAATGTCCCTCTTTTTTCTAAGGAGTAATCAATCAAATGTCTACCTCCGCTGGGCTTTGCCATTGTTGTTAAAGAGGAAGTAGGGATCGAGGAGGAGTTGAGAGCCTCTCTTGTTAATTCAATAGTGACTGCACTACCCATAGAAGAAAATCCCACATAAAAGGAAAAAAGAGAGAGAAAGGTAAAAGCACCAGCCAAAGTACAAGAGAAATATCAACAATATATTTTTTTATTGATCATTGTAAAACATATACAGGTGAAACTCAAAAAAATTAGAATATTGTGCAAAAGTTCATTTGTTTCAGTAATTCAACTTACAGAGGAACTGTAACCAAGAATTTAACTTAAAGCGGAATTAAATCTTCTTTGCTCTAAAAAAAAATATTTACAGCATATTATATACAACCAGCATTTTTTTTTTACTAGAACAGCATTCAAAGGGTTACACACAGGACTTGAAAGTTCAGTGCAGAGAAATCTGGATGCATCCGAACTTTAGATAATGTTATCTTGTGTTTACTTAATTGTATCAAGTGAGGAATGTGACACTTTCTCTGACTGTGCAGAAGCTCCAGGACTTCAATACATAATGAATAAAACCAGTTATGAATAAAATGCAAAGTCAGCTCTCAAAGCAAACAACTGTACTTTTGGGAACTTGTAATTTCTAAATGAATAATAATACTTATGCACAAATGCAAATAGGATAACCGTATGGCATATAAAAAATAAGAAAACATGTTTTTATTGAATATTATGTCAGGGTTTTATACCGCTTTAAATCACAATCAGCAGTATTAGTGATAACCCCTTCCCATGAGAAATCTTTACCTTTTCTCATATATAACTTCAGGGGGGTCTTTATGATTGATATTGGGGTGAAACCCCTCCCACAGTGTGATTGTCAGGACCTACTGTAGGTCCTGAGAGTTACATTGTGGGAAATAACAGCTGTTTCCAACTGCCAAGCAACCAGTATCTCCCTCTGTGCATATGTATAGCAATAAAAAAACAACCTTTTAGCCTATGGCATTGTTAGTGGGTGTGGTTATAGACAATGGCAGTTAATGCTGTCTGTTTTTCATGTCTGCCAGTAGTAAAGATGATAACATGCAGGCTGAATGTGGATCAAAATATGAATGGCGAATATCAATCATTTCTTGATCTCTCTTCTATTTATTTAACTTCTTACTTTGCAATGAAGTGATTTATTTTTTCCCCTTTTTGCTGAAGTTCCTCTTTAAAAGGTGGAACTAATATATATTTCATTTATTAGTTTCACCTTTTAAAGGGACCTTGAACAGTGAAAAAGAAATCTGAACTTGAAGTCGTGCCAACTGTGCGCCCACCATCCAGCTCAATCACGTGAGCACCATGGTAAGCTTCCTGCACTTGCGCGATAATCGAAAGACTGTATTGCGCATGCGCAGGAGGCTTATGGGGATCGAACTGGGTGCATTTGCAGTTGCGCAGGAATTCAGCCAAAGTTTCCATGCCGCCAGCAGGACCACGGAGGAGACCCCAAGGATGTCGAGGGATCTCGTGGGCTACGGGGGCTGCAGGAAGCCCCAGGTAAGTACAGATTTGTTCTTTTTTTCACTGTTCAGAGTCCCTTTAAGTTGACTTTCTGAAATAAATGAACTTTTGCATGATATTCTTAGTTTTTGAGTTTCAACTGTAAGTTGCCCAACACCTAAAAATTCCAAAAAGCAATGAGTCACCTGCTATACAGGAAAGGAGTCTGCATGGATAACAACACTACTACAGATATCAAGAAATAAACTGAGCTGTGAATTAAGAGAACCAATAAAATCTCTACTAGAGAGATGACTCAGGTCATTCCAACTGCATAATAATGTAAAGTATGCACAAAAATATGCATACATGATTATAATGCACACACACACACAACAACCATAGAAAATTACTAGGAATAAATATGCTGTCCACAAAATGAATATCAGTATATTATCTCCAAAAATGTCTGAGCACATCTCACTTATCTGTCATCCCTCACAGGCTACCAGCAGTTAATCAGTCTTTCCAACAATGTTCTGTAGACGCCATCTAGTAATGTACAAAATAATGTCTTGGCTCTTAACCACTTCTCTACTACAGGTTTTTCCCCTTCAAAAGCTCTTCCCATTTATTCGGTAATAACTTTATCACTAATTATCACACTGAAATGATCTATATATTATTCTTTGCGGGACGAAATAGACTTTCTTTGGGCAGTACTTTATGCTAAGAATTATATTATTTTATATGGAAAGTGTAATGGTTAAGGGCTCTGCCTCTGACACAGGAGACCAGGGTTGGAATCTCGGCTCTGCCTGTTCAGTAAGCCAGCACCTATTCAGTAGGAGACCTTAGGCAAGTCTCCCTAACACTGCTACTGCCTATAGAGCATGTCCTTGTGGCTGCAGCTCTGGCGCTTTGAGTCCGCCAGGAGAAAAGCGCGATATAAATGTTATTTGTCTTGTCTATATGCATTTGACAGGGAAGAAGAAGAAGAAAATAATGAAAAAAAAAATCTCCATTTCTCAGCTTTCAGCCATTGTAGTTTAAAAATAAAATATGCTATTGTACATAAAACAGACATTTTATTTGCCCATTTGTCCAGGTTATTACAATGTATGGCAATAATATTTTATTTTGGGTTAGGGGTGAATGAGTTAAAAAAGTAATGAAAATGTATTTAACCCTCCTGGCGGTCTATTAAAAACCGCCAGGGGGCAGCAGAGCAGTTTTTTTTATTTTATTTTTTTAAATCCTGTAGCAAGCCCAGGGCTTGCTACATGATAGCCGCTGTGCAGCGGCATCCCCCCGCCGTCTTCGAACGCCTCCGGCGATCTCCGATCAGGAAATCTAGTTCAAAGAACGGGATTTCCTGGAGAGCTTCCCCCGTCGCCATGGCCACGGGCGGCATGACGTCGGGACGTCATTGGGAGTCTCGATCTACCCCTCAGCGCTGCCTGGCACTGATTGGCCAGGCAGCGCACGGGGTCTGGGGTGGTGGGGCCCGGCGCAGCAGGGCCTGAGAAATCTTCCTGCGCGGCATAGCCCGTGCTCAGCATGGGCTTACCGCCAGGGAGGTTAATTTGTCTATGGTATAATGGTGTATTTGGAAGTAGTTTTACTTTTTGGCCACAAGATGGTGCTATACTAACTGTTTTCTAAAAATAGAAAGCAGAACCAAGTATTTACATGTGTTTATAGGTGTTTATAAACAAGGACATAGAAAAGCGTGGCAGAAGTTGCTAAGTGGTTAATGAAAAATAATAGTGTACTGTACATAGGTGAAGAAATAGAAACATAAGTGAACAACATTAACCCAACAAACATCAC
Source organism: Hyperolius riggenbachi (assembly GCF_040937935.1). Taxonomy (NCBI): domain Eukaryota; kingdom Metazoa; phylum Chordata; class Amphibia; order Anura; family Hyperoliidae; genus Hyperolius; species Hyperolius riggenbachi. Next base: position 45,451,414 of record NC_090654.1, read on the forward strand.
AAAACCTACAGCGAGGTAGGGAGACCAAACACCCTAAAAAAACAAGAACACATAGACAACAGGAGCCCAAATGGTGCAATATGTCACAAGAGGAGTGATGGAAAACAAAAAGGAATAGGGTACTCACAAAGGAAGGCTGCACAAGGGGCAACCAACCGCTGAAAGCAGGTCGAGAGCTATAAACCTGGCTCCACTCGGGTATCCGGCTGGAGCTGGATGCTGTCTGGTTGGGAAAAACAACAAAAAACCTATCGATGGCAAAACCACTAGGGGTACCAATATACACCCTTCCCAAAGGAGAGTGAAAGGTGGCAGGAGGAGCCCAGAAGTGGATAAAACTGAGCTAAAAATAGAGATGGCTTACCTCAATAATGACAATGATAATTGTGCAGACCCACGAAACGCGCTGCCTGTGCTTATTACAATTCATATTTATATGAACTTGTCATTGAGGTAAGCCAACTCTATTTTTCAATTTTTAGCTGTTTTTAACTCAGTTGTATCTACTTCTGGGCACCTCTTACTCACTTTGCATCATTAAACCTAACTACGGTACTTATGATAAAAGCCAATAAGTAAATATATTTATGTAGCAGCGCACAGCACAACATCGGTAGGCACCAGAGCGCCTGGATGCCTTTCTGCAGGAACTCACAAACAAAGGTGTGCCTTAACCTTTTGCCGACCGCGTCGCGCCGATGGGCATGGCCGCGGCGGCAGCCCTAGGACCGCCTAACGCCAATTGGCATGAAAGTCCTGGTGCTCTGTTTTGCAGGAAATCGTGCACAGGCTGTGCGCGCATGTCCTGCTTGGGGGGCGGAGCTCCGCCTGCCTTCAGTCTCCGAGCGGCTATTGCCGCTCGGGAGACTAATAGACGGCGTGATTTGCATGTACAGCGCTGCGATCGGCTGCAGCGCTGTCCTGGGGACAGCAGTGTCACACGGCTGTCCCCCTGGGGGACAAGAGAGTGATCGGCTCTCATAGGCAGATGCCTATGAGAGCCGATCGCCATAATTGGCTGGCTGTGGGGAGGGAGGGAGGAGGAAGGGGACATTTTTAAAGAAACCGCTTTAAAAAAAAAAAAAAGCTAACAAAAGTATTTATAAAAAAAAATAAAAATAAACATGGGTGGAGCGATCAGAGAAAAAGGGGGGGGGGGGGGGGAATCACTTGTGTGATGTGTTGTGCGGCCCTGCAGCTTAGCCTTAAAGCTGCAGTGGGCTATTTTACTAAAAATAGCCTGGTCACTAAGGTGGTTTAGCACTGCGGTCCTCAAGAGGTTAACCACTTGAGGACCACAGTGCTAAACCCCCCTAAAGACCAGGCTAAATAGGACACTGCAGCTTTAAGGCCAAGCTGCATGGCTGCACAACACAGCACACAAGTGATTCCACCCCCCCCCTTTCTCCCCACCAACAGAGCTTTCTGTTGGTGGGGTCTGATCACCCCCCAGTTGTTTTTTTTTGACAAATATTTATTGTATTTTTTTCTATTAAATATACGTATTTTTTTCCCCTCTGCCTCCCTCCCACCCCCCGCCAGCCAATCATAGTGATCGGCTGTCATAGTTTTCAGCCTATGAGAGCCAATGGCTCTCTTGTGCCCCAGTACAGCGCTGCCATGGATCACAGCACTGTACTAAGTAAAAAGATGGTGGTTTCGCCGTCTAACAGTCTCCGAGCGGCGATCGCCACTGGGAGATTGAAGGCGGAGCAGAGCTACTAAGCAGAAGATGCGCACATAGCCTGTGCGCGATCTCCTGCAATAGCCGGCCCCAGGACTTAACGCCAATTGGTGTTAGGCAGTTCTGGGGCTGCCGCTGCGGTCACGCCTGTTGGCGTAACCGTGTCTTTAAGTAGTTAAAGTGGTTTGAAACTCCGACATAACATTCAATAAAAATGTGTTTTCCTACTTTTTATTACTCATACAGTTATCATATCGTATTTGCTTTTGAGCATAAGTAATACTGTCTGTTTACAAATTACAAGTTTCCAAAGTGTAGTTTATCATACCCTGAAAGCTGGCATTGCATTTTATTCAAACTGCTTTTTATTATGTACTAGCTGATATGTATTTGGCTGGTGTCGGCTCCGCCCACTTTTTCTAACCCTAACACACAAACACTCAATGACCAAGTTTGTGAGCTTTGGCATCAATAATTTGTATATTCCCATAGACATTAAATAAATCAGATTAACGGTTTGTAACTACGCCCCTCTCCAGAGTTTGGACCCCAGTCACCCATTGACCAATTATAGCAGGTTTCAGGCATTTGCTATTAACAGTGTAATATTGGCAGCAATTTAAATATTCCTTTTGAATATCAACAGGTAAATTTTGATTGGCTATAATAGGCTCCACCCACTTCCCTGAATATTAATCTCAGTCACCCAGTGACCATCTGGGCAAAGTTTGACAACCCTGCCATTAACAGTGTAAAAAGGCCTGCAGTTTATATTTTCCCAGTGAAATTTGTTTTTGGCTCTCCCCACTTTTTGTAACCTGGACACACAGTCACTCAATGACCAAGTATGTGAGCTTTCGGGTCCTTGGCATCAATAAAAACAAATCTGATTGGCTGTTTTTGGCTCCGCATCCTTTTCTGAATTTGAACCCCAGTGACCCAATGACCAACTGTACCAGGCTTGAGGCTCGTGCCATTAACAGTGCAAGAATGGTAGCAATTTTAATATTCCTTTTGAAAATCAACAGGTTAATATTGATTGGCTTTTTAAGGCTCCACCCACTTTTCTGAATAGTAATCCAAGTCAACGAGTAACAAACTGTGCAAAGTTTGCAAACCCAGCCATTAAGAGTGAAGAAGGTGCTGCAGTTTATATTTTCCCAGGGAAATCTGTTTTTGACTCCACCCAGTTTTTGTAACCTTGACACGGAGTCACTCAATGACCAAGTTTGTGAGCTTTTGAGTTTCTGGCATCAAAATTGTGTGAATGAAAGTTTATCCAGCAAAGAAATCTATTTGGCTGTTTGTGGCTCCACCCCTTTAGCGAATTTGAGCCCCAGTCACTTAGTGACGATTGTAGCAGGTTTGAGGCCTCTGCCATTAACAGTGTAAGAATGGCAGCAGTTTCAATATTTCACTTGAAAATCAATAGGTGAATTTTGATTGGCTGTTGTAGGCTCCACCCACTTTCCTGAATATTAATCCCAGTCATCCAGTGACCAACTGTGTCAAGTTTGAGAACCCTGCCAATAACAGAATGGCTGAAATCAATCTAACAAATCTGATTGGCTGTTTGTGGCTCCATCCCCTTTAGTGAATTTGGACCCCCGTCACCCAATGACTGACTGTATCAGATTTGAGGCCTATGCCACTAACAGTGTATGAATAGTAGCAATGTAAACATTACCCTTGAAAATCAATAGGTAAATGTTGATTGGCTGTTGTAGGCTCCACCCACTTTCTAAATATTAATCCCAGTCACCCAGTGGCCACCTGTGTCAAGTTTGGGAACCCTGCCATTAACAGTATAAGAATGTTAGCAGTTTATGTTTTCCCATGTAAAAAATGTAGTTGTTGGTGCCGCCCACTTTTTCTAACCTTGACATATAGTCACTCAATTATCAAGTTTATGAGCTTTGGGATCCTTGGTATCAATCATTTGTATATTCCCATTGAAATGGATCAAATCTGATTGGCTGTTTGTGGCTCTGCCCCCTTTCTGAATTTGAAACCCAGTCACCCAGTAACCAACTGTACCAGGTTTGAGGCATCTGCTATTAACAGCTATTAACAGTGTAAGAATAGCAGCAATTGAAATATTCCCCTTCAAGATCAACAGGTGAATTTTGATTGGCTTTGTAGGCTCCACCCATTTTCCTGAATATTAATCCCAGTCACCCAGTGTGCAAAGTTTGACCCCCTGCCATTAACAGTGTAAGCATGGCTGCAGTTTATATTTCACCAGTGAAATTTGTTTTTGGCTCTGCCCACTTTTTTGTAACCTTGACACACAGTCACTCAATGACCAAGTTTGTGAGCTTTCATTTTCCTGGCATCAAAAGTGTGTGAATGGAAGCAGTTTATCCAGCAAAGAAATCTGATTGGCTGTTTGTGGCCACGCCCCTTTAGTGAATTTGACCTCCAGTCACCCAATGACCGACTGTAGCAAGTTTGAAGCCTCTGCCATTAACAGTGTAAGAATGGCAGCAGTTTAAATATTCCCCTTGAAAACCAATAGGTGAAATTTGATTGGCTGTTGTAGGCTCCACCCACTTTCTTGACTCTTAATCTCATTCACCAAGTGTGCCAAGTTTGAGAACCCTACGATTAACAGTGTAAGAATGGCTGCAGTTTACATTTTCTCATTAAAAATGAATGGCTGAAATTTGATTGGCTGTTTTATGCTCCGCCCACTTTTCCTGGATTTGAAACCTCGGTCACCAAGTGACCAACTGTGCCAAGTGTGGGGACTCTCCGACTCTGGCTTGATTACTGTGATAATGACAGCATTTTAATTTTTTTCCATTGACATGAATGGGTGAAATCTGATTTGCTATTTGTAGCTCTGCCCAGTTGTGGGGGGGGGGGTGCAAGACCCCTAAAACATATCATCCCAGGTAGTAAGGGATCTGTATACCAAGTTTCGTTCAAATCGGTCAAGCCATTTTCGAGTGATCGCGGCACATACACACACACACACACACACACACACACACACACACACACACACACACACACACACACACACACGCACTCACACACACACTCACACACACACACACACACACTTCAACACAGTCACACACACACACACTCACACACACACACACACACACACACACACACACTCACACTCACACACACACACTTCAACACAGTCACACACACACACACTCACACACACACACACACACACACACACACACACACACACACACACACACACTCACACACACACTCACACACACACTCACACACACTTCAACACAGTCACACACACACACACTCACACACACACACACACACACACACACACACACACACACACACACACACACACACACTCACACACTCACACACTCACACACTCACACACTCACACACACACACACACACACACACACACACGTACATCCGATTTTATATATATATAGATAGATTAACATCTTCTAATGAGCTTTTCTGTACTGTTTGTGTGTGTGTGAAGCACAGAGAGCTCCTTTTCACTTGTTTACACACATTGTAACGTGTGTAAAAATCTGGAGATAGAGCCTTCTGCCATGCTGCCCCTACTCTCTGGAACTCCCTACCACACCCAGTAAAGACAGCACCATCCCTGGAGCTATTCAAATCCAGACTGAAAAGCTACCTGTTTAGCCTGGCATTTCCAGACTTATAAAATTTCTTCCTCTGTACCACGATGGTCTGAGCCATGCTTATGCGCTTTGAGTCCCACGGGAGAAAAGCGCTTTACAAATGTTATTTGTTGTTGTTGTTGTTGTAACAACATTGAAATGTAAACAAAGATACTGTTATCTACAGTTTGAATGTGGATTGAAGCTGAATAGCAGGACAAACTGCTTTTGTTTAACCATTTCAGTGATGTTCTGCAAAAAAAAAATTCTGGGATAGTAGCTTTCAAGCTGTGAGGAATCTTTTAGAGCAAGGTAGAATTGCTGGCTTTTAGACCACTTTAAATAGACAGGGGCTGGGGGTAGTGGCCATTGACCAAATCAAGCAAATCTCAATATTAACACTCACGAGCTACATGCAGTGAGACAACCAGGAAAACCTGGGGCAGCACGGTGGCGTAATGGTTAGCACTCTTTACTTGCAACGCTGGGTCCCTGGTTCGCATCCCAGCCAGGTCAACATCTGGAGTTTGTATGTTCTTCCCATATCTGGGTGGGTTTTCTCCGTGCACTCCGGTTTCCTTCCACATCTCAAAAACATACACACAAGTTAATTGGCTTCACCCTAAAATTGGCCCTAGACTATGATACATACACCACATGATACATACATAGACATATGACTATGGTAGAGATTAGATTGTGAGCCCCTCTGAGGGACAGTTAGTGGCCAGCCAATATGATCTGTACAGCGCTGCGTAATATGTCGGCGCTATATAAATACTAAAAATAAATAAATAAAACCTCTAAAGGTGATGGGAATAGAGGATATTGGTTAACAACGTTAACGGAAATGTCAGGCAATTTAAGCTAGGCAAGCTCTAATTACCCGGGGCTTCCTCCAGCCCCTTGCAGCTGATATGTCCCACTCCCAGTCGCTGGCCCGGGGTCCCTGCCAGTGCAGAGGTCATCCTCTACTGCACCTGCACAGAACACTCCAGCCCACGTGCAAGTTATTGACAGCGGTGCTTGCGCCCGCGCAGTAGAGAACGACCTTGCGAGGTCGGCCTCTGCACCGGCGGGGACCCCATACCGGCGGCTGGGAGCAGTTCTAAAGCTGGGGACATAGCTACAAGGGGGTGGAGGAAGACCCGGGAACATACAGCTTGCCTAGCTTAAATTGCCTGACATTTCCTGGGTCCTCCTCCAACATCAATAATTATTCCTTGGAACCTTTGTTAACTTGGAAGAGGAATTAAATATATGTTTCCTTTGTGTGTCTGTGTGGGTTTCCTTCAGGCACTCCAGCTTCCTCCCACATTTCAAAAACATACAGATAAGTTCACTGGCTTCCCCCTAAATTAGCCCTAAACTATGATAAAAACACTAAACATACATACATAGACATATGGCTATGGTAGCATTGGATAAGGACCCCCACTGAGGGGCAGTTAAGTACCAAGACAATATACTCCATACAGCGATGCAGAAGATGTCGGCGCTATGTAAATGCTAAATAATAATAATAAAAAGTAGAGGTTAAGAACTACAAGTATGATCCCAATAGATGTTTGATGCAAACATACCTACTTGCATGCTGAGTGATGTTGGTTAGTGTAGGGACCGATCTATGCTCCTTATATCACCCAAGGATGAAATTGGGAATTCATGTTTTTTTCAAAGTGTGTGAGAGGTCAACTGCTGGTGGCCAGTGAAATCCCACCACAGTCCTGGCAGATACATACTGCCACCAGCCGCTCTGCAGCCACCAGCACATGCTGGTGCAGTATTGATCATCCTTATGGACCTGTGAGGTAGTGGGGTGAGACATGGAGCAAGACAGGATCAGAAGAAAAGCATTTACAATAGCACTTACATGATGGGGATTTTTAGATGTTTTCCTTACACATTCAAATGAAAAGGCCAAGCTTGAGATCTAGGGTAGAACACATGCCCCATTTGTCTGCTACATTTAAAGCCTGAATCTTAATAATGAATCCTAAACAACAGTCATAACAGTGTGATGTTAAATTTGTTTCGTTTGGCTGTAAAACAAAAAAAACAATAGGATTTTGAATGTTGAACCCTATTTTTTTTAATCAGTGGTGTTCCCTTAGCTAAGTAAAAGTGTTTTAGCTTCTGTTTACTTTTCAGTAGAGCCAGGGCTGCACTCAACTGCTTTTCTACTGCCTTTTTTTGTATAGATAAAATCACTGGTTTATTAATCCTTGCAATGAAAAGGAGAGGAACCTCAGGCAATTCCTTCATAGGTCTTGTACTATATGTAACCACGTTTATCATTATATTACTTCAGGTACATCATAAACTTATCAGTTAAAGTTAAGTAAGTTAAGTAAAACTGAAGTGAAAAACAAAGTCAGATACTTACCTATGGAGAGGGAAGGTTCTGGATCCTAAAGAGCCTAGCTGTTTCTCTCTTGATCTGCACGTGCCAGCACTGTCCCCTCCATTAGTGCTAATCGACCCTCTGGTCGAATACACCTCCATGAGCCCTTGGAAGGCTTTGGAACACTTAACCCCCCACCCCACCCCATGCGCTCCTGAAGATGATTGGCTCCATACTGTACATGTGCCAGTGTGCTCCAGTGAGTCTGTGTGTAGTAAGAAGCCGCCCATCTCTGGAAGCACTCAGGAACATGAGGGCTCCAAGAGGAGGAAAAATACGAATCGGGGCGACAGTACTGGAACCAGGACAGCAAGGGAAGAATGTAAGGATCCAGCATTCTCTTTTCATAGGTAAGTAAGTATAGGAGACTCTGTAACAACATTTTCAGCCTTATTTCTTGTATCATATAAGTTCCTATACCTGATCTAATGTGGTCTGGATTACTGCAGCCTTTTCTAGTTGAACTGTCTCCGTAATATATCTAATCTTCTTTTCTTTGTCAAGCCTTGCTGAGCTAGGGAGGAATGTGCTGCCTCTGCTGTGATAGGGAGATGCTATACACGCCCCCTGCATGCCCCCTTCAGGCTCTGTGTGCTTTGTTTACTACTCATAGACAGAGCTCTCTGAGAGGGAAGGGAGCTGCCTGTCTCATGCTGTGAACTGTGAGAATCTCAGACTGGAGTGCAGATAATTCACTATGTAATAAAAGCTTGTAGCATACTGTAACATGAGATATATACAAACATCACTTCCTGGTTAGCGGCCATGTTTTTCATTTGTAAACACTGCCTAAAACGGCAATTAAAAGCCAGGATCGCAGCGGGGAGCTGCGGAAACGGCAAAGAGGGGCCCAGGAGAACATAATGAATAGAATGGTATGCTTAATATTGTAAGAATTTTACAGTACAGATTCTCTTTAAGAAAATATATGGATAAGTAAAGGGTTATATTGACCAAATATAAAGTACTAAAAGAAAAAAAACTTCAAAAAGACGTCAAAGCCACAAGTACAAATCATCTATAATGTTAACTTATGAATACATCAATAAAAAAAATCCCACAGAATATCCCCTTCCATTAACTAAAATCACTTAAAAACAATAAAGTGGATGTGAAATCATCCTACATATCATACAGACGCCAACCAACCAGCCATGCACAGCTACAAATCACAGCACCAGTCAAACCGATCCTGTGTGTCACAAAGCAAAATTATACATTAACCCTGTGGTGATGGTATTATGGCCATAATATAAATAACGATTATGAGGGTTCAAAAAAATTGTTAGAAACTATGTAATACATAGAGACAAACAGCAATGGCTCTGCAAGGGAACCTTTCCACTAGCATTGTTTTGTGATTCCATTGCAATACGCGCCACAATCAGTTAAGCTGAGTACACACACTAGATGAAACTCGGCCAAGGATCCGGTGTGTGTACAGCAGCCTTTGACCCCCTCAACCGGCGAGGAGGAAGTTGGTGAGGTCAGGTGATCTGTGCACACAGGAAGAGGCTGGTTGCGGCCCCTCCCTCCTACTATCCCATTTGGTTGATGATGGGTCGAGGGGAGGTGTTAAGATAGCTGTCAATAAAACCGCACTGTCCTCTCAGTTGATAATGGAGCCACAGGACTTTTAACTCTATTTATTGCTATAAGTACACATGTGCAAATCCTTTGTGCATTGCTAATACCGCGTGCATTCAATGAAATGGGAGGTTGCATACATCTTTAAAGTGAACCCGAGTTGAGAGGGATATGGAGGCTGCCTTATTAATGTTCTTCTAAACAATACCAGTTGCCTGGCTACCCTACAGTAGTGTCTGAGTCACAAGCCTGAAACAAGCATGCTGCTAATTCCATCAGACTTTAGTCAGAAACACCTGATCTGTATGCTTGTTTAGCCACTTGCCGACCAGGGGATATTACAGTGATCGGTGCTGCGTGGGCTCTACAGCCCGCAGCACCGATCAGGAGTGCAGCAGGGCGATCAGACTACCCCCCTTTTTTCCCCACTAGGGGAATGTCCTGCTGGGGGGGGTCTGATCGCCACCGGCTGCATTTGCTTAGCGGGGGGGGGCTCTTCAAAGCCCCCCTCCGCAGCGTTCTCCGCCGTCTTGCCGCTCCCTCCCTCTCCCTCCCCCTGTGAGCTGCGCAGGACGGATTTCCGTCCTGCGCATTAAAGGATAGGCTTCAGCCTATCATATGCCGGCGATCCCCGGCCAATCAGAGGCCGGGGATCGCCGATCTGCGCAGCAGCGCCGTATGATGTAAACAGCAGGGATTTCTTCCCCGCCTGTTTACATTTTGCCGGCGAGCCGCGATCGGCGGCTCTCCGGCTGTTCACGGAGACACCCTCCGTGAACTGACATGGAAAGGCCGCTCGATCGAGTGACCGTTTCCATGGTAAGCCGCAGACGACCAGTTTACTCCAATCGGCGTTAGCTGGTTGTCAAGAGGCTTTTAGGGTCTATGGCTTAAAGTATTGGAGGCAGAGGATCAGCAAGACAGCTAGGCAATCTGCATTGTTTAAAAGGACTTAAATATGGCAGCCTCCATATTCCTCTCACCTCAGGTTCCATTTAAAGTGAACCCAAGCCAAAGCTTGGGATCAAAACAAGCTCTTACCCTGCAGAGAGGGAAGCCTCAGGATCCTATTGAGGATTCCCTCTCTAGTCGGCAGCCCCCATTGCAGAGCGTGGCTCCCTCCACATGGGGGCAGCGCAGCTTCCCTTCCTTATTAATGGCCGTGCTGTAGCCTCACAAGCCCGCCTGCGCATGGACAGTAGCACAGACCCCGCGGCTCCAGCTTACTACACATGCGTGGGCGGGGCTCAGTTGGCTATTGCGCATCCATGTACAAGGAAGAGGAGCTGCACGGCCCCGATCTGATTAGTGACAATGCATTGTCGCTAATCTCCGGGGGGTGCGCTCAGTAACGGGAACATCAGAGCTGGGAGGGAAGCCTCAATAGGATGCTGAGGCTTCCCGCTCTTTAGGTAAGTATCTAGTTTTGTGTCCCCGAGCTTCGGCTCAGGTACACTTTAAGAATTGATTCTGTCTGAAAGCAGAATTGTCAGCCACAAAAGCCAATTCCATTTACTTACTACTATGTGTTTATTAACTACTCTACATCCTGACCCTGCATTGCAAGCATTGCAATATAATCATAAATGTTTCTGCTGTAAGGAATCTGAACTCAGTCAGCCTGGCTCTGTTTGGTACATTGCCGAGGAGAAGGAAGCTTGTTATCTCCCCTCCCACATTCCTGCTCCTCACTGATTGGCTGAGGGCAGTTCAGTATGACATGAGACTGAGAAGGGAGATACACCTCACCCTTCTGCAGAAGCTGCTGAAATACGATCTATGCTGTACTCACATGTGTTTACAAAGCAGTCTAGATATGACAGTGCAGTTTCTAGGAGGAAAAAAAAAGTTAGGGTGGAAATTATATCAGGATTGGCTTCAGTCAAAGGCAGTAAAGATGGAAATGCCTGGAACAGTTTTCTCTTTACTATATAAAATTAACTGAAAACAAAACGTGGACAGTACAATACATATGTAAGTAGAACAAGTATTTATCGACTTATATATGTGTTTTTTCCCTGGGATAGTATGGCTGTCCCTGCTGCTTGAACGTGGAATGCACATTTTCATGTCTAGTACTTGTAACACAAAGAGCTCTGAAAAGACTAAACATTACGCCTGAATCTGACCTGTCAGTAAAGCAGCCATACAACAATACAATACAGCGTAGCAGACACATTTTATCCTCACTGAGAGCCCCACTGCACAGCACTTGTCTGTACCAATGAGCGTCACCCTCCCTTATTGAGCCATTTAGCAAATGAAGCTGTAATGATTGGCGTTTTATCTGCAGATGGAGAATCCTCATGATCACGACAAGGAGAGGACGAGAAAAGAGAAAAACATAAAAGAAATCTTTGTGATAACGATGACCCTTTGGATAAATTGTAACAGCAACACTCTCTCTCAGGCAGTGACTCATGCTGATTGCTGAATAAAAAGCAGAGTCATTTCGACTGCTGGCACAAAGAACCCAAGAAAAGGACAAGTGAATTAAGATGCCTTATTGATTTCAAAATAGGTTTGAGATTAGTAGGAGCTGTTTGTCAAGGACAGTGTTAAAAAATAAGTATGAAAAAGCTGAAATGACTACTCTTGCGAAAAACTGTAAAATTTTAAATTTGTATGTATGGAAATATATAAAATGTACTTTCCCCTCCGAGTAAAAGCTATACATTACTTTTCTCCTATGTTGTTGTCACCTACAGTAGATAGTGATAGTATGGCAGAACTGACAGGTTTTGGACCAATTCATCTCCTCACGGGATATTCCCAGGGTATTCTGTATTCTCAAGAGCACTTACTGACCAGCAGTTGGCTTGTGTAACTGCCAAAATAGCTAACATCTTTTATAGATCCTTTCCAGGGAGTGCTTTTGTAAAGAATGAATGAAATACTGAGAATCCCCCATGAGAAAACGGACTAGTCCAAAACCTGTCAGTTCTGTCAGACTTTAACTACCATATATACTCGCATACAAGCTGACCCTCGTATAAGCTGAGGTACCCACTTTTCCTTCAGAAACCAGGAAAATTGATTGACTCACGTATAAGCCCCCCCCCCCCCCCCCCCAGTATCCAGCTTTTCCCCCTTCCCCATAACCAGATGTGCCCCAAGGATGATACAGCTGTGTCTCAAGATGCCACTAGGTGGTGTCATAGATATGAGAGACAGCGATTGCCACACAGGAAGAACACCCGGTCATTGCACCGCTGACACGTTGCTTGTACGCTCCGGTCCACATGCCGGGGGGGAGACAGGTAGTCTTGAGCAGCACACACTGCACACCATGTTGCAGGGGATGGAGGGCATGGAAACAGCAGTGAGCCAGATGGCAAGAGCAGGATCACTAGTGCACGATCCTTACGCTCCTCTCCAGTAACAAAGCCTGCTCCCCCATCCATTCTGCTCTACTGAGTCGCATATAATCCAGGGAGTAACGTTTCAGCAAATTTTTTGTGCTGAAAAATTAGGATTATACACGAGTATATAAGGTATTTTCTACAAGTGACAGCAACATGCCAGAACAATAATTTATAGCTCATTTTAGCAGGAAACAAAGCAAGCGCTCACCAATATGGGCCGCATCTGAATGACTCACCACCTCATATGCACCGCTTAAATAGCTCAAATACACACTCAGCAATCAGACAGATGCAAAACATATGCAAAACTAAACTAAATACTTACCATGCAAAACAGGATAGCACAATGGGTGCTGCTAGCCTGGTAGTTACAGAACTGTGGATACAAAATATAGGTAAAAGGCTGCGCATCCCTGACCCAATACTGTACAATTGAATGGTTAATCGCTGTGGCGCACACCGCCCCCCCTGGACTAAAATGTACGCCCGCATCCAAACAATGCAATACTGGTCTATGGAGAAATGTTAGCTTCCATCATAGTTTTGCATGCAAAAATATAGATATACTGGACATCTGCACCAACGTTGAGGTAAATCTCACATTTTAGCATAGCAGCTGCCAGGGTAAAGACATTTGCTTTTAACTTAGGTCAGTTTAGTGTTAGGACATCTGCTCTGGAGATTTACCTCAACGTTGGTGCAGATGTCCAGTATATCTATATTTTTGCATGCAAAACTATGATGGAAGCTAAAATTTCTCCATAGACCAGTATTGCATTGTTTGGATGCGGGTGTACATTTTAGTCCAGGGGGGGCGGTGTGCGCCACAGCGATTAACCATTCAATTGTACAGTATTGGGTCAGGGATGCGCAGCCTTTTACCTATATTTTGTATCCACAGTTCTGTAACTACCAGGCTAGCAGCACCCATTGTGCTATCCTGGTTTGCATGGTAAGTATTTAGTTTAGTTTTGCATATGTTTTGCATCTGTCTGATTGCTGAGTGTGTATTTGAGCTATTTAAGCGGTGCATATGAGGTGGTGAGTCATTCAGATGCGGCCCATATTGGTGAGCGCTTGCTTTGTTTCCTGCTGTCTGTATTGAATGTAAGTTACACATTTTAGCATAGCAGCTGCCAGGGTAAAGACATTTGCTTTTAACTTAGGTCAGTTTAGTGTTAGGACATCTGCTCTGGAGATTTACCTCAACGTTGGTGCAGATGTCCAGTATATCTATATTTTTGCATGCAAAACTATGATGGAAGCTAAAATTTCTCCATAGACCAGTATTGCATTGTTTGGATGCGGGCGTACATTTTAGTCCAGGGGGGGCGGTGTGCGCCACAGCGATTAACCATTCAATTGTACAGTATTGGGTCAGGGATGCGCAGCCTTTTACCTATATTTTGTATAGCTCATTTTACTCTGGTAGAAATGCACTCTAAGGCTAGAGTTCGCTATCCGGATTTTCCGGATCTGATCCGGACCGCATACTGTATAAACGGAACGTACGTTCCGCATAGCAATGTAAAGGCTATGCGGACGTTCACACGCTTCCGTTCCGTACGTACCGGAGCCGGATCGGATCCGGACTCTTTTCCAACATGCCCTATTTTTTGGGTCCGGCTCTCCGGCCCACGCACCCGGACCGGAGCCGGACCTGAGCCTGGCAGCACCATCAGGAACACAGAAACCAATGGGGAACGGAAGGCACAGAAGACACTGCCTACAAAAACCTGACGTTCTACCCCACTTCCTATGCGTATTCTAGCGGCCATTTCGGATGGGGACACATGGGCCAAGCATGTCTGGAGTGGAGCAGCAGCGACAGACGTGCTGGAGCTGTTTGGCAGAATGTCGGAGGTGGAGGTGAGGCCTACAGCGGAGGAACCTGATTCTACAGGTGCACCAGGTGCACCTTCTGCTGACCCCAACATTTTTTTTTAAAATTTCGCTATTTTTTGCCCACGGATCCGGATGGCAGCCTGATGCATGCCTGATACAAACGGACCGGATCCGGATCGGAACTGTACGTTTCCGATCAGGATCCGGTCCGTTTACTTGCCAAAACGCAAGTGTGAACGGGGCCTTATATGAATGTGTAAAAATGTATTTTTAAATCTTACATTTTTTGCATACATTTAGTGGTGAATTGACATTCCAATTCAGCTGTTTTTTGCATTACTGCACTATTATTATTATTATTATTATTGATTTTTAAAGCGTCAACATATTCAGTGGCGCTGTACAAAGTAAGAAAACAAAAAGGGGTACATAATGATACAGACAAATATAAACATTAAATATGGACACAGGTACAAAATACAGAAATGGTGATTATAATGACAAATGTAACATGATGAATAAAATGTATAACAGAATGCAAGCTATGAAATTAATAACAAATTCCAAGACACAAAAGAGTGAGAGAGCCCTGCCCTTGCAAGCAGTTGCGTAGCTAAGGAGCTGCGGGCCCCGATGCGAGTTTTACAGTGGGGCCCCCCAAGCACTCTATACATACCAATTGATACAGCACACCAAAACCTGCCAATGGCAACTACGGTGTCTGATGTGCAAGAAGGGGATGGGGAACAGTTTGTTAATGATTACCACTATTCAAAGTATCTATAGAAGTGATTATTATGAGCACAGGACCAATAGAGAGCTAATAGTGTAGTTGAGGGAGGGCCCTTCAGGGGCCCCTCTGGCCCAAGGGCCCCGATGCGGTCGCTACCTCTGCAACCCCTATTGCTACGCCCCTGCTTGCAAGCTTACAATCTAAAGGAATGGGGGAAACAAGAGGTGAAAGTATGCAGTATACATACAGGCAGTGTGTGTTCAGGTTATCTAGTAAGGAGTACAACTTGGCGAGAGGTCGAAGGGGAATGGCCTAAGTTAGAACTCACTGTTTCCAAGAAGCATATGCTCTGAGGGAGCATTTCAGGATTTGAAAGGTTGGAGAGAGAGGAATGTGCTGTGGAAGGGCATTCCAGAGGACGGGTGAAGCACGTGAAAAGTCTTGTATATGTGAATGCGAGGAGGTGATTCTAGAGGAGAAAAAAAGAAGTTAATGTGCAGATCTGAGATTGCATGCACTAATACTTTGTAAATTAGAGCCTTAGTTCTGCTTCTAAACAGCAGGCGTTCTTTAGGTATGTTGCATTCCCAAGTGGTAATGAATGTTGTTGATAAATTGTTTGTACTTTGGTGATTACTGCAGAAAATGTGTACGGGAACATTTTATACACACATTTAGTTTCCATTTCATTAAGTAAGTGATGTGGGACGAAGTCAGGAGAATGATATTTAATAGAGTAATTGTTGCATTGTGGAATCGGTGGAGCTGTTACACAGTCAGCCTTTTGGGGACTTGCAGCCATCTGCAAACAAGAGCGTCTGAGCTTTGTAATTGATTGCATGATTTGTACATTGCTTAAACAATGCTCCGTTTAAACAAATAGACATAATTAAACTTTGACTTGAACTCCCCCTGGCAATCTATTTTTCAGAACGCCGCATTGTGTTTATCAGAAATATGGAGAACAATCCCACCATTCAGTCGCCAGAACCTGTTAGCAGATGTCTAGGGACAGAGCTGGGGCTTCTCGGTAAGACGGGGCAATCTGGGAAATCTGCTCTGACTTAAAGAGTGACTCCAGTCTCAGAAACGGAACAGCACAACCATCAATGTCTAAAAACACTGGTGGAGGCACCCTTAATAAACACTATATACTATAAGCTATCGCTTAGGTAAGAGAGTTGTTTTTTAAATGACAAATATGTATGTTTGTATATATGTTTTTATTATAGGCACTTTTTATTGACCTGAGGAAGCAGGCCATAACCCGTGAAACGCGTAGTCATGAATAAATACTTTTTTCCATTAACGTGGGTTGTCCTTTAAGAAGGTAAGACAACAAATCTCTTACATAGGCTATAGCTTATATTATATAGTCTTCATTAAGAGTGCCTCCAACAGTGTTTTTTAGACTAGTCCACTAGTCCTATATAGTGTCTTCAATATCAACTATCAAGAGTCTATACCCCTTTTTCTACAACCATCATTGTGACTGACTGCCAGGCTAACATCCAATCGTTTATTGTTACCACCAATAGTTTTCACAAAGTCATGATGACATTGCACCAGAGAAACCATTGCGCTATACAGCCTGACAGTGTTTACCGTACAGATATCCCCTCTATGGAACAAGTCAGGGGAAAGTCCATTTAACTTCACTTCTGAGCATTCTATGAGAACACTCTTGAGTGTAGGAGGTGACAATAAAATGACAAAAAAATGTGGTGTGGTAGATAAGAGATAAAGAAACAGGTTATTCACCCCTTAAAGGGGCACTATGGCGAAAAATTGTAAAATTTAAAATATGTGCAAACTTAGACAAATAAGAAGTACGTTTTTTTTCCAGAGTAAAATGAGCCATCAATTACTCCTATGTTGCTGTCACTTACAGTAGGTAGTAGAAATCTGACAGGAGGGACAGGTTTTGGACTAGTCCATCTCTTCATAGGGGATTCTCAGCAAGGCTTTTATTCTTTATAAAGATATTACCTAGAAAGGATTTAAACAATGATGCTGGCCAGCTTCCCTGCTCGCTGGCACTGCACCGTTTTTGGCAGTTGTACAGAGCAACTGCCATTCACTAAGTGCTTTTGAAAATAAATCAATCCCTGAGAATCCCTTATAGAGAGATGGACTAGTACAAAACCTGTCGCTTCTGTCAGATTTCTACTACCTACTGTAATTGACAGCAACATAGGAGAAAAATAATTTATGGCTCATTTTACGCTGGAAAAAACGTACTTCATATCTGTTTATGTTTGCACATATTTAAATTTTACAATTTTTCCCCATCATTTTCCCCCCTTTAAATTAATTACAAACTGCATTTTCAGCAAAAACTTTAGTGTAAGCACTTTTTATTTCATTAACAGTTTGTTGTTCAAGAAGATCAGATGGGTTTAACTATCGGCACTCATGAGACAAATAAACAACAAGCTAGGAAGGTTCCCGGAGTGACTGCATTGGATCTGGATAAAGACACGTGCATATTTTATATTTATGGAGAGGACCAAGACGCGGTAAAGAAATCCAGAACCTACCTTGAATTTGAAGATGTCAATCACGCTCCATGAAATTTAGTAGGAAGTTCACTGGGAAAAATGGGAAATGCATTCAGGAAATAGTTGATAAATCAGGGGGTTGCCCGAGTTAGGATTGTTCCATTTGTTGTTGTTTTTTTGTAGATACAAAATACAGTATCACAAATGCAACAGTTCTACTGGAATACCACCTAAAATATTTAGAGGAAGTGGACCAACGGCACTTGGAATTACTACAGATTGTTGAGCAACTTAAACCAATCAGAGCGAGCTCCAGGCCTCCACAAAATCAACCTAACAAAGAGAAGGGATATCATAGCGAGGACTGCAGTGGCATAGGACAGGGCAGTCATCCCTACAACAACAGGGGGCATAGTAGGTGGGGTACAGGTTATGCCTCAGGTAGCCTCAAATCTTCAGAAACTGAATTTGATTTGACCACTGGGATAAGCTCAGTGATTGGTCGATGGCACCAGCAGAAATTGATCAAGAAGACAATTATATACTGAGAGGAGATGGACGAAGGTGCGGTGGAGCACGAAGTCAAAGGCTAAGGGGTCATGGTGGCTTCAAAGCAAATGATAACAAGTCTTGGACAGACAACGCACCTCAAGAGCGCCTAAAGCATGGACAGCGGAAGGCTCTCCGCAGATCGGAATTGACTGCAGAAAGTCTGTATTAAAAGCTTGCAGAACACAACTGTCAAGGGCAGTGTCGGACTGGGTGGTGGAAAACCTGAGGAAATGCACCTGCTGGCCAAGCAGCACTAACCCTGTGTTATCACTACCAATAGAAATCTGCAGCAAGTCTTCACTGTGAGCAGCAACACCTGATTACTACTGCTTGGCCAGAAAGTGGATTTCCTCAGCTTTCCCACCTCCCAGTCCAACACTGGTCAAAGGCACCAGACTTTGCACTGGCAAAGGCGATGTTCAAAAGAAAGAGAAACCTAAGGCTGTGAATGAGCTACAGGTGGTGGTCAAGGCGTACCCTAACTTTACATGTCTACCATCAACCCTACACCAACTAAATATAACATTCTAGATGCCTGTTAGGCCAAAGACAACAAGACGCTTAGGGACATGAGACAAGCATTCCTATTCCTTATTTTGTTAAAATTACCTGTGAACAGTTTTTGACATCCTGACATTGGAAACAAATGTAATTATCAAAAACTCTGAGGCTCTTAAGTACATATTGCACTTGACTTTACAAAGAAAAATATTTTTGGCTTAGAATAGATAATAAATGAAAAAATACTAACAGTAAACAAAATGTTTTGGTGCTTACACTACTTAAATAGTAACTATAGTGAAAATAACGTCATGAATAAAATTGCTTATTTTTTACAACTTTAATTTATACAGTAAATGTTTTATTTAGAGTTTACCCATTGTACAATCTTTCCTCACCTGATTTACAATCTGAAATTTATCACAGGTGGTGACATATTTACTGCTGGCAGGTGATGTCTGGGCATAAAACTCTCAGTAAACAAATATTCTGCAAAGTATCTACTGGTTGCTTGGCAGTTGGAAACAGTCGTTATTTTCCCACAATACAATCAGGTTCACAGACAGCAAACTGTCAGGACCATGGTCATGACATCACACTGTGGGAGGGGTTTCACCATAATATTATCCATACAGAGGTCCCTGATGATGTATTTGAGAAAAGGTAGAGATTTTTCATGGGAAAGGGGATATCGGCTATTGTTTGGGATGAAGTTGAATCCGAGGATAAAGTTCTAGCAGGTGATGGATGATGGCTGGGTAGTGGATGACCCGCTGCCAGGTGATGCCTGGGCATAGAACTTTCAGTAAACGAACATTTACAAACATAGGGAAATTCTGGTTTCTAGACAGATTGAAACAGTCATTATTTCCCACAATGCAACAAGGCTCCCAGAGTGTTATGTCAGGACCTAGGTCCTGACATTACACTGTGGGAGGGGTTTCACCACATTATCAGCCATACAGAGGTCCCTGATTATCTATTTGAGAAAAGGTAAAGATTTCTCATGGGAAAGGGGGTATTGGCTATTGATTGAGATAAAGTTAAATCTGAGGTTAAAGTTCTTCTTTAAACACGGTAGATTAAACTTGGCCGGGTGGCTGACAAAGATGGCTTAAAGAGGAACTGTAACATCAAAATGTCCCCTGGGAGGTACTCACCTCGGGTGGGGGAAGCCTCCGGATCCTAATGAGGCTTCCCACGCCGTCCTCCGTCCCTCGGGAGTCTCGCTGCAGCCCTCCGTACAGCTGTGACGTAAATATTTACCTTCCCGGCTCCTGCGCAGGCGCTCTGGTGGCTGTCGGCTCCGAAGTAGGCGGAAATGCCCGATCGTCGCCGAGTCTGCTCTACTGCGCAGGCGCAAATCTCCGGCGCCTGCGCAGTACAGCGGACCCAACGGAGATTGGGTATTTCCGTCTAGTTCCGAGCCGAAAGCAGCCACAGCGCCCCCCGCTGGAGCCAGCAAAGGTAAATATTGAATTGACAGCCGGGTCTGTCGCCGGCTGTTCGGAGGGCTGCAGCGAGACCCCCGTGGGACGCAGGACGGCGTGGGAAGCCTCATTAGGATCCCGAGGCTTCCCCCACCCGAGGTGAGTACCCCCCAGGGGATCTTTTTGAGGTTACAGAGTCTCTTTAAGATAAGAATCTAGCGAACATCTGGCATGCAGGATTTTTAGCAATGTCTGACACCTGAGTGACCTCGAGCGAATCATATCCCCACTCACCCCGCCCACTGGTAGCTGCTCCATCACGTGCCGCACGTTGCCCCTCCTCCTCTCTCAATAGTAAGAGACGTGTCTGTAGAGCCACAGCCTCGAATTGTTGCCTGAGGTGATAGTCCCAAAGTTCAGAACTGGATGCCACTGGGCAGATAGGTGAGGGATACGAGGTAACTTAAAGAGGAATTGTACTCAAGGATTGAACTTCATCCCAATCAGTAGCGGATACCCCCTTTCCCAAGAGAATGCTTTACCTTTTCTCAGACAGATCATCAGGGGACTCTTTATGGCTGATATTGGGGTGAAACCCCTCCCACAGTGTGATGTCAGCACCTAGGTACTGACATCACACTGTGGGAGCTTTGTTACATTGAGGGAAATAACAGCTATTTCCAACTACCAAAAAAGCAGCATCTCCTTTCACAGAGATCACCTGCCAGCAGTAAAAATGTCTCTATGTGATAAATTTCACAATGTAAATCAGGAAGAAGAAAGATTTTACAATGAGCAAACACTGACTAAATCAATTATAAATAATTATTGTAAAAATTAAGCCCTTTTTCCATTACATTGTTTTCCCTGGAGTTCCTCTAATTGTGATAGTAAGACTATTTCTGGGAGGAAAATTGTATTACCCAATCACAGGTAACTAACACTTATCAGCTATCACAATAGCTCCTCCTCCTGTAGTATCTCTCAGCAACAGCATCTTCTGGAAGGTGAGAATAATCTTCCACCTAAAATACAAAAAGGTACTGACAGAAAACAGCACAAGACCCGAGCATAGTAAACTATTCAGGTCCACAGCATTCCCATGTGTACTGCAATCCTCCCATTATTAGGCCTACTATACGTAGACCTTTGACTTTAGTGCAGCTGTCATTTAAATATTAATTTTAATGCATGTCAACTGCAAGTCAAGTCAACTGCAGTTTAAAAGGTTAATGCACTTTTATAGGAAAAAAAGTATATAACATACATCATCGCTATACAAGTCATTTTGTATGCCATTAAATATTATCTTTCATCGTCAAGCTGCAGTTCTGTAGGAAATTTGCTGGTATCTATGGTAACAGTATACAGCTAAGTGTTTCAGATACCCAGAATTCTACATTTCTGTTTGTCTCACTAGTCCATAAGTCTGCAGAGAGTGGAACATGTTTCATGCTTTCTCCAGCCATAACTAGAACTTATGGGGTCCTACAGAAAAACTTTAAAGGGGTTTCCCAACCCACATGTTCAAATTCTTCCCGTCTCCAGCATAGCCATCAATATAGCCCTGTAGCCCCCGATATGCACCCCTCCTTCTGACATTTTCCATTGCAATGCCATCTTCACCCCTAGTAACACCCCCCCCCCCCCCCCCCCGTGCCCCTCCCCCCATGCAAGATGTGAGGATATATATTTTAGTCAAGTGTTGGGCATAGGTGGTGTTTGCCATAGGTTAGTAATGGGATTCAGGAAGGACTTATTTTAGCATAAAGGCTTGTGCTGGGCCTAATTCGGTAGAAGGATTAGTGATGGGCATATTTTAAAGAGAAACTCCAACCAAGAATTTTACTTTATCCCAATCAGTAGTGGATACCCCCTTTTACATGAGAAATCTATTGCTTTTCACAAACAGACCATCAGGGGGGCGCTGTATGACTGATATTGTGGTGAAACCCCTCCCACAAGAAGCTCTGAGTACCGCGGTACTTTTGGCAGTTTGTTACAATGTAACAAGGTTCACAGACAGGAAATAGCTGTTTACAGCTGTCTCCAGCAGCCAAAACAGCTAGCAGCAGCTACATAACCTGCCCACAGTAAAAATGTCACCATGTAATAAATGTCAGAATGTAAATCGGGGAGAGGAAAGATTTTACAATGAGCAAACACTGACTAAATCATTTATACATAATTATTGTAAAAATGAAGCACTTTTTTATTACACTATTTTCACTGGAGTTCCTCTTTAAGGTAAAGGATGTTGCCGACTTTAAGGGACACCCGAAGTGAAAGGGAAATGGAGGAAACCATATTTATTTCCTTTTAAACAATGCACAGATGTGTCTGACTGAAGTCTGACTGGGATTGCCACATGCTTGTTTCAGGTGTGTGATTCAGACATTACTGCGGACCAAGAGGCATGATAGCCAGGCAACTGGTATTGTTTAAAAGGAAAAAAATATGGCAGCCTCCATGTTCCTCTTACCTCAGGTGTGCTTTAAGCGATTGGTGCTGAAAATGTTGCACCAAGGTGAACTAACCCTAACTGTGAGCCCCTGGAAGCCGTGCACCATAATTCCGACATCTAAACCTGCCCCCTGCAAATTGTTTCCAGCAAGTCTGCCCTTTCCCATTTCTGCTGAGTAACAAATTCAAAATGGCTGCCTCAGCCACAGCTATGTGCCACCTCACATTCTGAGCTTCTGTACCCCTCACTACATGGCTGCCTGCCTATGACAGGTCTGCTTTATACCCCTTCTGCTTTTTCATTCTCTCTCTCCTCTCTCCTCACTCGCTCCTCTATTAACAGGGATTAAAAGCAGATCTGCAATTATCCCACTGTACCCAGACAAGGCAAGAAAAACACGCAACAACAAAAGAGTCATCTCGCTCGGTGACAAGCTTTATAGTCTTTGTGATGCTTCTCTCTGATTGCAAAACACAGGCGTGAAGACTAACGATGAGCAGAAGGAAGGCTGGGACGCAGTGCGCTCAGAAGCCGCCTCGCCGCTGAAGCCCAGCGTTTTTCAAAGGACTTGTGATTCTAACTGCCTGCAGCGGGGGGATGTTTAATTCAAAGGCACCTGGGGATCTTATCGTATCACTTTTTGTGTAATTAGGGATGTGGCGGCCAATTATTCTGCGCGGGCATCGCATTCCTAATGAATAGAGCGGGAGGCGGCAGAAAAGTACCACATTTTAACGCAGCCCTCTCTGGCTCGGTCCTGTGGGCAGCAGTGACGATTATTTTTTTTAGGCAGGTGGAGAGTAGGTTAAGTGTACCGGTCACCCATGCACAATGCCGGAAGCCATTTTGTGAGAATGACTGACGTTCTAGCAAAGGAGTGGCAGGAGGGGGACTGCAGCAAATCAGCCATGCTGCGGGGGTTCAAGAGATGTTTGGCTGGTGCAGAGCTGGATTTCTGGACAGGCCACCAAGGCCGGGGGCTTGGGCGGCAGCTGGCCAAGGGCCGGCTGGACATAGTAGAGGGATTGCTTCATATGGAAGAAGAGAGTGCAAATGGAATACAAAGGTTGTAAATAAGGAGCAACACATGGAGATAGGGAGCTGCTGCCCAAAGGACCTGTATAGAACTGAAGAGGACTGCTGTTCATAAATGCTATGCATGGAAGAGGGGGCTGCAGGGACGTATCTGGGTAATATAGCACCTTTGGCAAACACTGGAAGTGTCCCTCCCGTATCGATATCCAGAGGTGTCCACCCCAGCAGAGGTAGCCAGAGGTGCCCCCCAGTATATGTAGTCAGAATTAGCCCCCCAACATTGATAATCAGAGATAGCCCACCGTGTAGGTCACCAGATTTAACCACCTAGTATAAGTAGCCAGATAACCAGAAGTCGCCCCTAGCATAGGTAGCCAGAAGTAGCCCTTCCGGTATAGGTGGTCAACTAGCTTAGGTTGCCCTCCCAGCATAGGTAATTAGATGAACCCCCCCTTCCGTATCAGTCACCCCCCCGGTATAAGTAACAAGCGGCATCCCTCACTATGGTGGTGGAGCGTGAGGGAGGGAACAGACGTGGCATCCATGGTGCTGTGGCCCCCATGGCACAAGCCATGCCTGCGCCCCTCTAGATACGCCTATGGGGGCTGCACAAGTAAGTTGCAAGAAAGTTGGCTTGGGGGCGGAAAAAGTATAAATCCAGCCTTAGGTTGGTGTCATTGGCTCAGGATAAAGAGAGAGGCCATTTACACCTCATTTTTTTTTGCCAAAAAGCTATCCTCCGAACCCACACTGAGCACTTGCCTCAAACTCACTGTTCTCCTAATCCTAACGCTAACAACATAATCCTTTGTTCTAATCTTTACTCACAACCATGCACTGATTAACTCAGTCTCTCTTGGTGGTTAACACTAACTTTTCTTTTAACAATCTGGTACAACACTAATCAACTCACCCCAGTGCCAGATTTTGGCCAACCCATTCTATATCTATTTCCATACACTAACGTACTCTTCCCAGTGACTCACACTAATCTACCCATTCTGTATCCATTTCCATACAATGATGTATTCCCAGTGACTGACACTGATATATCCATTGTGCACCCATTTCCCAACACCAATCTACCTCATATCACTGCCTAACACTAAGCTCCATTACCTTACCATATTACATTTCTACTTTCTAGCAACAACTTACACCAGAGTTGGTGAACCTACGGCATGCATGTGAGCACGTGAGCCATTGCCCCAATACCATAACGTTTTCAGGAAAAGCCCCAAACTATTTCATAGCAGAGAGATGCTGGGACACAGTGCACAGCACCAAGGTTACAGGTCGCTACTCACCACTCTCCTTCCCATTGGGCAATGGTGCATGTCATCCTTCACATTGCAAGTCAAGTCACGGGATAGACATCCTCAGCAGCATGCAGAGGAGGATAAGAGTGTGATTCTATGTCGGGTTCGGGGGACGGGCAATCAGGTGGACTCTCATGTTGCACTTCACTGAGAGTCTGACACAATACCACCATTCGGACTCTGTGTGCACTGGACAGCTTACTGTGGCCTGCTGGTGCTGTAGATATGCTACTGTCCTGGTAGCACCTAATAGTTCTTTAGTTCTTTCATGCAATTTAATTAACCAGCATTCTCAACCAAACAGCACAAATCACCGGCACTACTCACCGTGGTGAAGGCCAACTTCTTAGGCTGCTTGTTGGCTCTGCTGTGCTTAAAAACCAGGTTCTATGGCTCTCCCAAGGTTAATGTACTTTCACTGTATTTTAGCATTACAGAATACATGGTATTTATATAGAGTGGGGTATAGTACTTTATTAGCCAGGCTTATTTTTAACATTGAGTCTCAAGCAAACAAAACTCACACTTATCCGACCGGCATCAGCCGATCCTCATCTGTGCCGGATAACCATGACTTTACTGTAGAAATATTACTAGTAGGCCTTTGATGTGGCCCAATCAGACTGCATTAGAGCTAGATAGTTTACCAAATGATTCAGTCCACTTTGCAGCCTTCCAACAGTTATTCCATATGATTGACTTATCCCTGTTCTCGAAAGGAGACTACAAATGCTCTATGACCCTCTTCATCATCCACCTCAGGTCCTGCTACCTCATTACTAATTTAATGGCTGGAAAAATAGATTCTCCAACAAAGTCATTGTACAAAAAAGGAAGCCCACCATCAGTGAAGACTTGTGAGCACTTCAAGCTGGAACCTGAAGACTTTCATTCAAACACATCTCACTAATTGTCTGTGTTCCTTTCAGAAGGTCACCCAGAGACCCACATCACAGGCAAGCTGAGTAGGATACCCTTTAGAAAATTCCTTTTTAGATTCCAACTTAGAAACCTTTTCTCACCTCACAGCTGATGGGCCACAGAGACACAGAATAACAGAGAAATGTCAACATATTGATAGCTCTGTAAGTCTCGTCTTTCTCTCCCCTCTCAACTCATATTCAAATGGGCTTTATTGTTATTTTTTATTTATATAGCACCAACATCTTCCATAGCAGTGTACATAGTACAGAACAAATAGTGAAGAGAATAGATACACGAGTAGATCAAGACTCTGTACAATCACGACATCCAGCAATGAGACATCACCAATACTGGTACATACCCGTATATACTCGGGTATATGCCGACCCGAGTATAAGCCGACCCCCCAACTTTTACCTTTAAAATAATGCAGTTACCGGTATGTTGTAGAGGTGGCACACATTGCCCTAGGTGTGGGTGCTATAACCTGTGGATGCTGAGCCCAAACATCCAGCAATATAACAAGCAGGAAAAAAGTCCAGGCTAGCACACAATTAGAAGATGCAAGTTTCTTCAATGTATTGCTTCATTGGCACATAAATATGACAATTGTTTCGGGGCCACGGCGGGTCCCCTTCTTCTTCTTTTTGTTTGCACTATCTGAAGAAGGGGACCCGCCGTGGCCCCGAAACAATTGTCATATCTATGTGCCAATGAAGCAATAAATTGAAGAAACTTGCATCTTCTAATGGTGTGCTAACCTGGACTTTTTTCCTGCTTTTTACCTTTAAAAAGTGGAAAAATGTTTGAGCCGAGTATAAGCCGGGGGTGGCAAAAACTACAACCGCAACACCACTCACAGCCGTGGTCGGCCACAATCATATTTTAGGAAATCAGATTAAATTCAGCAGATTGCAATAATAAGCCAGGACATAGGCCTACAATGGAAATGGACATGCAAAGAACTCCTGTTGCAAAGTTTAAGCTGGCATTAAGATAAAGCAAGGAATGCAGAGCCATATAGTCATGTATCTAAAACTTGATATAGGAATGCAAGGATTCTCATCATTCAGTAAACACGGTCCCTGTATGCCTTCCAAGGCTACAACTTGAGATGAGGTTAGCTGGGACCTCCCATGGAAATGTGAAGTGTGTGTGGTATCCCTTTAGATGATGCACCACTGTGCATATAGTGGGGGCACTGTGGGGGTTACTCAAAGAGTAGTGACTCGAG
Source organism: Hyperolius riggenbachi (assembly GCF_040937935.1). Lineage (NCBI taxonomy): Eukaryota > Metazoa > Chordata > Amphibia > Anura > Hyperoliidae > Hyperolius > Hyperolius riggenbachi. Next base: position 45,478,627 of record NC_090654.1, read on the forward strand.
TATAAGCTGAGACCCTCACTTTTGGGCCACTTGTTTTGGCCCAAAAATTAGGCTTATACTCGAGTATATACAGTAATCATATGATAACTTACAACAGGATAAGAAACACTAGGAGGAGGTCCTTGCACTTGTGAGCTTACAATCTGGAGGGAAGAGGGGTGGAGACATTAGGAAAGGAGACACAGGAGTTAGAGGACGAGGCAGTGAGCCTCCACAGTGACCTAGAGCAAATTATAGGTTTGACTGTACAGGTGAGTTTTGAGAATATGTGTGAAGGTTTCCAGGTTCGGAGCATGACAGGCAGGATGGGAAAGACAGTTCCAAAGGAGATTTGCTGCTTGTGAGAAATCCTGGATGCAGAAGTGTGAGGAAGTGACCAAGCTAGAGGACAAAAGGGAAAAATGTGAGCGCTCCTAATCAGACCGCATCTGAAATGACTACCAACAGAGGTGTGCAGAGCCCCCTAGAGGCAAATACACACCTTGTATTCAAACTATGCAAACTACACACCAAATCCTAAACACAGATTCAAACGGAATGCAAACTTGAAATAACAAATGGGTGCAGCTAGCCATAAATAAATGTACATTTCTAAACAGCAGGGGGAGGTGGCAGCGCTTCCCAAGGTAGGCTACATCTAATTGACCAGCAGCTTGGATGTGCAGAGCCTAATTAGAGGCAGGTTACACAACCTGCATTCAAAATAGATGCAACAAAATGGAGAATGTCGGCTTCAAAAACAGTTTGCGCGCTTTATAGAAATGTAAGCTGTAAGGTTTTTGATTTTTTGGGAAGGCTTTGAACCAGCGGCGTCGCTAGGCCGTTTGATCCGGGGCACCGCCCACGAACCTGTTGCTATGGTGCCCCGGATCTATTATGGCCCCCATGCCCCGCCAGCTGCCCTCTCCTCCTTAGATTGCGGTGACTCTGCCCGCCCTTCACACCCTCTCACCCCCCTCCCCCCGCACGTCCCCACCCGCTCATCTACAAACAGCGGCAGCTTACCTCTGCCTGGATTCCAGCGCCGAGCCTGGAGACCAAAGCCACAGACCTCTCTCTTCCTCCAGCACCCAGCAAAGCCAGGCCGGCACAGCATCACCACCAGCCAGGCAGCCCAGCATCACCACCAGCAAGCCCAGCATAACCGCCAGCCGAGTACAGCACACAGGCCAGCCAGCCGAAAACAAGACAGACAGAAGCCAGGTGAGGGGCTTATTTATGTGAAATACTGCCTATCGAATATATTTAAGTTACACCACTGCTATGTTTATGTACATTTGGCCCCACCTATGACCACGCCCACTTTCCGCGGCATGCCCATGCCCATTTTTTGCCGCGGCACAATCTTTTCCTCTTGGTGCCTAGGGGTGCCCCGGATATCCCAGGAACCTAGAAACGCCCCTGCTTTGAACAGTCAGACAGGAGCTCCAGAAGCTTCCATCTCATCTCCCAGGTGGTGCTCAGCTTCACCAGCATTAGATTCCCTTCATCCCACCAAGACTTTTCACTCCAGTGATAGGTGAGAAGATCTTCTTCCTCAGCAAGAAGATTCCCTTTACAGCTTTTACCCAGTACAAATATTCCCCTGCCAATATCTGTGCCACAATCTCTGCTGCTAACGTGTCCCTTCCCTGACACCTGCACCACCTTCCATTGCCACCAAATTTTAATTATAAGTGGCGCCTTTGGCCGAAAAAGGCATCAGCTTTTTGTAGCCACTGTGTGTATGGGTGCTTTTATCAAATGTATGTGCCTCCAGCACCAAAATTATACACTGCTGTATCCCCAATTAAAAGTCAATGCGGCACCCACATTACCAGCCAACCGCTGGCTCCCACATTACCAGCCAGCCACCGGTACCCACATCACCAGTCAGCCACCGGCGCCCACATTACCAGCCAGCTACCGGCGCCCACATTACCAGCCAGACACCGGCGCCCACATTACCAGCCAGCTACCGGCGCCCACATTACCAGCCAGGCACCGCGCTCACATTACCACCCAACCAATGCCGCCCACATTACCAGTCAGCCACCGGCACCCACATTACCACCCAACCACTGCCGCCCACATTATCAACCAGCCACCGGCACCCACATTACCAGCCACTGCTGCTTACATTACCAGTCAGCCACCGGCACCCACATTACCACCCAGCCACTGACTCCCACATTACCAACCAGCCACTGGCGCTCACATTACCAGCCAGCTACCAGCACCCACATTACCAGCCAGCCACCAGCGCCCACATTACCAGCCAGCTACCGGCGCCCACAATACCAGCCAGGCACCGCGCTTACATTACCACCCAACCAATGCCACCCACATTACCAGTCAGCCACCGGTACCCACATTACCACCCAACCACTGCCGCCCACATTACCAACCAGCCACCGGTGCTCACATTACCACCCAGCCACCGGCACCCACATTACCAGCCAGCCACTGCTGCTTACATTACCAGTCAGCCACCAGCACCCACATTACCACCCAGCCACTGGCACCCACATTACCACCCATCCACTGGCTCCCACATTACCAGCCAGCCACCGTTGCTCCCATTACCAGCCAGCCACCGGCACCCACATTACCACCCAGCCACCGGAGCCCACATTACCAGCCAGCCACTGGCGCCCAAATTACCAGCCAGCCACTGGCGCCCACATTACGAGCCAGCCACCAGTGCCCTCATTACCATCCAGCTGCCAGCACCCACATTACCAGCCAGCGGCACCCACATTACCAGCCAACCACCGGCGCCCACATTACCAGCCAGCACCGGCACCCACATTACCAGCCAGCCACTGGCACCCACATTACAAGCCAGCCGCCGACACCCACATTACCAGCCAGCCGCAGGCATCCACATTACCAGCCAGCCACCAGGCCCACATTACCAGCCAGCCACCGGCGCCCACATTACCAGCCAGCCACTGTCGCCCACATTACCAGCCAGCCACTGGCACCCACATTACCAACCAGCCACTTGCGCTCACATTACAAGCCAGCCACCGGCACCAAATTACCAGCCAGCCACTGTCGCCCACATTACCAGCCAGCCACCGCTGCCCACATTACCAGCCACCCGTCGGGACCGACATTACCAGGCAGCCACCGGCACCCACATTACCATCCAGCTACCGGCATCCACATTACCACCCAGCTACTGGCTCCCACATTACCATCCAACCACCGCCGCCCACATTACCATCCTGTAGGTATGGAGGACATTAAACTATAATATTTTGTAGCCGTGAGGGTTTGTGTCAGATTCTGCTGGTTTTTTAGTGGCGGGGGAGAATTTAGTGAGTTACACAAAGCTTTGGATCAATAGATAGTTGAAACATTCCTTTGGGTATTTGTGACCTTCCCTTTTGACATTTCTGAAGCATGTGTATGCATGTGGTAGTATTTATAAAGAACAGGAGGACCTGGCGGTCCTCCCGTCTGTCTCAAGGGGCAAAATCAGTAATGCAATAACAGTTGCATTATTGATCAGAGGGCAAACTGAGGCTGGTCTAAGTACACGGATTCTTTAACCTCCTTGGCGGTTAATTTTTTCTGCAAAAATTGCAGAATTCCAAATTATTTTTTTTTTATTTTTTTTTAATGTTTCATGTAAAGCTACCAGAGTGGTAGCTACATGAAACACCACTAGAGGGCGCATGTGTCCCTCTAGTCCGATCGTCGCCGGCATCTATAGCAAACAGGAGAACGCGTATATAACGCGTTCCCCTGTTTGGCTTCTCCTGTCGCCATGGCGACGATCAGGATGACGTCATGGACGTCAGCCGATGTCCTGACGTCAGGCACACCCGATCCAGCCCATAGCGCTGCCCGGAACTCATTGATCCGGGCAGCGCAGGGCTCTGGCGGGGGGGCCCTCTTCAGCCGCTGCGTGCGGCCGATCGCCGCAGAGCGGCGGCGATCAAGCTGTGCGCGCGGCTAGCAAAGTGCTGGCTGCACGCACAGCAATTTACAGAATGAAAATCGCCCCACCAGGGGCTGAGATCTCCCCCTGCGCGGCATAGCCCGAGCTCAGCTCGGGCTTACCGCCAGGGAGGTTAAAGTGACAATGAAGCGGAAAAAAAAACTTATGACATAGTTAATTGTATGTGTAGTACAGTTACGAAATAGAACATTAGTAGCAAAAAAAAGAGTCTCTTATTTTTATTTTCAGTTATATTGTTGTTGTTTTATAACATTACATCATTCTCTTATATTTTGAAGTTTAAAAACTACACTCTCCATTTCATGAACTATGAAACAGAGCAGAGCTAATGACACTTTGAACTTCTCTGCAGAGATATGAACTTGTCTTTCACTGTTTCTTTGATGTATAAGTGCTTCAGAAAACAGTGCTGTATTGGACCTAGTTGGTCGGAGAGCTCAGAGAAGCTCTTTTGCATAGATAATAACTGAAGTTTCTTAAAGTGTACCAGAGCTGAAAGTAATTAAAAGTTTTATTCATACCTGGGGCTTCCTCCAGCCTCATGCACACGGATCGCTCCCACGCCGGCGTCCTCGATCCTCTCCGTCTTCTGCACCGGGTCCCGTTACTTCCTCCAGTTGCAGCCAGACTAATGTAAGTGAAGTGCGCTATTTACACCAGTAGGAGGATCCGTCCATCCGCCCCCTTCCCAATCAGAAGCACTTGGCAGGGACCAGGGGGCGTGGAATTGAATAAAAATGACAGGGGCTACAGAGAGCGTGAGTAGCTCCGCCCCCTGCATGTGTAGTTGATGCCAAGATGACATTTGCTCACCAGCCCGCTGACCCTCCGCATGGCACCAGATCAGCGTGCAGCTCCAGGGCTCCACTCCCCACACAGCGGCTGCCGACTCACCACAGAGATAAGAGGGATCTTACAACCTCAGGACGGTGAATGCCTAGTCCCGAGCCTAGTGCCGCCAACAACTCCTCCATGGTCCACCTCCTCAGCCTGGCTCCCTGCCGCATGCCCGATCGGCGATTGGTCCCCTAGGACTCACACACAGATAGACGCAGACTGCCACACCACCTAAGATGCCAGCCCAACCAGAACCAACCACATCTGCCACACGTCAGCAGCAGCAAGTAGTAAGTAACTGCGACTGTGCCTGTGTGTGTGTGTCCTAGTGTGTGTGTTGTGTGCCTCTGCGTGTGTGTGAGTGTCTGTACATGTGTGTGTGTGTGTGCGTGTGTGTTGTGTGCCTCTGCGTGTGTGTGTCTGTACTTATGTGTGTGTGTGTGTGTGTGTGTGTGTGTATTGTGTGCCTCTCTCTGTGCCCGTGTGTGTGTGTGTGTGTGTGTGTGTGTGTGTGTGTGTGTGTGTGTGTGTGTGTGTGTGTGTGTGTGTGTGTGTGTGTGTAGCTAAAGCTTTTCCTCTTTGCCTGTACTAATTGTAAGCTTATCTCTTTTACCTCCAGTATGTACAGTATAAGCTGTTACTCTGCCTTTACTGATAGTAAACTAGCTGCAGCGTGTCAGTGTGCTGATCTCTGCTACCTCTGGTATGTACAGGATAAGCTGTTACTCTGTGCCTGTACTGATAGTAATCTAGCTGCAGCATGCGCTGAACTCTGTTACCTCCACTATGTACAGTATAAACTGTTACTCTGTGTCTGTACTGATAGTAATCTAGCTGTAGCATGCGCTGAACTCTGCTACCTCCAGTATGCACAGTATAAGCTGTTACTCTGTGCCTGTACTGATAGTAATCTAGCTGCAGCATGCGCTGAACTCTGCTACCTCCAGTATGTACAGTATAAGCTGTTACTCTGTGCCTGTAATGATAGTAAACTACCTGCAGCGTGCGATGATCTCTACTACCTCCAGTTTGTACAGTATCAGCTGTTACTCTGTGCTGGTACTGATAGCTGCAGCATGTGATGATCTCTGCTACCTCCAGTATCTTCAGTATAAGCGGTTGATCTGTGCCTGTACTGATAGTAAACTCACTGAAGCGTGTGTGCCATTCATTTTCACCCCAGTGTGTTGTTCATTTCTACTCCAAGTACGTACAGTCTAAGCAGTTACTCTGTGCCTGTACTTGTATTAAACTTGCTGTAGTGTGTGCTGCTCTGTTTCCTCCAGTATATACAGTATAAGGTGTTGCTCTGTGCCTTTACTTGTATGTACAGTATTAGCTATAAAGCCTGGTAGACACATACAATGTCGATTAGCCAATTTTACTACATCTAGGTATTATGAGAGTTCAGCTCTGTTCATAGTATTCAAAGCCCTCATACTACATGGGGGTAGTAAAATTGGTCAGTGTTTGACCATTCAAAAATGTGTGTGTTTGCATCTTTATTCTATGCCTATACTGATCTATCTACTGTTCTATGCCTATACTGTAATCTATCTATTTAAAGGCTAGGGGGCTCCATCCAACATTTTGCTGTGCTAAGCTAAGTCCATGTACATTTAGTCCTGCCCATGACCACGCCCACTCTCGGTGTGACCACACCCATTTTTTTGCTTTGTGCGCCGCTAGTTAAACCCACCTGGTGCCCATGGGTGCCCCAGATCTCCTAGGATCCTAGCACCGCCCCTGCTGGAAAACAATATGAGACTTTTTTCTATGCTACTAATGTTCTATTTCTTAGCTGTCTGACACATACCATTTATTATGTCATAAGTTTATTTTCACTTCACATTCCCTAACATAACAAGTTAGGATGTAATAATTGCCTGAAAAGAGAAGCATTTATACGCATGTGTTTACACACCAGACGGCACCTCAAGTTCTCTGCAGACCAACATAAATTGTCCTGACAACAAGTCAGCAATTTACACTTGTTTTCCCCGTTCCGATAGCATCACAACTGTGGGAAAACAGAGATTGAGAATGGCTAAACTGTGAGAAGATAAGATTGCTTTCCACAATAAATAGCGAATAATAGGCTATAAAATCCATCAATTCACCTACAGAAGAAGGATTACCATCAAAGCAGGGATGCAGGGAAGATAAATTATGAGGGAGCAGTTTAAAGACGCCCTGTAGTGACATAGTAGAATGTATTAAATTATTTAGGATACCCATAACGATTTTACATCAGCATCAGAAGAAACACTTCCTATAGCTATATACAGTATTTCTGGTAGCTCCGCCCTCACACTGATGCTTAGACTAGGCTGATTACCTATGCGGAATCCCCCCCCAGAGCATTCTGGGAGACCAGACATTACTTACACTGGCTTCGAAACTGATTATGCAAACATTTTCTATTTTGTAACGTCTCACTTTGTATTGTATTGATTTATTTTTTCCTCCTTTTCACTAAAGTTCCTCTTTAATACTAATGCCTGAGGAAGGGCACATTTTGACCGAAACTAACTAGTGTTATTGCCTACAAATATAGCTGTCCCCAGTACAGCACTGCCGTAGATCGCAGCGATATACCATGTAAATAGACGGCGAATTTGCCGTCTAACAGTCTCGCTGCTGGGACGCTCATTCAAGCGGAGATCCGCACGCATCAGCGCGCACGATCTCTGGCAAACCCCTCCCCCCCCCAGGACTTAAAGCCAATTGGCGTTTAGCGGTCCTGGAGGTTAAAGGACAACTGAAGTGAGAGGGATATGGAGGCTGCCATATTTACTTCTTTTTAAGCAATACCAGTTGCCTGGCTGTCTTGCTAATCCTCTGCCTCTAATACTTCTAGCCATAGACCTTGAACAAGCTTGCAGCAGATCAGGTGTTTCTGACATGCTTGCTTCAGGTGTTATTCAGACACTACTGCAGCCAAATAAATCAGCATGGCTGCCAGGTAACTGGTATTGTTTAAAAGGAAATAAATATGGCAGTCTCCATTTACCTCTCACTACCGTTGTCCTTTGAGGCCTTGTTCACATTATAAATCGACAGAGCTATCGCAAGTGCTGAGCGATTTATTGAGCGATTTTGAAAGCGCTTTTCTACGCGTTTTCAGAGCATTTTGCGCTTACAAAATAACTTTACTAAGCGCTTTTGTGTAGCAATGTTTTTTTTTCACTTCCTGACATTAGAAGTGAACTCTTTGCCCTGGAAATGATTAAATACAATGTATTTATTCATTGAAAGTGCTTGGGAAATCGTTTTTCAAAGCGCTTTTTCAATCACTCAGCAATTTTCCAATCCTTTCTATTGAATCGCAAACGCTCTGAAATCGGTGCAGGAACCGCGCTTGGATAGAAAGCTCATCGCTCATGTGAGAACACTCACATAGAGCAACATGGCCGAAGCGCTTTTAAGGCGATTTTAAAAATCACCAACGCTTAAAAAAACGAAATCGTTCTCAAGTGTGAACAAGCCCTAATGCTGGGTACACACTATGAGATTTTATGGTCGATTTACTGTCAGATCGATTATTTCAAACATGTCCAATTTGCTTTCCGATTGATTTCCGAGCATTTTCCGATCGATTTCCTATTAAGGTTAGCGGAAATCGATCGAAAAATGCTCGGAAATCGATTGGAAAGCAAATCGGACTGTTGGAAATAATCGATCTGACAGTAAATCGACCATAAAATCTCAGTGTGTACCCAGCATAACTCCTGTCAAAGTGGATCTGTTATGTTGACGGGGAAACTGCAGTTTCTAGACAAATAAAAAAACGGCAAATCCTTTGTGAGATCACGTGTTTTACTGTCTTTGCATGGAGTGCATGAGAACGCATTATATAATGACCCCAATGAATAGCCAGGTCATGATTGTAGATGCAAATAGATGTAAATGTAAATAAATGTATGACCACGTCATAGATGTGCTGCACTCACTAACCACAAATTATCCAGAACACCATATGGAGTGTTTAAAACAGCAATGTCAGAAAAGTATGCAAACCATTACAAGAAAGTATGACACAAAAAGACTGTGTATATGAGAAAACTGCAAACATTCATTTTATCCTAATAAAAAGGCTAAACAAGGTCATTACAGAGAATGAGGGGTGGGAAGTGATGTGGTTTTTAGGCATAGGCAAACCAGGCAGAGGCCTGAGGCTGGTTTCACACTACGAATTGGTGTCAGCATGGCGGTGCTGCACGACTGCCCGCCGCCCCACATTGTACATGCCCCCCCCCCCAAAAAAAAAGCCTTCAGGGAACACCGCGTTAGTACACAGTGTTTCATGTCTGGCATCTGTCCAAACAGGAAGTGATGCACGCTTGCGATCACTTCCTGTTTCGGGTATGCGGAAGTCCATGGAAGTGTATTGTAAAAATATGCTTCCGTATATGTGCGCCAACGTGCTTGAAGAACCCTGCATCGCAATAGACTAGCATGACTTCACAGATCGCCACAGAAGCCACACAGTAACGTAGGTATGCACTAGCGTTAAATCGGGCACTTCCAGCGCAGCGTACCACAACGCGAGAAGTATGAACTTCCCCATAGACTTTCACCGCACCTCCCCAGTGTGAAAGGCCCTAAAGTGACACCTAGAAGAGGGGGCACTACAGAGCTCATTTTAACACTGTGTTCTATTGAATTCTTACACACCACAGACTGATCCCATAAGGTATAAATGGTTGTTTTATAACCCAAGTAAGCCCTGCTAGCTAGACTAATCACTAGAACAGCATAACAATGATTTAGTGGTGCTAATTAAGCTGTAATTGACTATTTGTTGACTATTTGTTGTAAATCTACTAGATTTCCAGGACAATATTCTGACCTGTTGAGACCCAGGATGTATCTAATCAATACACCCTCATAACAGTTATTAGCAGGGTTTGTTTTGTGCAGTGGGTTTTGGCCAGTGAGGTGTACCTGGCCTGGTAACAATTTGTGTCTCCTTTATAAACTTAAGGTGGCCACATACCATGCAATCTGACTGTACAATCAATCACCAATTTTACCACTTTCATCCTATATAATAATTACACTGTGTCTCTGCATCCTGTCCCTGTGTGTGTGTGTGCCCATGCGTTTGCGCTACTGCACATTTGCTGCATGGACAGCCGTTGGGACAGGAGCAGGACGGGCCAGGGGGCCGGACGGGTGGGCGCACGCGCATGCACGCTGAAATGTGGCGGCGGTGACAGACCTGGAGCCCATTTTTAAATGGGCTTAGGCCCCTTTTACACGTAATCAGTTGCTCTGAGTTATAACTGAGGCTAGGTTCACAGTGGGACGTTGCGTTACTATGCCACTTTAAGGTGGCAACGTGAATTGTAATGCAGCGCACTTGGATTCACAGTAGTTCACGTTGTTGACACGTTGCGTTAGAACTGTTGACGTCATTTGCGCGCGTCTTTAAAGTCGCACATTACTGACTATAAATAGGTTTTTTACAAATATAATTAGTTAGTGGTTTTGAAGGCCTGTGATCATCATGGAGGATGAGGGGCCTGATTCACAAAGCGGTGCTAACAGTTAGCACCCTGGTGAAAAGCCCTTTATCACTAGAGATGTCGTGAACCTCCGATTTTTGGTTCGCGAACCGGGTTCGCGAACTTCCGCAGAAGGTTCGGTTCGCGGAAAAATTCGCGAACCGCAATAGACTTCAATGGGGAGGCGAACTTTGAAACGGGAATCCGTTATGGAGGGCAAGTCTGCCATTGTCACCGCGGGGAATGAAGGTTGGATTGCGGCCCGAAGTGGGAGCCTGCTGAGACCCATGCTGTAGCTGCCCTGACCGTGCTTTGCAGACCAGGCATCTGTGGTCAGATGGACCCTTGAGCCAGCGGAAGACAAACCAAGTCGAAAGCATTTGCCAAGAATGTTTTACGGAGGGCAAGTTTTTTTGCCCTTTTTTTAATTTTTTTGAAAATGATAGATGGTTGTATTTTTAAATTGTTTGAAAGTTTAGATGGTTGTATTTTTAAATTGTTTGAAAGTTTAGATGGTTGTATTTTTAAATTGTTTGAAAGTTTAGATGGTTGTATTTTTAAATTGTTTAAAAGTGTATCCATTCTTCCTCCCCCCAGCCACGAACAATACCATGGGAACGTGGAGCAGCAGAAGCCCCCTGTGACGGCTGCCACGGTTGCTCTCCGCTGCTTGTCTTTTGAGGGGTGCTTCTTTTCCTCAGGTGTTCTTGCCATAGCTGTTTGTGCCTTCTCTCCAGGTGCCTTCGTAAAGCACTTGTCCCTACGTGACAGTTGGCCTTTCCACGGCTCAATTTTTGCTGGCAGAGACAACAGATGGCTTTGCTCCGATCTGAGACACACACGTGAAAAAATTTCCAAACCGCTGAGCCCCCCTGGGGTGATGGCGCTACGGTGGCATCAGCAGCAGCTGACATTGAAGGGCATGTGTGCTCCCTGGCCATAGCTGGCGATACATGGCACCGGACACTGCCCCCAGCTGTTTCTGAGGACGAGCTCCCTCTGCTTCTATCATGGAGTCGTCCCCTCCTACTCCTCTCTGACTCCTCCTCTGAACTGTCCCCCTGGTCATCTCCTCTACCGGGAACATATGTGGTATCCGTATAATCGTCATCATAATCCTCCTGGCCAGCTGCGCTTTCATCAGACACCTCCTCAAGTGCACCAACTTCAGGTGGTCCACCATCATTCCCATCCACACACGTTACGTCCATACTATCGCCACCTAACTCAGACGTATGAGGTGGTGTACCTGCGCCTTCTTGTTGTTGTTGCAGTAGTGGCTGGGAATCAGTGATTTCACCACCACCACCAAATAACTCCTGCGAAGTGTCAAATGCAGCGGATGTGGTGCTTGTTGTAGCGCTGGTGGCTGCGGGAGATGAGGTGTTCTGTGTTAAATACTCAATCACCTCCTCACGATTTTGGGAAGTGATGGCACGTTCCTTCTTCTGAGCACTGTATTTTGGGGCAGGTCCGCATGAAATCACAGCAACACCACCTCGCACAGCCACAGACCTGCCGGTGCCTGGTGGCCTTCCTCTGGGTCTGCCTCTACCTCTTCCTCTACCTGGTTTGTCCATTTTGTCCATCTCTGGGGTATGCTAGCTATATGCAGTGAGGTGGGTTCTCACTCAACACAACAGGTAGTTAGATGCAGTGAGGTGGCCAGGTGGGTTCACACTCAACACAACAGGTAGTTAGATGCAGTGAGCTGGGTTCACTCAACAGTAAAGGTACTTAAGATGCAGTGAGGTGGGTTCTCACTCAACACAACAGGTAGTTAGATGCAGTGAGGTGGCCAGGTGGGTTCACACTCAACACAACAGGTAGTTAGATGCAGTGAGCTGGGTTCACTCAACAGTAAAGGTACTTAAGATGCAGTGAGGTGGGTTCTCACTCAACACAACAGGTAGTTAGATGCAGTGAGGTGGCCAGGTGGGTTCACACTCAACACAACAGGTAGTTAGATGCAGTGAGCTGGGTTCACTCAACAGTAAAGGTACTTAAGATGCAGTGAGGTGGGTTCTCACTCAACACAACAGGTAGTTAGATGCAGTGAGGTGGCCAGGTGGGTTCACACTCAACACAACAGGTAGTTAGATGCAGTGAGCTGGGTTCACTCAACAGTAAAGGTACTTAAGATGCAGTGAGGTGGGTTCTCACTCAACACAACAGGTAGTTAGATGCAGTGAGGTGGCCAGGTGGGTTCACACTCAACACAACAGGTAGTTAGATGCAGTGAGCTGGGTTCACTCAACAGTAAAGGTACTTAAGATGCAGTGAGGTGGGTTCTCACTCAACACAACAGGTAGTTAGATGCAGTGAGGTGGCCAGGTGGGTTCACACTCAACACAACAGGTAGTTAGATGCAGTGAGCTGGGTTCACTCAACAGTAAAGGTACTTAAGATGCAGTGAGGTGGGTTCTCACTCAACACAACAGGTAGTTAGATGCAGTGAGGTGGCCAGGTGGGTTCACACTCAACACAACAGGTAGTTAGATGCAGTGAGCTGGGTTCACTCAACAGTAAAGATACTTAAGATGCAGTGAGGTGGGTTCTCACTCAACACAACAGGTAGTTAGATGCAGTGAGGTGGCCAGGTGGGTTCACACTCAACACAACAGGTAATTAGATGCAGTGAGCTGGGTTCACTCAACAGTAAAGGTTCTTAAGATGCAGTGAGGTGGGTTCTCACTCAACACAACAGGTAGTTAGATGCAGTGAGGTGGCCAGGTGGGTTCACACTCAACACAACAGGTAATTAGATGCAGTGAGCTGGGTTCACTCAACACAAGGCTAGGTATATGCAGTGATGAGGTGGGTTAAGTAAACACAACAGGTACTGGGTAGCAGTGGCGTCCCTACCATGGGGCGGCCAGGAGCGCTCAGCTCCGGGTGTCAGCTCCAGGGGGGGTGTCATCAAGGCCTCCCCAGAAGCCTTGATGACACAGGAGGGGAAGCAGCGCTGAAGGAGGGGTGGCAGCGTCGGCGGGGAGGGGGGAAATACCCCCCCACATCCCCCTCACCTGGGTCCCCTCCTTCGGTGCTTCCCCTCCAAGGGCAGAACAGGCACTGACAGGGCGGCTGATAGCCGCCCTCAGTTTACCCGAGCAGGGCTACGGGAAGATGGCCGCCGAAGCCCGCACTGGAGACAAAAATAGACGGCAAGATGGCCGCCGACGCCATCTTGCCGTCTATTTTTGTCTCCAGTGCGGGCTTCGGTGGCCATCTTCCCGTAGCCCTGCACTGATGACGCAGCAGGAGACGGCGCGGGACATTCAAGAGGAGCTGCGGAGGCTGCCTGGGATTCGGAAGAGAGGTTTCATCTGCAGGTAAGTGAATGGTTTTTTTTTCTTTTACAGGTGCACCGGCCCGGCCACCCACCGCTGCTGCCCACCTACCCACCGCTGCTGCCCACCACCTACCCACCTACCCACCACTGCTGCCCACCTACCCACCAGGCTACCCACCGCTACTGCCCACCTACCCACCAGGCTACCCAGCAGGCTACCCACCGCTGCTGCCCACCTACCCACCACTGCTGCCCACCTACCCACCAGGCTACCCAGCAGGCTACCCACCACTGCTGCCCACCTACCCACCACTGCTGCCCACCTACCCACCAGGCTACCCAGCAGGCTACCCACCACTGCTGCCCACCTACCCACCACTGCTGCCCACCTACCCACCACTGCTGCCCACCTACCCACCAGGCTACCCAGCAGGCTGCCCATCTACCCACCACTGCTGCCTACCTACCCACCAGGCTACCCAGCAGGCTACCCACCACTGCTGCCCACCTACCCACCACTGCTGCCCACCTACCCACCACTGCTGCCCACCTACCCACCAGGCTACCCACCACTGCTGCCCACCTACCCACCACTGCTGCCCACCTACCCACCAGGCTACCCAGCAGGCTGCCCATCTACCCACCACTCCTGCCTACCTACCCACCAGGCTACCCAGCAGGCTACCCACCACTGCTGCCCACCTATCCACCACTGCTGCCCACCTATCCACCACTGCTGCCCACCTACCCACCACTGCTGCCCACCTACCCACCAGGCTACCCACCACTGCTGCCCACCTACCCACCACTGCTGCCCACCTACCCACCAGGCTACCCAGCAGGCTGCCCACCTGCCCACCTACCCACCGCTGCTGCCCACCTACCCACCGCTGCAGCCCACCTACCCACCACTGCTGCCCTCCTACCCACCAGGCTACCCAGCAGGCTGCCCATCTACCCACCAGGCTACCCACCACTGCTGCCCACCTACCCACCACTGCTGCCCACCTACGCACCACTGCTGCCCACCTACCCACCACTGCTGCCCAGCAGGCTGCCCACCTACCCACCAGGCTACCCACCACTGCTGCCCACCTACCCACCACTGCTGCCCACCTACCCACCACTGCTACCCAGCAGGCTGCCCACCTACCCAGCAGGCTGCCCACCTACCCACCACTGCTACCCAGCAGGCTGCCCACCTACCCACCACTGCTACCCAGCAAGCTGCCCACCTACCCACCACTGCTGCCCCCCTACCCATCAGGCTACCCACCATGCTACCCACCTACCCACCACTGCTGCCCACCTACCCACCAGGCTACTCAGCAGGCTGCCCACCTACCCACCACTGCTGCCCCCCTACCCACCACTGCTACCCAGCAGGCTGCCCACCTACCCACTAGGCAATCAGGCTGCTCACCCTTAACCACCTACCCACCAGGCTATCAGCTTGCCAACACTCAAATCTGCTACCGATATTGTGTATTTTGTGGTCAGATCTGCTACCGACATTGTGTATTTTGTGGTCAGATTAACTGCCGACATTGTGTATTTTGTGGTCAGTTTAACTACCGTCATTGTGTATTTTGTGGTCAGTTTAACTACCGTCATTGTGTATTTTGTGGTCAGTTTAACTACCGATATTGTGTATTTTGTGGTCAGTTTAACTACCGATATTGTGTATTTTGTGGTGAAATCTGGTGCTGACATTGTGTATGTTCTGGTCAAATCTACCGCAAGATTAAATGATTTTTTTCTGGTCAAATCTGCCGACATGATAGAATGTATTTTCTTGTGAAATCTGCTCACATAACGTGTAATGTCTGGTGAAATGTTCTCGCATTACGTGTATTTTATGTTGAAAGCTTCTGACATTTTGTGTATTTTCTGGAGAAAAGCTGCGCAATGATGTGAATTTTCTGGAGAAAGGTTGACTAAAA
Organism: Hyperolius riggenbachi; assembly: GCF_040937935.1. Lineage (NCBI taxonomy): Eukaryota > Metazoa > Chordata > Amphibia > Anura > Hyperoliidae > Hyperolius > Hyperolius riggenbachi. The sequence goes on from NC_090654.1 coordinate 45,494,161, forward strand.
AACTTGGGTGCACTTTTAAATTAGCTCCGCCCCATCCGGTCATAGCCACGCCCATTTTTTCGCCGCTTCGCGCGCCGCAGGTGGCGGACCGTGGGTGGGGGGGGTGTCTTTCAATACCTAGCACCGGGTGTCAAATGCCCTAGGTACGCCACTGCTGGGTAGTTAGATGCAGTGAGCTGGGTTCACTCAACAGTAAAGGTACTTAAGATGCAGTGAGGTGGGTTCTCACTCAACACAACAGGTAGTTAGATGCAGTGAGGTGGCCAGGTGGGTTCACACTCAACACAACAGGTAGTTAGATGCAGTGAGCTGGGTTCACTCAACAGTAAAGGTACTTAAGATGCAGTGAGGTGGGTTCTCACTCAACACAACAGGTAGTTAGATGCAGTGAGGTGGCCAGGTGGGTTCACACTCAACACAACAGGTAATTAGATGCAGTGAGCTGGGTTCACTCAACAGTAAAGGTACTTAAGATGCAGTGAGGTGGGTTCTCACTCAACACAACAGGTAGTTAGATGCAGTGAGGTGGCCAGGTGCGTTCACACTCAACACAACAGGTAGTTAGATGCAGTGAGCTGGGTTCACTCAACACAAGGCTAGGTATATGCAGTGATGAGGTGGGTTAAGTAAACACAACAGGTACTGGGTAGTTAGATGCAGTGAGCTGGGTTCACTGAACAGTATACAGTAAAGGTACTTAAGATGCAGTGAGGTGGGTTCTCACTCAACACAACAGGTAGTTAGATGCAGTGAGGTGGCCAGGTGGGTTCACACTCAACACAACAGGTAGTTAGATGCAGTGAGCTGGGTTCACTCAACAGTAAAGGTACTTAAGATGCAGTGAGGTGGGTTCTCACTCAACACAACAGGTAGTTAGATGCAGTGAGGTGGCCAGGTGGGTTCACACTCAACACAGCAGGTAGTTAGATGCAGTGAGCTGGGTTCACTCAACAGTAAAGGTACTTAAGATGCAGTGAGGTGGGTTCTCACTCAACACAACAGGTAGTTAGATGCAGTGAGGTGGCCAGGTGGGTTCACACTCAACACAACAGGTAGTTAGATGCAGTGAGCTGGGTTCACTCAACAGTAAAGGTACTTAAGATGCAGTGAGGTGGGTTCTCACTCAACACAACAGGTAGTTAGATGCAGTGAGGTGGCCAGGTGGGTTCACACTCAACACAACAGGTAGTTAGATGCAGTGAGCTGGGTTCACTCAACAGTAAAGGTACTTAAGATGCAGTGAGGTGGGTTCTCACTCAACACAACAGGTAGTTAGATGCAGTGAGGTGGCCAGGTGGGTTCACACTCAACACAACAGGTAGTTAGATGCAGTGAGCTGGGTTCACTCAACAGTAAAGATACTTAAGATGCAGTGAGGTGGGTTCTCACTCAACACAACAGGTAGTTAGATGCAGTGAGGTGGCCAGGTGGGTTCACACTCAACACAACAGGTAATTAGATGCAGTGAGCTGGGTTCACTCAACAGTAAAGGTTCTTAAGATGCAGTGAGGTGGGTTCTCACTCAACACAACAGGTAGTTAGATGCAGTGAGGTGGCCAGGTGGGTTCACACTCAACACAACAGGTAATTAGATGCAGTGAGCTGGGTTCACTCAACACAAGGCTAGGTATATGCAGTGATGAGGTGGGTTAAGTAAACACAACAGGTACTGGGTAGTTAGATGCAGTGAGCTGGGTTCACTCAACAGTAAAGGTACTTAAGATGCAGTGAGGTGGGTTCTCACTCAACACAACAGGTAGTTAGATGCAGTGAGGTGGCCAGGTGGGTTCACACTCAACACAACAGGTAGTTAGATGCAGTGAGCTGGGTTCACTCAACAGTAAAGGTACTTAAGATGCAGTGAGGTGGGTTCTCACTCAACACAACAGGTAGTTAGATGCAGTGAGGTGGCCAGGTGGGTTCACACTCAACACAACAGGTAATTAGATGCAGTGAGCTGGGTTCACTCAACAGTAAAGGTACTTAAGATGCAGTGAGGTGGGTTCTCACTCAACACAACAGGTAGTTAGATGCAGTGAGGTGGCCAGGTGCGTTCACACTCAACACAACAGGTAGTTAGATGGAGTGAGCTGGGTTCACTCAACACAAGGCTAGGTATATGCAGTGATGAGGTGGGTTAAGTAAACACAACAGGTACTGGGTAGTTAGATGCAGTGAGCTGGGTTCACTGAACAGTATACAGTAAAGGTACTTAAGATGCAGTGAGGTGGGTTCTCACTCAACACAACAGGTAGTTAGATGCAGTGAGGTGGCCAGGTGGGTTCACACTCAACACAACAGGTAGTTAGATGCAGTGAGCTGGGTTCACTCAACAGTAAAGGTACTTAAGATGCAGTGAGGTAGGTTCTCACTCAACACAACAGGTAGTTAGATGCAGTGAGGTGGCCAGGTGGGTTCACACTCAACACAACAGGTAGTTAGATGCAGTGAGCTGGGTTCACTCAACACAACGCTAGGTATATGCAGTGATGATGTGGGTTAAGTAAACACAACAGGTACTGGGTAGTTAGATGCAGTGAGCTGGGTTCACTGAACAGTATACAGTAAAGGTACTTAAGATGCAGTGAGGTGGGTTCTCACTCAACACAACAGGTAGTTAGACTTAGATGCAGTGAGCTGGGTTCACTCAACACAACGCTAGGTATATGCAGTGATGAGGTGGGTTAAGTAAACACAACAGGTACTGGGTAGTTAGATGCAGTGAGCTGGGTTCACTCAACACAAAGCTAGGTATATGCAGTGATGAGGTGGGTTAAGTAAACACAACAGGTACTGGGGTATATGCAGTACTGGGTAGTACAATGTGCAGCTCCCTGTCACACACAGGCAGTCAGTCAGTCACTGAATGTGCTGGGCTGCTGGCAGTGGCACACACACTATCAATTAGCAAGGCTGTGCATGCAACAAAAGTGTCAGAAAAAAAAAATGTACAGATTGAGCTCTGAAAAGAGCTGTTGCTGGGTGCTTTAAAAGCAATATTAATCAGTCAGGAACAAGCAAAGCAGCCTAGAACCTAACTAATCTGTCCCTAAGAGAAAAAGTCTGCAGCAGCTGTCCCTTTCCTCTCTCTAGCAGGCACACGAGTGACTGTAATGGCCGCCGGAGGCTGCCTTATATAAGGGGGGGTGGGGCTCCAGGGCTTACTGTAGCCTGAATGGCTACAATGTGCCTGCTGACTGTGATGCAGAGGGTCAAAGTTGACCTTCATAGTGCACTATGGGGCGAATCGAACTTCCGGAAAAGTTCGCCTGGCGCAGGCGAACGCGAACCCCCAATGTTCGCCTGGAACCGTTCGCCGGCGAACCGTTCGGTACACCTCTATTTATCACGCCTAAACTCAATTTAGGCATGATAAGTTTAAGTGTGATAAGTTTAGGTGTGATAAGTTTAGGCATGATAAGTTTAGGTGTGATAAGTTTAGGCATGATAAGTTTAAAGAGACACTGAAGCGGAAAAAAATTATGATATTATGATTTGTATGTGTAGTACAGCTAAGAAATAATACATAAAGATCAGATACATCAGTCTAATTGTTTCCAGTACAGGAAGAGTTAAGAAACTCCAGTTGTTATCTCTATGCAAAAAAGCAATTAAGCTCTGCGACTTGGAGAGGGCTGTTATCTGACTTTTATTATCTCAAGTGTTATTCAACTATTTACTTTTCCTCTGCCAGAGGAGAGTTCATTAGTTCACAGACTGCTCTGAAAGAATCATTTTGAATGCAGAGTGTTGTGTAATCTGCACATTTAAGAGAATGATGCAATGTTAGAAAAAACACTATATACCTGAAAATAAAAATATGAGAATATTTTCTTTGCTGCTAAACTTCTAGTAATTATTCATAGTACACAACCAATTCATTATATCATATTTTTTTTTCCGCTTCAGTATCTCTTTAAGCACCAACTGCGTTAGCACCGCAATGCACAGCTGATCAAAAGTTTTGCGCTAGCAAAGTCTGGTGCACTTCGCATAGAGTTTAATGGCGCTGCTTTGCGTGCGGGACTTTGCACGCTATCTACACTTTTTTAAACTTAGCATGCCTAAACTTATCACACCTAAACTTATCACGCCTAAACTGGCTTTTCACCAGCATGGTGCAATGGTTATCACGCCTAAAGTCTCTAACTGGGTTAGCACCGCTTTGTGAATCGAGCCCGAGGAGTTTGTGTTTGGTGGTGGTACATTGTTATTTTTTATACACCTTTTGCGGCGTCGCCGTAGGAGGCGAAGGAGATACTGGGTGCATCCCCTTCTTACTTTGCGTCCAGAGAGGGGGCATTATGAATCTTTGTTTCCAGATTTATTAGCTCATCCTGAAAAGTTTTACAATTACACCAGGATGTCAGTTGAGAGGTAAAAAGTTTAATTATAATGTTAGTGATTTATGACTTATGTGTTTGTTTCAAGTACCAATGGTATTTTTTTTTTGTTTTAGTTTTCAAAAATTATTGGCTATAGTTGGTGCAGATCTTGAAAAGCGTCCCATTAATTTTAGGTCTGTGATATCAGCTGAGGAAAAGCTGTTGTTAACTTTGCGGTATGTACTGTTATATGTGTGTTTTTGATTTTGTGTGTTGTCTTGTTGTTTTGTAATTAATTTATTCTTTTTTATTTTAGATATCTTGCTACAGGACAATCCTTTGCTTCATTGCATTATAGTTTTCGGCTAGGTAAGTCTACCATCTCTTACATAGTAAGAGATACCTGCCGAGCAATATGGCTGCGTCTTGCACCTATTTTTTTTACAGCCTCCTGACCGTGCCAAGTGGGAGGAGATAGCTGAGGCTTTTTGGCAGAATGCAAAGTTTCCCAATTGTTTAGGTGCCATAGATGGCAAGCATGTTCGGCTTGTTATGCCTCCACATAGTGGCAGTCGTTTTTATAACTATAAGAAGTTTTATTCTATAGTTTTGATGGCAATTGCAGATAGCAACTCAAATTTCATTTATGTTGATGTTGGATCTTATGGTAGTTCCAGTGATGCCTTTGTTTTTTCCCATACCAATTTTTACCATAAAATGCAGTCTGGAGATTTGGATGTACCCCCGCCACAACCTTGGCCTGGAACCCCTGGTCCTCCTCATCCATACACCTTTGTGGCTGATGAGGCTTTTGGTTTGAGCACGCATGTTATGCGTCCATATTCATCAAGAACAATTACCCCAACAAGGACAATATTTAATTTTCGTTTGTCTCGTGCTCGACAAGCAGTGGAGTGTGCATTTGTCATTTTAGCCAGTAAGTGGCGTATTTTGCACACTCCAATAAATTTGAGTTTGCACAATGCTATGGCTGTGGTTAAGGCAGCTTGTGTGTTGCATAATTTTGTTAGACACCACGAAGGAGCTAGGCCTGATGACTTGATCGGTCTATGATGCGTGGTGTGGTGCACAATCCACCTAGGGGAGACCTTGATTCCCTAGTTGTTCGCAATGCTTTGACACATTATTTTTTTTAATACTGGGAGAGTGATTTGGCAGCCGAATTTATAACTCACATTAGTTTTTTTTTTTTTTTTACATGTATCTTTGGTTAGTGTAGAGTCCCCTCTATGAGATTGGCCTTGTCGTTGGCAGAGGGGCTTAACCACATTCCTTTGCATATGTGGGACTAACAATCTCTCATTGCATGTTAAAACAATGTTTACTTGAATTTTCACTATTGGGTAAGGCTATGGGTTTACATGTGCAGAATCCTTTTCCGCCCAGTAGATATCTACTGAGTTGTATGTACAAATGCAGTTGTGTAACGCACAGCGTTAGTTACTCCCATTGCAGTGCAAACCAATTTTAATTTCCGGTTTTGTGAAAAACACCCATTCCGCCAAGGTTACAAACCTAGAATAACATTGTTTGTTTATGGTTTAATCAATACAATGTGTCTACTGTCAATAAAGGAAATCATTACACTGACAATGATGTTGCATCACATACATAACTGCAATGTTTATTGTATGTTTCCATTAATGTAAAAAAATAAAATTGTTTCCACTGATGTAATCGAAATCATGTATTATATTCATCAGATATTACATTGTTGTCACAGGAGCCCTAGTGGCTGACCGCACTTAGCCTTCTAAACGGTGCCAGCGCACAGATCGTGCGAACTCTGGTCGCAGTCAATGCGCAGGAACCGTTAAGAATTAGCCGCAGAAAACTCAGAAGGGAGCCTGTGAGACACGGGTGATTACAACGTCACCCACTGGTTCAGAGTAAACTGCCACCACCGCGGTTACCATGGGACCGTGGAGCCCACTAACTGACTGACTAGTCCTGCGAATAAAACGGTTAAACACACGGTATTCTGTCTAGCCAACAACAAACAAACAGTAGCGTATTTTCAGAGACCCGGGATCAGTTCTGCGTGTGCTGATAAGCAGGGTAGCGGACAGTGAATGACTTGGAGAAAGTCGTTTATTCACGCAATATAAATAATTAATATATACAGACAATTATTAAAAGCAACAATTATTAAAACAGTAATAGCCAGTATAAAAAAAATAAAAGAAGGGAGAAAAATACTTAGTTCCTGGAAAGATGTCCTTTTTGTGGGAAAAACAGAGTTCTGGGTTTCAATCAAAGTTCAGAGTTCAGACCAGGTGGATGCCAGCATATCCTCAAGCTGGCACCGATGAGTTCAAGATGTTTTCAGGGTGGAGGACACTGAGTTTGGGTCCTCTGCCATTCTTATGCCCCTGATTCAGTAGGAGGGAGTGAGGGCGGGGAGCCACACACCCCCTTAGAAGATGAGATGAGCCCTCCGGGGCGTGGCTTGACGCTGCAACATGATGGCCGCTTAATCCCGAGCTCCTGTATATCACCCGTCCGAAGCTTCTGTTCCAGCACTCCCCAGTAGCCTTTTTATGGCGACGAAGAGTTCCCGGCGTCAGCTAACTACTACCGCCGAACAGGGAACTACCCAGCACCGGATTGGCAAGACGGTCCCGGAGTTATTCCACTCCCAACAACTCCGCGCTCAAAGCTCCAAGATGGCGCCGACCAAAGACACTCTGCCTCCGCAAGCCGCGGCTGAAAGCTCCTCACACACTGGGTTGAAGGTTAGTGATGCTCGACAAATCGCCCCTACGCTAGCGGACATCCACGCTATGGCGGAGGATATAAAGGCTTACTTCCAAACAGCCATAACTGAGATGAGAAGTGATATGGCAGCCATTGGCGAGCGACTCCACACCCTGGAAGCAACTGACATAAAGCGAACGGCCCAAGTGCAATACTTACGGCGTACTACGGCTGATCATACTGGTTGGCTCACAGACCACTCCCGACAACTTGAGGATTTAGACAACCGGGGACGCAGGAACAACATACGGATCAAAGGCCTTCCAGAATCCGTGTCACCAGAGCGCATAACGGAGGCCTTGTCAGCCATCTTTAATGACCTGTTAGATCGCCAGGCAGATACGCAGATCGAGTTCGTACGAGCCCACAGGGCCCTCAAGCCACGGGGCATGGATTCTGACCTGCCGAGAGATGTCATTTGCTGCCTGGCCTCTTTTCCTCTAAAGGAAAACATAATGAAGGCTGCTAGATCTCAAGAGGCTATATTATTTAATGAGAAACCTATTCATTTATACCAGGACTTATCAGCCATCACTTTAGCCAAACGCAGGGCCTTGAAACCTCTATTAAATGCTCTCAAAGATAAGGGGCTATCCTACCGCTGGCGATTTCCCTTTGCACTAACTGTACAACAAGGAGGTAAAATCCATACATTGAGAAGCGCAAAAGGCCTAGGAGATTTCTGCTCGGATTTGGACATTTCACCTCCACCTCTTCCTGACTGGGATGGCAATCCGTCAGTCTGGGAGGCCAACGCCAGCAGATTACAGAAGACGAGGAAGCAAGCAAGCAACGATGATAATGGAGATCTCACTCTTCCCATCCCGGACCCCACTCCACGGAAGAGACCCTCTACCTCTAGAGAGTCTCAGGCCTCTTCGGATGAAGATTGAGCCCCTGTTTTACAGAACAGTGTTTACTTCCCCTGAGACTTCACCGATCTATGCTACATAACATGGGTGTAGCTCCGTGAGTAACTTCTCTACTTTAAAATGTTTGGGCTCCTTTTCCTCTCTGAATGTTGAAGGAGACTTTCCGGGTTGTGCAGATTCCCTGCCTTTAGTTTTTTGATATCGTTTTTCTTTTAATATTTAACTCACAGTACCTCAGAAGATACCCTTGGAGGAGATTGAGCCCAGAGATGAGCCCTCCACTTGTCCTGGGGACTAGAAATCATATCTACCCATATATGGGCTCTATCTCACAGAACCGTACAGGTCAGGGCAGATTTATTAACATTTTCAGGTCTGTCTCGATTTACCCAGCGCCCTGATACCAGACATGAGGGGTGGGACCCCTGTGGTATCATCAGGGCACTTTCAAACTGCCTAACTGGCAGTCCTTACCTCAGAATGTTCTGAAACTTCCTCAGAACCAGCACCGGGGCTCATGCTACACTTCCCCCACGTTTGGCGAAGCTGCCATCTCAGGAACCCCAGAAATATGACAGATCTGGGAAGTTATGGATATGCTATGAGACTCAGGTTATTCCCAGGCAAAGGCTCTTTGAAGTTTGGGGCAGCCAGCTAGGTGTCACCTCCCCTGCTGGGAGGGAGCCAGCGGGTCTGGTTTTTCCCCCAACTAGATTGCTTCTGCCATGGTGCTTGTCACCTTATACCTGATGGATGGGCCATCAGCACAGCTTGAAGCCAGGGACTCTCCGGGGCAGATTAGGCTCACGCTCATTAGCATATCAAAAGAGCCATCCAGCATTTGGGCTGGTGCTCTCTCTCTGCTGAGAAAAGACTGCAGACCTCCTACACAATCAACCCAGATTCTATCGATCTGAAGCGCAATCGATGCAGGGAATCGAGTGCGATCGCTTTTTCTTCACGGGCGGTTACAGGACGCGCCTGCGGCCCCGCAACCGTCCGTGACAATTGTCATACACAAACTAAATTAAATGTAAATCATACATTTGTTGTTTATTGTTGGAACACAACATATCGCACATCACAGTTCAGTAGATTCTATGTTGATGACCAAAATTGAGCATGTTCAACCTCACAATCTTTGTGGTATGTGATTGGTTGAGTGTACTGTGTATTTGTTGTTTGTGGAGGTATTTCACTGTATGTGTGTTGAATAAGTGTGTGTTGGTCTGTTGTGTTTTCATCATTTGATGCAGGAATGGGTGGGCCATAGCGTGTGTTTAATTGCGTATATGTTAGTGTTTGTGGTCTGTAATTACACATTGTTGTTGTATGCATAGGTACTGGTGCATGGTAAGTAGATGTTGGTGGTGGGTATGTAGAGCTGTGCACTTGAGTAGAAATCAGTGGAGGTTGATATGAATGTTGTGGAGGTTGAGAGGAATGTTGTGGAGGTTGAGAGGAATGTTGTGGAGGTTGAGAGGAATGGTGGTGAGGGTGAGAGGAAGCCATTGTGCTATCATCGTTTGCAATGTTTTGGGGCCAATGCTGTTGGTTATCTGTGTTGTTTTGTTTGTTTTGATATGATATAATGACATCAATAATGTCTTTTGTTACATATGGCAAAAGGTGTTCTTGAACTCCATCCAGAAATGGAACTAATCCATTACAAATTTTTTGTCTGGGTGTCATCTGGCTTTGACTTTGTTTCTATCGATTCATAAGTTCTTCAAATGCAGACATCATACTAAGATCCATTTGTCGCATAGCAGAAGTAGTTTCCCTACTATATCGTTTATGATGTGATGGTTGTTCTGTAGTATTAGATGTTGTGTTATCTGATTGTTGTGTTTCCTGACACATATCCGAATCCGTTGTATGACACCTGATGTCAGCATTGTTTTCGGGTGTGTTTTTTTCTGGGAAAATGCTATCCTCAGTCCTGAATAATAGACAATACATTAAATAATAATCAGGTGAAATATAAATTCTTACATTTAATGCAAGTCGACCATGAAAAATACTTACTCTCTCCCTTCGAAGCATGGCTGTAAGAATTCTAAATTCATAGAGTGGCAATATGTGTTTGTGCTGGATGTTCCTGCACCACTACGTTCGGATGCCTTCTGTTTTTCAAGTGCTCGTTTATCGTTATCACGTAGTGAACGCCATCGTTCTCTTATGTCCCAAACTGAAATGAAATAATGGTGGTGCAATCATTAGTGTCCTGTGAAATAAATGATCCAAAAATAAAAAAATAAAAACATTTCCGATATACTTAGAACAATAAAGTGGCATAGCGAGTAACACATATGTAGGTCAATACGATATACTGTGACCATTTCACTTTAATGACAACAATGCCACTATATAGTGGCATACAGCGCTACCAATAGCACACATCATGTGATGTAAAATACCCACAATTCTATGGAAAGCACCCACAATCCAAGTCAACTGTATCTGAAGTGCGCACTTCCTGTGGGAGAGTACAGACGGGGAAGGTGCAGCCAGCAGCAAAATGCCGAAGGCAAAATTCTCCGACCAGGAGAAGGAATTCATAGCTAAGGTATGACTATAATGACGCAACACACACACCAATAATATACTATACACCCAGGTGTTTGCATTACAACCATCTTTGTAATGTTAGATATATAATTATAGTACACATGAAGATTATGTTAAGGCGGACATGTTGACTGATGGTGTTTAACTTTTTTATACCCTATACAGATGATGCTGCGTCACAACTATGACATCGTTGCGGACACGATTCCAAAAGCAGCATATAATGCTTACCATACAGGACCATTTCCTGCAGACCAACCACAAATACCACCCCATTACAACCATTAAAAAGAGGTGGATCGACATGAAAAGGCGCGAGGGAGAGTGGCTCATTGAGAAAAAAAAAGAAGTGGAAGAAGGTAGGTGATGCGCACTTACACAATACATGCACAGAAGTTGACCCAAGTAGCTTATACATTAAAACAGATTTATTGCCCATTGTATGTGTTTATATTCCAGAAATCCGAGAAGAACACCGAAGGAAACTCGGAGTTCTAGACCAAGGCACATCCACACCCCATACTCCGGAAATGGCAAACACACCACCACCACAAATAGAGGACACAGGTTCCGAAGGAGAAAGTACCATTTGCTTTTCACCCATACCACTGATGCCTATGACATCTGCAAATGACTACTCTTGCGAGATAAATACACTGGACAGCACTTTCACATGGGAAGTGTCTCCAAACAACACAGACAATGAGGCCGAAAGCGAGCACATACAAGATGGCAGCAACACCCAACACAACGACGAGGAAACGGCCGATCAGTCACACATAGGACAACCACAGGTGATGGAAACACAACAGCCATTAACACAGACAACGATTGGCAACAATATTGCCGGCCAATTACAGCAACAGATGGATGAACAATTGTCTCGTAAGTTCCCTAGGCAATAAATAACAACATATGCCAATAAGTGTGTATGCACAAAACATATTATAATGTACATTGATTACTACTCACTTTTTTCACAGATGTCACTTCGAACACAGAAGTCCAATTTAAATTTGTGGTGGACATGTTAAAAGGCATTATGGTCTGCCTTCAGGACATTCAGCAGCAGCTAGAGGCCATGGCTGCACAAAGACATTAATTTTTTATAATTTTACTGTACCCATTTTATATAGTTACTTTTATGGTTGTTATTTGTTTTATTTTTTAATAAAGTTACTTGAAAAAAAAAGACAAAAAAATAAAAAATATCAAACAGAAAAGAATGCACCATCAGTAATATCAATGGCGCTAATGGTATGCGGCCGTAAGGTCGCATAGACTACATGACCATTTCTATTAAATAGTACATCATGCCACTATAAAGTGGCATAGTCATTAGTATGTTTTAAAAAAAAAACAAAAAACTTACTTTTACGAGGTTTATCGCTTTCACTGGGCCAGTCTTCATAAAAGGATGATGTTATTTTCTCCCTCACAACACGACTGGCCCCATTATCTTGATACTTGGGGTGTTGTTTGTCATACAGTTGTGGGTATGATTGCACCCTTGCTATTAAATCGTCCACATCAAACAAAAAACGCTTTCTACGCCCACGACCACGGCCACCAGCAGCACCACGTTTGCCACGACCAACCATTATTAACACCACATAAACAAACACACTCATTTTACCTTTATAGGTGGAGTTAACCACATAATCAAACACACATGGAGTTAACATATTCATATGCCTCCCCTAATTACGTAAATTAACAACTATATGGTGTGCACCTTCAACAGAAGGATCAAAAATTTGATGTGTGCATGCGTCTTTAAGTAAACCGAAAACCGATGTATGGGTTAATTAAATACAACAACCCATTCTCAAGACGGATGTGTCACTTACACACACAAAATACACTTATACTGAGCATGCGCTAAGACTGCAACGCACATAATAACGTGATGAACGCACTGCATGCAGTACTTTCACTTAACGTGCCACGTTACACTTCAACGCAACGTCTGCACTGTGAACACACTAATGCTTTTGCATTGCAGAGCGTTATTGAGCGTTGTAAAAATCTTTAACGTGCGACATTAACGTCCCACTGTGAACTTACCCTGAAAGAAAACTGATTTTCAAAGTAATGCCCATTTTTTCCTATGGCACAGTTCACACTTAACGCGTTTTAACTGAAATCTTCATCCCACTGCACTGCTACGGAAAAGACACATACAAACGCGCACTAACGTGTACTAACACACACTAATGCATAGTGGGAGACATGGCAGCGCTTTCAAGCAACCTCATACCTGAATGATTTAACTGCAATGGTGAGCAGAGCTCCAGAAACTGGACTAAATTACACACCCAGCATACACTGCAGGCAAAGAGAGGGAGGGGGAATTAGTGATTAAGCTGCATCAGTGGGCAGAGCTCCAGAAACTGGACTATATTACACACCCTGCATCACTATAGACCAAGGGGGGGTGTTAGCTTCAGTGATAATTAGTGCACAAATTATGACCTAATAGACTTCCCCACGGCGGTGACGTACCCCCTTGGGGAAGACCTACCTCTAACCTAGCAATAAAAACATAATTCCTCGTGCTGCTATTCATAAATGGTATACACATTTCATAAGACAAACAAAACAGAAAAATGATAAGCGCTCAAGGATGCACCTGAATTGTAAGCCATCAGCGGCAATGCAGAGCCCCCTAGGGCTGAATACATGCCTCTAATGCAAAGCATGCTTTGCATTAGAGGCATGTATTCAGCCCTAGGGGGCTCTGCATTGCCGCTGATGGCTTACAATTCAGGTGCATCCTTGAGCGCTTATCATTTTTCTGTTTTGTTTGTCTTATGAAATGTGTATACCATTTATGAATAGCAGCACGAGGAATTATGTTTTTATTGCTAGGTTAGAGGTAGGTCTTCCCCAAGGGGGTACGTCACCGCCGTGGGGAAGTCTATTAGGTCATAATTTGTGCACTAATTATCACTGAAGCTAACACCCCCCCTTGGTCTATAGTGATGCAGGGTGTGTAATATAGTCCAGTTTCTGGAGCTCTGCCCACTGATGCAGCTTAATCACTAATTCCCCCTCCCTCTCTTTGCCTGCAGTGTATGCTGGGTGTGTAATTTAGTCCAGTTTCTGGAGCTCTGCTCACCATTGCAGTTAAATCATTCAGGTATGAGGTTGCTTGAAAGCGCTGCCATGTCTCCCACTGTGCAAACTTAAATGTAAGTATACTATTGGCTAGCTGCCTTCACTGTTTTAAATTCACTCTCAAATTTTTAGATTAGAGTTAGCACATAATTTTGCATCTGCTTTGCATTAGAGGCATGTATTCAGCCCTAGGGGGCTCTGCATTGCCGCTGATGGCTTACAATTCAGGTGCATCCTTGAGCGCTTATCATTTTTCTGTTTTGTTTGTCTTATGAAATGTGTATACCATTTATGAATAGCAGCACGAGGAATTATGTTTTTATTGCTAGGTTAGAGGTAGGTCTTCCCCAAGGGGGTACGTCACCGCCGTGGGGAAGTCTATTAGGTCATAATTTGTGCACTAATTATCACTGAAGCTAACACCCCCCCTTGGTCTATAGTGATGCAGGGTGTGTAATATAGTCCAGTTTCTGGAGCTCTGCCCACTGATGCAGCTTAATCACTAATTCCCCCTCCCTCTCTTTGCCTGCAGTGTATGCTGGGTGTGTAATTTAGTCCAGTTTCTGGAGCTCTGCTCACCATTGCAGTTAAATCATTCAGGTATGAGGTTGCTTGAAAGCGCTGCCATGTCTCCCACTGTGCAAACTTAAATGTAAGTATACTATTGGCTAGCTGCCTTCACTGTTTTAAATTCACTCTCAAATTTTTAGATTAGAGTTAGCACATAATTTTGCATCTGCTTTGCATTAGAGGCATGTATTCAGCCCTAGGGGGCTCTGCATTGCCGCTGATGGCTTACAATTCAGGTGCATCCTTGAGCGCTTATCATTTTTCTGTTTTGTTTGTCTTATGAAATGTGTATACCATTTATGAATAGCAGCACGAGGAATTAGGTTTTTATTGCTAGGTTAGAGGTAGGTCTTCCCCAAGGGGGTACGTCACCGCCGTGGGGAAGTCTATTAGGTCATAATTTGTGCACTAATTATCACTGAAGCTAACACCCCCCCTTGGTCTATAGTGATGCAGGGTGTGTAATATAGTCCAGTTTCTGGAGCTCTGCCCACTGATGCAGCTTAATCACTAATTCCCCCTCCCTGTCTTTGCCTGCAGTGTATGCTGGGTGTGTAATTTAGTCCAGTTTCTGGAGCTCTGCTCACCATTGCAGTTAAATCATTCAGGTATGAGGTTGCTTGAAAGCGCTGCCATGTCTCCCACTGTGCAAACTTAAATGTAAGTATACTATTGGCTAGCTGCCTTCACTGTTTTAAATTCACTCTCAAATTTTTAGATTAGAGTTAGCACATAATTTTGCATCTGCTTTGCATTAGAGGCATGTATTCAGCCCTAGGGGGCTCTGCATTGCCGCTGATGGCTTACAATTCAGGTGCATCCTTGAGCGCTTATCATTTTTCTGTTTTGTTTGTCTTATGAAATGTACACACTAATGCATACCAACTGATGAAGCGTAAATAGGGCCTTAGGTCACTAGTGCAGTATAAGAGACCAGTGAAAAATATATCCAAGTCACAGTTAAAGGGAACCTTAACTGAACGGGGGGTAAAGAGTTTCACTTACCTGGGGCTATTACCAGCCCCCTGCAGCAGTCCTGTGCCCTCGGAGCCGTTCTGGAATCCTCCGGTCCCTCGCTGTCACTTAGTTTCGTTTTTGACGACTCACCAGTCGGCCGGCCGCCATGCGTATTATAGGACGCATTCCCTACTGCAATTAACGCTGTTGCATTCCGCACGCGTAGATATGCGGCAACGCGTTGTACGCGTTGATGTCCGTAACAGCGCTAATTGCAGTAGGGAATGCGTCCAATAATACGCATGGAGGCCGCAGACTGGTGAGTCGTCAAAAGCGAAACTAAGTGACAGCGGGGGACCGGAGGATTCCAGAGCGGCTCCGAGGGCACAGGACTGCTGCAGGGGGCTGGCAATAGCCCCAGGTAAGTGAAACTCTTTACCCCCGTTCAGTTAAGGTTCCCTTTAAGCTATTGCTGTGATACGACATGGATGTTGGTAAGATTGTATACAAATTGTACAGTCAGATTGTATAGTGTTTAGCCACCTTTACTGTATTTTGATAAACATAATTTCTGTATATAACAATTTGTTACTTGAACTGAAAAAAAAAAAAACCTAATGTAGGCTATGATTCTCCCATTTATATGATTTGTAAGGGGTGGGGTGGGAGGGGCAACAAAAGTTACCTCACCTAGAGCGACAAAATAGCCAGAAACAGCCCTGTGGAGAGTAGGGATGTTGAAATGAGGGAAGGGGAGGGGTGAAAATGGGAGGAAGGTGAGTATTGAAATGGGCGGAGCTGAAAGCAGAAAGTGAGGAGAGTGGTTGGTAGCAGGTTGAGCTTTGGGGAGAAAAAAAGACCACGATCAGGGCCATGCTACTTCACATAGCCTGCACAGTAGCACAGACCCAATCAGGCTTGGCCTTTTTCTTCCCAGGGTCTCTCCTGGAGGCTTCCCTCCCCCCACAAGGTAACTATCTGAATTTTGGAATTGCATTGCAGTTATCTTTTTGACCACAAGAAGGCGTCAGTATCGTTAGAGCACAGATAAGCCCTTGCACAGTCATACAGCCAATGGTTGTTTCATAGTACATTTATTATAAATGAATGGAAAGGGTGGGGGAGGTAAGAGGTTTTTTTTTTTAAAGATTTTGAGAAGCAGTATGCATACAAATAGCCACTGTGTTCACCATATACACATAAATGGGCTTTGTGTTTGGATTTGTGTTGCAAAACTTTTATCTTGTGATGTTCCATCCTCTGTGTGCATTATCCGTTATTTAGCCAACACTGTGAGATTACATTGTGCAGCAGTGCAGAACTGCATTGTGTGGGAGCACAGAGGAAGACAATGGCACCGTACTGTACCCAGCTGGCTGGCAGCTACCAGCACATCCTGCCTGCCAGCCGCTGGGATTACTAAACAAGATGGAATCCATTGAAATTTTCATAATTCAGCAGCAGCCGCTTCCTACTCTTTCCTACTCTTTCCAGGGTGTTATTGCCACACATTAGCATCACACATGTGGCCTCTCGCTGACAATTACACACAGGCATTAAAAGTTCAAAGAAAGTTTCTGTATTGCTCAATCGGCAACCAACTGGACGAAAAGATGCATTATTATTATTGTGTATTTATATATATTTCACATCTTCTGCAGCATTGTACAGAGTACATAGTCATGTCACTGACTGTCCTCAGAGGAGCTCACAATCTAATCCCTACTTGTCACAGTTCAAAGTGAACTTCCAGACTAAAAATCTACTCAGCAGAACTGAAAAGGCTTGGGGTTTCTTTAACAGTTTCACAGCATCAGAACTTTGTTTTTCTTACCCAAGCTTCATTTTTAGCTGCACAAAAGCTAAACTCCGCCCTATCAAAGAAATCTGCCCGGGCATTTTTTCCTTGATACTGTGCAAAGCATGATGGGATTTCTGATGTTGTTGTTCTCGTTGCCTAGCGGGCACAGCTGGGAGGGGTGATCAGGACACAGGACAGTTGGAACTGTGTCTCATGCTCCCTGTCACCTCCTTTCAAGCAAAAAGATGGCTGCCCCCATGAAATCACAAACATTTGCCTGTTCTTTTAAAACAGGGTGGGTAAGAGATTATATTACCTATCTATTTTAATTAACATAACTATAGTAACTTAAAGGGAACCAGAGACGAAGCACCCTTGTGTATTTTACCATGTATATCAGTAAGAACATTAGAGAAAACACTTACCATGCTGTCTGTTTCATCCTCACTGCTAAAAGTGTCTGTTATCAGCAGTCACAAGAATCCCAGACTGAGCAATTAAATCTGGCTTTGCTGGGAATGATTATTGCTGAGTCATTATAGCAGAGCCACAAGGGGGCAGGCTTGGGCTTGAAATAACACCACAGAAGACAGACTTAGCTATAATCTTTCTATAGCAAAGCTAGACGGAGCAGCCTGACTGCTCAGTCGGGTATTCTTATCAGAGGTGATAACAGTCAGATTACACAGAGAACAATGAAACAAAGGGCAGATTAGGTGTTTACTGTCATGTTCCCACTGATTTATAAGGTAAAATACAAGAGGGTGCTTCATCTCTGGTTCTCTTTAATGACAATATGTTTGTTTAGGCTGTTCCTCTTTAATGTCCTACCATATTATTTTTATGAATATGCATTTATTGTAGAAGTTTAACAACATTATTACCTAAACTGCAGTATAGTAAAGCAACAACAAGATGTCACTGTTTGTAAAATGATGCAATGATCTCTATGGTATTGTGATCTCCTGTATTCATCCTGCTGCATTACCTGATGACAATGTATGATTTTATATCTGCACGTTTTTGTGCCATCATTTATTTAGTACGGTCATCTACTGCAGCATGTTGCAGAGTACATAGTCCTGTCACTGCACTTAAAAACAAGGTCATCAAGGATAAATACTTCTTGCCATTAAAGGGGAACTCTACAAATTCTCATTGGATCAAGAATCCATTTAGCCCAGCTCTATACATTGCAGGGATTAACCTGCCTGGCGTTCTATTAAGATCGCCAGGGAGGCTGCGGGAGGGTTTTTTTTTTATAAAAAAAAAACTATTTCATGCAGCCAACTGAAAGTTGGCTGCATGAAAGCCCACTAGAGGGCGCTCCGGAGGCGTTCTTCCGATCGCCTCCGACGCCCAGAATAAACAAGGAAGGCCGCAATGAGCAGCCTTCCTTGTTTTGCTTACATCGTCGCCATAGCGACGAGCGGAGTGACGTGTTCGACGTCAGCCGACGTCAGCCGCCTCCGATCCAGCCCTTAGCGCTGGCCAGAACTTTTTGTTCCGGCTACGCTGGGCTCAGGCGGCTGGGGGGACCCTCTTTCGCCGCTGCTCGCGGCGGATCGCCGCAGAGCGGCGGCGATCAGGCAGCACATGCGGCTGGCAAAGTGCCGGCTGCGTGTGCTGCTTTTTATTTGAGCCAAATCGGCCCAGCAGGGCCTGAGCGGCAGGCTCCGGCGGTACTGGACGAGCTGAGCTCGTCCAGACCGCCCAGCAGGTTAATGGCAACTCATATTTATGCTCGATTTATATGTATGCGTGTGAAACGCTATCGCCATTATAATGTATTTGTAGTGCATCAACATCTTCTGCAGCACTTTACGGAGTACATAGTCATGTCACTGACTGTCCTCAGAGGAGCTCACAATCTAATCTTACCATGGCCATAGTTTAATGCCCTACCATATTATTAATATGTATTTATATAGGACCGACATCTTCGGCAGCATTTTACGGAGTATATAGGCATGTCGCTGACTATCCTCAGAGGAGCTCACAATCTAAACCTGCTGTAGGCATAGTCTAATGTCCTACCATATTATTATGTATTTATATAGCACTGACATCTTCTGCAGCACTTTAAAGAGCATATAGTCCTGACTGTCCCCAGAGGAGCTCACAATCCCTGCCATAGTCATAGTCTAATGTACTACATTATTATTATTATTATATTATGTATTTATACAGTACTGACATCTTCTGCAGCACTTTACAGAGTACATAGTCATGTCACTGACTGTCCTCATAGGGGCTCACAATCTAATCTCTACCATAGTCATAGTCTAATGTCCTACCATATTATTATTATTATGAATTTATATAGCACTGAGATCTTCTGTGGCACTTTACAGAATACATAGTCATGTCACTGACTGTCCTCAGAGGAGCTCAAAAGCTAATCCATACCATAGTTATAGTTTAATATCCTGCCATATTATTATTATGTATTTATATAGTACTTGTCATGAACGAACGAATGGAAATGCAATCAATTCGGGAAGAAACACAGTCAATCGGTTTTCTGATTGTTTCCAAGTTTGTTTGCCTGTCTAGGGACCCACAGAGCAAAAAGCTAGGGTCTGGTCTTGTCCAGCTCTATACAGCTGTTGTCCTGGGAGGTCAATGTTTGTTTTTAATTAACTAGAACAAAGGATCTGCCCCTTCTGCAAGCAACCTAGTTAAGGGGGCCATACACTAGGCGACCAATCGACCATCCAATTCGATTATTGTAATCGAATTGGATGAAAATTGGTGCTGCCAAGTGCATGCCCGACCGACAAAGCGACCAATTTCAGGACAGAAACTGGCCGCACAGTTGATTGCGCATGTTGGAAAATGTCGGGCCGAGGTTGGTTGGTCGGGTGCACGGCGGTACGACGGCCGAATTGCGAACGAGCGACGAGACGACGAAACCCCCGCCGCAATGTATAAATGTATGTAGTGTAGTGCATTTATACATTACCTGTCCGGTGTCAGCCTCCACGTGGTTTCCATCCATCTCGCCGGGTTCCGCATACACGCCGGCAGCGCTACGTCTGACGTCACGAAGGCGCATAGTGGCTGACGTCAGACGCTATGCGCCGCTAGCGTGTATGCGGCTTACCCGGCGAGATGGACGGATGGACCCGGCGAGCTGCTACAGGACAGGTAATGTATAAATGCACTACACAACATACATTTATACATTTTGGGGGTGGCGGCTCAGCAGATTCCCTGATGATTTCATGCTGAAATCAGACGGGAATCGGTCTGTAGTGTATGGGCAGATTAGATTCGAGACAAATTTATCTCTAATCAGATTCGATTAGAGATAAATTTGTCTCTTGATCGAATCTGCCCATATTCGTTCTAATGTATTGGCACCTTTAGGTGTGAAAATACAATCTGAAAAAGAACATTTGGTTTGTACTGCTGTAGAGGATACCGCACAGAAAGGCTCCGCTGTGAGTATATCTAAAATAAGTGTATTGTATGATTTTTGCCTTTTTAGGAGATACCGTACTTATGATAGGTATGAAAATTATATCATTTTGTTGGTCAGGATACGCAGAGTATTCTCATATTAAATATATGCTGCTTGGCTAAGCCACAACCGGATTATTAAACTCTTCAGGAACCGAGTATCATACAACATGTAGTGTCATTGAGACCGATATTTTCTGAGGATTGTAAATTTGTTATTATTATTAGTGTGCGATGAACAGGGTCTGCTAAATGAAAATGCCCAATATTTTGAACTTAAAATTCCCACCAAAATAAAACCCCAGCCTAGAAGGGCCTTCAGACGCCAATCTGTATAAGATGGACAGAGCATTCTCAGCAGGCAGTTCTCCATTTTACCATCATAAGCATTGCAAGCAGCCAGCATGAGAACCTAGGCAGCTGCCATCTTGTTTGAATTCTTATTCTGAAACAAAGAACCCTCCTTTTGCTTGGAGTTTCCACAAAGGACATATTTCTTCCAAACTTTCAATATCCATTTCTTTATTTTTACATTTTATTTTACACCGGACTATTATTGTTTTTAGAATTGTTACTTTTAATAATTTTCTATATATATTATTTATATTGCACTTACAATAAATGGCTTCAAGCCAGTGTCTCAGCTTCAAACCTGCTTTCAGAATGAATCCAAGCCTTTCTGAAGATTAGCTACCTGAAATTGTATTGTTAACCAGAGTGTTTTAACCATTTTCATTCACAGGTTTAGAATCAGTCAGAGTAGGTCCTCTGTCCTTTACAGAGGTAGTGGCAGCCCTGTGTCTGAAATAGTGTGTAGTAAAGAGTTTCTGTAGCTCACACACTCCCTTCTAGCCTATCTGCTGCCCAATTCCAGCGGTTCCAGTGCATCGACTGCATCCACAAGGTTGGACAGTCTGTGGGTTGAAATAGGTTGGAAGGCATTGAGCAGTCCGGCCATTAGAGGGCATGTGACAGCACTGACATCATCTGCATCACTTTACAGAGTACATAGTCATGTCACTGTATGGGAAGTACATCACCGGGATTCCCGTCAGTCCGCGTATGCACCCCGCGTCGACATTGACTTCCATTCGTGCAGAGTAACCAAGCAGCTCGGGTTGACCCAAAACGACTAATAAAGTATAGGGGACTAAAGGAGACCAAAAAGCCCTCCTACTAAAAAGCAATGCTTGGTGTGTTTTGCCTTCTTAAAACAGAAGGTATTTGTGATAATTCAGCTGTCGGCATGTCGCAATGATTTGGCTTTGTAAAATTTAAAGCTATAGGCTTGCTATGCACCAGTGATTCTGGATGCTAGCCTGGCTTCAGGGGCTTAAAGAGATAATTTGCATATTCAGTAGCAGTGCATTGTGGGTAACCACAGATTTTCATTTAAAGCTGAATTATCGCAAATACCTTATGTTCCATTACTGCATAACCCATGCGGTTAGCACGCATCACACTCATGGATTATTTTGCGACGGGATTGCGGCAATTTGACTACTTCCGGCACAGCGTGACTCATCGCGTGAGTATGATTGTCTCCGTAGACTTTCATTGTCCTTGCTTCGGGGGAGTGTACCGCACAGCTACGTAACACAGGATGGGCTTGATTCACAAAGCGGTGCTAACCTACTTAGCACGTCTAAAGTCTTTAGACGTGCTAACCAGGGTGCTGAGTAGGTTAGCACCGGATTTCTCAATCAGATCACGCGCTAACTTTGCGCGCGCAAAGTTTTACGCGCGCAAAGTTTAATGCGCGCTAAGTCCCATAGGCTTTAATGGGCACTTTGCGCGGTGCGCCCTGCGCTCTGTGCAGTGTGCGCGTAAAGTTTTATGCGCGAAAAGCTCGTTTAGATGTGCTAAGGGGGTTTTCACAGACGTGCTAACAGTTAGCACCGCTTTGTGAATCAAGCCCTATATGTGAAAGGGTTTCTTAGAGATTTTGAAAATAGCGTTGTCTACAATCCGCCTTGGTGTTGAGAGGCCATTATGATGATAATTGCTTCTAGTTCCTGACCCTGAACATAATGCACCATGATGGGGGTCGGGTATGCACCATTGCCTCACATGAAGGTCAGCTGGCCTATGCCTAGTCAGATAGATGGGCCTTGTGTTGCTACACGGTGTACATGTCTGAGCCTGGTATGCATGAACACACACCTGATGCCTGCTTGCCACCTACGCCGCTAGAAATTATTCATCCAGCATATTACACTTCATGTATAGCATAAAGCTTATTTTGAATAATGCATGGACAAAGACTGGCGAGGGAGTGTATATTATAAATTAATTTATCCCTCAATTTATCCCTTAAAATGTTGACAGGAAGGACCTGAAAACAAGACTTCATATGGTTAAAAACCACTTCTGGATATTTTCAAGCATCCGTCAAAATGAGGGAGGAAATATACTACTGTGCAAAAGTTGTTTTGATGGAATTATTATTATTGATTTATAAAGCGGCAACATATTCCGTGGTGCTGTACAAAATACGCGAAACATGGGGTGAAAAATACAAACAATGATATACACCAATATACAAAATACAGAGCTGGTAGAAAATACAGAACTGGTAATTACAGTGACACAATTAACCACTTAGCAACTTCTGCCACGGCTTTTCTACGTCCT